>NC_135719.1:76457573-77066580 GCF_964656455.1 Halichoerus grypus
AATTAATATATGCAAAACAGTTAGTATACCAGGTATATAGCAAGTGGTCAATAAGGGATAACCGTTATGGAATCTTCCATCACAGAGGTAAAGGAATTTCTTTAGAATGCATGACAAGAGTTTCTGACTACAAATGAAGTAAGTGGCACTATTAGCAAAGTACTATCTTGCAGGAATATCATTAAGATGTAACCTGAAAGCAAACCAAAGAATTCATTTTAACTTTTCAGATCTGAACACAGATTCTAAAAGTCGTATCTAGGGATGCCTGGATGGCTCAGTCAGTTAAGTGTCTGCCTTGGGCTCAGGTCATGATCCCAGGGTCCTGGGATCTAGTCCTACATTGGGCTCCTTGCTCAACGGGGAGCCTGCTTCTCCCTCTGCCTGCCACTCTCCCTTCTTGTGCTCTCTCTCTCTCTTTAAAAAATAAAAAAAATTAAAAGCCATATCTAGAAGCTGAACTTTGGTGTAGGTATGGCAAAAATTTCTCAACCAAATAAAATAAGAGAAGCTACAGGCATACCTTGGAGATATTGTGGGTTTAATTCCAGACCACTGCAATAAAGCCAATATTGCAATAGAGTCAAATCAATTTTTTGGTTTCACAGTGCATATAAAAGTTATATTTACACTATACTGTAGCCTATTGAGTGATAACATTATGTCTAAAAAATGTACATACCTTAATTAAAAAATACGTTATTGCTAAAACATGCTAACCATTATCTGAGCTTTCAGAGAGTTGGAATCTTTGTGCTGGTGGAGGGTGTTGCCTTGATGTTGATGGCCACTGAGGGTTGGGATGGCTGTGTCAATTTCTTAAAATAAGACAACAGTAAAGCTTGGCAAATCAGTTGACTCTTCCTTTCACGAATAGTTTCTCAGCAGCATGAGATAGCATTTTACATTTGATAGCATTTTACCCACAGTAGAATTTCTTCCAAAATTAAAGTCAATCCTCCCAAACCCTGCTGCTGCTTTATCAACTAATGTTATGTAATTTTCTAAATCCTTAGTTGTCATTTCATCAATCTTCACATAATTTTCTCCAAAAGTAGATTCCATCTCAAAAAACACTTTCTTTGCTCATCAGTAAGAAGCAACTCCTCATCTATTAAAACTTTATCATAAGATTGCGGCAATTCAGTGACATCTTCAGGCTCCACTTCTAATTCTTGTTCTCTTGCTTTTTCTACCACATCTGCACTTATTTCCTCCACTGAAGTCTTTTTTTTTTTTTTTAAGATTTTATTTGTTTGACAAAGAGAGATACAGCGAGAGAGGGAACACAAGCAGGGGGAGTGGGAGAGGGAGAAGCAGGCTCCCCACTGAGCAGGGAGCCCGATGCGGGGCTCGATCCCAGGACCCTGGGATCATGACCTGAGCCGAAGGCAGACGCTTAATGACTGAGCCACCCAGGCGCCCCTCCTCCACTGAAGTCTTGAACCCTCAAAGTCATCCATGAAGGTTGGAATCAACTTCTTCCAAACTCCTGTTAATGTTGGTATTTTGATCTCTTCCCATGAATCACATATATTCCTAATGGGATCTAGAATGGTGAATCCTTTCCAGAAGGTTTTCAACTCACTTTGCCCAGATCCATCAGAGGAATCACTATCTATGGCAGCTATAGTCTTATGAAATATATTTCTTAAATAACAAGACTTGAAAATCAAAATTACTCCTTGATCCATGGGTTGCAGAGTGGATACTGCATTAGCAGGAGTGAAAACAACATTCATCTCATTGTACAGCTCCAACAGAGTTCGTGGGTAACCAGATGCATTGTCAATGAGCAGTCATATTTTGAAAGGAATCTTTTTTCTGAACAATAGGTTCTCAACAGCAGGCATAAAATATTCAGTAAACCATGTTGTAAACAGATGTGCCATTATCCAGGCTGTGTTGTTCCATTTATAGAGTACAGGTGGAGTAGATAGAGCATAAATCTTAAAGGTCCTAGGGCTTTCAGAATGTTAAGTGAACAGTGGCTTTAACTTCAAGTCACCAGTGGCATTAGCCCCCAACAAGAGAGTCAGTTTCTCCTTTGAAGCTTTGAAGCCAGGCATTGACTTTCCCTCTCAAGCTATGAAAGTCCTAGATGGCATGTTTTTCCAACAGAAGACTGTTTTATCTACAATGAAAATTTGTTGTTTAGTGTAGCCACCTTTATTAATGATCTTAGCTAGCTCTTCTAGATAACTTGCTATCCCTTCCACATCAGCACTTGCTGCCTCGCCTTATCCTTTTATGTTATGGAGATGGTTTCTTTCCTGAAACCTCATGAACCAACCTCTGCTAGCTTCCAACTTTTCTTCTGTAGATCCCTCACCTCTTTCAGCCCTCATAGAATTGAAGAGAGTTAGGGTCTTGCCCTGGATTAGACTTTGACTTAGGGAGTGTTGTGACTGGTTTGATCTTCTGTCCACACCACTCAGACTTTCTCCATATCAGCAATAAGGCTATTTCACTTTCTTATCATTCATGTGTTCACTGGAGTAGCATTTTTAATTTCCTACCAGAGCTTTTCCTTTGCATTCACAGCTTGGCTACTTGGTGCAAGAGGCCTAGCTTTTGGCCTATCTTGGCTTTTGACATGCCTTCTTCGCTAAGCTTAATCATTTCTAGCTTTTGATTTAAAGTGAGAGATGTGTATGTGACTCTTCCTTTCACTTGAACACCTTGAGGCCATTGTAGGGTTATTAATTAGCCTAATTTCAATATTGTTGTGTCTCAGGGAGTAGGGAGGCCTGAGGAGAGAGAGGGAGATGAGGGAACAGCTGTTTGGTGGAGTAATCAGAACACACACAACATTTATTAAGTTCACCATCTAATATGGGCATGGTCTGTGGCACCCAGAACAGTTACAATAGTAACATCAAAGATCACTGATCACAGATCACCATAACAAATATAATAGAAATGAAAAAGTTCAAAACGTGAGAAATACCAAAATATGACACAGAGACGTGAAGTGAGCAAATGCTGTTGGAAAAATGGCGCCCATAGACTTGCTATTATGATGCAGGGTTGTCACAAGCCCTCGATTTGTAAAAACACGGTGTCTGTGAGGTGAAATAAATTATAATAAAACAAGGTGTGCCTGTATTAAAACTTCAAGACAAAGGCTGCATTTGTTCCCTCACATTTCTCTTCTTTAAACTTCCTGGGGGTAATTAAGTATAGATAAAATTTAAATTTCAAATATTATAGAACTTCTGAGTAAGCGTATTTTTTCACATTAACTTTCTTTTTCTGATCACCAAAATATTTGTTCCTTATAGAAAAATACATTCAAAAACTGTATTTTCAATTTACTATATATTTAAAAATATAAAGTTAGGCTCACTGGAAAGTTTAATATTTTTCTAAGATATTTAATATGCCAAGACCTAATTGGGCCAGATAATGAAAATTATCACAGGCAAAGCTCTCAGCAAGGTTGTAGGTCCACGAGGGTAGAGATGATAGCTATATTTTACTGCAGAACCCCCAGCCCTTGATATGGTACCTGGCATGGATATACGTGCCATCAATGAATGGAAACCCATAGAACAAAGCTGGGGGAAAAAATCCTTTACTTTCCCCAAATACTGCTCCCTTGATTTTCTTGAAAATGCAGAGCCCATGAGATTTAGCAGGCATTGCAACCCATGCAGTGACATGGGGCCAACAGCTCTGCTGTCACTGGCTTGAAATTCTGAGTTTTTCAACAAGGGGCTCCGCATATTAAGTAGTTGGTCCTGCCTAAGACTTTCTAGGACATTAAAAGTCATTTTATTAACGAAGTGGAATATTTTTCAACCTTTTTTTCCCCAGGGCACATTATTACATAAAGAAAGGTAAATTTGGTTGGAGAGGGTTGGTACCTCCCCTCGAGGGATCACTCATCTCACTGCGCTGTGATCATTTTCATGCCCCTCCCCCTTGCCCTTTTACACTGGATCAGAGCTTCTCTAAAGCTTCTCTAAAGCTCCAATCGGATGTCACTGCCTGTCTTTCCTCAGCATTTTGCACAGTGCCTGGCATATAGTAAGTGGCCAATAAATACTGAATAAATGCATGACTAGGTGATTAATTTCTAAACTGTAAAAACTCCGGCAGCAGGAAAGGTTAGGGGAAAATATTCAAGTCCATTAAGGCCCACTGAAGTAGAAAGTCCCTTCATGTCACCTGAAAAGAACATCGCCAATGCTTAAGACTGATCCTGCAAGATACCAACCAGCAAATTCTCACTAGATTTGCTATAGGTCCTTGGCGTTAAAGCCCACATCACTTTTAGAGGGCAAGGAGTTTGTCAGCCGCTTTTGTATCATACCTCTGATGAGAAATAAGCACTTCAATATCCCGACAATCTGGCCATGTTATGTACTATGGGACGACAGAGCACATAGATAGGTCTTCAAAACTGCTCTGACCTGGTGAGTCAGTCCATCTGTCTTTCAGACGGTCTCCAAAACCTGTGGGCACAGTGTCATATTCCTACTGAAGGAGCCACGGGAGCTGCTGCCGTGGAGCCTATGAAACGGACTCCGAATCGGTGTTTTGGAAATTATGCGGGCAGAGACTGCAACGCAGAGGTCTGCACTGTGATCAACTTCAGAGGGCTTTAAATAAATTTAGATGCAGTTTTCAATCAGCCGCAGGAGGCTTAAGTAAGTTTGAATTCAGTTGCTGACGTTTGTACGCGCAGAGACTTCGCATACGAAGTCAGCGTTCTGACCTCTCTCACACGATTGGAAGGTATGGCAACATCGAGTGACATTTCGACACAGCTACCTCTGTTTGTGGCACCTCCTGTCACTCCCTGGCGTCCGGCAGTCCTGGGGGTCAGGCGGGGCCATCGATCAGCTTGTCTGCACAGATGGCTTTCTCACACCCAGGGCACTCCACTCATCATTGCTGCCTGCCTGAACTCTCGAAGCTTCAAAGTTTTGGCTGGGAGACTTGCTGGAAGACTAGTGTGACAGTCCGGGAGTGAAGGGATGAGAGCGCAGACTACTGAAATAGTCTTCTAATCGATCTAGTTCCTTCCCTCCATCTCACTGAGGAGTGAGGTCTCAATCAGTAATGCATGACCCTGAGAATGCCACTTCCCTTCTAGAAAACTTTGAGTGATTCTCAATCAACTAGAGCCAGGGTTAGCAAAGGGTTTCTGCAATGTGCCAGATAGTAAATATTTTAAGTGTGTGTGTGGGTTTTTTTTTTTTTTTTTTTTTTTTTTTTTGGTAAGACAAGTTACTTTATTTTTCTTTAATATCTGAATTGCAGCTATATCCCAGACAATTCCAATATAGATCATTTGGGCTATAAAGGCTCTACATTTAAGATCTATAAATATCATCAAATTGTTGATTTTAAGGGTATATTGCCTTAAAAGTAGAGGCCATCCAGTTTTAAGGTTGATCTGTAAAATGGAAAATAATGCAGAGCAGTTAAGATCCTTTTACAATAGCTGAATGATTGTGAATGGGAATTCATACTGATTTTCTACAGTTTTTTTCTAAGCATTTTTATTATTTTATTATTATTTATTATTATTTTTATTATGCTACATGAATTTCAGGTGTACAACACAGTGTTCCAACATCTCTATAAATTACACTGCGCTGCCCACCAGTGTAGGTACCATGTGCCACCACAAGGCGCTATCATGAAGCATTGACTCTATTCCTTATGTTGTGCCTTTTATTGCTGTGACCTATTCACTTCATAACTGGAAGCCTGTATCTCCTCCTCCCCTTCACCCATTTTGCCCATCCCCCCATTCCCTCTCCCCTTTTGGGCTATATGATCTCTGTGACTACTCAGCTCTGCTGTTGTAGTGTGGAAGGAACCATAAAAAAATAGACGAATGAACAGCAGTGCAATGCTGTGTTCTAACAAACCTTACTTACAAAAACTGGTAGTGCGCCAAATTTGGCCCATAGGCTGTAGTGTGCGAACCCCTGAACTACGGTATAGGATTCAAATTCCCTACCCTGGCAATCAAAGTTCCCCCTGTTCTAAACTAACTTTCCTTGTCTATCTTATGTTTTCAGACACAGATCTGGTTTTATATTTTCCTTGGACAAATCACTTAACCCTCTGAGCCTCAACTCTGTTAAAAGCAGGAATAATACCACACCTGCTTAACACCACTGCTGTGAACAGTGTAGAACGTACTGTATAGGATTACCTTTCAAATACCCTTTCCTTCCCCTCCCTCATGGGCTCCCGGTCCCAGGCAAACTACTCGCTGCTCCTTGCAGCAAGCTTTTCTCGCCTCTGCCTGTTGCTCTTACTGGTCCCTCAATGACTTTCTTACTCATTTCCATGAGTTCAAATTCTTCCCATTCTTCTGCTCTCTGCTTAATGCCACAGTCATGAAAGCTTCCTTCATCTCTCTTAGCCAGAAGTAATTGCTCTTTTCTCAAGTGAAAGAGCACTTTGCGTCTCTCTTCAGGCACTTAAGGACTTTTCATCTTAGGACTGTATAGGTGTCTGATTTCCCTTAAACCACGGGAACCACTTGAGGACAATGGTTATGCTTTGTGCATATCTGGGTCTCCTCCTTGTTCCGACATCAAGCGCTGTGCCATGCACAAGTCAGTTAGCAAATATCTACATGACAAATGATTGGCCCACCTTAACAAGTCTAAATGTTTAGTAAATACCCAGAGTTGTAGAATAATTAGCTTTTATGTTTATCCTTTGGGGGGGGTGGAGTAAAAACGTTGACAAATCCAGTTCTAGTTACTGATGAGCTGATAGAGTCCTGAACAAGCAAAAAGAAAGGGCGTTCAAGGCCACCCAAATGTGCTAAAATTTATACATGTCAACTTATGTATATATTCCAGGATTCCTAAAAGTATCCATTTGACATCCTCCAAAAGAAGACTGAGGCTCAGAGAGGTTAATACAACTTTCTCTGAGTCTGGAATTTGCGTCTCTCACTTAGGAGCTAAGAGCTTTTCTGCTTTAGTTAAAGAGAACTGGTTAGATAGTTGCTACCACCTACATGCTCAATCTCCCCCTTAGCTCCATTGTGTATGGACTGGTTTTTGGTTCTGGCCTATGTGTTGGTTCTACTTTTGTTTCTGGTCTAAATATTTACTCTAGAAAATCACACCTAGTACCTCATGATTACCCACAGGCAAATACCTAGACCTGATCTCAAAGTTCCATGGCACTCTCTCCAAAAAAAAAAAAAAAAAAAAAAAATCTGAAATATAGGGGAAAAAAATCAGACAAAGAAGTTAGAGGAAGAAAATAACTATTCTTAATTCATAAATGCCTCAGTAAAATTGACTATTAAAACCCTTATCTTTTTTCTTTCTTTCTTATTATAATGAATCCCCAAAGAGTTATTGAGGGTCCTGGTAAATTTCAAATGCTGCCAAAAACTACTGAGGAAAGATGCAACTATGAGATGGGACCGGGACCCATGTCTTCTGAGGTTCCTGCTTCGTCCTTACTCTATGGATGTGATCTGCAACCTTGGTTTCATATTAGAACTATCTGGGGAGGGAAGTCTGCTTCTGCTTAGAATGTAGAAGTGTTACAGAACATCATTCCCTTCTATCACTGAAAAGAGATGGATAATCTACAAAATCATACTTTTTTTTTCACCCATCAGAGATCTGGGCTCACAAGGCAGCTAAGTGCAATACAAAGAGTGACATGCCTTTCCATTCACAGGCTTGGGTTCCCCACTATCGCAAACTCATTTTCTGGGAGAGTTTAAAACTGGGTATACGTTGGGCTTTCTACAGGCTGGTTTGTATGCCCACAGCTAAATCAAACCAAGTCAGGACCCAGCCATCGATGAGACTGCAGGAGGACAATGTCTTTATTCTTTTGACATCCAGCATTTCATTGGTTCATAGTACACAAGGCAGAAAATACTGAAATCATCATGCAGTTTATAATAAGAGAAGTGCTTTCATTTATGGCCATAGGAATTGAGCACACCAGCCAATCAAGAGCTAAGTGAGAAATCCAGGAGGTGGGTTGTTTTATACTCCTTTCACTATGGGAAGACCAATACTTTAGAGCAGTGTTTTCAAACTGTCTTCCAAAAAGCCTTAACATTCAGCAAAGATGCCTCAGCGAGAGAAGGAAGATTTAGGGGATCCTCTAGATCCCAACATCTGCAAACTCTGCTTCATCTAGAAAAGCTTCATTTTTTGTTTTGTATATGGGGGTTTCATGTGTGTTTTCATTTGGACAAAAAGAGCTCAGTCTAAAAAAATTAGAAAACCCCAGTGTACAGACTTCAACAGAACCTATCAAAGCCTCTAGGGGGAAAGAGAAAAAAAAAAAAAAAAAAAAAAGAACAACCTTCTCTCTAGGAGAATGAGCTAACAGAAGTCTTCTTCCTAAAGAACTGTCCAGGAATATCTCAGAGCTGGACAACAGATTAAGAGGAAAATGCCTTTTAAAAGGACAATTCTTATGATAGCCATGGCCACCAGATTCCAGCTTTGGGGCTCTAATAAAATATCAAATCGTTAAAAATCAAAACATGGCCAGTTCTACCACTCTCCTCTGCTTGTTACTTTCCAGATACGTTCTAAGGTGGTGTGATCAACAGTATCTGACAAATACTCACAGACAGGAGCTGTGGGGAAAGATCCAGATGAGCTGAAATGCGGGGAAAAAATAAGAGCCACTGGGCCACCCACTGACTTATTTTTCATAAAGGTAGGAGTTACCTCACATTTCAGTATGGTTCATTTTTTTTAATGGTCTTGCTTAGAATTTTGCTTGATCTTCCTGATTTCAGTTCTATTCTACTCTCCAATTTCTATTTGCTTTCTTTGCTTTTAAAACCCAGAATGAAAATGAAACGGATCCATCTAATTACACCCTGCCTAATGTTCCTCCCAGTTTAATTCTGTGACTACAATTAATGTTTTATTGTTTTGTTTGGGTTGTTTTTGTTTTTTGTTTTTTTGGTCATCTGCTCTTTCCTGTTCCAAATAACTGTCTGAATTGTAACAAGACTGTCAACTTATTAACTTTTGAATAACAAGTATGAGGCTACGGTGTATGTATATATACATATATATATATATTTTTTTTTTTAACTTGAAAGATGATTTTATCATTTTGTTTTATAGTTTCAGGCATAGAATTTAATGATTCATCCCTTACATATAACACCCAGTGCTCATCACAACTGCCCTCCTTAATACCCATCACCTATTTAACCCATATCCCACCCACCTCCTCTCTGGTAACCATCAGTTTGTTCTCAATAGTTAAGAGTCTGTTTCTTGGTTTGCCTCTCTTTTTTCCCATGTTCATTTGTTTTGTTTCTTAAATTCCACATATAAGTGAAATCATAGGGTGTTTGTCTTTCTCTGGCTGATTTATTTTGCTTAGCATAATACTCTCTAGCTTCATCCACGTCGTTGCAAATGTCAAGATTTCATTCTTTTTTTATGGCTGAGTTATATTCCACTCTATCCATTCATCAGTCATTGGGCATTTGGGCTCTTTCCATAATTTGGCTATTGTTGGTAATGTTGCTATAAACATTGGGGTGCATGTATTCCTCTGAATCAATATTTTTGTAAAATACCTAGTAAATACCTAGTAGTGCAATTGATAGATCAGAGGGTAGTTTTATTTTTAATTTTTTGAGGAAACTTCATACTGTTCCAGAGTGGCTGTACCAGTTTTGCATTCCCACCAGCAGTGCAAGAGGGTTCCTTTTCCTCCTCATCCTCACCAACAGTTGCTGTTTCCTATGTTGTTAATTTTAGTCATTTTGACAGGTGTGAGGTGATATCTCATTGTAGTTTTGATTTTTATTTCACTGTTGATGAATGACATTGAGCATCCTTTCATGTGTCTATTAGCTATCTGTATGTCTTCTTTGGGAAAATGTCTACTCATGTCTTCTGCCCTTTTTTTTAACTGGAATATTTGTTTTTTGGGCTAGGTCATATATTTTTTAAAAGATTTTATTTATTTATTTGAGAGCTAGCGAGAGCATGAGCAGGGGAGAGAGGGAGAAGCAGACTCTCCCGCTGAGCAGGGAGCCTGACTCGGGGCTCGATCCCAGGGTCCTGGGATCATGACCTGAGCTGAAGGCAGACGCCCAACTGACTGAGTCACCCAGGCACTTTTTTAAATGAAAAAAGTCATGCAGGCAATTAATTGGTATCTGGATATAACTGATCTCAAATCATGGCTCAGCTTGTGGTCTGTACTCTAAACAATGGGGCTAATTTTAGTGTTTAAAAATGAGTAAATGTTGGGGCACCTGGGTGGCTCGGTCGGTTAAACACCCAACTCTTGATTTCAGCTCAGGTCATGATCTCAGGGTTGTGGGATCCAGCCCTGCCTTGGGTTCCATGCTCAGTGCTGAGTCTGCTTGAGATTCTCTTTCCCTTTCCCTCTGCCCCTCCCAGTCATGCTATCTCTCTCTCAAATAAATAAATCTTTTAAAAAAATGAGTAAATGTTCTGGAAAAGCAAAACTATGGAAATAGTAAAAGGATCAGTGGTTGCCAGGGTTTTTGGGGGGGAGGATGAATAGATGGAGCACAGATTTTTAGGGCAGTAAAAATACTCTGTATGATATTATGATGAAGGATATATGTCATTATACATTTATCCAAATCCATAGAAAGTACACCAACAATGAACCCTATAGTAAACAATGGACTTTGGGTGATTATAATGTGTCAATATAGGTTCATCAGTTGTAAAAATGAACCGTCTGGTGAGGAACGTTGATAAAGGGAGAGGCTGAGCATGTGTGGATGCAGGGGGATTATGGGAAATCTCTGTACTTCCAATTCTGTTGTGAATATAAAAGCGTTCTAAAAAATAAAGTCTTAAAAAAATCAATGACTTTGCTTAAATACAGGTTAACATTTACATGATTTGACTGATACCTGTGATTCCTTTTGGATTACAACGGGCAATCCTTGGTTAAAAAAATCTTTAGTTAAAAAAAAAGTGCCATTCTGATGAGTGATGTTGATAATGAGGGGACTATGCCTGGGTAGGGACAAGGGGTATATGGAAAATCTCTGTACCTCTCAATTTTGCTGTAAATCTAAAACTGCGCTAAAAATAGAAAGTCTTTTAAAAAATGAAAACAAAAGGGTAAATGACCCCACAAAATATCATTCTGTTTTAAGTACCTATTGGTGATATTTGTTAGAAGTTCTCTTAAATGACATTGACCAATTCATTTCAGCAAGTGGAAAATATATAATCTAGTAATATTACCAGGGCATACTTGTTAGTATGTCACTCGCTTTTGTCGTACAGATGACAGGACCAAGGAAGTGACTTCAGGAGGACGGAAGTGGGGTTTTTGCCTGTGGTGCCACTAACTTCAAAGAGGAAGCATTGTTAGCGCTGGTGTGGTGCGACCTAAAACATGAATCACTGCATGCAAGCACGCGCCTTCAGTGAAGGCATTCAAAATCAATGGCATCAGAAGCATCGGTAGATATAGGGAAAGAAAAAAGAGGCACTGCAGGGAATCCAGTTCATGACATTCATATTGGTAAAAACACGAAATCTGACCAGCTGTAATGTGAACCTGTTTAAGGAAGACTTAATATCACTCATCACTAAAGACAGAGGTCAAAATAGTCCAGAAAGGGACCAAGGCAGGCTCCGTGCACCAGCGTGTAGAGAAATGTGCCTCTACATCAGCATGGCATAGGGAATACTCAAGTTCCCTAAAAAACTGGATTAGTAAAAGCTGACGGTCCAAACCACTATCTAACTTGACTTATCCTCAAATTTAAGGCCATGGGAACCAGAATCTTTCTAACAAGTACAAGAACTCTTCATTCTGGTGGCTCTTCTGAAATACGTGGAAGGATATGATCAACACAGGAACATGAGAAAAACATGCCTTTGTCAGTGACCTAGTAAATTCTGGCCTAGGAACCTCTGAATAGTGGATAAAGTTTTTGTGGGATGAAGAAGGTAGGTGTTGGCACCTACTGAAGATCTCACTTATAAAATAAATAACTTGCCAGTCTGGCTACCCAATGCAGGTTGGCTTTACCAATAATTATTAGGAACAGCCTCTTCTATAAGCAAATGATGATATTTTTATGGTCTCCTTTTAGGAGAAAAAGTCAGGGAAAGGGTATAAGAAGCTACAAAGATGAAATACCAACTGGTGATTCACTCCTGTGCCATGATCTCCTTGCAGCCTTGAACAAAGCAGTATCAGGCCAAGGAACAAAAGAATACTACACGGTCTTTGGGGAGGTGTGGAAGTGGCTTTGTTGCTTAAGAAAGCTCAATACCACAGGGTTTATGGCACTTTGGATGGAAAAGGCAATATCTTGGTATTTTCCTCATTAGGATTACCTGCAGGATAGACAGCATTAACAGCACAGGGGTTGTTTATAATGTGCTTTTAGAAGGACACAGCTATCAGGCTAGCCTTCCAGTCAGTGCCCAATAGCCTGGACATTAGCAGTCAGGCTCTGTGCACTCTGTGGAGTTTGCACAGATCTTGTGATATTCTGATATTTCTCAAGTCTCTAAAAAGTACTGTCTTCAGGTTGTTTCTCAACAACCAGGGGAAAAGGGGTTAACGACCAGCTTTGGTTCTAAATAAGTAAGGGTAATCGCGGAGACCTGCCAGGGGCTGTGGAAAGCTCGCTCATTTCTATCCGCTTTGACAGTACTCCCTCACTAAGTGTTATTGAATTCTTGGTATAACTATCACACATGGATAATATTTATGAAAGTCAATGAAATAAGTAAAGTCACTCTTCACCCTTGAAGTAAAAAACAAACAACACCAAGACCAAACTCATTAACTCCTCAACGTAAAGGGAAATTTCTTCCTCACAGCAGTAGCCGATGAAAACACCACTGACTAGTGTATGTGGAATGTTTCCAAAGGGTAAGAAAATAAAACTCAGAGAAGAGAGCAATAGACAGTATGAAATAATGGATAACCCGCAAATCATTTATCTCAGGCAGGCCGACAGGCCAATATACTTGGACAGACCCACACTTCTCTACGCTCATTCTCTCTTCAGAGTCTGACCCTTGACCATGACTACCCCTTCACCCCCAGGGTCCCCAGGTCATTCTCACCAGTGGCCATGGTAAGACAGACCAGCAGGGAAGTAATACAGGTCTTTGACTTAAAAGATTGAGCTCCTTACACATCAGAATCTAGTCTCTAAAAGTTATCCTGTGATAAATTAGCCCATCACTTCTCCTTCCTAAGTTTGACAATCTTTCCCTACCTCATTCCTAAGATATTTTTCTATTCATAATGAAGGAAGTCCTTTTGGAGACCGAATTTCACCAGCTACACCATCAGCCACTTCACAGTGTTTGTGGGCTATCACTTGTAGTACCCAAACATACTTTGACTTCAAATGATTAATTGCAGAACAAAGGCCTCTTCCGTTTTGCAGAGCTTCTCCCCCAGGCCACAGGGGAGTGGAAGTGGGGGGGGGGGTGGTCCCTGGACTTGCCCTGGAATGCATGAGCAGTTAAAGCCAATCACTCTGCACTTGGTAGACGAAGCACCCCGAGCCGCCCCAGCGATGTAGGTGCAGAGTGAAAGGTAACAGCACTGTTTCCTCATTCAGGGAGGGGCATCTGGGAGACAGCTTGCAAACCAAAGCCGGCCCTGTGTCATTAATCTGCAAGTTTAATTGCAATGCACAGCTAGTCTTTGGAAGACCTTTCCAATCCTGATAATGAAGACATGCATGTGCTTGTTGATGCCAACTCCCCCACTTTTTGGTTTTGGAACTATACCACTTACCAAGTTTCACAAAAACCTAGAACTGATTAGAACCTGTTGGCACAGGGTGACCGAAACAAAAAGGGTGAGGAAACAGGGAGATTGTGTGGAGCAGGGCAGCCTTTCTGGCGCCCCTCAAATCATACTACCCAGGCAGGCCCCTATTCCATCTAGTCTCTGCCCAAGGCAGGAGCCGTCAGGACTCCCACAGATAAGCAATTTAGATACATTCTAGCTGAATGAAGGAGACTTACTGCGGGTTTCCATTGCTGTCTGCCAAGCCAAGGAAATAGAGTGCGGACAGATGCTCTCTCGGGTTCTTATTTGAGCTCCAAAAAGGTTGGAGGCTTGGCATAGCCATGTATCCCAAGGATCTTCACTTCCTTGTTTTTTTCTAGTTTTGTTTTTTGTTTTTTTTTTAAGATAAATTGAAAGTCATATAGCCAAGAACAGAGAAGGTGATTGTTTTACCCCATTGACTAATCTTTCTTGTTTTAAACATGTCTATCTTCTTTAACAAAGCTATTAAGATTTTAGATGCTTGGGCATAAGCAACCCATATGGGATATATTTAGGGAATTCTATTACCAAAATCCAAATAAATAAGATGTCTCATCTATCAATAGCAGACAGCAAATCCTGTAATCAATTTCAACAGCAAATCCTGTAATCAAATCCCATAATCAATTTCAATTTCAAAATCAAGGCAAAGAAAACACAGGGATCATTTATTTGTTTAACAAATATTAATTGAGCACCTACTATGTATAAGGAAATACAAGGTGCAAGAGAGAAAACAAAGAAGCATAAGACACTGCCCTTGTCTTCTAGGGCTCACGATTCATTTAAGGGAGAAAATGTCTATAACTAAATGAATGAGAAAGAAATCACTAATGCCAAAACTGAAGGGACGGTAGGTAACCCCCCAGAGTTGTGGTGAAAAGATAACTCACAGAGATTGGGAAATATTTCATGAAGGAGGCAATATGTGATCAGTAGATTAAATCCTTTCAGAATAGGGTCTCATAAGTTTTATAGCATTAAAGACGTAATAGATACTTTAAAAGTACGTGTTAAAATCAAGCTGATTACATGCTATGAATCTGTACTATGACAGACACATGTGGACTAAGTACCCAGAGAAGGACATGCAGAAAAGATGGCACTTAGGCTGGCCCCAGAAATCACGCTGTGTGATTCCTCCAAAATGGGTCCTAAGACTCCCAAGTCCAGGCCTTTGCCATGTGATTCCAAGAATGTCCTTACCCCTTTCCTCTCTAAGCAGCTTAATTCAGCTGCTCTGTCAATGCCCAGCTTATTTTCTACCTAACACCACAGGACGTCAGGGTTGGAATATACCTTCAAGATCTCCTAAGTCTAGCAGTTCCTAAACTTGGCTGAACATAGTAAAAACCAACACAGAACAACATAAGGGAGCAGTCCTTCTCTCTCCCACTTCCAAAACTCACCGCATATATTTAAGCAAGGGATGGGTGAAACTAAGGCATCTATTGAAGCAACCAAATACAGAATGAGTTCCTGCTCTGCCCTCACTGTGGGAAGCTCACTGAAACTGCAGATTGCTGGGTTCCACCCCACTTGGATTCTGACGCAGTAGATCTATTTCCTTTTTGACAAAGCTCTCCAGGTGATTTGAAAGACCTAGCAGCAGATTTAGGAGCAGCTGATCTCCAACCTTCTTCCACTGGTTTCTGAATCCCCTCTACAATTTTCTGCTCAGTGTGGTCCTGACATCTTCCTAAAGTCCTCCCTAACTTCCACATTTCTTGGGGAGTACTTCCTCCCCCAAATTCTTACACCACCCCAGATCTTCAGTTTCCACTTAATATCATGTTGTACAATGTTGTGAAGTCCCTTCTAGGCCAATAAACAATTATTAGGCTCTGTGCTGGAGAGTGCACCATAGAACATATACAAGGAATGGGTTTATGTCCTAGAGGTGGGAAAAGACGCATAAACTGCTAAAATAACAAGTTGGAATGAATTAAGTTCTAAAGGATGTTAAAAAACAAAAACAAAAATAAAAACATGGGGTCAGAGATGAGAGGAAGAAGTAGTTTTTCTACTTAGAGGCATTTCAGAAACTTTCTAGAGAAGCTGGTTTTGAAGGTAGTCTTTAACAAATGACTACATTTTGAGCCCAATTTAACCAGTAGGAAATAACTGGGGACAATACAGTGTAAAGAAATTATCCAATGAGAACACAAGGCAAGAATGTGCAGGTGCGAGAAACAGTGAGTCATCAGGGTGGGGACATGTAGGATGAGGCTACAGGAAATGAGGTTGGAAAGTGAATTAAAGGCAAGTGGTTTGAAAGCTCATGCTCTAATTTGGGAGAGAATATGGAATACTTGAAAGAGCTCAAGCTTAGGGCGCCTGGGTGGCTCAGTCAGCTGAGCCTACAATTCTTGATTTTGGCTCAGGTCATGATCTCAGGGTTGTGAGATCAAGGCCCACATTGGGCTGCGCACTCAGCGGGGTGTCTGCTTGAGATCTTCTCTCTCCCTCTCCCAATGCTCCTTTCACACCCATGTGCGCATACGCACTCTCTTTTTTTTCTCTCTCTCTCTAATAAATCTTTTTTTAAAAAAGAGCTCAAGCTTTAGTGTCAAAGAAGACCTCCGTCTTTTATCTCCATTCTGTTGCTTCCTAGTGAAACTGTGATGCTGGCAATTGATTTACTCTCTTCTGTGTTCCTGTATGGAATAGTAATACACCCTCTTCTCCGGGCTGTTATAAGGACACAAGTTAATGAATATAAGTGCCAACCATGGCCAATTCTCTTCCCTTTATTTTGTCAGTAATAGAAAACCACAGACTATGTTTAAACAAATAGATGTAATCTAACTTCTGTTTTAGGAAGAGAACTGGATATAATATTAAGGGACATTAGAGAGGAAACAGAAACACATAGGTAGAGAGAACAGAAGGCTGTTCCAATAATCCAGGTGAGAGCTGAGGTCCTGAACGAGGGCAGAGCCACTGCGAAAACAAGGTACAGAAGATTAACCACTGAGGAGGCAAAACGGAGAGGTCAGCAACAGGTGGAAAATGATTGCGTGGAGTTGAGGATGAATCAGGTTTTCAGCCTGCTTTTGGCTGCTAAGAAGGAGGATAGCGATGCAGACAAAAGTGTTGGGAACCCGACAGGAGCAGGCCTCAGGTGAGAGAGAATACATTCCAACGGGGACTTACTGAATTGCAGTTGGAGGCTGGGCATCCTGTGGGAATGGTTAGTGTGCAACAGGAGATTTGGGTCTAAGACGGGAGTCAGAGTTTGGGTCTGGGGAAGAAGACTAGGGAGGGGCTGGCAGAGCCGGTAGGGGAAGCTATGAAAATAGACGGGACTAGCTAGGGAGAGGGTGCCAAGCAGAAAAGAGGAACACTGACATCTGGACCTCGGGAAAGGTTCGCTCTTGAGGAATAGAAGAAAATGAGGAGCTAATGAAGGAGATGAAGGAGGAGTGGTTGCTTTCACAGATTTTTATGCAAAAGGAAAATAAGTTTTTCTTGTTTAAGCAACCATTATTTTGGCCTTTGCTATGGCAGCTGAGGCTTTACCCTTACTGATACAGGAAGAAGGCAGTGTGTGCCAACAAAAAAGAAGTAAGAATAAACAAAGAACTCCTCTTTTAAGAAGCTAGAAAGGAAAGGAAAGAGATGGAATGGTAGTTTCCAGAAGGCAGAGGGTCAAAAGAGGTGTGTTAGTTTTTTTGAAATCAATGCTCCTATACTTGTTGCCATTTCTAAGTCTCCCATCTCCTCTCTTTATTCATGGAATATTCTGCCGAAGTAGTTTTAAATTTATTGCTTGGGCAATAAGCAGGTTTTATTCTTCGTGGTTATGATAATTCTGTTTATAAGTCAGCTCTTTGGGACATTTACTGTTTGTATATTTGTACAGAACTGTCTCCAAATGTGACTTAGAAAAATGCAAAGTTTTGCCAATTTACTAGGGGGTGATTATTTGTATTACTGCAGCGGTCCTTCAAAATACGAAGCTTCTTAGCAGGTAAGTGTACACAGACCCTTTGACCATACAACAGAGGGCTAGGGAAGAGAACGTTAACTTGTTACAAGTTACTGTAATGACCATGTATGCATGTCAGTAGGAAAGCAGAATTCAATAAATAACAATTTTCGTTTATGGAACTTTTTCCAGGAAAAACTTTATCATATAAAGAGAGGAATTTCTGCAACATCTACACTGTGATCAATGACTCCTTTGTGGGCTGAGTGACAGCCTGTCTAAGTTTCCAACTCCTGGTCCTAAAGTGACCTGAGCAGTAGGGAGCTGTGAGGACAGCTTTTGGGATAACCCCACAACAGCTCTGAACTATCTGCTGTCAAGAGTATGCCAACTGCATAATCAACCATAATCGCGGCAAGTAATATACTTAGAACAGAAACCCTGTTGGTATTTAGCTGAACTAAAAATGAGAACGTAACCATCCATTCCCCCCATAGTGTAAATTATAGCTATGTGTATAATGAGAGTTCTTATTTGCATTTTTCATAAAACTCACCAAACTCCTTATTCACTCATTACTTACCCATTATGGGTTTTTTAAATGGCACTTTTAAGGTTTGCTTTGGCTCAGAGTGAATTATTTGCCAAGATTTTATTCCTGGAGTCATGAATCCCCTGAGACTTCTTTACCTTTTGCAAATTCATAGCTCATTTTGTGGGTCCTAGTGGTTTGTGGTCTCTATGTGTGCATGCGTGGGCATGTGTGGGGAGGTGTGGGGAGCAGTTTTAAGATATCCAAAGTAGTGAAACATTTCATAAGAAAGCGTCCTATATCCTGGAGTAATTAAACAAGAAAAAAAAGAAAAAGCAGAAAATGAGTAAAGAGTAGTTTATAAAAGTAGCAAACATTAGGTTACCTCCTTGTAATTATGCATATGCTTGGATAATCTATTGATTTAATAGGTGGAAGAAATGTGTGTTACAAAAATTCACTGAGTGTTTGGATATCAAGAAGCACAAATACAAAAGTACATGAAAAGGTAAAATGAGGCAAAGCTGCCTCTGAGAGTAAAAATTTTAATGAACTTTAATAAACCCCTAAATGCAATGTTAGATAAACATGAGCAGAGGAAAACATTTTTGTGTGCATACTTTAAAAAAAAAAATGGTGTCTCCAAGACCAACATTACTATTGTAGGGGAAGAACTCAGGGCACAAGGCAAGTTGGCTACAGACATTTACCAACCAAGAGCGCAAGGAAAATTCTCCCTGCTCCCAGATCTCTTTGCAGCTTACCGCCAGACCTTGGCTAGAAAGTCTTCTAATACAGTCCCTAATGAGCTGAAGAGTAAAGGTGGGAGACATTATCTCAGAAATGAAATATATTGCTTCTTGGAATATTAGAAAAGTAGTTTTTAGATTCATAGAGATTACTAGCTAGAAGAGATCATCTCAATATATATATTTACAGATGTGATAATTGTGTCCCCTACACAATAAGCAACTGGCGCAAGATCACATAGCAAATTATTGGTATAAAAATGTTGATTTTCTTAACATAACATAATAAAAAAAATAAATAAATAAAAATTAAAAAAAATGTTGATTTTCAACTCTCCACCTAGAGGTTTTTTTGCACTACTGAGCACTCCCTGTAATCAGAAGGGGTAAAAGAGGGGCCTGGTACATTTCACTGCAGGGATAAGTTCCAGTATTTGGGACAGCATGAGAACTGGGTGGGCCATAGACCGAATGTCTGGGGACTAGGGCATTCTGGATTTGTGCCTGGACACAGAAGTTGCTATTTTGCCTAATACTGGCTTAAATGCCAAGAACAATTTAATGACATTAATATACCATCATATAGTAGCTTGCTCTTCTACTGATATACTTAATCTGCAGGTAAGTCATATCCCTAGTGAAATACTATGTCTCCTCTACTCAAAAACAGAATTGCATCCCGACACCAGCTTAATGCTACAGCTTATCATTCACTCACAAGGTACAAAAACATTGGATGTTTTTATAAGACAGTCATTTGTGTGTTTAGATATTATTCTGGGTTTTATGAGGGGGAAATTGTCACCCTGTTATGAAGCTGCATCCATTTCAATTTTGCATCGAGCTAATGTGTATTGATGGAAACCATGTTAAGCAGAACAAGAAGTAAATATTCTCTACCACCACAAATTGATTACAAGTGGCCTAAAGTAGTTCTCAACACTTCCATTTCATTTGGGAAGTGAATTTACACCTTTGAAAATATTATTATTTCTCCTTAATTTGTCCCAGTGATTTTTGGGATTTTAACTGGCCTTCGAATATATTTAAAAATCAAATAGGTGAAATTTCTTCTGAAGGAATCCCAAACTACAGCTTTTTTTTTTTCCCTAATAATTACAAGCTCTCAGGTTTTCATTTGGTTTTGAATTTCCTTTTTGAGGATGTCTTTGTATTATGTGATGTTACCTCCTGATGTTTAGTTTTATTGGGATTTCTTGGAAAAGTATAATAAAAATTAATAATAATGGACATGATTAAATGGGTGTCAAGACAAAGCGATCATGTTGTTTCTCATGTAATTATAATGGAAGAATTCAAGTTAATTTGCTTATTTTAGCATAATGAATATGTGATTCCAACAGTTTAAAAGCTAAAGTCTTTAGCAGGTAGAGGACGATGAAAAAAAATCCTCACATCACAAGAAAACCCTGGATATTAATCAGTTTGTTTAACCGGATGAACAGTTGTATACATAATGTGCTAACATTTCTTAACAAGTAGATTTCTGTAAACAAACTGCTTCCAAAAATATTTTATGAGCTGTCATTAACTTCAGAGATGTTTTTCTAGGTTGGCAACCTTGGTGATCCATCTCGCAAAAGCACGGCTGGAATGGAGAGACCCCTGAAATTGCTAAGTGAGGAGAACTGAGAAGGGTCCTGTGAAGTCATGACCCTTGAAAGGTGTTGGTTTACAGAGTGTGAAGCAGGCAATTCCCTAGCTGCACCCAGGAAGCAGCGCTGGACGGGCTGGTGGCTAGCAGGGAGCAGTGCTTTGAAGGACGGGTGGATCCCACCGCCACGTCAGACTCACAGTTAGTTTGCTCGAAGTTCTATGATGGGGGAAAACTCCTTAATTTGGACAACAGTTCAATATTTCAACAGAAGATTCCTAAACTAGGGCTCCAACTAGAAGGACAAATTCACTAAGGGTGACGCTCAGAATCTGAGGCACAAGATCTTTTGGGCTGTCCATTCCAGACGCCCTGCTGGACTGCCTGGCCTTCGGGTGTGGGCGCCGAGAGCTGCCTGCCGAGCGGCTGCAGGAGCTCGGCTCTATCACTTTCCTATGGGGCTCACAGCACAGAATTTGTGCCACAGGAGCTTAGGTAAGCTGAAAAGGCCAAATAAGCAACTGCGGGGCAAGAGCAAGAAGTCAGACTCCAAGAGTTTTAGGGTTTTTTCTTCCACATTATTATCGTTGTTGTTGTCATTATTATTATTTTAAAGATTTTATTTATTTGACAGAGAGCGCACAAGCAGGGGGAGCGGCAGGCAGAGGCAGAGGGAGAAGCAGGCTCCCCGCTGGGCAGGGAGCCCGATGCGGGGCTCGATCCCAGCACTCTGGGATCAAGACCAGAGCAGAAGGCAGACGCTTAACCGACCCAGGCATCCCTCCTCCACGTTATTATTAACCATCTATTTTCTTAACAATGTCACAACTATTCTTTTGCTTCACTTTATTTATATAATGGATCCACTCACTTTAATTCCCATGTTTTCAAACAAGTAATGGTGGAAGAGAAATGCTGATAAGCATTTTTAAAGGTCTTTGACTTCCTCAGAAAAAAAAACCCTGAGGAAAATATTTAGAGACTCAGGAATACTGGGTCAAAAATCTCTAAACCTTCATCCCTTTAAAAATAGCTTTTTAACGTGAAACATATTAGTGTATTGTATGTGTGAGCGTGCAGATATATTATGTATATGCCTTTTCTCTGATCACGAAGTAAAGAACAAAAATACTGAATTACGGAATTCGAGGTCTCAATGTTTAGCGAGATATGGATGCTATAGATAAGCCATTTCCCTTAATTTGTAGTTTTTTTTTTTTTTGTCTCCTACTCCGCTTTGAATGACACTCTCATACTTCTGTCGTGCAGCAACAGTACAGCAAGACCTTTTTGAAGTTTAAATGCATGACACCCTTTGTAGAACAGTGGCGACCTGATCAAAACAGTGATCAAGCAGAAATGCTTTTTTTTTTTCTGATAAGCAGGGCCAAAGTTAGTCTCTTTCTAAGTAGAATGAACTCCCTCCCTCCCTCCCTCTCTCTCTCTCTCTCTCCCCTTGTATTCAGAGTGGAGATTTTTCTCCTACCCCCAACTAATAAAATCGGGAGGCTGCAATGAGGCTGAGCGGCAAGCAGTTTGATGTCCTCAGCAGGATACGAGGAGTCAGAAGTGGCGCTGTAAATCCAGAGCGGGGCTTCAACACTGTGTTAAGTGTGGCCTGAGTCTCAGAGATTTCCTTTTGATGCAAGTTCAGTATATTAATGGGAAAAGCATTCACTTTTATTTGTCTGTACTGTCTGCGACAGCAAGGCTGCCTCATTTAGCCTGGGCCAACGTGAAAATACACAGAGAAGCAATCTGTTGCAAATTAGCACAGCTCCCCTTTCATTTACTAGCTAGTAATTGGAAGGGGTTAAGAAAGTGTAACTTATCAGACCACGTGAGCTATCTGCTTGTGTGGATTTCCCCGTGAGCCCTCAGGCAATAATCTTTCCTCAATGTCCACTTGGTCTGAAAGAAAATCCTGATGCGTGTAAAATGCGCTCCCTCGGTGAGCTTTGACAAGGCAGTTTCCCCAATTCCTGAAAGGGGTATTGATATGACTCCATTAGAACCTTACCTTTCTTTAGATATAGTTTTACTCTCCCGCTTCCAAATGGTCTTGAAGTCAGTGCAGAATTCGTACCATACCATAAACACATAGTTGGGTGTGATTTCCTTCTCACCGGACTTTGGCTTCATCCCAAAATATCCTACTGTTGTTTCAAAACTGCAACAGGTAGGGGGAAAAAAACAGTGAGGTGGGGGGTGAGAAACTGTCCATACCCTCAGGGCAGGATTGCTGGGGGGGGGGGGGCATTTACCATATATTCATTCTCTAAGACAGAAGCCCAGCCTCATAGTGACTGTGGCTTATCCAGAGCCTCAGAAAACCTATTTACTTAAACCACTTCTCCAAGAAATTCAATCTGATACTCCTGGTCACATTTTATGTATATAAAAATGAGCATGTCTGATTCCAGGTGGTATGCCGGTGAAGCTATGAGTTTGCTCTTCATCTCAAATCCACATCATTTACCAGCTCTTCATATTATGTTTAATGAGTACATGGACATATAATGATGACATATTGATTCTGCAGCCTTAGCAGTGGTCAGTTAGACAGCCCATCAGGAATAATTAATCTATTGAGCACTTCATGGAAAATCCAGAGACTATTCTATCCTTATTCTGCCATCCGCTGGCTTTTTGATCTTGGGTCAGTCATTCAGCATCAGACTTTCCGTTTTCTCAAGGGTAAAATAAGACTTAGAATAGGTGATCTCTAAGAAGGTTACATTTTAAAGCTTGATATGCTATAAGAATACAAACCACCGAGGCATAAAAAGAGATAGAACTGAAGGCACGGCAAGGTTTGGGTGAAAAACCATCTTTGATCCTGGAAAGACAATCTCTAATCTGGTCAGGAAAGGATCCAGGTTTTCCAAAGTCGATTCTCAGGCATTGCTCCGAATCTCCTGACCTACCCCATGGAGGCTCACTGCACACCAGACTGCTCAGGCCTCCCAAGCAGCCCTTCTTGGAGGCTCTAGCTTTGTAGCGATTTATAGCTCGGCACTTAGTCCCCCACCCCCAACCTTCACCCACCCAAAGCCTCACAAGCTCATTTGCCATGAGCAAGAACACTTAAATAAATGGCCCCTTTTTCTAGGGTGTTGGAAACTAATCAAAGCAGGAATGGCTGGCCACGTTTACTACTCAGTGCTCTATCATCTGTTCAGACACAGTGGTTTTTTTTTTTTTTTTTTGTGGCCATCCTGAATCCTGAGTTTCTAATGGAGCTCCATTCAATGGCAACTGTAAAACCCTGAAGCCCCGTCACTATTATGGAGAATACTTTCATCTCGTTCTCAGTTATTGGGCAATATGTATCTCATAAGATTTTATCACATTTCACAGATGAACTGTTAATTGATTCCATGGCTATGATTAGGTGAGATCCAAGCTGGGGCTGCAACTCTGAGTCCCATAAATTCTTTGTGCTTCTGTAAATAATAAATCTGTTTTTAATGCAAATTAAAACTACTGGCCAGGGAATTTTGGCTCCCAGTTATTAAAAGATTGGAAGTGCATAAGTAGAGAAAGGCAATAACTACAATCATTTCTTAAGGGACTCTCTTCTAATTCCAAACATACATAATTTGGAACAAAACCAGTAATGGAAGAAAGTCGCAATGTCAGGCGACGCCTAACTCTGTGGCAGTCAAAATACTGATAAAACCAAATGTACTACGCTCTATGGCATATACTTTTATTTCATTCAAAATGAAAATTATATTGACTGTGGTGTGGAAATACACAAGTAGAGGGTTATGTAACCGATGGGAAGAGGCCATGAATTTCTTATAGAGTCATGGGGCTTTAGAACTGGAAGGGATGTAATAGGTCAACTCATTCAAGGTTCTCATTTTAGAGACAAGAAAACAGAGACCTGGAAAGATTGAATGACTTTATTCATTGGCAGCGCTGGGCCTACCACTCGGGTCCCCCAGTTCTCAGTGAAATGATTTTTCCACCCTTCTGTTGCTCGTGCTCATCAACACAGGCATTTTTCTTTTCTTTTCTTTTTTTTTTCCTGTTTCCACTTTAGACACAGTTGCCCCCCAGGAGCACCCCCCCCAGCAGAGCACATCATCATCGTTTTTCTCTTCCTTATGGTCACCTTTGATACAGAAACATACTTATTTGTGCATTAATAGAGAAGAGAAAGTCTTTCCCTCTTAGTATTCAGAGGAGCAAATGATTTCCCAGCAGGATATAGTGAAGAGGACAGAAACTCCAGTCCCTGTGCCTCACAGATCACCTCAGCAGCCCTCACAATATCTGGAGTCTAGATCCTGAGACCCAGATGCTGCAAATACCAGTGACTGTTCACAGAATGCCAGTGTTGTTCAGTAGGTTATCACAGAGCTTCAGAAAAGCATGTCGTCATCCTGGAGGCCTCACTTTTCCCAGCCTACGCTGGAGCTAACCACGTACCCTCACCACCTCTCACCCTGGGGGTTTGTGAGGCCTTGCTTGCTAACCCTCGAAGGGGACAGAGACTAAAGGAAATACTGAATTTCAGCATTCCCTCCCTGCCCTCCCCCATGTGTTTTAGAAACTAAGAAAGCAAGTGAACCTCTTCAGAAGAACCAGAGCAAAAACAAAGTCCCAGGGGATGGCCTGGCTTTGGCACTCTGCAACTTCGACAAAGAGGAAGTTGCTCTGAGGATGTGCCTTATTTGACTTTGGGGTTATCCTTTCGTTCAAGGAGAAGCTAAAGGGCTAGAATATGAGCCTACGACTGCTTCATAAGGTCTAGACTACTGTCCTCCTGAAAACTGCTGATATTTAACAGCCAGGCTAATATTCTCCAATGGACAAAGGGGCCATCGTGCTTTCTGAAATTTCTATTTGTCAGCAGATAACTCTCAAATAGCTTTCAACTTTTAGAAGATTGATTTCTAATCATATGTTATGTTTCATAAAACTTCTTTCCTTCGCTCTATTCCCTTTTTTTCCTCTCTGCTCCAATTCCTTATCTGATTGCTATCTTTGTAATTCAGCTAAATATTTTTAAAGCACAGACAACGACGACACTATCAAAGAGCTGGTAATGACGTGAGCTGTTTTACTTTTTAGTGTTGAGGTGCCAAAGCAGGACACGTCCCCTTACTGTTTCACATGCAGGCCTTTAGAAACTGCTTAGGAAAAGCAAACATGTCGTGGCCTCAGAGTAAATTGTTTCTCTTGAGAATAAAACAGAAGAATTTACTAAATCTCACACAAATATTGCAACACTGACCACCAACCTCCTTAAAAAGTGCAAGCAAACAACTGTGGTTTCTACATTAAAGATGGGATCTAACATATTTCATGTATGACATGAAAGCTACACTACCTTCACCACAAAGTCACGGAAAACGCTGACAACCAAAATTTATGACCCCCCTCAGCATAGCTAATGCACAGCAGCAGCTTCGGCCCCTCGAAGGTGGGCCCCCTTTCCCTTCAGCAAGAATCTTGAAGAAATATTAGAAATATGACATCCACCCTGGAAACCCAAATTTCTGTTTGACCTGACACCAAGGTGTGGATGTCTTTTCAGAACGTAACATAGACATATTCGTTTTATACATGGAGGAAGGGAAAACTTAATATAGGGATAAGGCCAATCAAGGGGCACAAAAATCTTTAAAACCATCATCATGGGATTGCTTTGGTTTTTAAAGATGATCATGCTTACTTGATAATCCTGACTCAAGAACATGTCTGCAATTAGAAAAATGCAGGATTTGCCTCAACTTCACTTTCATCTGCATTTTAATTTGATTGGCAGTTGGAAGCAGGGCAAGATGTTGGCGCCCGCTGAAGCAGAGCTGACAGCGCTGTCTGTAGGCTTTAAGAACTCTTGGAAATTGTGGCTGGACAGGAGGAAATGGTTTGTTTCTAGAGTTTGTTCAGTTGCGTTTAATTAACTCCTCTCTTCACACATTTGTAAAGTTCGTTGTCCTTATAGGCTACTTCCTACCCCTACCTCTCATTTAACTTTCTAGTCCTTCTAGAATTAACACCAGCAAAATGTATCTCGGTTCTCTGTGCTGAAAATGAGAATGCCTCAGTATATTCTCACTCACCCTTTTAAGAGTAGAGGCATAGCCAAGCTGACTAACCTGGTCAGCAGACAAAAATAAAATCCTCTATCAGGGACCAGAGCCACTGATTACTGGGTGAACTGGATGGTTCCATTCTGCTGTCTATTAAGAGAGAGAAGAGCAAAGAAGAGGCCTGAAGTGGGTGACGGGTAGAACAGAAGACTCCTGAGGTCTCTTCCAATTTCGGAGGCACTTTTTATATATAGGGGTCAGTCCCTCCTCCCCACTTGCCCCTTGTTTACCGTATCCTCTCAGATCTGAGGAAAGACATAATAAGTCTCTTAGATGTTTGCCATAATTGGTTTAATCTAGTTGTAATGCTAAGAAGGATCACGTTGTTCCTAACTTCCATAAAGTGGCTCAGGAGCAGAGAAATGGAGGAGAGGCAGAGAGTGTCATGACGTGATGCTTGTCAATCACTTCTCAATGGTTCTGTGCTCTTTGAGGAGAAATGTTTCCAAGTCTTATCATAGTGCTTTCCCTTCATCTCCCGATAGAATCTTACTGCTCACGGATGTATAGTCTCAACAAATGGGGCCAAAAGAATGGCTAGTCAGACACCATGCTAAGTAAAATAAGCCAGTCATAAAATGAAAAATGCTGTATTGATTCCACTTATATGAGGTATCTAGAGTAGTCAAAGTCACAGAGACAGGAAGTAGAATAATGGTTGCCAGGAGCCGGGGTAAGGGAGGAGAATGGGGGAGTTATGGTTTAATGGGTACAGAGTTCTATTTGGAGATGAGTTCGTTCTGAAGACAGACGGTGGTGATGGTTGCAGAGCAAAATGACTGCACTTAATAATAACACTCATAAAAAGGAACAGCTAGCCAAAGAAAGGACTAAGGCCAAGTCAGAGCCACTTACCTTTTCTGTGCATTCTCCAAGTGACTTTCTTCCATTTTATGCTCATTTTTGGCTGTGAACGAGAAATAATTATTATTAAAACAGTGTTTTCTTCCATCATATCTTTTGGCTAAATCTTCTAACTTTGATTACACCCATGGGTTATCAAAATAATTCTGAATGCAGGGGTTGGCAGCCCCTACCACATGTCCTGGAGATAGTTCTCAACTGGCTACATCTCCCACCCTTGCTTTCTTGAGAATAGCTAGAGCTAATGGTGGCCATATAACTTACTGTTCTCACTGGGACACTCTTGAGAGTGAAAGAAGGTGATAACTAATAATTACATCTGGACAAAAACATAAATTGGAGCAATCCTGGACAGATTGGTACATGTGGTCACCCCAGCCACAGCTGGCCTCTTTGTGAGCTTTGGCACATACTTGGTTGGCACTCTCCCCACCCTTCCCCAAACATCAGAAACCCAGAACCATTTGCAGCTGTTCTGCTCGGGTTCACACAAATTCACTGGAACACTTGCACACACTGTCTCTACACCCAGAGGCTCCTTTGGCAGTCTGGGGAAGCCTATGGTCTCCTTTCTCAAAATACTGTTTTTAAATGCTTTGAAAAAAAAATACTTAAGACTACTAAGGAAATCCATGATACTGAGATACAACTCTGAATTTATAGATCAAGAACCAGTGTTCTGTAGGAACTATTTATTTAGGAGGTTTCATTTTTGGGTGGTGCTTTTACATATCATTCTCTCTAATCAGAAGATATTATTATACATGATAATAACACTTCTTCACTTTAAAAATGTCTAGAAAAATAGGCAAGTCATAATCTACATAAGCCTTAAGGTTTCTTCCATTTAAGGCTACAATGATATAAAATGAACAAGAAAAGAAAATCAGTCTTATCTACTAAGGCCTATGATGTGATACTTCATGAAAGATATTAAAGGATTTTTTTAAAAGATTTTATTTATTTATTTGAGAGAGAGAGAAAGTGCACAAGCAGGGGGGAGAGGCAGAGGGAGACAGAGAAGCAGACTCCCTGCTGACCAGGGAGCCCGATGTGGGACTTGATCCCAGGACCCTGGGGTCATGACCTGAGCCGCAGGCAGATGCTTGACCTACTGAGCCACCCAGGCATCTGATATTAAAGGATTTTGAAATACCACTATTTTACCAAGCTTAGCTCTGCCATGTACTACGTGTGTGACTGTGGTCAATTTACTCATGACCAACTGCATAGTTATGGACTCATCTGTCCTATACGAATAGCCACAGTGACTACCGTCATACTATATCATACAAGATTAAATTAGATAATATATATCAAGTGCTTGGCACACAATATATGATCAATAAACGACATGAAAGGTATCATTAGTACCTCATCATCAATTTCATCATTGATTTTAAAACATCAATTTTATCAAGTTACTCCCCTACTCAAAACCTTCCAAAGGCTTGTCATCACCTTTGATATAACCTTTAACATCTTCACAATGTCCCATGAGGCCCTGCAGTTCCGCTCACTGGCTCCTCTGTGACATCACTCCCTCGTTCCCATGCTCATTTCTTTCCAGTCTCTCTGCCAGCTTGCTGATGCTTGAGCACACTGAGCATGCGCATTAAGGGGTCTCTGCACTTGCTGCACCCTGCCCACAGTCTGTGCATGACTGGCTCCCTTACTGTTTTCAGGTTTCAGCTCAGATATTACCCTCTCTGACTTCACTTAATAAAAGATCACCCCTTGCTACATATCCCTGTCCCCTCCCTCAACTCTCTCAACCTCCACACGTTACCTTTTTTCCTGCCCAGCCTCTATCTACCTGGCAGACTATTCGTTTTCTCATGCATTTATTATATGACAATTGAAGGTAAGCTCAAGGAGAGAAGCAACTTCAGCTGGCTTGTTTTCTGCTGAGCCTTAAACACAGGAAGAGTGCCTATATATTAAACAACTTATTTTAGTTGAAAAATGCATATGCTGGACAAATGTTGCTTCAAAAGAAAGATACTAGGTTTCCTAAAAAGAAAACTTGGTATTTTATTTATTTATTTATTTATTTATTTATTTATTTATTTACTTACTTACTTACTTACTTACTTACTTACCAGAGAGAGAGAGAAAGAACACAAGCAGGCGTAGTGGCAGGCAGAGGGAGAAGCAGGCTCCCCAGTGAGCAAGGAGCCCAATGTGGGACTCGATCCCAGCACCCTGGGATCATGACCTGAGCCCAAGGCAGATGCTTAACCGACTGAGCCACTCAGGCATCCCAAAACTTGATATTTAGAATACAAACATAGACTAAATAAGAATGTCAGGCTAAAGTTATACACTATTACCTCGAAGTCCAATAAGTGTCAATTAACAAAAATGATTTTTTTTATGTTAAAATAATTCTGCTTTGGGCGCCTGGGTGGCTCAGTCGTTAAGCGTCTGCCTTCAGCTCAGGTCATGTTCCCAGGGTATTGGGATCGAGCCCCACATCGGGCTCCCTGCTCAGCGGGAGGCCTGCTTCTCCCTCTCCCACTCCCTCTGCTTGTGTTCCCTCTCTCACCGTCTCTCTCTCTGTCAAATAAGTAAATAAAATCTTTAAAAAAATAATTCTGCTTTGATAATGACACCATTTTAGGTAAAATCATAGTTATGGTCATCTTTTGCAGTATGATTTCCCCCATCCTCCTCGTAGGAGTCTCTGTGAATTAGTCTCATTCTTAACCAGTCAGACAGAAGTGACCTATGTCTCTCCTACTACCAAGTCCTCCAACATGTGAAACAAACAAGTAGTTTGTTCTTACCCAGTGATTCTTAATTATGTACATGGCCAAACACAAGGAAAAATTCCTTTGAGGCCTGATTGATCTTCCTGGAGCACCTTTGCTGTTCTCCCTCACCAGGTGGTTTCTAACCGGCTACTTCCAGGCGGTAAGTAGAACTATAAAGCGGTCGTTGCATATAAATTCACTGACGAGAAATACCCTTTCCACAAGGAATTAAGCATTCAGTAAGATTTTGGAATGGCTCTCTAAATATGGGTATTTGGAAAAAAAAAAAAAAAGCATCCAAAATTTAAAAAGAGGTGTTACTAAGAGGCCCAATGCATACTGTAGAACTTCTGAGGGTTTGGGAGGAAAGAGCCTTCAGGAAAATGAGAAGAACCTAGAGATCTTACTTTTTCCTAAGCAAAGGGCCTACGTACAGAGAGAAAAGGCAGCCACTTCCATGGTGCGACGGGGAAGCTCTACCAGCCTAAAATATTTCTCCCATCAAAACGTGTGACATTTCTGACCATGTCATTATACATTTTCAGTCTTCAAAGTGCTCTAAGCAAAACAAAAACACATTACCTGGAAGGAAAATGTTTAAAGACTGGAGTCACAAACTCAAATTCTAGTATCAGCAGCAAATAAGGCAACTGTAGGCCAAGTAAAAGAATCCTAATATTCTAAAATTCTATCTCTTGCTTCTCAATACTGGAACTGACAGTCTCGGTGTAGGGAAGCCAACAGGCCGTGGTAGGAAAATGGGAAGGCCACGCCCCATGTAAGGGAGGGCAGGCACTTGCCATTGTTACCAGATCTTCCACCTTTTTCAGAGAAGCTAAGATTTTTAAATGAATGGTCCCGACTTAAAAAAAAAATTTTTTTTTTCAAATACTATGTAGGACAAAGGGAACATTCCTGTTGGCCATATCTGGTTCTGCAAGCTCTGACTTAAGCCATTAGTAGCAACTGACATAATGACATAGGTAGGTTTGTTCTTTTGTTCCATGTGCCAGACCCTATTCTAGGTGTTTGGGATCCTCCAGTGAAGAAAGCAAAGATCCTTATAGAACTTTCATTCTAGTTGGGGAAGACAGGCAATTAAACCTGAGCAAAAAAGATCCAGTGTAAGTTTCTGATAAGGGGTAGCAACAAATATTTCCAGAGCATGGCTTGTTGCCTGTAGGACACTTTATATGGATTACTGAATTAAGGTGCCCGGGGCAGCCACAGCATGCCACACAGGTACTAGGCACCCCAAAGGGAGACGATGTCTAATGGAAGATGGTAAGTCTTAGGTGCAAATTGTCTTTACCCTACAGCTTTGACTAGCAGTGGCCTTGAAAATATGTGTGGGATTTACTTAGTCTTCTATTCTACAAAGCCCCACGGACATTAGCTTTTAGGTGCTTCCTTTTTAGCTTACATTTCCTACTACGTGTGTGGTGGGGGTTGGGTAGGCTTCTTAGAAGAGTTAAGTTTGGAGGAGTTGTCAGATACTGACATGGCCCAGGGAGGTAGAGAAATAACAGGCATCCCCAACCTTGCTCTTCTCTCTTCTCTTTCTGCCACAAGAGGCTGTCTCATTGTCTCCAATGAACTAAATATGATGATTTTACAAATCAGAGGAATAAAGTCGTTGCTTAAGATGATGACAGTCTCACATTTTAAGATAATAAAAGCAGGGTGCCTGGGTGGCTCAGTTGGTTAAGCGACTGCCTTCGGCTCGGGTCATGATCCTGGAGTCCCTGGATCGAGTCCCGCATCGGGCTCCCTGCTCGGCGGGGAGTCTGCTTCTCCCTCTGACCCTCCCCCCTCTCATGTGCTCTCTCTCTCTCTCTCTCATTCTCTCTCTCAAATAAATAAATTAAAAAAAAAAAAGATAATAAAAGCAATAAGGAAAACAAATCAGAGTACTAAAAATGAGAAGCTTCACTCCACATCAATTCTGTCTTCTGAACTTCTTTATCCAGGCTGTGGACACACTGTAATGATGTGAATTTCTGGAAGTCCTTGGAGAACAGTGAGTGGCAAGTTTGCTCGGCGACCTACCTATGCATACTATAATTTTTCTGTCATTGGTAGAACTGTGTTGCTTTTCTTAAACTCCAACTCTCTCCTTTAAAGAACAATATTTTTCATAATTCTATGTCACAGAGAGAAAGCAACACGACTTCTTTGGAAGGCTTTTTGTTTGTTTGTTTGTTTAAGAGATATGAGGATTTGGGCACCTGGGTGGCTCAGTTGGTTAAGCGACTGCCTTCGGCTCAGGTCATGATCCTGGAGTCCCGGGATCGAGTCCCACATCGGGCTCCCTGCTCAACAGGGAGTCTGCTTCTCCCTCTGACCCTCCCCCCTCTCATGAGATCTCTCTCTCAAATAAATAAATAAAATCTTTAAAAAAAAAAAAAAAAGATATGAGGATTTTATTTAATGCAGCCTTTACTGAATAAAGACCATTTGCTTTTGTGTAAAGCTTTAATACCTTGGAATTTTGTTTCCTGGAATTCTGTTTTCACTGATAGCCATTGTCTCATTAGTTATCATAAAGTCATGCCATATAATAACCACTGTGAAACTCCTCAGTACTGTGGCCAACTGAATGAGGCAGAACTCAGCATAGTTAAATTCCAACTTTTAAGCCCAGCTCTGCCACTTAAGTGTCATGGACAAGTCTCACGTTTCAGTTCCCGTCTCTGCAAAATGAAGATGATGATGCCTAGGCGCACCGATACATGAAGGCTACGTGAAAAGGGGCCGATGCTTGCTTGAATCAGAATCTCTGCAAGTCAGACCTCTGATGGCTCCATGTCCTGTTGAGACTTCTGGGGGTTCAAGCTTCCAGTGGGATGGCTGTTTTGACCAAGTTAAATGCAGATGTAGCATAGTGGAAAGAAGTTGGGCTTTGTGTCAGGTAGGTCTGGGTTGAATTTGTGCCCTGTCACTTATTAACTGAAAGACCTTGTGGAAGTCACTTAACTCCTCTGAGCCTTACTCATAAAACTGGAATGATAAGATCTACGCTGTAAGGTGGTTGGGCCCTTGGAGGTACTGAACACGAGAGGTTAACATAGCGACTAATGTATTCTAGACACTCAAAAATGGTAGCAATTTATTATTTGATTGGCTAGAAGGAAATGCTAGTAGTCATTATTCCAGCTGTCTGACTTTGGAATGAGTAATACAAAATTTCAAGCAAACGTTCCTTTCTTTCTTAAGAATGTCTACAACCACCCTCAGTAGAGGATAATTTTGCTTGTGATCATTTCCGTGTCAGATCCTCACTATTCTCCCATTTTACTCACAAAGCCGATGTCCTTACCATGGTGCCTAAGGCTTGTCTCCAGGAGGGTGTTTCCTATGTCGGACCTAAGGTCATTTTATTTGCTGTTTCAGCCCATTTTTGTTTTATTTAATCCTCAGGAAAGAAAGACAGATATATAATTTTGCAAATTTACCTGGGAGTCAGGTGGGTAGGTGTGAGGTGCTTATGATTTTTTCCCTTTCGTCATTGTTGAGTTCTCAAACTTTGACCTGATTAACTGAACCACCTCTCATATACTATACTAAGTGAAAGATAATGATGTTGGGGTCTACTTTAAAAAGGTAGTTTTCTGAGAGCAAAGATACCTTCTTTAACCTCTAGGCTCTTTGATCTATAACGGGTTCCTTGCATGGCACAGGAAACCCGGTTCTCTGCATTGCATCTGAATTGCCAACTTAAAAGGCAAACTGAACTTCGCCACTGCTGTGCTTATGTGCTCATCAGCTTCCCCTCTGTCCAGGATGAAGTACGCTCACGTTGCACAGTAAGCCCTTCACAACCTGGCTCCTGCTACTTCTCACAACATGTGCTATGCTCCTGGCAAGTGGGACTCCTTGCTGTTCCCGCCACTCAACCTGTTTTTTTTGTACCTTTATTTTTAGGGACACTGTTTCTTCTGCTCTGAATTCCTCCTCCTCCCTGCCTTCTCCTTCCCAAACACCCCTACTGTAAACGTCTTTTCTTCCTTCAAAAACCAAGCTTTAAAAAGTTACGTCTTTCATGAAGACCTCCACGGGGGCCTTTCCTTCACTGAGTGGTGAGTGGCTCTTTCTGCGCAGCTCCCACAAAACCATGTTCACATAGGCGGGGCACAGTACTGACATCATTTGCTGGCAGTCTGCTTTTCTGATTAGACTCGGTGCTTCTTGAGGGCAGCAACCAAAATCTATTTCATAATGGAATTTCAAAATCTGTGTCTCTCAACTTTAATGCCTCGTAGGTACTCCACTTATTTGACAGGTGAATAAAGTGAGAGCAAGGGACCCACACCAGCAGATCACAGCCCCTGCTCATTACCTCCCCACTGGGGGATCAGAGCCCATTTCCTGCCACACAATTTCTAATCTTTGTTTTCTTTTTTCAACAAAGTAGAAGAGAGTCCAATAGAATCAAACAGTGAGAAAGTACTGATTTTCATCCAGATCTTATTTAGGATGATTGATCGCAGATACAAAGAACACTGACCCTTGAGTTTTGTCTGTATCATACTTACAATTTTAAAATAGAGTAATTACAAAAAATGTCAAGTTTTTATAAATGCCACTTCCAGAAAGTATTCTGGCCATGAACAACACTTATCATCTAAATGTACCAAAATATTCAAGGTTTTATCCTCAAGAGGGTAGTATCCATGCACAGAAAGTGGCTGAAGAAGGACGTCACTCTTCAAAGAAAGTGGGGGTTTTATGCCAAACATAATTAAGTCATATTTATGGATACCCATCTGGGAGGTAGTAAAGTGTGGAATGAGGGCAAGGGATAAAGGTTGGAATATCTTCCCAGTATTCTTTACACAGTCTATTACACTTTAATATACCATGGTTTATGGACCTGACATGGTTGGTATAAACCAACAGGACGCACAGTAAAGAAGCTGTTTTTATTGCAGCTCTACAAATAGAGGAACCAGGTGATGCTAACAAGGAAACAAAGGGACCGCACTCCACTTCATGTGCTATCCATCTGATGTGAACAGGGCAGTCAGATTTTCTTAGAAAATCACCCTGTCATGCACTTTCCAGGAGAAAAGAATGCTTTCACCAACAGAGGTAACAGTACACGGACACCGGAAAGAGGGAAGACTTTTTAACATTTGAGAGGAGGGGGAAATTATTCGGATATGGAACCACTGAGTTATGGGGGGAGGGGTCTTATAGTGACATTTTTCGTCTCAGTATGCTTGCTCATGAAGGATGCTATCCTCCTATCTAAACTTCTTGTTTTATTAAGCTTTCCTGGTTGTGGTTAAATTAGAAGGAGGATCATTTCCGGTCTGTCATAGACTTTACATTTACAAATAACGAGTTGGATGGTAAAGTTGAGGAGCATAAAGGGTCATCTGTGAGAATTTCTGTCTAAATTGGTGGGAGGCTGGGTGAAGGCATGCTATCAAGGATTCCAGTATCTGGGTATCATTTGATTTCCAGGTCACCTGTCTAAGGCTAAAGTGGAGTAGAAAACTCAGGCTTTTGATGAAAGCACTAAGCAAAAGCCATTGTATCAGAAGACTTTGAAGAGGTCTTTAGAGTCATAAAATCAAAGGAACCCAGATACAAGGAGTCTTAAAAGTCATTTAGTCCAACCCTTGGGCTGATGTTTGAGTCGGGATCCTCCTGTGTTCAATCAGACTTTGTAGATCTCATCTTTTTCACCATTTTTATCTGCCATTTTCAGTTGCCTTTATAACTGAACTGAACTGAACTGAATATTTTTATGGACATCAAAGAAAAACTAAATACTGGTATCATCTAACTTGGGCACCTGGGGCTTTTCTCAGCCACGTTTCTTCATCTGAACTGTAGAATGTGGAAGGTGATTTGACCAACTATTCTCTCAGTCTTCCTCATCTCATGAACAGAAGTAGCACCATTCCAGATAGTAGGGAGATGTCCATTCATTACACTCAATGATGGCCTTAGGGTAACAGGGCTTGATTCTCTCATAAATGGTTGAAAAGCCCCGAGTCTTGATGCAATCAAGCTTACAAATGACTTATGGTCTTATGTCATTTATACTTTTATATTTTGAAACCCAGGCATAATATTCAATACCTCACAAAATATCTTATTGGCATAATAATTTGGATTAGAAAAATCTCCCTGGTTCTATAATGAAAAGAACTATATGATTCTTTTATATTCTGGGATGACTAGTAATTATTTGTGTAGGTGAGGAGTATAGTTTAAGAGATCACAATATAATTCTAAGTGCTCATCAGATTATGCCTCTGGTTTGTTCTCTATAGTAAGTATTACAAAAGTAAATATTTTATCCATTTACAATTCTAGAAGGTAATCAGACTAAGAGTGTAATTGGGATCTAAATGAAATAAATTTATCCACCGTTCATAAGTCAACCCACTGTAAAACTTTACAACTTTTTTTTTCCTCCAATATAGCTTCACCTTAGATGAGACTTTTGCCCCCACAGGTAAGTTTTTAACCACTCACAATATGGACATAACACTCAATCTTTAGACTGTATGAGGAATTCTGCTCAATCTTCTTAAAAGCAACCATTTATTTAGCTGTTAATAGTCTATGGTCTTTTTTCCTCTGTTTCTGTATAGCCCAGTGAAGTCCTTCAATTCTGTACAACTATCTGTACACAGTAATTTTTTTTGGCATCAAGATGATACAGATACAATTACTTGAGAAAGTTCATCAGACAATATAATCTATAACCTAACTATAACCTAGTCCAACAATTTAATGTTATAGAAATGAGAAAGTGAACACCCAAGTTGATGAAATGACTTTCCTGCATCCAGGTCTCTTGACTCATAATCCAGTATTTCCAATGCCCCCTGCTGCTCCCCAACAGGCTATATTTTTCTCTAGAATTCTCAAATACTTAGGTGGTATCTTGAAGCTGCACTATACTGCACATTTTTCATAGGAGTATATACATCAGAGAGAAAGTGTCAAGATGGAATTTCAGCTTTCATTCTAAATTTCCTGACTCTTGATGCTTTAAACCAGACCATGGGGGTAAAATTTTAGAATGATCCAGTGAGAGGCTCATTAACATTAATGGGAGTCAGGTGGTTGTATTCTCAAATAGGGCCTGAAATTCTCCATGTTATCTCATCTTGTAGGCCCATATATACCTTTAACTTATCAGCATTAATAGAAGTGACATCTCTTTTGAAAAAATGCTTTTACTTGGAGTTATTTCTTCACAAATACTTCTAAACAAACATAAAATATAATTTTCATTTAGAGAATTTACATAACTCCTGTTTCCTGTAGTGTCTACCCTGTCTCCCTGGCATCTCATTCCCAGTGGGAAAGCTCATCCCTTCCACAATGCTTTAGAATTTTTTCAAGGGTCATGTAGGGATAATGAATTCTGTAGTCTCATCATTCAGGGAGAAGACACCAAATGAATCATCATTTAGAAAGTCTTAGGAATTGCAAAGAAGCTAGATTTACAAGAGGGCTGTCCCCATTTTGTTTCATCCAGAACCGTGGATGACATTTCAAAGACAATGGGGTTCAGAGTCGCAAGGCTCTAAATAACCATTGGGTGATAAGTTGCAGGTATATTAACAATGGAAGAAGTTCTCCTTTACCGAACAACTCTGTCCTATCTTGATATTAGCACTAGCCTAAAGGTGTATAATTTCTGGAAGGTATGGACTGTGCTTTTTAAAAAAATTTATATTCAAAATGTTTAGCATTCAAGACTACAAACTTAGTGTTTATAAATAAGTAATTTGTTGCTTCATGGATTGGTGAGAATTGACTACAAAAGCAGCTGCTAATTTGAATTTGTAAGCAAGTTCATGAGCAATGTGGTAACAGGCTCCATGCTCATTTTTCTCTCTGATTTAAAGCAGTGCTCTTCAAAAGCAAGGGCCTCTTTTTTTATTTCATAGCATTTTAGTACTTGATTTTCAACAGATATTTCTTTAAGCACTTCATTAACAAATGGAAAAAAATTGGCACCAAGTGGCTTCTTTGGGTTTCCCATAACTGCCTCTGATGACTGTCTGTTGAGAGCCATCACTTGATTCTTCATATCTCAACCTGTCCATCTGTACATTGGATAAAATGAAACCTTACAGCTGAGAACTAGCTAGAAGAAACCTAAGAAATTATCCAGTGTAAACCTCTCACGCTACAGTTTATAATTGAGTGAAGTTAAATAGTAGGGGACTGAATAAATAAATATTGGATTTTATGATACTAGGACAGTGTACTGACCTGTGACCCCTTCACCCCCCAAATCATAGCTAATGGGATCCGAGGGCAGTCCGTCCGCTGGCTGATCAGTTGCTGATGAAGCAGTTTAATACAATTGGCTGGAGTAATCAGACTGATGGTTGTGGTGGCGGTGATGAAGATGAGGATGAGGATGAAAATTCACTGAGTACTCAGTGTGTGTCAGGTAATATGCTAAGGGTTTTCCATAGATCATTTAACCTTCCCAACTCATATCAGAGTTCTACATTGTGGATAATAATGGAAGCAAAGCTTCAAATCACTCCATTACTTTCCAGTTGTTGGCCTTGGGCAAGTTGTTTCACTTGGCTAACACTGAGTTTTCTAATCTATAAATGGAGGTAGTAATAGGACCTATATTAGACAGTTGTAATAATTAAATGAGATATTTGTTAAGGTGCTCAGCCATTGCACTTGGCGCATTAACTCAGTAAATGCCAATTATTGCAATCATTACAACCACCACCACAACAATTCTCAGTTGTCCAGTGATGTTTGCTTGTTTAAGTTTTCTTGGGCTCCCATGAGACTAGTCTTGGGTAGTTGAGCATCCTGTTCTTCTTTTAGTAACGTGTCTATCCCTACAATGAACTCCCTGAGACCTGAAGCAAACGCACTAGATCCAAATATCCCACAAATCGGGTTTTCAAAGGATATCATAGGGAAATGCCGTGACAGTTATAAGTGATAAAACTCAGAATACAAAGCAGGAAATATGGTGAGACTGAAATTATGTTAAAATGTATATCACAGAAATAAATTATGTATCTATTAAAAATACCAGAAAGTAATATACCAAAATATCACAGTTGCTGTTTCTGCCTCTCTGGTTGATAGGCTTTTTGTTTTTCACACACTTTTAATTGTTTTTTGAAGAGTTAGCATCATTTAATATAATCAGAGGAAGAAATAACTGATGGTATTTGGAAGCAGCAGTTGAGCACATTGAAAGTGAGTGACTTGCATAAGGTCATATTACCAGTTTGGGGGCAAAAAGAACTTGTGCCCTTATTCAGTATAGGTGTCACTAAACTGCATTGTTACTCTTTACGTGTTCCTGCTTAAAAACTATAAAACTGTCACATCATCATAGACTAGAAAATTAGAGAAGTCATACATGGAGAAGGAAGCACTTGAATAAGTTAAATTTAAAGGCCTAGCCACCTACATTAAAGTCCTAAAGCCCTTTATTTATATCTTATACACACATACTCACAAATGTAAATTTCACAATTTCTATAAAGTAACCATCCCACATATTTTTATGAATTGTCCAGAAATATATGCAATATGAAGAGTGGTTTTAATCACATTATAAAGATGAAAATGCAGATAAAAGCCGTTATGCATGGTCAGAGAGCTTAACAGATTAAGGCTGATTTTAAGTAATCAAAAATGAAGAGAGGAAAAAAAAAAGCCATACTGATATATCAGATAAAATAGTACATGGCACCCATACCTTTACAAAGGAGATTTCCTCTTCATCTAGATTTATTTATACTAAACCTCTTACATCTTTGTAGCATAAGACATTTGTTAAATAATTGAAATTCTCCCTTTGGAAAAATAAGTATTCAGATATTTAATCATGAAAAGAAATGGGCCACTAGAAGGTCCATAAGTAATCACAGAATGCCCACTGCTATCCTTAAGTCAGTCTTCTTTTAGAACCCTGGCAAAGGCTAACTGTACTTGGGAAACCAGATTTACAAGGCGAATGAAAAACTGAAAAAATTCTAACCGTCCTGATAGCTGTTATTGCTTTGAACATCAAAATACTTTATCTCATTTTCTTTCTCAGGGTCAAGAATTTGTCATAGTTGGGGATTTAAATTGGTCCGCTAGAAATGGTTACCAGAGAATTACCCTAACTTCAATAGTTGTGATGCTACCAAGGATCTAGGTGCAAGGAAGGTAGTGATGGTCTGTTTCTCCAGAGATGTGTCCAAGAAAGAAAAGTACTGGGAGAACTGGGATTCCCAAAGAAGACACTGTAGAAGATATTTCCCACATGAAAGCACATTTAATTTGCCCTGCCAGTACAAGTTATGCAGAAAGACTATTAGCACAAGCGATTGTTATTGGAGTCAGTAAAAGGGGACCAAGAAATGAGGTTTGGTTTTAAAACTGACCACACCATGCTTCTAGGTCTGCTGGACTAAATGTGCTGATGGTGAGTTTAATAGAATTTGAGGTGGCATCTCTGGAGTCACCTTTCAACAATAATTGTCATCCTTCTCCTCCTCTCCTTTTATAGAATCTTTATAATTTCCCCCAGATTTAAAAATAACTCCTCACTGTAGGACATATGGATAACTGAGGGGGAAAAAAAAGAAAAAAACATAAACATAGTGCAGAAGGCTTTCTTATGTAATGGCCTCTGCTAATATTTTGACTCATTTCCATAAATGTAGGTGTATGTTTATAATCACAAAGCCATTTGTGCTGTTTTATATAGTCGAGGTCATACTGAATATATAACCTACTTTCTTGCTTTTTCATTTAATGCGTTGAAGCAGAGGTCAACTTTTAAATGAATCCTTTAAAGACAATTTATCATTTATCATTTAATTGGTAATGACCGAAAACAATTGTTGAAAAACAAGCCTTTCTTTCAAAGTGGGTATGAAATCTATTCAAATAAAATAATTTTCTAGAAACCCAAGAAAACATTTCAAAATAATTTTCTGACAATGTTTCTTCAATAAGATCTTGTAGGGGAAAAATGTTTGGTTATGAAGGACTATTAAAGTATTATCAAATATAATTAAAGCAGAGTTTTACTTTTTGATTCAACTTGGAAATAATCTGTTGCTTTACCCCTTCAGTCTTCTGCTTTCTGTAGCTTAGAAATGTTTTAGATGGCCACAAGTATTAAAATCATGTCCTATGATGCAAAATAAGCTAAAATTTCTTTCCACTATGCTTAAACCCAATATATCTGTTCTGTATTTGGAAAATACAAGATAAAGAAAATATCCTCAATAGGAAAAAATATTGAGGGTCAGTATATGCTTGGAAGCAAGTGTGAGGTCTCTGAATATAGAACACACACACACACACACACACACACCCCTCAGTAGGAAATAGATCTCCCTTAAAATCTGAGAGAGGAGGAAACGTTCAAGTATTAGGTAAATTGGAGAAGTGCCACTGTGTCCTTTAGGCAGGAAGCTAATTGCACAAGTGGCATAAGGCTGATTTCAGAAAGGAGAAAGAAAAAAAAAGGAAGATGAAAGAAAGAAAGAAAGAAAAGAAAGAAAGAAAGAAAGAAAGAAAGAAAGAAAGAAAGAAAGAAAGAAAGAAAGAAAGAAAGAAAATGAAAGAAAGAAAGAAAGAAAATGAAAGAAAGAAAGAAAGAAAATGAAAGAAAGGAGGAAAGAAAGAAAAGCTCCTGAAACCAGAGGCTTGAAATGTTTTACTGGAGAAAAACCATAGCATTACCTCCTCCTGTGGGATGATAACAATGATTTATGAAGCTGAAGTCATTTCTTGTGATTGCGCTTCGGGGAGATTGGTTTCACATGATCTGCGAAGCCAGGCAATGCAAGCTCAAGAACCACCCCACATGTTCAACTCAGGCTCGGATCTGCCCTCTTCAAGGGGATTCCAGAGCTCCGCGGAGGGGGAGGAAAAGCTATTGCTTTCTGATCCATGAACCACCTTCTCCCCTCCCACAAGCTCATTAGGTGTACACACGGCTCTCTTATTCTCTCTCCTTTTAAAAGTATTACTACTCCTGCATTGTAAATGCGCAGCAGGATAGTAGCAAAGCTGAGATTAATTCCCCATGGATTTATATGGCTCGTTCTCACCCACGATGACTTGCACCTTTTCAAAGGTGCTTATGCTGCTGTTTTTATGGCTGGTCACTAACTTTACTCTGGCATATGGCTGTTGGCGCCATGACACGGAGTGAACATTTTATACCTGAATTAAAGTGGATATTTGACAGTTTCTGTCAGAAAGTTCAGAGCAAAGAATTTGTGGGACAAGATTTATTGCATATTTTATATGGGATACATCTGTTTCTTTGCTAGCTTTGGTCCTTCCCTTAAAAAAATTTAAAGAAGTTTCCTAAAGAAATATAATGACTGACAGGAAAAAAAAGCCAAAGCAGAAGAAAAATATGGTCAAAAGTTGGGTATTTAGAACCTCGCTTTAAAAAACAAACCAAAAAAACAAACCAAAAAATACCACTTCTCATTCTGAGGAGGAAAAATGACTCAGAGTCATGAATAAAAGCTCAGTGAAACAATGCTGTTATCATTGGCAATTATTTTATGGCTGGTTTAATGCCACTTATATAATGAAGTTAAAAGTTTAAGTGCATAACCTACCATTTTCTGCAGACACGAAACAGGACTGGAAAGAATAATCTGCCTTTGATGTACTTTTTAAGATTTCACCATCCCAAATGGTGATCTAAATTAAGTCCAACCACATCAGCGTTAAATAACAACAAAATTACAGATATTTAAACATTTAAAATTGATATGCCTAAAGATAAATGCAGATAATTCCCAACCAAAATCCATCACGACAATGTCAAGGGTGTATATAACTTCATCTTCATCTAAAAACTTTTCCTAGGTAGCAAGTGAGCACCGTGACAGAGATTCATAATTACATAAACACTGGGCTCAACCTGGAATCCCGTAAGACAAGACAAGCTACTTTTTCTTGAAACTGCTGTGGGAGAGCCTTTGATTCTGAATACCGCAAAACTGAAAATAAAACTTCCACTCTTAAGGGTTTTGAAAAGTTAATTTTTAATTACTTTAGGTAACGTGCATTCTTCTTGTAAAACTATGAAACATTACAGAGAAAGCCTTCGTCAGTGGCCCTCTGCACCCCACCCCCTGCCTCCCCCAACACACATCCTCATCCTCTCCCAAGACTCAATTACTGTTACCGGTTTATCCTTCCAGAACTTCTCCTGAGTGTCCCTGTGCAAATGCGCAAGGTTTTTCTAAGTCAGACATATGGAAGTAGGCTTGCTTGCTCATCAAGGAGGCATGGCTTGAATTTTAGTTGAGACTGTCAAATATTCCTCACAGCCAATAACTGATAATACCAAACTCTGTAATTTTTGCAAATCACCTAGATTTTGATATAAATCCTTACTGCCTATATTGCAAATAATTTTCCCCATGGTTTTGCTTGTCTTTTGACTTAGTTTACAATATCTTTCATTTATAAATTTAATTTTGGACTAGTCAATAAATACTTCCTTCATATATATATACACACATGCATACATACATTTTTTCCTCTTTGCCTTTTGGCTTTTTATATTTAGGTCATGAATCATTTGGCTTTGTGTGGGGTAGGACTCTTTTTTTTGGGAAATGGATAAGCATGGTTCAAATAGCATTGATGTTCTAAAAGATAATCAGAGTATGCAAATAATGGCAGGTTTGTCTTGTCAGTCACATTTAAACAGGGTTATTTCTTTTCCCTTCATGTTGCCCTGGCTAGGGCTTTCTGTCTCTGGATCAAGTTGACCCGTTCATGTTTATCGTGATTACAGATGTATTTGTATATATCTCCATCATACTTACTTTTTCACTTTTGTTTACCAGGATTTCCAGCTATTTCCCATTCCCCCTATCCTCAATTTTGTTGGCTTCACCAATTGCCTTTGCTTCATTTGTCCTTCTTGGTTCGAAAATGATCATTTTAACTTTCTGATCAGTGAATACGTTTAAGTTTCAATACCCATGACACAAATATCTGCGATGCTAAGAGTATCTAGAGTTAGTTATAGCTCTACACCCTAACTCTGAGCAACCTAAGAACGTTCAGCTTCTCCTCTCCCCTGGCCAAATCTCAGGGCCACATTCCATGCCACATCCCGTGTTGCTATCATCTGCAACTTTACGTCCAGATTACAAAAAAAAATGTTCTTGTGACTAATACTTAGGAATCATTTTATGAATTTATTTGTTCATTACACATTTTGCTACTCCACTTCTTCCTATATTCATTTTCTTATTGGAGGAGTATAACCTCGAGAGAGGATTTATGAATAATCAACTTCCTACCCTCTGTGAATCTCAAAAGAATTCACTTGTCCCTTTAATTTTCATGATGGGTTGACTAAATGTAGAATTCCAGCTTGAAAAATATTTTTCTTTGGAATTTTCCATTTAATGCTCCATTGTTTTCTTGCATCCAGTGTTGCTGCTGAGAAGTTTGTTATTTCGCCCCCAGAATTTTTCCAAATCCTTGTTTCTCAAATTTGATTATAAAGAGTTAATAGTATGTACACTTGTGCATTTATCATTTGATACTTGAGGGGCTCTTTCAATAAAAGATGCAATGTCATTCTCTTCATTTCTAGGAAGTAATCTCATATGGTTTGAGTATTTCTTCCTCTCTTGTATTAAGTAGGTGTTGGATTAAATAGACTAAATTTCTAAATACAGTTTTTATATCTCAGCATTTCTCTATGCTTTCGGTATATTTCTCTCTTCATTGGGAATCTAGAAGATTCCCTTGACTTGATCTATCTTTGAATTCACTAATTTGTTTTCAGTGATGTCTACTTTACTATTCTGTGCATTCACTGATTTTTTTTTTTAATTACCAACCCCAATTTTCATTTCTATGTTCTCTACTGGATTCTTTTATGTGGAGTGGTGGCCTCTTGTAATTCCCTGAGATTATAAAACACATGTTCTGAAGACCTGCTCTGCCTACAAGTGTATTTTCTCAGGTGTAAGCTCTGTTTGTTAAGTTTGTTGACTTTCCTCAATTGTTGACCCTGGATAGTGAGCCAGTCTTTATAGCTGAATCTCACCATTAGATGCAGGAGTGGGATATTATGCTGCAGCTTATATTCTAGTTGTTTGGGGGAACAGAGAGGAGGGGCAGAATATTTCATGAGGCAGGGTACTCTGTCATATCCCGAGACAGTATCAGCTACCCAAGATAGTACTCTGTCTCTCCCACTCAGGAACCCTTTTGTGGCCCTGTCTCAGAAGTAGATACTTCTTATTATAGTTGTCAACTCCAGGGTGTGGCCAAAGGTGCTGCCTCTGCAAAATAAGGCTCCCCCAAGGGTTGTAATTCTAAGGGATTGCTTAAATGTCAAAATTCAAAGTTTTGCATTTCTCTCCCCACAGATTTATGATGATAGGATAGATCACGCACATTTTTCTAGGTTTTAAAACCAAATAATGTGAAAAAAGCCAAGATGTCCATCAACAGATGAATGGATAAAGAAGATGTGGCATATACATACAATAGAATATTATGCAGCCATCAAAAAAAAAAAAAAAACCCAAAATCTTGCCATTTGCAACAACGTGGATGGAACTAGAGGGTATTATGCTAAGCGAAATAAGTCAATCAGAGAAAGGCATGTATCATATGATCTCACTGATATGAGGAATTCTTAATCTCAGGAAACAAACTGAGGGTTGCTGGAGTGGAGGGGGGTGGGAGGGATGGGGTGGCTGGGTGATAGACATTGGGGGGGGTATGTGCTATGGTGAGCGCTGTGAATTGTGTAAGACTGCTGAATCACAGACCTGTACCTCTGAAACAAATAATACATTATATGTTAAAAAAAAAAAAAAGAAAAGAAGATGATAGCAGGAAGGGAAAAATGAATGGGGGGAAATCGGAGGGGGAGACGAACCATGAGAGACTATGGACTCTGAGAAACAAACTGAGGGTTCTAGAGGGGAGGGGGGTGGGAGGATGGGTTAGCCTGGTGATGGGTATTAAAGAGGGCACGTACTGCATGGAACACTGGGTGTTATACGCAAACAATGAATCATGGAACACTACATCAAAAACTAATGATGTAATGTGTGGTGATTAACATAACATAATAAAATAACATTTAAAAAACAAACAAACAAAAAAACCAAATAAAATGCCAAAGTAGCAATCTCACTATTATTATCACAAGTAATGATGTGGAGACATAAAAAAATCATAATTAACCACTCGAGCATGAAGATCTATTTTGAAGCAGCTACGTGGAAACAAAGCCACACAGATGGTACACAGAAGTCTAGCCACACAGATGGTACAGAATTCTTTACAGGTAACTTTCCCATTTTCAGAGTTTTCTTCACAGAGTGAAGTTCTCTGAACGTACAAGGGAGAGGCACAGTGCCTGGAGCCGTAACCTCCTACTGCAAAAATAGTGGAAGGCCATGTTGGAGCTGCATGCCCCTGCCAGAAGCCAAGTGCTTCTTTTTTTACAGTTCTATAAAATGGCATCTGCACATAAATAAGATTTCATTTACGTGCTAGAAGCCACACACAGTTGGAGAACAAGGGCTTGGGGATGGCAGCACATACTATATTGCAGGCATGGGGAGGACCAGGGGAAGGAGTATGAGGACGAGTGGGTAAGGAAGGAATTGTTAAAAATCTTGGGTCACTTTATTATTGATCATATTAAATAAATTTGAACATTATTTGAAAAGGGACATCTCCCATTTCCTTCATGTCACAAAATACAAGTCAACTTGGGCAGGATCTGGAGTCTTGCAGTGATTTGCAGAGGCTCAGATTCTTACGTAGTTCCCTTACTTCCAATATATCATACATTACTGATGCATTAGTTACATATAGGTAATGCTCTGTAGTTTATCACACATTTTCAGAAACAGTGAGTGTTATCATGAAAGACAAAGTATTTATCAGTGGCAAGCCAGACAATATTGTCCATGTTCAATATTGGTCAATATCTCAACCATTCTGATCACTTTCTCCATCTCCTCCATTGGCTCTTGCTCTTCTTCTCCCTCTTGCACTCTGAATATATCCAGCTCCCAAGGTTGTCCTGTGGCTCTCCTCACTTCTCTCTTAATATAATTAGCTAGACACACAGCTACCGTTCTTCTGCTGATGAATCTCAGGTTTCTATTGTCAGCTCCAAACTACATTCTCAACAGCCAGATTTGCGTTTCTCTTGCTCTGCTGGACACCATGACACGAATAGCTGTCCAGGAATTCAAATTATCCCTGAGTCCCCCCCACCCACCATAACACAAACCTATTCTTTTCATAGTCTTTTTTGTTTTGTTTCAAAATTTTATTTAAATTCTAGTTAGTTAACATTTAGTGTAATATTGGTTTCAGGAGTAGAATGAAGTGATTTGTCACTTATATATAACACCCAGTGTTCATCACAAGTGCCCTCCTTAATGCCTATCACCCATCTAGCCTTTCATAGTCTTCCACAACTCCGTAAATAACATCACCAGTCACTAAGATGATCAAAACCCGGAAATTATTTTTGATGCTTCCCTTTGCTTCAACGCCAAGGTCGAAATCATTACCAAATCCCTGTCTTTTCTACTTCCCAAATCTACCACATTTTCTATCTCAACATCCATCGCTCTGGCCCAAAGCGCTATTGTTTTTCACCTGAGTTACTTCAATAACCTCCTTAAATCTACTCTTGCCCACTTCCATTTATTTTCTACAGAGCAATCAGAATAATCTTTTAAAACACAAATGCAGTCTTTTTACTTTCATTTTACAAACTCTTCTAAGGCTTCCCACTGAATCATGAATGAAATCCCAATCCCTTTTCATGGCCATCAGGGCTCGGCATGCACAGCATGTGTCAGTCCCTGTGGCTCTAGCCCATTCTGGTTTCTCTGTATGCCAAGCTCTCACCCACCTCAGGTCTGCCACCTGTGATATTCCTTCTGCCTGTGGTGTTTTTCTTCCTACATTTCCCATGACTAGATCCTGCCCTGGCTGAAATGTCAGCATGGAAGAGAGCCGTTTCCACTCTTTTAAAGCAGGTTTCTTAAAGCTCTGCCCGCCCAACCAAACCTAAACATCCCACAATCTATAATACACAATATTACAATGTAATATACATTGGGCTAGTTATTTGCTTTTTTATTTATTTCTCTTCTTAATCATAAGTTGATCTATTCTGTTCATGACTATATATATAAACTGTGCCTGGCACAGAACCTGACTCAGTGTAGGCATTCAACGTTGGTTGAATGAATTTTTTCTACTATTCTATGCATGGTAATTGCCCTCCCATAGTCACATCTGTTTAGGATTGGCTCTCCAGCCTATGCTGTGAGAGCCAGGGAACTGTCTCTTGCCTTTGCTTGGCACAATATCCAACACGTGAGCCTATAAATAATGAATGAATGGTTACAATCAGGCACTCAGTAATCTTTTTTTCAAATCGTATTAGACCTGACACACAAAATCAACTTGGGAGATGTTGTTTAGAGTAAGTAGTCTTGAGAGGTTTAAAAAAATTGGTAATAATCAGAGGCCAAGGAAATCATGGATAAGGTCTTTTTGGATAACAAAACTTGAATGATGGAAAATGATGGAAAGTTTGAAATAGTAGTCAGAAATAACTCCAAGAGAGACCCAAGGGAGCTGATTCTCTGTTTGGATGTCTAAATTTATCACTGATGTGGCAGTGTGATCCCTGGAAAAGGAGCATCTCTCAAGGATCCTTTCCTTCATCTGTCAAGAGGGCCTGATGTTTGCTTCTTTCACAAGGCTAGTAGAAGGACAGATGAGGTGGCGTAATGTCAAATGCCCTGCAGTCCACTGGAGATAAAGCACTCTATGAGTGGAAGACAGTCTGGGGACGCTGCTTACTGCAGCCTGAGAGGCTATAGGCCAATGGTGAAGGTGTTGAACAAGGCTGAGGTTGAATTCCCTAGGGAAAAAAAAAAAACTGCTTCCCTGATATTAAGAAAAAGAAAAACAGACCAACAGGGCATGCTCAGAAACTGATGGAAAGAGTTGATGCCATCAAATCAAGCTGTAGGAAGATTTCATGAAAAGAGAGCAAAAACAGAATCGAAGGATTCTAGGGAAGGATATGCCAATTTCATAAGAAATAGGAAAGCAGTTAGAGAAACAAGGGTAGTTTCCTTGACATCCTTCCTCATCCACTGTTGAGTCCAGTCTGAGTCCAGTCGAAGACTGGACTGCTTTGTTCCATGTCTAACTCATGCCCAACCTATGAGTTTACTTTTGTGTAGGAACCAAGAGAGATCTACCTTATATTAGAATACTAGGTGTATCCCATAGAAGAGTTTCATTAAAATGTTCCAGGTAGTTTCCAAATAGCAACAAAGTTGTGAAAATACTATTCTGTATGCCCTTCCCAGTTTTCTTAGTTCTGGCTCTTTCCAGAGTTATTCATTCTTATCTTTTTCAACTACTTTCTGAATAAACAAGTTCAGAAAACACAAATGTCTGCCTACGACTGATGCCTTCACCATGTCCTGAAATTAAATAAAGCTACAAGGGAATTAAAAGAGGCTGAAGGGATGGCATTTCCCTTAGGCTTGTTGCCACGTCTCCATTAGGTTCTGGGGTATGTGCTTATTTTTACAGCTCTTTTGTGAATAGATGGTGTGAGACAGAAGTTCTATTTCCAACGTTCATTTTACTGAGCGGCCCACAGTCAGACTTTCCAAGAAGAAAGATGGAAAATTATGGTCCAAGCAGCATTACTGTCCATCGAGGGATCAAGGAGAATCCTGGACCTCATCCACTCAGCAGCTTAAACTATCATTTATGAGCAGCAAAATGACTGTTTCTGGGTCTCAGCAACATTATTTTGGGCTGAGTTTGTGGCATTAAGGCCCAGCTAACCATAAATGATTTATTTTTACATTCTCATCACTTTCACATATGGATGATCACCACTGCATTATTTACAAAAAAAAAAAAAAAAAGAATGCTTGAGGAATCTTGTCCTTCTAGAATGGAAAGCACAACATGTAAGAAAGTAGAATTAGTTTTAATTCTTGTCCTACTTCATAACAAAAGGGTTCTAGTCATTTTATGTTATTGTCTTGTTTAGCTTTCCAAAGTCCCAATGAAGAAGAGAGGGTATACTGATTACTGGCTCTTCTCTTGAGTGGACTTCCAGACAGATGTAACTGACTTAATGACAGAAGGGGAAAGGGGCATTGGAGAAGGAAAAATACGGCCTACTCATGCAATGGAAAAATCTACAGCAGTTAAAAGAATTAGATCCATACATACCAATATGGGCAGGTTTTCAAACAATCTTGAGTGAAAAATTGGGATGTAGAATGGTAAACCCAGTAAGGATCCATCCTTTCTATTGTACTTTCACTGCCTTCCTAAAGAAAGTCTGGATTTCTGATTCTTAATTTGGTAAATTTTGATCACTGAAAGGCATCCAAGAGGAATTTCAATTCTCTAAATTAATAGCACTAATAAAAATAAAAGCGATGCCCTAATTTCTTCTCATTTAGAATTTTCTTTCCACACCGGGTTTTTGTAACAGTGAATGGAGTTTAGTCTGGCTGTAAGCTCTAACAATTTGGATACTAGCTCTGCATAGCATCCACTGTATTCTGCCGAGGATGATCCAAAGAAGCTACCCGTCTCCACTGAGAATGAAAGATAAATATTTGTGGTTACAATGGTGTCATGATTCTCAGATAAAAGGAGGGAGTTAGGTCTACCACTTGGCTCATGCCCCCTCCTAAGCAAACCACGAAAGTTTAGTGACCTAATAAAATGATTGGGGAGAGGAAGCACGCTCTCTCTGCAGTCTCTCTGACTACTAGGAATATTGACACAATAAACACTTTGGGAGTTTCAGCGTCTTTTGTTTAAGGATTTCAGAATTCCTCCCTCTGCGACTTTATGGCATTTCCAGTGAACAGGGAGACAGGCAAAATACAGTATTTCTCGGGAGATGACGTAAGGCAAATCTCTTTATTTGCTGGCACCTTTATACATGTGCTATGCATCAAATGCTTTGTCAGCCCTTAGGGGAAAGGCCCTGGTAGATGGCGGGCATGCTAACAATTGCTTTCTTGTAGCAAGAGCTAGCTGGTTGCAAACTCAAGATACACTTCATAAGAACACAGAACTGGACAGGAAAACTCCAGCCAATTGAAGAAAACTTCCCACTCTGCTTCCTCAAGGTCTACTCTAACTTAATATTGACGTAAATAGCTAAATATCCAAGAACAAAAATTTGTTATGCAATATCTAGTCTACGGCGATGCACCAATTAATGAAACTCATCAAATCTTCCCACTAAGTAAAAACAGACATCTAGGCAAACGTTCTGTCCATGCTATGGGTCTTCTGAGTGAGGAGCCAGGAGGACTGGACAAACCACCTTCTACTTTCTAGTTTCTAGTGTTTCCAGCTGGTAAATAACCAGGCCCTGGGATAGGGGAGAGGGGGAAAGCTTTTTTGTTTTTGTTTTTTTTTTAAGTTTTCTAAGAATGAAAAATTTCTTCCAACTTACACTTTCATTAATATTAGGGACTGCATATATGGCTGCCGGGGTAAAATGGTGAGAATGAAGTCAGTAGCCCATGCCTTCCTTTGAGGCCAGTTTCCAGGGATTGGTTCTGTTGCGCATGAGCTGAAAGCAGATGGATGCCATCACTTTCCAAGATACTTTATTTGCCGTTGTTATGGACTGGACCTACTGTCTCAGCTTACAAAAGCAGTAAGGATCTTCAGACCCCTGCCAGTCTGTGGAAATCACCCTTTCATCTGGGTAAAGACTAGGGTCCACGAGTGATGAAAATAGTTAACACTGTTCTGTTGTCAGCATATAAAACCAGGTTCTACATCTAGATACAACTCCCCAAGGTCTGGGACCTCAGTGGTGGAAGGGAGGAGAGATTTAGACCAATACTCCTGTAGAAATGAAGGGGGGGGGGCAGGTTTCTCCCACGTGACAAAGTTAGGGGGTACCAAATCCAAATTCTGTACCTGTGGAGGTATCTTGTGCTGACCGAAGAGAGATAACTAGATAAGAATTACTTTTATCTGCAACTCATTTTAGTGTTTCCTTTCCATTGGACAAGTGAAGGGAGCTTCTGCATTTCTCTAGGTAACACAGGATCCTATACTCAGGTTATCCAAAAATTGGGGGAATCTGTAAGGCTAAAGACTAGCTCTAAAGTTATTAGACACAGACTGTCTAACAAATGACAAGAGATATGAAAATCTCATAATCCTTGTATCTGACTAGTTTCTGGTCATTAGAAAAAGATCGATTTTTTTTTTTTAAGATTTTTATTTATTTATTTGACAGAGACAGAGAGACACAGCAAGAGAGGAAACACAAGCAGGGGTAGTGGGAGAGGGAGAAGCAGGGTTCCCGCTCAGCAGGGAGCCCGATGCGGGACTCGATCCCAGGACCCTGGGATCATGACCTGAGCCGAAGGCAGACGCTTAACGACTGAGCTACCCAGGCGCCCAGACTTTTTTTTTTTTTTAAATCACCCTGGCTATGTGTTCATTGCAGACACTCCTGGCTCAGTGTCTTCCATTCTGCTTAAGTTTGTTGTTTTCTTGCCCTGATCACATTTTTGACCTTGTTCTTTTGGTTAGATAGGTAGGAAGAGTTTTTAGATCTTGTTTTTAAGATCTTATAAAATCTTGTTTTCATCTCTAAAGGCATTACATTCCATTTATGATTTAAATGAGGAGGAACACTTTTAAATGCTCCTTTACTTTTTTGGGCAAATTCTATCTGCATTTCCTGAGCACCCACTTCATGCTAAGTGGTGGGGATTCTAAGATGAGCAAAATAGACACCTGCCCTCTCTTATTAGCCACGTAATTTCTCAAATATTTAAAAATTTCTCAAACACTTGCAAAGTGACATGGAGGAAACGATGACAATTGCATTAATAATAACAGAGAGGATCTTATTCTCACAGGAGTGTGTCTAAGGAAAGCCCTTCCTCTCTTGAGGAGTGGCTTCTACCATCCAAATACCTGTCCTTTTGAGCCCCTCTCTCTACTTTCCCCCCCCACTCCAATCCAAGCCACCAGAATCCCACAATGAATTCTTAACTTGTTCTCATTGGAGTCTTCCTTTTACATCAGACAGAACTAGTCTTGAGTTCAGTTTCCACAGTTGCTAAATGGAGGTAACAACAGTGCTTTCCTTAGGGTTTTTAAAATGAGAACTGAATGAGACTATGCTTAATATCAGGCTCAGAGTATTAAAAAAATGCTAGCTAATGTTATTTTTATTATTCTTAATAATAAATCATAAATATTATAGGAGCTTGGGAAATCCTACACAAGAAGTGGGACCTGAGGACAGTTTTGAAGGCGGGTGTTACCTCGGCTAGAAAAAAAGGAAGTAGAGCTTGGCCTCCAGGCTCAAGCTGAAACTTCTATTTCCTCAGTGTGAGCAAGAGTCTAAGCAGGGCTGGAGGCAAAGAGTGGCGGGTGGTGGTGGGGGGTGTTTGTGTGTTGAGGGGTGTTGCAGGGGTCAGGGAGTCAATAACAGGACTCACTAGACTGGGGGAAAAATCTTTTGTGGGAGCAGTAAGCTTGGACAACTAGAATAGAGACCAGGAATAGAACCTCTCGGGTTGCCTAGGTGGCTCAGTCGTTAAGCGTCTGCCTTCGGCTCAGGTCATGATCCCAGGATCCTGGAATCGAGCCCCGCATCGGGCTCCCTGCTCGGCGGGAGGCCTGCTTCGCCCTCTTCCACCCCCTCTGCTTGTGTTCCCTCTCTTGCTGTGTCTCTCTCTGTCAAATCAATCAATCAATCAATCAATCAATCATAAAAAAAAAAAAGGAATAGAACCTCTCAGAGAGTGACGCAAATAATCCACTCATGCAAATAATCTCCAACAATGTAGCATTCTTTTTAGGAACTTCTGATCCCACTGGTGAAGAAGAGGGGCAGAGAAGGAATGCTTGTTCCTGGTGTCAGTAAATAGAATCTTCTGGCGAGGAAGTACTTTGAATATATTTGCAAGAGAAGTTCAATGCTCTCCAAAGTGGGAAAAACTAAGCACCAGGGATTTCCATGTATCTGCCTAGAAAATACTGGGCTTCAATCTATGGCCAACTGAAATTTTTGCAACTCTCAAAAACATTATCATTCCTGAAGGAGTTCAGGCTCTGTTGAAAAGCTTTTCTCTTCCATAGGTTAGCACCAGGCTAACAATACAGAGTTCCTGAGACCACTTAGGATTTAAAACACAAACTCAGCTTTTGCATGTTTTTAAAACATCCCTTTAACTATGGGTTGTTTAAAAATAGCTATACCCCAAAGAGTTTATTTCCAACATCTGACATGATTGCATTTTGCAGCCATTTGTTATATAAATAATGGTAGCAGAGGAGAAATATGAAAAAACATTGCCCCTTCTCAAAGCCCGATGGATTTAATGCTTTTGTTAACTCTGGATTCCAAATCTGGAGGTTGTTTGTCTGTTTGCGGTGTGTAAAATAAAATACTCTATGCCTGCCTCAGCTTTTCTTCTGATGTAGCAGCAATTTGCAAAGGAGCTATTGTTCCTGTAAGGCTTCCGCGACTTTTCTTCACTGACAACTGTGCATCGGTGTGCAGAGGGGTTTCAGTGTGGTGGCTGCTGAGATGATGTGAATATTTTCAGAGCAAAGGGAATTGCTTTTTGAGATGACGACTCAGGCAGTGTTTCGAACTGCCGATAATTCAAGGCTTGGTAATATGTAAGGCATTTGCTGGGGCTCCTATTTCTTCATCTCTTCAGCTATGATCCAGAGTTACCTGAATAGTGTACTCTTTGCGTGTGTGTGTGTGTGTGTGTGTGTGTGTGTGTGTGTAAGACAGCAGGCGAGGCAATTTATTATGCTTAGAGTGGGCAGTGAAAGAAAAGCAAGGGACAGATTATTTTGCCCCAATTCTGTTTTTCTTCTAGAACATTATCTTCCCCTTCTCCATTTTACTACCTCTCTTGTCTCCTCTCCCCTGCCCCCATCATATATTGAACATTTACTGTATACTATCTTTCTAATTTCCTCATCTCTAATGGTTGCATTTTAAGGTGTGGTCCTTCTAATGGCTGCTACCTCTCCTAAAGCAATCCCGCTCTGTAATTCTTCACTTAGAGTAGAAGTAGGAAAAACATCGTGAGGGGAAAGAAAAGGATTTTGGTCTTTAGTTCATGAAACTGATGGGGAGGTAAGGCTTGGGTAATGGGAATGTCTTTTGAAACAATGGTTGTTTTGTAAGGGTCTCATCTGGAAAAGTAGGATGTATGCCATATTGATGAAGGAAAAGACCCACAGAAAGCCAACTGTCACCAAAGCAGTCTTGAAAGCCAAGGGCCAAGTGGGCCTTCTGACCAAGCTCATCCAATATGCCTGAAATTAGCCCATAGAAGAGATGGAACAACAGCCTAGGGAATGGTTTGCCACCTGTATCACTGACCCTGAAGTGTAATGGACTTGGCGATGTGATGAACTGACTACCCAAAGCCCTTAAACTCTTAGCAAATAATCTTAGATTTTAAACATATTAAAGACCTAACTCAAGTTCAAGATCAACCTCTGAAATCCACAGGGAAAAGGAATGTGGGCATCTCATTCAATTAAATATGAATTTTCTTACTCCATTCTCACTTTCTTGGGCTCCTTCATAAGTTCAAATTTTATACTAAGGGGCAGATACCTCTCACTCCATAGAGGGATTTTGAGAGTGATAGCCCTTATAATTTCTACCCTGACCTTCCTCATTTCTTCCTAGTTCTTAGAAACTCCTGAGATTTATTTCCAACCCAGTTCTATTTGTTCTCAACTATCTCTAGTTAGTTGAGACCAGCCCCCAACATGCCTGTTTTGCCAGATTCTGCTGAAAACCAAAATAAATCCTCGCATGGTGAACTGCTTTTTTTTTTAAGATTTTATTCATTTATTTGGGTGGGGGGCTTGGGTGAGTTGGGGGTGAGGGGCAGAGGGGGAAGGATAGGGACAAGCAGACTCCATACTGAGCACAGCGCCCGATACAGGGTTCGATCTCATGACCCTGAGATCATGACCTGAACTGAAACCAAGAATCGGTTACTTAATCCACTGAGCCACCCAGGCGCCCCTGAACCACTCTTCTTAAACTTGTTTTTTTTCCCTTCAGAAACATTAGAAAAATTATATTTGTACCATGTCAACATGGTATTGAGCCCATCTCAGGATCCTCTGTCCCTTGACTACAAGCTGATGAGACTGCCTAGCTCATTTGAGTCAATCGCCTCCTCTCACACAGCTTCTGGAATCGGGCTTTGGTAGTGGCAAATTGAGGAACTGAAACTTTTAATCATAGACAGATATGTTTCTCACTCTATGCTAACTCACTCTAAGGTCCCTTGCCTTTTCTTTTCAGGGTGCCTCAAAGGGAAAAAAATAGAGATGCAAAACACAAACAAAGACAGATGCCAAAGGCCCAAGTCAAGACTCTATTTGTTACCCCAAAGAAAAAACCAAAGAGCCACTGCCCAGGCTCCACTCGGCTGGTTGCTCCTCTCCCCAAAATGTGGACAAAACTCACCTCCCTGCCAGCCTCTCATTCCCACCATTATTACTTTCAGTCATTTTTCCCCCTCCAAGAAAAGCCAGGATCATGAAAAGTGAGCAGATAAAGGTAATCCAGGTACCACCTTTCTCTGAACATTCATCTTTTTCTTATGCCTGGCGATCCTGAAAATGGAATCACTCTTCAAAGGGGGACCCCTCGCCATCCCTGATCACCTTGGTTAATTCTAGAGCAGGTGCTCCACAGTCATTGACTTCCTAGGCAGAGACTTTCTTTTAAGCCCTTCACAATGCTAACATCATACTACCAAAACGTTCGACCAAAATATGGTACTGTGGCTTTGGGACATTCTCAGGGAAACAGCATTACCTCTGTTACAGTTTGTGAATTTGAATTATGTCGGGTTGGTCTGGAAGCAGAGTAGCATCTGGGAATCCAGTCCCTTTCTTCCTAAAAGTACCCAGCTGCTGGAGAGCCCACAAAGGAAGGGATGGGGGAGAGGGCAGAGGGGATGCATGTCACCCAGCCTGCCTGGGCTGCATGTCTGGTCCTGACCACATACTCATAGACACTCATGTATAAGGGATAGCAAATCATTCAGATACAATTAAAATGGACTGACTTTAAATACAAGGCATCCCTTATTTTAGTCAATTTTTTTTCTAAGTCATGACCTTAAAACATAAACCTAGAGTTATTTTCCTCTTCCAAACTGGAATATCACTTTCCTTCCTGGCCCAGAAACTAGGTTTCTGCCACTGGAAGTAGGGAAAATACTAGATATCCTGTGAGGAAGCCTGCCCTAGTCCTCCAATTTCCAAACCAAAGACACAGATGGCAGGCATATCTTTTTCCCCCATGGTCTAAGTTACAACCTTAAACAACTTGGCAGCTTTTTCATTCTGGACTGTGATTTCCATGACGTGAAGGTTCACAAGGGTTTTGTTTTCAAATAGATATTATGGGTAATTCCATGGGCATCCCATCTCAATCCCCTTGAATTGATACCTTCCCCTCCTGAGTGTGACCTTGGTGTTCAGATAACCTTGGGACACAGACAAGGAGGAGTCCCAGGAAATGTCCGTCCGATGCATGGATAGAGGAGGCACAGGGAGGAAGTGAACCTTGTGAACTGATGAATAAAACACAGAGGGTTCTTGTGCAGTCCTGCTCACTGCTCCTCATTTTACTTTTATTCAGGAGTATGGTAATGTTCACATCCCTATTTCATTGGTTCTATTTATTGTAACTTACAGCAACAGTAATTCATACTTTAAAAAAAGTTTTTTTAAAGATTTTTATTTGAGAAAAAGTGAATGAGAGAGAAAGAGAGAGAGCATGAGCAGGGTGAGGGGCAGGCAGAGGGAGAAGCAGGCTCCCTGTTGAATAGGGAGCCCAATGCGGGGCTTAGATCTCAGGACCCTGGGATCATGACCTGAGCAGAAGGTAGACGCTTAACTGATTGAGCCACTCAGGCACCCCGGCTCCCCCAGTAATTCATATTCTAATTCAGCTTTACTTTAGCCACTCCTTTCCCCTCAGATGTTGGGTTTCAACATTATATATAAATGTCCCAATGCTTTCTCCCCAGAACCAACCCCTTCACATTTTTCTACCTAAACTGTATACATCACACAAACTTTGCACTTAATGAATACAGAACTGTCCCCCTCATTTGGTGAAGAGGATGACATACCCATTGTTTGAGTGCATGTCTTGCTGGTCTCTTCATTGTACACTTAATCAAGAAGAAAATCTTAAGCTTTTATATACCTCAGAAATCCTGACAATGAGAGCAAAAGGGCTTCCATTAAGCAACACGAGGAAAATAAGAACTGTATGGGTCATGCTGTGATAGGGCGTTTTAGGGACAGGGTGAGTAATGACAGGGTGCAGCTGGTGCCCATGCCACGGGGCTATGGTCCAGAACACTCCTGGCTTTTCCAGCTCCTCTCCTAAGCCCCTCCTAATTGTGCACTCACATAACGGAATCAAAATGGTAGCCTTGTCTGTTTTTCCAGGCTTGGTAATAATGTAATAGTAGACAAATGCTTTATCATTGTAAAAAGTCTGTGTTGAGATGGGCAAGCTTGGGTCTGAGATCCAAATACGTGGTTGACCAAGGTATATGGGGATGGCTATGGGACTATTAAAGAATGATGTGATTTGGACACTGCCTCCTGGAGCCACTTTCAGTATTGCACCATGGCAAGTCTGTCACCCCGTGGTCCCTTCTGATCACTGGACTCCATTCTCTTCATGCATGGTTTGGCTTTTGTGGCCTTTTGATACTCAACCCCATTCAGCCTCTTTACAAGAGTTAACATCAGCTCCTTGGAATTCTCTTCCCTTAGCTTGAGTGCTGTGTACTATCAGGGCTTCTCCTATTTCTTCAGATTCCTTTTTTTTCATTCTGTCTAGCTCTGTGGTATGTTGCCCCCCCACCGCCCAATTCTCTCCATTGCTTGCTTTTCCCTCTACTTTCTCTCCATTTTTTATCTCTTTACAGTTTTATCAATTGCTGCTTTGTGGCTATTTCCCAGCTATGAGTGCTAGACTCAAATCTCCATCCCCTGCTGGACACATCATTCAGGTTTACACCCCATATATTCTAGGGTGAAGTCTAGGTCTTCAGGACATGTTCATCTTGCAATGTTCACTTCCTATAAGGGCACTCTCTTCTTTCCATCACTTAAGCTCTGAGTCTCACTGTCATCTTAAATTTCTACTCTTCCACTTCCAATTACTCAGATTTATCCACCAGCAAATATTTAGGGTGCACCCATTATGTGCTGGGTCCTGGGGATTGAGCAGTGAACACAACTGAGGTGGTCTCTGCTTTCATGGAGCTTATATTCTATCAGCTGCCTAAATCCTGGAGACCTGGCTTAGGTAATGTCATCCATATTTAACTTCTCGTATCTTTTCCCATAAAATACCCCTAGTTCAGATCCTTATCACTTTTCCCTTCTGTTACTACATGGCTTCTTAAATGGTCACTTCTAGTCCCTGTCCCCCTGCCTCCAGTTCACCGTATACATTGTAGCCAGAATCACCTAACAGCTCTTATCACATCACTTTGATGCTCAAATCCTCAACCCAGTGTAAAATGGAGCACTCAGGTGGCATTTACAGAGGGTAGAACTTAGGTGAATGGAAAGCTCCTGATCAATCCAGATATAGCATATCATTTTTTAAAAATTTTTAGTCTTTAGAAGTATATCTGTATGACTACCAACCATCTCTGCCCACTGATTCAATCTCCACTGCCTCTTTATATCTCTAACTTCCTCACACTCTCCCCAAAGAGATTCTGCAGGTGATTGTGCCAGAAACACCTCCCAGTTCTATCAGCAGCCCCTCCTCCCCAACCCCGCTACCTTCCTTTGGTCTAGTACTGGCTGGTCAGAAATCTGATCTACATAAGATAGGTGCACTTAGTCAGAATGGTCAGGAGCATGATTAGAATTACCTGGCATCCTGATCTCTCCTGGGCAACTGGGACATTATATTTATCACTCAACCTTACAATGGATATATTTACTATAGCTGTTATATGTTTCATGGATTCAATTCAATTCCCTTGGAATATTCTTCACATTCCATACATCAATGCTTGACTCATAACCTACCTTCTTTCTCTTCCCTCTGAGCTACGTGGTGGCTTTTATGCAAATCCTTGAAAAGACGTCTTCTGTTCATTAATTCAAAAATATTGATAGCACGCCTACCGGTACTGTAAGCAGTGAGTAGAACAGAATCTCTGACCTCAAGAAGCATACTTCTTATGGGAGCAGACAGAAAACAATGAACACATGATATTTCAAGTATAGATGAAGTGCTACGAAGCTATATAAAGCAGAGAAATGAGAAGAGACAATAACAGAGTCTGAGGCAGGTTTTATTTGATCAGGGTGTTCTCTGATATCGGAGCAAGGGCCAGAATGAAGCAAAGGAGCCCGCCGTGCAGATATCTGGGGAAAGCACATTCTGACCAGAGGAAGAGCCACTATGCTTCCCACAGCAAAAGTATGTTGGCCAACCCCAAAGCTTGGCAGGAAGGCTGCAGGGGCCAGAGAGAACAAGGCAGGGAGTGATAAAAATTGAGAACAGTGAGGTGGTAGGAGTCAGATCACACAGAGCCTTGTAGGTTTGGTAAAGACTTTGAATTTCATGATGAATGAAATGGAAAGTCCCCGGAGGGTTTTAAGAAAATGAGTGACCTAATCTTACATTCATTTTACTTTTATTTATTTATTTATTTATTTATTTATTTATTTATTTATTTATTTATTTATTTTAAAGATTTTATTTATTTATTTGACAGAGAGAGACACAGCAAAAGAGGGAACACAAGCAGAGGGAGTGGGAGAGGGAGAAGCAGGCTTTCCCGCGGAGCAGGGAGCCCAATGCGGGGCTGGATCCCAGGACCCTGGGATCATGACCTGAGTCGAAGGCAGATGCTTAATGACTGAGCCACTCAGGCGCCCCTCTTACATTCACTTTAAAAGGATCTGAGGGGTAAGGTTGGAAGCAGGAAGAGCGCTTGGAAGCTATTACAATAGTCCAAGTGAGAAATGATGATGGCTTGAACCAATGTAGTAGCAGGAGAAGTGGAAAAGAGTTGTCAGATCCTGGATATATTTTGAAGGAAGAGCTGACGGAATTTGCTGATGGCTGGGTTGCTCAGTGAGAGATAAAACAGGATGTAAGTTTCCAAGATTTTTGGCTTGAGCACCTTGAAGCAGGGTGGTTCCTTTTGCTGGTGGAAAGCACATGTGTGAGGATGATGGGGGTAAAGTGGGGGAATCAAAGTCTGATGTGGGACACCAAGTTGAGATCCACCCAAGTGAAGACATTGAACCAGCAGCTGGACATACCAATTTGGAATGCAAGGGAGAGGTACGGGCTAGAGATAAAAATTTGGGAGTCATCAGAATATAGATGGCTATTTCAAGCCTTTATGAGATCACAGCTGGTAAGTGAGCAGAGCTAGAGAGGGAGAAATCCATGGGCTGAGTCCTGAAGCCTCCCAAAGTAGAGATCAGGAGGGTGAGGAACCGGCATAGAAGACATCATGGAGTATCCATGAAGTAGAGAGAGGATGAAAGAGAATGCTGCCTAAAGCGAAGAGAAGGAATTTTCTAAAGGATGGGTTAATCAACTCCATCAGAGGCTGCTGAAAGGTGGAGTGAGATTTGTGTCAGAGCTATAGGGTCCCTGAGGCTAGGATTCATATCTGATTCGTCATTCTTTCTCAGGGCCTCACACAGAGCAGATAGCCCATAAATGCTGAAGAAATGCCTGACAAAGAACAGTTGTGATTGGACACAGAGAACAGGGTGTGCTCCATCAGCAGATGCCTGTCCTGGGGCAAAATGGGGAAAAGATGACCACTCTACAGATGTCACACTGAAAGGATCCCTGAGTGCTCTTGCCTCATCTCTGTGGCTCGATCTGGAGATACTCCCAGTTTGAAGAACTTCCAAGGTTGTAGGAGGTGGAGGTGGAGGGCTGGGAAAGGAATGAATGCAAGAGGGAAAGTGGTGAGGAAGAAGCAAAAAGACCAGAATGGTCGGAATGACACTGGGCAAAGATAGTGACGTGTGAATCAGAAAGAATATGAAGAGCATGTTCTAAGAAATCAAAATGATAAGTGGTGGGGGGGGGGGGGAGGGAGGCAGAGGGAAAACAGAAAGGCAGAGAAAACTGAGGTAAGAGGGCAAAGACAATTAAAAGCAGAAGGAGACAAAGTAAAAACCCGAGGAGGGGATGCCAGCGTCTGGAGAAGGAACAAAGAGAACAATGCGGTGGGCTTATGCTGAGATTGGCCTGGGGACTGGGGGACTGGGGTCTGATTTCTGTGTGCCTCAAGAAAAGATAAATGGTAAATTCGGGGGAGCCCTCCCCAAAGCCTCTGGGTGTTTTGAATCCAAGAAGAAACACACTGGCCAGGGTGAAGTGCTCAAGTAAACACAAACTACAATAGCCCTGGGGTGACAAGTGACCTGACTGCGAGCTTGACAAGGCCACGGGCGGCCGAGCAGCCCAGGAGGCTCCAGCCTGTTCCTGGCTTCCAGTCTGTGTGTACAACACACATGGCCATTTCAAGGGGAGAAGGAAAAAAAACAAAAACTGCGTTCAACTGGGTGACCTCTCTTGTCAGCATTTGGCTAATTAAGGAAAGATATTACCTACAGATCTCTAGGTCTCGGTCCTATTTCCTGCTCGTTAAAAAATGGTTTAATGAGAAAAAAAAAAAAATCAAGGGAGCAGAATTGAAATTATTTTCTTTTCCCTAAATGCGCCGAGTGGCCGTGGTTGCTTTGCCAAAAATGCTTGAATAATAGGATTTTGACCCAAAGACTGAAATCTAAACAGCATGAAGAAATCTCGAAAGCCAAGCAGTCCCCATTATCTCATGCTTGCACGACTACAGTCCAAAAGATGAGTGATGATTCTACATTTGTGCAAGCGGGGTGGCGGGCCAAGGCCCTGACACAGCCACTAATTGTCCATCTGCTTGTTTACACAGACCAGGGATGGTGGCCGGCCGGACAAACAGCTCATTTCCCTTGAAACTGGACCAAACTGGGGGGAGCCTGTCATATGTGACAGAGGAGGAGCCAGCAGAACTCTCATGGGAGCACGATTCCAGATCAAAGCCAGCAACCAGTGAGCTGAACAAAGACCGGTTCGAGTAGCTGGCTTTCCTAGGTAGTGTTCGGCCCACCAGCTGCTGCATCCTATCCACCCACACCAGCGCGCCCTGAGGTCAGGCAATTCTGAGATACTCAGATCCAAGAATCAACCAGAGTGTCACCACCAAGCTCCGTTGCGAGGCTTCTGCAGGGAAGAGGACTCTCCCAGTGAGCTTCTCCGCCCTTTCAGACTTCACTTGACACTTGGTATGTAGCATGCTGTATAACTGCTTACCACTGGGGTGTCCTCCTTGTCTCCTCAGCTAGACCGTGAGCTACTTGAGGATGAGAACCGGAAGCCCCTGGATCCCACAGCAGGACACTTTACATGTGAAGAGCCATTAGCCAGAAAATGCCTATGGTTGTTAATGATGATGAGCAGCTCCTGACACCATTTTTGTTCATTTACATCAGAAGATAGGTTTTCTTGAGACAAGAGGTCCAGACCTCCTGGTGATGCCATCAGCTGCCTATAGAAATCAGTAATGCCCGGCTTATATCAGACTCCTGGAAATGAGACCGAGAAGACTGTCTTAAGGACCTAGTTCTCCTCAAAATGAGAACGGGCTTAAAAAAAAAATCTATCTCTGTACTGCTCATACATAGTGAGAGCTAATGTGCAGCAATATGGCCATGAAGCAGGAATTATCCAGAACTTACTAGAGGTACACTGAAGACAATATACTTAAAGGGAGGGAGACTGACATTAGTAAGTCAACCAAACAAATTTCAGATTTGGCCCTCTGAGCATTTAGAGTACCACATATTAGAAACTTAATAAAACTCGTGTTGAATAAACCTGAGAAGGGACCAATCCTCCCGAGGAGGAGGACAGTAGCCCTGGGATCCCCAGTGATGGGTCTGTGGGCCAAGCTCAGCAGTGCCCCCAGAGTGCACCACTCACCCATGACCTCAGCTTTCTGCCTATCACTGCTGTGTCCCAGCCCTTGGTGAGCACCTGTGTGGCTCAGACTCTACCATTGGACCTGCTGTGTCAGTGGCAGGGCAGAGAAAAGCCAGAAGAAGCAGAGCCATTTTTTTCCCGAAAAGGGCTGAGAACAGTTCACCTTTAGGATGCTTGTATTCTCAGGAGGAGCTAGGATACTGTTTGAATATCTGGCTGGTGATAGCTCTGTTTTTCCCAGATCAGTAAGAGAAGAGTGGGAACATTTGGTATCAGCACATTAAAAGTACTCCTAAGGAGCTTACAGCATGGTTAAAAATACTACTAAGGAGTTAATCTCCGAGGATAACTGCATGCAAGTGACTAAAACCATTTTGCTTGAAACGTAGAGTAGGTATGTGGAAGGCATTCTAGATGACGTGGGATCCCACATGTAGGCAAATTACAGGGATCCTGGCGGCTTGGGTATATCATCGGGCACCAGAGCAGAGGTGGCTGCTTGGGGAAAAGGCCATCCTCTGGGCAGTGGAACAATCTTTGGGGTGACTAGGACAGCCACCTAAGAGGGAGGCAGAACGTGTGAGAATGGTACAAACACAGGAAAAATTGTACCAGAGGATCTGCATGTCCCATTCGTACAATAAGTGGACTGTAACTTCAGACAACTGGGGTCCTGGAAAGAGTATGCATACAACTGGTTAATTCTGCAAGAGTGGGAGAAAGAGTTGTTTAAAGAAGAAAAGAGGACTTCCTCACCCCACCCTCCCACTCTCTGGAAGATACACGCAGATGAGTGTCGCCCAGCACAAAAGGTTTGTATTACACACTGAAACTGTTGCTCAAAGAGGGACTTACACATAGGAACAAAATTTAAAAACAAACAAACCGCCACCATTTATCACAGTTTATCCAGCCAGTGGTTTTCTTGATCCCTTTGGCTATTACTTTAGATATTTTTGCTTGGAATTTGTTTTTTTTTTCCCTTTTCCTGACAGCTCATTGATCTTGGTTGCGTTTGGATGATCACAGTTTGCGAGAAACAATCTAGGCTACTTTCCTAGATTATTTCCTCCTTAGATGCTTCTTGGATGTTGTCCATTTAATATTTTTGAGAAATCTGTCTGTCTCTCTGTCTCTGTCTGTTTCCCCCTCTATATATAGACACACACAGGGTATTTTAATCTCAGAGTGTGTGAAGTGTGCCCCTGGAGAAGAAGTTACATAAATCCAAGGAAACAATGCCATTATTTTAAATTAAGACAGGCAGAGTTTCAAATTGATCTACCTGGAAGATGTAATCAAAACCTAAGAACTTTAATATAAATTCCATATTCTGGTTTCTTACGTACATTTTCAGGAATAGAAAACTGGTAGATAAACTAGCAATTGAAAAAAAATACTATTTTCAATGTGATTTAGAAGTGGCTTAAATCTATACATTCTGTACATTGTATCAGCCACTCCTTCGGCCCCAGCCCTATGACAAAGCATTTTAAAGCCTATCTATTCATAGTACAATTGGTCAGATCTATTTTCATATTCAGTAGCTCAGAGTTAAGACTGTCCACTATAACCACCTCGGCAAGCACAGCAAGAACTCATACATGTACAAAGGACATATCCTGATCTCATGTGACCACATTGTCTGCTGTAGCTAACAAGAGTCTCCATGAGTCTTTAAAACATTTTTTACCTTCTTGGGAAAAAACTCAACTCTGTGGATTCACCTAAGATTAAAATACGCCAGCAAATGCTTTTCTGGCAGGAGAATACCACTTGATCTTCAGCTGTATCAGAGTGCATCTGAGTGAGCCTCACTAACCTGGCCACAGAGGCCACAGAGAGCAAATTGTGATACACTAGTAAGGCATGCAGAACTTATAACCGGGCTTCAGAGTGAACAGTTTTCATTGAAGGTAAGAGTACAGGAAAAGAAACACCCATGTTCCCAATTCTTTTTTTTTTTTTTTTAAAGATTTTATTTATTTATTTGTCAGAGAGAGAGAGCACACACAAGCAGGCTCCCTGCAAGGAGCCCGATGTGGGGCTCGATCCCAGGCCCCTGGGATCATGACCTGAGCCGAAGGCAGACACTTAACCAACTGAGCCACACAGGCATCCCCCATGTTCCCAATTCTGTCACTTTGTTGAGAAGTTATCCCTTTGAAAGGTATAAAAATAGTTAAATCCACACCTTAAATTGAGCATTTATACTGACAGTAAGAATGTGGCAGCTTAAACTTTCTCTTCTCTCTTACAGCTTATGCTGGAAAAGCAAGTGACTTTCATGCTTTTCGATTTTTCAAGGCACTGCACCATAATTAAAATAAGATGAAGAGAAGGTTGTAGAAGGGCCCAGGAGAGTAAGTTCAAGGCCATTTGTCCCTGGGAAAAGGAAGGAGGAAAGGCTTTAACATGTCAAGTGCACACGGTATTTAGTTCTCAGAGGGCTAATTTGTTAGGCTCCAAATCCAAGGACAAAAATCTCAAAAGAAGTGGAGCAGAAACTGTAGCAAATGGGACTTTATATCGAGTCCCAGGAAATCTGATGGTGATGGTTCTCATGTGCGAAAATAGGCATGTAACGTGAGTCCTATGGCAGGGTGCATTTGTGAGGCTGCTACTTACAAGGCTGTGTATTTCTTCCCATGTAGTAACACACAGAAATAAAGAGTTTTCTTTAGAGGGACATTGTAGAGAATGACAAAACCTCATTCCCTGGAAACACCATCTGTCTTTTATTTATTTGTTTATTTATTTATTTATTTATTTGAGAGAGCGAGAATGAGAGAGAGAGAAAGAGAGCACATAAGAGTGGGAAGGGTCAGAGGGAGAAGCAGACTCCCTGCTGAGCAGGGAGCCCGATGCAGGACTCGATCCCGGGACTCCAGGATCATGACCTGAGCTGAAGGCAGTCGCTTAACCGACTAAGCCACCCAGGCGCCCCGAAACACCATCTGTCTTAAAGAAGTCATAAGGACCAGAGCAAACATGTCTATAGTTGCCTAAAGGCAACAATGATGCCTTTTCCTAGGGCAAGCACCGATGGTCAGCTTTGCAAATCTTGACAGACTAAGTCAAATAAAAGCCCGAATCTACTAGTTAAGAGTCTAGATATCAAGGGCCATGAAACTGAGGACCCATCAATTAAACATAGCAGTAGCTTGTCTTCAGGATGGCCACCATCAATTTTTTCCTTCCTTGACTATCAGCATTGTTTTCCACTGAGAGCTGGTGTCTATTGTTCCACTCCCTTGAAACTGGGCTGGCTTGTGGCTTCTTTGACCAAAAGTGACACAATGCCTTATCCCTAGACTTTAAGAGGATTGGAAGTTTCTGCTTCCCTTTTCTTGGAATGTTTTCCCTGGAAAGAGCTAGCCACTACATAAGTCAGTCTAACTACCTGGAAACCACCGGGCGGTGAAGAAGCCCAAGCCATGTGGAGAGGTTGCATGGATTCAGATATCCAGCCAACCTCCACCTGTACCATCCATCCCAGCCCAGGATCTAGACATGTGCATGAAGAAGTCATCAGATGATTCCAAAACCAGCCACCTCTGACTCCAACCTTATGGAAACCCAGTATAAGAACCACTCAGTTCAGTCCAAACAACCCACAGAACTATGGGAGACAGCAATACATTGTCGATCTAAGCTACCAAATTTTGAAGTGGTTGGTTATAAAGCAAGACGTAACCAGAATACACCCTATGGATTTCTAATGCCACCAGGATAATCTCCATTAGTAAATATAAATCCCAGAGGCAAGGTTGTGTTCGTCTTGCTCATCCTGCATCAGTAACAAGTAGCACAGTGCCTAGAACATAATAAGAGCTGAATTAAATTAATATTTAATGAACAGTTTGAACAGCTATATCTTTGCTAGTATGGTAGAAGAAGGACCATGGTCAACAAAGTATCTTAGATGAAACTAAATCTGACTTGGCTTAAGAAATAAAAATCACAGCAAAGCACAAGGGAACATAAGGAGAGGGTAAAGGGAAGGCAGAGAATATTTATACATATGATTATGCTGGATATTGTACTGGATGGCTGACGTCTGGTAGCTGATTTCATTTTCCCAGTAACCTTACAGTATTGGTGTTATCATCTGTCTTTGAGATGAGAGAACTCAGCCTTGTTTGGATAAAATAAGTTTCCCGAGGTCAGATAGTTAGAGAAGAGATTTGAATTCAAGTTTGTGTAGTTCTAAAGCCAGCCCTCTTTTCACTACAGTCTCCCAGGAGATTATAAAATAGAAACAATAAGAAAACAGTTTGAAAGAGATGCAAAACCCATCCCTTGAATCTTACCCAGGACTATCTAGCTCCATTAATTGCTGGCAACATGTTGGAACCTACTTCACCACATGAAGCTCAGACCAATTACAATTAATGCCACAGCACTGAGTACAAGCTGGGAACCATGCCAGAGGAAACTTAAGTTTAAGAAAGCAGATGATCACGCACACATATTATGTTAGCAATGAAGCTTAATCCTAGAATCATGAAACCGAAGGGAAGATGGTAAGGGAAGGATAGTGCCCTCCTGGGAAGAGTAGCAATCCAGATTTCTTAGGGGATTCCTACATTACCTACTTGAATATATGCCACTTCCCTAGAATGATTATAATTACTCCATATTTCATTTATTTCAGCAAGGACCTGGGATGGTGAGATGAGCTCAGTAGGCAGATGGTTTCAGTGAATAATGTGAATGTCAACAAGTTGGTAGATGCTAGGGGGAGAGAGGAAATGGTAAATAACAAAGGTTCTGGTGCCAGACTTAAAAGTGGAGAAAGGGTGTGCTATCAAGGATCAGCACTTCAAGAAGCTAAACACTTGAGTTTTGCTGACTTTATGAAGAGACATGAACTGACACTGCATATTTCCTATAGTGAAAAAACCATTGTTTATCCCTGTTGATCTACTCAAATGCACATTTTTAACTTTCAGAAGAAAAGGAGTAGAAACCAATCAAAACTGAAATATAAAAACTGGTAGAGAAAGGTAGATATATTTCTTCTCAATTCAAAAGAGTAATAAAAGGATTAAAAAATTAAATGATCACATTCTCTAGCCTCAGCTCGTAACCTTTCAAAGCCTCACAATTCTCCCATCTGCTATAAAACAGAGTTTGAATGTTCCGGTAATTAACAGTTATCAAAGATAAAGTCATTTACTCTAGTGGTGTTTACTGTCATCTTCAATCACTTTCAGCCACTGAGACAAGGCACTCGGACTCTGTGGGTCTCAAGGATCATGTGTTTGCAGTGCAGCTCAGTGGCCACTAGGTGGTAATGTTGTTGATTGGGGTAGCCATGACATGAGATCCATAAGGCATGCCATCTTCAATGGAATTATTTGAGTACTTTCCACCAATAAGATGTAACTATAGAAATTACATTTACACTTAAAAAATATTTGATGGTGAAAGAATACAATCCTGTAGAAAACCATTGCTTTTGACTTACTTTTAGAGGAGATGGACAAGATGCACGTGATCTTCCCTCTAGTACTTAAGACTTTTCACTGGAATTATTTATTATTTGCCGCTTGAATTCGGAACTGCAGCTATTCACACCACTGAGAGAGTAACACCTTTGTGATTGACGTTCTGAGCTCCCCTCTCTGAACCATCTGATAAGACTGTGATAAAATGACTGAAAATGTAACAGTAGTAGCAGGTGCTGACAAATAGAGCGCCAGGCTCTGTGCTAAATGCTCCCCACACATTATCTCATTCAGTCCTGAGCTCCTACTAGCGCTCCACCATTCTTCTACGGCAAAACTGACTCAGCAGAAGAAACAGACCTGTATTATTTGAAAGAATGAAGAGATCTTTCCAGAGTCATACATTATCTGCAAAATCACGTATTATACGATACGTATTCAGCAAAACAACTCTCAGAAAGCAGTATAGGTGTCAAGTTCTTCCCGCATGAAGACGACACTGAGTAATTCAAAGAGAAGTCACGTGATGGCAATTGCAATCAATCACTGATTAAAACCTTGCTGATAGTTGTCAAGAATCCAGAGAGGAAGTGGTGGCGGTGCCAACAATTACATGAAGCAATTTATCATGAAAACAACTATTATGCAAGAATGCAGAGCTCAAGACTGATTCCATAAAATACTTAACTACTTGTCACCACAATTCTTTCCAAAGCACAGATGACACTTCTTGTTGTTGCTGCTGGGGAAGGTAGAATGAGGGCTTTCTATTAGGACTCCAGGAACAGGAGTCCCTCGGGGGTAGGCTATGGCAGGCAAGTCTGCTCCTCTCATGTTTTTCTCATTTAGATGGTGAGAGAAAATAGTTATTTCTAGTTACCCGCAAGGGTCTTGGGACCCAGAGAAAATGAGTGATTTTCCAAATTATTAGGAGGGCACAGGATAAACAGTGGGACTGAGATCACACCGACCTTGAGTAAGCTACTGAAATCCTCACAGTGTCCTTATCTGGAAAGTCAGTAATAACAAAATCAGCTTCAAAGAACTGCCATGGGGATTAAGTTGAAGCACTGTGCTTCAACTGTTGAAGTCAAGAAGCATCCTCCCAACTCCCTGTCTGAACTGAACCCTTGAGGGTAACTTTCAACCAACTGGTGTTTCTCACAGGAGTCAGGGGTGGGATAATAATTATGCTCTAAAAATAACATTGTATTTATTAACGCCCTATAGTCATATGACACAGCAGCTAGGTCTCCTAAGTTTGGAGCTGTTGCAGCCGGCACATGTGCGCACATGCATGCGCATGTCTGTCTAAATAGCTGCAGCTCAAGAGAAGACCCAGTAAGAGTTAATAATACTCATCCTACACCTCGCTCCAAACCAAACCACCACTCACCTCTCTCCCACTAACACGTAGTTCTGAGACACTGCTTAAAAACAGCAGACAAAGCCTTTCTTTCAAAAATTACAGATAAGGCTTAAAATACATGCATCCATAGGAGAGGTCCGATCCTGAAAATCATCTTAAGATATAAATGAATGAGAACTGGTGCTACCCTGTGGTTTAGAAGGTGGCCTGTGTCAGGGTAATCTGAAATGTAGATCCTTACATTCTCACTGTATGTTCAGGAAAGAGTTCATCGAAAGACTTAAGATATCTATATAATGGTGAGGTAAGAGGACCCAAATGTAATAGAAAACAGGACTATGGAAACAGAAAACAAAAGATGAGAGAAAAGTAAAACGCCCTACATATCCGAGCAAAGAGGCCTCTTCATGGATATTTCAGTTAGAGCCATCATAAGAGTGTGACTGAACCATGAGCAAAATGAGTGATGGCAATCTAAGTCCAGAAGAAAGCACTTGAGGGACGTGTGTGTGTGTGTGTGTGTGTGTCTGCACACATACAGGCTAGGAGGACTCCACTGTCCAGAGCTGCCGTGGAAGGGTGTTGAGGAGGAGACGGTTAGGAAAGAAAGCCAAGGTACTAGCTCATAGATCTGCCTTTCCTTTCATGAGAGAAGGAAAATACAAAAAAGGCCCTCCTCAAATTTCCTTCTAAGTGGTCCAGTTCAGTCTTCAGTGGAGGGAAAGGGGCTGTGAATCAGAGCATTTAATTTCTAATTCCTCGGAAATTGAATGCGAAGGACTAGGTGCAGCAGGCTAAGGGACCCCAATTCGTACCACAGTGGGAAAACCTAAGAGCAGAAGCAATCTTGAAAGAAAAAAATGTAAATGCAAAGTACCACAGAAAGTTGTTTGTTTTAAAAAATTAGTTGTCTAATTTTTTGAAGAGGTACACATCGATTAAAAGATTTATGAAAATTCTGCATGTCATTTCTGAACCCCATCCATCCATTTTCTACCTACTCCATAATGAACCCATCTGGTCATTTTCAGGGGTAAAATTCTAACTATTTAACAACAGCCTGGGTACCAACTAAACAGGACAGACAACCTGCACGGCTGATATGGTAAGAACCAGCTAAATATCAGTCCCAGATTAGATTCCTATTTATCCTCAGAGATTTTTGTCAAGTAGTATCCATTTTTCTTCTTCTTCTTTACTTATAATGGTAATATGCCTACTCTTCCCACCCTTGTTTTCCACTTAAAACCTACCCTAGAGATTCTTCCATGTCAATGCATAAAGACTTCCTCATTTTTTTTAAGCAGATGCTTGGTATTCCATCGTATGGAAGTACTATAACTTGACACTTTCCTTATTGATGATCACTGAGGTTGTCACCAATCTTTTTTGCTGCTACCAACAATGTCTCAATAAGTAGCATGGTATAGAAATCACTTTGCATGTGTAAGCTTCTGAGGGTTTGTATCTAGAAGTAGAACTGACAAGTCAAAAGGCACGTGCATATGTAACTTTAATAGATACTGCTAAGTAGACCTCCACACGGATTGTAACAGTTTACACCTCCACAAACAATGGAGGACAGGGGTTTACTGTACCACACCGCCAATGGAGTTCGTTATCAAACTTTTGTAATTTTGCCAATCTTGTAAATGGAAAATGGAATTTCAATACAAATTCTTTTGTACTTCTTTTATTTTGAGAGTGGCATCTTCTCATACGTTTGAAGAACAATTTCTGTCACTATTCATATTATTTGCCTTTGTATTGAATATTGGTCTTATTTCTTAACAATGTCTCAGACCTCTTATATATTAGGTACACTGATCTTTTGTCTATGATATGAGTTGTGAATCTGAGGCTGACACATTAATTTTTATTATAATAAGGAAGGCTATGGTACTTAATGTTTTATCCAGCTTTAAATGAAGAATGGATGTTGAATTTTGTCAAGTGCCTTTTTTAGCTTCTAAAGAGATGATCACAGGTGTTTTCTTGTTAGAGCTACTAACAGTGATGAGTTGTGTTAATAGACTTCCCAATATCCTATCATCTTTACATTGTGGGAATAAACTCCATTTGGTCATGAAATGTGCCATTGTATTTAAAAATTTAAAACTACAGTGAGATTGACCTGTAGTCTTCTTTCTTTTGGGGGAGTGGGTATAATCTTTTCCAGTATTTCTATCAGTTTTATACACACACAAAATTAATTTAGACATTTTTCTTCTTCTTGCGAAATTTTCATTGGAGAGAAAGGAAAAGAAAAAGAGAACTAGAGTTTTGGGAAAGACAATTTATTGGATGTTTGGCCAAAAAAGAAAAATTGAGTAAATTAAAGACATAAAGGGGTGGGGGTGAGTAGGGAGGAAAGAGAGAGAGAAGGAAGGGGAGAGAGGGAGAGATAATATAACTTTGGGATGGGGGGACTGTGCTCTTTGTAGAAATTTCTGGGAAGGAAAAAAACCAAAATAAACTGATTCAAACTAACCCTTTCAGAAAAGACTCTACTTAATAAATCTTTGATAAAATAGTAGCTCCACTTTCCAAAGATTACTGCTGTGTTACTTCAGTGACCCAGAAATCACAATGACTGTCTTAATTCTTGACCATCTGGTGTTATTTGGAGCCAGCCCTGCTGGTCTTTTTTTGAACGTGAGGTGTACAAGAAGATGGTTTGTCCCACAGAGAGTGCACGCTCCCCCAGTCAGAGTTCTTCCTTCCATAAGCTCTGTAAAGGATGTAAGAATTATTGCTTCTCACAGGTTACACCATCCAGATCATTGGTCCTTCCTCTTCTCTGTAAGCTTAACGCTTGAATATGCTGGGGATTGAAGAGATTAGTCTAGAGTTTGAGGTCCAGTTATGGACTTTGTCAAACTAATCTAAGTATTTATTAAGAAGGGATTGTATGCATATTTGTGACATAGAAAGATGTTTGATATCCAGGAGGTTTGACAACCACAGATGTGCATTATAGACCAAAAGTGCATCTCACCAAATTCTGGCATGATTTACTAGTTCTGAAAGAATTTAAACAGGAAACTCACAGAGGAAAAAAAGAAAAAAAAGCCTCCAGGCACCTTATAAGATTCGGGCTGTTTGTTCATTAATTCCACAAGTAATTATTAACACCGAATATGGGCCAGGCTGAGCCTCCATTATGTCAGGATGAAAGAGTGAATAGGACCAGTCTCAGCTGTCATGGGGTAGTTAGCTATTTACGTAATCCTTTCTGCATTCAGTGTGGGAAATCAGAGTTGTTGTTTTGTCTGTTTTTTAGTTTTGTAAGTTTATCTTTTTCCTTTCTACTGGAAAAGTTTCTTGACATAAAGAACATGTCTAATCTCATCTGCTCAAAGAACCCTGGAGGATAGTTCGAGGAAGGAGGACTAGCATGGCTCATTCAGATTCACTGTGATCTGGTTCCACTCATGGATGCCGAGTAAAACTGATGCAGAATGAGATGGGGCCAAGTGTGGGAGAGTGCTGGTCTTAGCACCAGTTTAGGTTCCAGCCCTCCCTGCCAAAGCTATAAATACAAATGACCAATTTAACAGCATGCAAAGACCACCTACAAGATCTATACCTGGGATCTAATCAGTTGCTCTGCGCCTTCTTTCAATTACAGGATCCCTGCCACGTTTACGGGGACTTTTAATGTGAGCATCACATTTTTGAAGGCCATATCATTATGACTATGTTTGATCTGAGGGTGGGAAAACATGAGCTCAAATAATGCCTGCACAAGGTTACTCTGAACTGAGCTGTAAATTGGAATCAACAAGAGCCTACTGTGGGAAAGAAAAACCACGTAAGGAAAAAGGCTCAGAACCATGGATTGTAACTCTGAAAGATGGAGCCATTAAAATTACTTTCTATTCTGCCCAGGAAATGAAATTAGTTAAGAACAAGGCCCAAAGTTTGGTCAAGTAACTATTTAAGGGCATTCTGAGAAGGGAAGGATGACACAAGGACAAACACATCATCTCCACTTGAGTGTGGCAACAGAATATGATTTACAAAAGAAAAATTAAATCATCATGATTGTTAGAAGAACTGAATTGCAGCTCATACAAAAATTAGCCTATGAATCAGCTAAGTCACCATGCATGTGTGTGACCTCTCAGGAATAAAGAACTCAATTGCTTAAGACTTTATGAGTGATAAGACATCTAATAGAAAATTGGCTTTCCTGCCAAATACTCAAATATTATGAAAGTATGGAAGTACCTTTTCTCAATTATGGTTATTATATTATGTCCTGTGCTTAGAAACTCCAATACTACTGGAAGTTCTCATTTTACACCCTTTCTTTGGGCTTTCTCATTCATTCCTATGACTTGAACTTCTACCCTCTAAGAGACTGTAGTCTCATCCAGTGCTCTCCCATGAACCCAACGTCTCTCCCAGGGTGTCTCATTCATATGTCACATCAATGTGTCCAAAGTTTACTGTGTTGCTTTCCGTCCCAAATCCGGTTCTCCTCCTCAGTATCAATCAAGCCAGTTATCCAAGCAAGAAAAAGGGGGAGTGATCCTTTGCTCCTGTTTCTGTACTTCAATTGGGTTATCTAGTCTTGTAACTCCTAAAAGCTTTATAAATATGTCTCTTCCTTTGTTATTTTTCTGTGATTGCTTTTGTTCTTACCATCATTTGCCTGGACTACTGTAGAATAACTCGATAGACTACCTCCCGATCTTTTACTACCCCAACTCTTCTTCATATTGCTCTTGGTTATAATGTGTATTTCTTTACAACAAAAAGCAAAGGATCCCATGCATCAAAACAAAACAAATCCAATGTGACCATGTCACTCCCATACATACTACTTTTTAAAGGCTCCCTGTTGCCTATAAGACTAAGTTCAGATTGTTTAGCAAGTCCTATTGTGATTCTCCTCCCCGTTTTGGTCTTGTGTTCTTCCCATATGCCCTGTGATCTAGCCACGCCAAGTCTCTTGCCATTCCCCAAATACTTCATGTCTTTCATCCCGAGATTTGCAGTGTTTTCCTCTGCTTGGAATGCCCTTCATAACCTGTCTGCTGAGAATTTCTAATCCTCAATTTCCTCATCTGTACAACAGGGTGATAATAGTGCTGATTCCAGAGGGTTGTCACAAGGACTAAACAAGAAAGAAGATCTTCTCCCCACAGTGTCTGGGGTACGGCAGCACTCTGCAAATGTGAGCTATCATCCACTGATCTGCTATCACCGCCATCATTATCAGTATCTTGGCTTTTTTGTTGTTGTTGTTGTTGTCAAATCTGAACAAAAAGATCTTTGTTCAAAGTCTTTCCTGACTTACCTGGAAGTGTTAGGCATTCCTCCTCCCTGATTCTATATGCCTCATTATGGTACCATATTACATCAACTTCAAACTTGATATAATTTTCATATTTTAGCACCTGCTTTTGAGGTACATCTTATCATCTATGACACAACACGGCTTAACTGCCAACAGTTTTTCTTTCTTAGTAGTACTTGTAATAATGATGTTTCTTACAATGAATGGCATATTTAGACAAGATCCTATACTTAACACTGTATAATTGCCATATTATACTGCATATGTATGGTGGAAGGAAAATCCTTCCTTCAGTGAAACACCTACATAAAAAAGGTACTACTGTTTAGAACTCCATAGTAGCCAAGAGATGTTCCATTTGTATATTCTGCAACACGGCAGAGTCCCACCTGTTACACCACAGGGGAGCAGCTTGATGAAGTAGCACGCTGTCATCCCCTTCAGTTAAGCAACCTCCCCCCCAACCTGTGAGCCAAACAATGGTCAGCACCGGAGCAGAAGTGGGGAAGGCTAGCTCTGGAAACTGCATTCCAGTAACCCAGGCTTCAAGCTGAGCGAGAACATGAGAGGGGAGTGAAGGAATGAGATGCAAAAGGCCAAGGGACCATGTGCCTAGACTAGTAGTGATCAATAGAAGTATATTGTGAATCACATGTATCATTTTAAATTTTCTAGTAGCCATGCTTAAAAACTAAAACAGGTAAATTAATCTTAATAATAATATCTTATTTTAAAACCCAACATACTCAAACTATCATTTTACTGTGTAATCAATATAAAAAATCAGAAATATTTTGTGTTTTTTCACACTACGTCTTCAAAATCCGCTGTGTGATCTCATCCTGAATCAGCCACATTTCAATTGCTCCACAGCTTCATATGGGTAGTGCTTGCCATTTACAGTGGACAGTACAATTCTAGATTGATTTTTGACCAACTCAGTTAAGTAGTAAGATGACAATGACAGGCTATTTCAACAGTGGCTCTTTTCACCACACAATATTAGGAATGTTTAAGATTCCAACGATATTACATTTTATTTTTGTTATTTAAAAATTCTGTACAAACGGTAGCTTTCCTTTAAATTCTTTCTGTGCTTTGCTTTAGCTGTCTTTGTTTTAAGCGTGATTGGAGGTTATTTCTAATGTCCTTCCTATCTTCCTTTCACTATGTTGGTTCAAGGAGAACTGACTCCTTTATTCAATTGGAGATCTTTTTCCAGTAAGACAGTCCCTGAGAGAGGAACAAGGAGTGCCTGAGGTACAGCAGGCTCTTGAATAAATCCTTTTTTTAAGTTTAAGTAGGCTCCATGCCTAATGTGGGGCTTTTTTTAAGTTTAAGTAGGCTCCATGCCTAATGTGGAACTCACAACCCTGAGAGTAAGAGTCATGCTCCGCCGACGAAGCCAGTCAGGTGCCCTGAATAAACATCTTTGAAGACACACTGAATGGTGACCTAAGCTGGACCACAGAGGTTCTCAACCTGAACTACACACTGGAATCACCTGGGGAGTAAATCAATAATGCTAATGCCTGGTCCCACCCCCAGAGATGCTGATAGGAGGTCTGGAGTTTGGCCTGGGTATCAAAATGTTTAAAAAATCTCCCCCCAGGTGATTCTAGTCTACAGTCAGGGTTGAGAATTACTGCCGTAGGGTTTTCCTAGAACATCTTACTGTGGCCACACCCTTGCCTCGCTGACATATGGTCCAGTTTGCCTCAACTCAATTTCCTCTTTCAGAACAGACCAGAAGTTTCTTGAGAAACCTAACAGAGAAGAAGCAAACACATAACCCCAAACAGTGATTTGCAAATTCCTTTTCTAAGGCACTGAAGATTTTCCAGGTTCTAAATCTATTTGTACTTTCTCTTTTTCCAACAACAACAAAAATTAAGATTTGCAATATAAGTTTTAAGACACTAGCTGGTTCCAAGAGAAAGGAGGTAAGGCCATTACAGCATACAGATTGGTAATACCTACATATATACAGTGCAGAATTTTCCAGATATAGAATAATAACAATTAAAAATAAAAACAGAATCTAAGTACATATGAGCTTCATATCAAGTTAATTCTACATATGTCAAAAACAGAAATGATTGCAAAAGGAAATCCTTCATGCTTTTTCTTCAGGCCATTTAGGTTATATTTACATGGAATAACCCTAAAGCAATGCATCTATTTTGAAAAATCACATATAAAACATACCTAATCTTAGTCACATAACACATAAGGGGTAGGATCACTGCTCTTTAGATGGCACTTTGTCGGATGACATTGCTTCCGTCATATATGAGGTTCAGCAGTGGCCAAGAAAGAACTCCTGACTTCCGCTTCAACACAAACAAGCCCTCATCAAGGAGGAGGGAACAATGATCTCTGCACCAAAGGAATAGCTGGAACAGAGTTCCTCTGACTCACGGACTGAGAATTTTCCTGCCAACTCCCAAGGTGGTTTGGCCATACTTTATGGATTCACCCTGCTTAAATGGTCTTTTGTTGATGATGTGGTATCATATGGCCTTATTAATAAATAGAAAGAGCATGTTGATACCTCCCCAAAGGTTTCTACATGTAGTTCCTCTTTCTTTCTAGCAAAGACAAAAGCTCCCTCTAACTACCTCATGCTTTTTTTATTGATATAATTGACACATAACGTATTAGTTTCAGATGTACAACATGATCATTTATGTACATATTGCAAAATGATCATCACAGTAAGTCTAGTTAACATCCATCACCACACATAGTTACATTTTTTTCTTGTGATGAGAACTTTTAAGATCTACTCTCTTCTCAACTTTCAAATATACCGTGTTGTATATTTAACTATAGTCACCATGCTGTACATTACATCTCCATGACTTACTTATTTTATAACAGCAAGTTTGTCCCTCACACTTATTTTTGTTTCACATTGTAAACTGGATTTGAGAAATTAGAATAGGGAATATCCAAAGGCATTAAATGTCTATGTTCACTAACAGGGATCAACCAAAGCTCCTTACCCCTGCCAAAATCATGGAGGAAGGAACATAACCTCATAAGATTTCTAAATAAGTGTGTCAAGGCACTAAGTGGTCTCATGCATATCACTTCCATCTACCAACCCCAAAAGGCTAACAAGTGCCAAATGATTGGATGTGTGACATTCACCTGGCCCCAATTTCCCATTCAGAAAAGGAATAAAAAATACTACACAAGTTTCCAAGATGCTACACTGATAAACCAGGGTTAGGATCACCATCCACCTGTTCGGGCTGACCACAAATCTGAAAGGCATGACTATATAAGCTCTGAACCTATGTCGTTCGTCAGGGAACATGTACTGAGGATCCTCTTGGGCTCCATGAAGAGACAGAGAAAAAGTCTTCCCTCAAAAGGTTTATAAGAACAGGAGTAACATTAAAGGATTTGACATATTAAAAAGGGTTTGAAAGGTGATATGGAAGTGGCAGAACAATTCTATCTGCACCGAGTATGTAATCATGATGGGATGGTAGGCTGGTGGAATCCTTGGAGCTGCCGGTGGTCGGCAGGGATGCAAGGGGTTGTGGGCCTCAGGGAAAGATCCAGTGAATGGGGTATGTTGCAGAGTTTTGTGTATACGCAGCTGACGCCGTTCCCTACCTTTCTGGAAGAACTCTTCTAGTTTGTCCTTGAAAGGCTGGAGATACTCCTTTGGTGACTGCTTGCATACCACGATCATCTGTTTCTCACTTGCTGTGAAGGAAAGTTTGGAATTAGATTTCCTCAAGAACATGTATTTGCTAAGCTTCTGCTCTCTGCTACGCTCTTCAGTATTAATTGTGCAAAATCCTTATCAATCGCGGTTTATCTAAATTTCAGGGGAGAAAAAAAAAACAGAAACAACACACACAAACAGACATGGTTAGCTCACTCCACACCTTTCTTCAGGAACAAAGAAACGTACCACCTTCAACTTTCCTTTTAGAGATGCAGAAAAACCTCTGGCTTGGGACAAGAAAAGAATTATGCTTTTGGTCTCTCAAAAATTAAGGGAGGCAAAAACTACCGAATTCCCAGGGAATTAAAGGCCCTGATCCTCTTCAGATTCATACTCCAGAAAGAGAGCTTGAAATAGATTTTGCAGCAATTCCCAGGCATCCGAGTTGCCTGGAGCCACCCACATGCCAGCAGGAGGGGCAAGCCCAGTTCAGGGAGGTCTGCATCTCTCCTCCCTTCCTGTTAATACTCCCCTAACACATGTGAAATTGTTTTCCATGTGATTTACTTCAGATAGAATTTACAGACAGATTGATAATTTCTCATATATAATAGGTAACTTATAATAGAGTGCTTTTTTGACAATCATGCCCCCCTCAAATCAGAGAGTTCTGATTTGGTAATATGGAAACCACCCTAACCCACAGTTCACCATCCCAGTGGGAATGGCTGGAAGTGCCATTTACCGAGATGGGAAGAGTGGAAAGTGTAATCTTTTTGTTGTTCTAAGGGAGAGAAGATCAAGGGTGAACTCTGAGGCTTGTTAAGTTTTCTTTGGTCCGTGTGAATTACAAGGCAAAATCGTTCAGTAAAAACGAAGTAGAGGAGATACAAGACAAGATAAAACCATGAATGGGTGCTCTTTGCTAATTAAATTCGAACTCCAGGTCATTTCCATCACGGTACCATTTCTATCTTTCAGCTCTATTTCCCACCTAGATTTGACCAACCAAACCAAAATTCTGCAGTGTTTCTAAATGACATCAGCCATCATTCCCACTTCCACGTCTGTGTTCGTGTGGTTCTCTGCCCAATCTATTCACGTCTCATACATACTTACCACTGCATTTGACAGAGTCCCACTCATCCTAAAAAGTCTGACATGCTGCCACTACCATAAAGCTCTTTCCAATCCAAAGTTTTTGCAGCCTTCAAATTTCTCTAGTACCTTCTGTATGACATTTATGCTTTACCTTTAATCATACTTATTTGTGTACTCATATTAATCCCTGTGAAGCCATCATGCAGGTTTTATTAACTTGTCCCCAAACTTCTCTAGACTAGAGTTCCATGCATATCTGGCCAAAATCTGGCCAAAAGTATGATTTCCTCATCTTAACTACATTCTTATGTGAAGGAAGGTTAAAAAAAAAAAATTAGCAATGTTGACCCAAACTCAGAGTGGGCTTTCCAGGAGTGCAGTGTGACTTCCTCCTCTTTTCCCTCCTTCCTGCCTTTCTAGGACAGGTACACCAAGGGTCCCAGTCTCCACTCTGAAACACTGTGATTGTCCCAAGCTGATTTTAAAGGGCTCAGTGTCTTCTAAAGACCTCCCAAAACATCTACTACTTAATGGTGCAAGGCACAGGCAAAGTAGCCAAGATGATCCTCCAGACTGGGTCATTCTGAGGGTAGGCCTAGAAGTAGGAGACTGGTCTGAAAAACTTTGGAAGATGTCTGCTTTCAAAAATTGGCATTTTTTCCAGGAACTTTCATGGCCACATGAACTTTCCTGATGATATCCAGCTATGATTCTGAGAACACAGGTAGCCATGTTTAAAAGAAAGCTGGAATTTCTTACAATATAAATTGGGAGACTCTTTTAAATCCTTTAACTAGGGGCGCTTGGGTGGCTCAGTCATTAAGCATCTGCCTTCGGCTCAGGTCATGATCCCAGAGTCCTGGGATCGAGCCCTACATCGGGCTCCCTGTTCCGCGGGAATCCTACTTCTCCCTCTCCCACTCCCACTGCTTGTGTTCCCTCTTTCGCTGTGTCTCTGTCAAATAAATAAACAAAATCTTAAAAAAAAAAAAATCAATCCTTTAACTAGCCCTCTACTACATTCAAATCCCAACAATTCCATTTAGAGAGAACTATTTTTCACAAACACGAATAATACATGGTAAGGCATGCCTGTACTTTGGTAATAGGACATAATTGAACCCAAGACAATAATTTCTTGAAGTTTGCTTCTCTCTAGCCAAAGCAAAGCCAAAGGCAGGGCTTATCTTCCCAATAAGCAAAACTTCCACTTCTACCTGAATTAAAAAGATTGATCATTGTGGCTCTCCCTTTGTCCTGGCTGTGGTGACAGAGCCCACAAGGTCCATCAAATAGCTCAGATGTTATGAGGCCTTAGGGTGATGTTGTAAAGGGCTTGTGCTTGGATCAAGAGTCCTACCCGGGCTCAGGTAGACTGTGGCTTGTCTCTCTCATGTGCAAGATGGGGACTCCCTGACTGATATGAAATCAGAATTAAGTGAGATAACACACATAAAATGGTTTGCACAATGCCTGGCACTGGCAAGGGGCCTCACAAAGATTATTTGTTATTTTTATGATTTAGCAAAATTGGTTAGGAAACACGTCACAACCAGAATGGCAAGGGAGTCATGGCTGAGAATCAGTGACTACAAAGGCCCCGCACTATATTTATAGAAATGTGCCCCTGTGCAAATCTCCTGTTTAGAACACAGGGATAATAATTTCTGTTCCCCTGCTGAAGTTGTACCACCCACTGTTAGGATTCACTGAAGAAACTCCTGAGAAAGATGAAGCAAATATGAAGCAAGAGCCCTAGGCAGCTGAGCCTCACGGTTCTGAAATCAGAACCTGAAGCCAGCCCGCACAAGAGCAGCTCCCCTGCTGTGCTCGGAGGTCCTCCCTGCACCCCGACAGGCCCAGCCTCTCACGTGGCCTGTTGGAAGGAAACTTCTCTCCGTGATCAGAGCAGAGGGCTGCCCTCTGACCAACCCACCGGACGGTCTCGGCACAGTGGCACGTTCCAGTGGCCAGGCAGCTCGCCTGCTCTCACTTATTCACATGGCATATCCGAGAGACTTTCTGGCAGACAAATGGGAGACCTGAAGACTAATTAATGATGACACCAGGGACCGGCGGTGCACAAAGCAGAGAGGTCACTGGCAAATCCACAAATGTCGTTTATTGTCCAACCGGAGGGCATGTATTCAATGTTGCTAGACCACCAAGGTTGCCTTGGACTCAGGCTGTGCCCAGAGTTCCAATGTTTAAAGGCAAATTCAGCCTACATTCACTTTCTCGTTATCTATTACATTTTTGGCAGAATTAAAAATATATTTATACCTGAAGTTAGCTACTAAATGGTCATCGTGAGAGATAGATTAAATATGGAAAACCAAAACATAATGGAATAATAGATACTAGATTTGAGAGAGTTATTTTAACTCATTGAAAAGTTAAGTGCTTGTGAAGCATTTTAGTGAAAGATAGGGCCTTGAGTGTTTTAAGATTTCAGGTATTAGACCGTTAAGGCCATAGGTGGCTGTCTGCCTTTTTGTTTTTGACACCTAAGAACGAGGAATAAAGTTTGCTGGAGCCCCTTAAAAAGCACGGGTAGGTTACAAGGATAAAGAGACAAGGCCCAGATATAATTAATCAAAACCTAAGACATATTGAATTGCTCAAAAGTATGTGGGCAGTTTTTAGAACATAGAGCATGTTTCTCTCTCTGAGTTGAAGGACCCGTGGGCTTAGTGGAGTCAGAATACATTTTTAGAGGAAAGGAGAGATTTATCTGGACTCTGCTTTTTCAGCCTGGAGTTCTCTCTTCTCTGCTTACCTAATTCCTGCCTCACGCCCTCCATGGTTCTGGGCCAGTTCTACCTCTCCCTCAGTTTTACGAGATGCCCGTCCTTTTCCAAAAGCCCCAAGCTTCAAGGCCCATGATAGAGGACTGTTGTAGCAACATATAGAACTGTGACCAGAGCAAATTTTTAAGTTTATCACTGGGGTTTACGTGAGAGATACTAATCAGAATCAGATATGAAGGGCACAGAATGCTGGGTTGAGGAGTTTATCCTCAAGGAATTCACTCAACAAATACATCAATTCGCCAAATATTCTCGTCTGTGCCAATTATGCACCACAACTTGTACTTGATACTGAGGATATATCAGTAGACAAAAAACAGACTAAAATTCTGCCCTCAGACATCATAGTGAATAGGTCAGCAACAACAGTTTGTTAATGGGTAGGACACATAGCAATTTCTGTTTCTAGTAATTTGGACTGCATGCAAACAATGTGAATCATTACCTTCCATATTAACATACTGTACTGCAGTGTCTCTTTTTAGTAAAACCAGGACAGTATAGTGTCCTTCCTAGTGCTTTCCATGTGAAACACACACGTGTACACACACACACAGATACAAACACAAACACACACACAGAACTTTTAGTTTTCTACCCCAAAACACACTTTTATCAAAAGAAACTAAAGACAAAATTCAGAAATCAAAAGCACAATATTAGCACAATAAACCTACACAGTTCTTTTTCATGGTGTTGGCCTTGGACTGAATGGCTAGGGAGTTGTATTAAATTCAATGCATTAAAATAGTAAAATAAAAACAGCTTTCGCCCAGCTACAATTCAGGGATTTCTATGGAAGGGGAAATTTATATATAAAGCTAATAAAATATTAAGAATTTTTAAACTTTGGTTAGAAGGTAGGCACAAAAGAGAGTGTTCTATTTTGTGGTTATTTTCCATACATTTTTTTTTTAAGGCTACAGGAAGGAAGACTTCATGTTGATTTATGTCAAACACAAATGATAAAAGATGGAAATTTAAAAAATGCATATTTCAAGTTCCTGAGCTCTGATGCTAAATGGGGAGGGGGGGACATTTTAAGGCTTAGCATGGTGAGTGGTGAGTGGTATCAGAGGAAAACCCTGGGGTGGGGGAAATAGAAAATCTACTCTAGAAGAGACCTACATAGATTATATTCCATAGGGGACTGCCAGACACATTCTGCTAAAGAACCCCACTACAGCCAAATATCTGGGCTTCAATCAGACAACTGTACATATATGACCCTGGTGTGGACAACCTATATATATGTAATCAAAGGTGTTTTCATTCTTTACCCTTTGTTTGGGAATTCAACTGATATAATTATTACATCTAAATCATTCCTCTTAGTGACTGTATTCATCCAAAGGAAAAAGTCTGTATCCAGAGCGGTCAAAAAACTTGGCTGGGCAACTGGGTATTAGGAATGAAACCATAGGCCTTACCTGCCTCGTACTTGGGTCAGAATGTTATCTCAGAATAATGTAGATCACAGGTGGACTGACACACACCAGTGCTGGTTTGCATCTGGACATACACAGGGTTTATCCCTCCAAAGCCAATCAGAACATTATGCTGAGTGAAGGAAGCCCATCACAAAGAACTGCATATTGTGTAATTCCATTTACATGAAATGACCAGAATAAGCAAATCGAGAGAGACAGAAAGTAGATCATGGTTGCCTAGGGCTGGGGGAGGGAAGGATGGAGAGATTGAGGGGGTGATGAGGTTTCTTCTTGGGGTAATGAAAATTGTTTGTGGTGATGGTTGCACGACTGTGAACACACCAAAAATCATTAAACTGTACCTTTTAAATGGGTGAATTATGTGGAATGTGATTATATCCCAATAAAGCCATTTTAAAAAAGCTAATTAGAAACTCTTGAGTCTTAAACTGGAACTACAATGATCAAATAAGTGAAGAATGTCCTACTTGTGCTTTTTTTGCAGGGTAGAGTGATTTTTCAACTCTTAGATGTGACTTACTAAACCATGGATCTGAATTGGGAAATGAGTTTGAAACGTACCTGTACTTGAGAAATCAAACATATTCAGCTTCAAAAGGTACCAATAATGTTATCAAAATAAAAAACCCATTAAATAAATAATTAGACTTAAGACAAATACTAGCAAGACACTTAAAGAATTTGCTAACTTTCAAAAAAATTTCAAACAAAAGCTTTGGTATTTTCTTATAGTATAATGCTTACATATAGGAGTATATCTACAGTATCTATATACATATCAACAAACAATACTTTAGAAAATCGTCTTCCTTGAAGTACTCTTAATCTAAAGATACATTTATTTCTTCATTTCCCATACCCTTTATTGACTGGGAAAGTTATTAAATACCTCTCTGACTCTTAGTTTCTTGATATATAAAATTTCATGAGGACTAAACCAAATGCACACAAAAAGCCCTTTGTATATGGAGCAGTAAAATGCTATCTGCAATATTCTTTACCTGTTTGAAATATTCAAGCACTGCTAAGCCCAGCTAGATAGCATATTGTACACGGCTTTCCTCTTTTCATTTCCAGTAACAAGGGAACAATAACAACCACCCCACAAACTCTTTGAATTACATTGACATTCCTAATATTTATATGTTTAGTAAATAAATCATTATGTTATAAATACCCTAATCCCTTTCACAGTCAAACAATCTTTTACAAATTGGTTCGGCTCACTTTTTCTATTTCTCACTCACTGCGCACTTCCAGACCCATTGAAATTCACCTCATTCCTATGATGAAACGGAGAAAATGCTCTCAAGTCACCAAGGAACCCATCCTACCCACAGTGCCTTTTTTTTTTTTTTTTTTTTTTGCTTTTTAATCTCATCTTGACTCACTGCCCAGCAGGATTCCACTCTGTGGAACACTTGTTCTTTCTGAAATACTTTGTCCCCTAGCTCTGTGCCCCCACTCCTGGCTTTCCTCCTACCTCTGACCATCTTGGCTCCTTTGCAGCCTCATCCTTCTGTATTCAACCATTTCTTTTCTTCTCATGCTATGCTCTCTACTTCAAGAAAATCTCATGCAGCTAAACGCTGCAGTAACCATCACTAGAGCTGCGACTCCCAAGGTGACAAGTCTAGACCATTGTTTCACCTCCAAAGGAGCTCTTGAATCTGTCACTCCCCTACTACCTTCTTACCTGGTCTTCCTACATCTACCCTTGCCTCCTTCTCATTTGTTCCTCACAGTGAAGTCAGTGATCTTTATAAACTATACATCAGATTATACCAATCCCCTGTTTGAACTGCCAGTGGCTTCCATTACTCCTACAGATTGGCCCTTCCGAGGCCTTGCATGGGCTGGCTCACTCTACTGTCCTGGCCACACTCTGTGCTCTAACCACATCGTCCTCTCCCAGTTCCTCAGACATGATCAATTCTCTCCTACCATCAGTGTGTTCCTTTGCCAGTGACATTCTCCTCTACCCCTAGTAACCAGGCCTAGTGAGCGGTTAGTCATTTTTTTGATCTCAGCTCAAAGGTCACTTCATCAGTATTTCTTTTCAGCCCTCCACTTTACACTAACGAGGTCTCCTTTGTTACAGTCTCGTAGCACAGTATATTTCTCCTTTGTAATTATAACTTTCATGATTGACCATCTCTCTTGTTAGGCAGAAAGAGGGTATTTTGCATGCTATTCTATCCCCAGCATCTACTATAATGTCTAGCCCATAGAAGATACTCAGTGAGCATTTGCTAAATAAATGAATACATTATCAAATGAGTAGAGGGAGATCTTATACACTACACATGCAGTACAGATCTTAGTGCCTTGATAGCTTTTGGCTCTAGTATCACACATACATACACAGACATGTATATACACACAGATATATGAAAAATATATGTCTTTATGTGTATATGTATAATCCACATAGATAGATGTAGGGGCTGGAGAAAACACAAGTAGACTAGATATCATGCCATTTTCATTCACATTCATTCATTCAGATATGAGATACCAGTTTTTTTTTTAAATCTCAAAAGCTAAATTCAGAATTCTTAGACAGGAAACAGTTATTATTGGAAACACAAATCTTTGATTAATTCTTGGGGTCAAGCACCCCACCATCCCCAGATGAGGGCTTGGGTGGGTGTCATCTAAGACTCTGGCTTCAGGGATGCTGTCTTTCATAAGAGAGGAAGAAGAGTTTGGGTCTCTTTCAGAAGGACAGATGGATACAGAGAAAGGATAGCAAGAGAGAAATAAATGAACTGGTGACGTCTGGCCTGTGGGGCACCCCCACAGTTTCAGTAAAGCCTCCTGAACTCACAGTGCTTGCTGTGGGCATGGCCTATGAATACCAAAGAAAGGGCTGAGTTTTATACCGAGTTTGGACCTCGCACAGAGCAAAGACCCCTTACAAGGAGGTAGAGGTGCTCCTATGCACCCCTCCGATCCTCTTCCTGTCAAATGTTACAGATAGCTTTGTTTTTCTACAGAGATGGGATTTTGGAGCAAATTGTTCTTAGATCACAGGAGACAGGGTGGTTTCTAGCACTACTATGCATATACATGGGTTATACAAATATTCATGCATTCAAAATATTGAGTATCTACACTAGGGCACTATGTTAAATGTTGAGGGGCAAACTATTTAACCAGACCTATTAGTCATCTCTCTTCTAAAAATTTTCATAAGAATCTAGAAACAGAGACAGACAAGGAAACCAACAAATTATAATATAGTGCAGTGTCACGGGACTCTGGGTAGGGGCTTCCAACTCAGATTGGGGTTGGGAGGTGGCGGCCAGGGAAAGTTCTCCAAAGTAGATAAGTTATGAGTTCAATTACAAAGGTCAGGAGGAGTTAGCTAGCCAGCCAAGGAGAATGAAGGAAGAGGGAAGAAAGAGGAAATTCGATGAGTAAAAGTAAAGCATGATAGGAATGCATAGGTCTCCTGGGATAAGTTAAATGGTAAGAGATAGTATTGACTGGACATCAGGGACATAGAGCTGTTCTTCTTCCCAGATCTTCAATGTCCTGTGGCTAGATTGTGATTCAAAGGAACTAGATTGAAGGAACTTGATTCAAAGGAGCTGGAACCACCCTGATTGGGGGAAAGGAGGTCACAAAGTGCCAGAGAAGTAGGAGGCTTGTCATTTTAAATACAGTGGTCAGGAAAAGTCTCACTGTGAGGATATTTGGCTAGAGACAGGACCAGAGGAAGGGAGAGAGTCATGAGTAAGTTTGAGGGAAATCAAGAGGGTTATTTAGGGCATGTTAAGTCTGAGATGTCAATTAGGTACTCCCGTTATATATCAAAGCCTGCAGTTTCGGCTGCATGGCTGGGATAGAAGAATGTAGTCAGAGAAGGGGTTGCAGGACAAACCCTGGGGCACACAGGCAATGGAGGAGAGGCCAGCAAGGGATGGAGGTGAGCAGCTGGATAGAAAAGTAGGGGTATGGAGTGACATGATCTGAGAGGATCCCAGCACTGCAAGAAAAAAAAAGAGCAGTCAGCTCTGTGCAGTACTGTTGAAAGGTCAAGTAGAAGACAGAGAAGTGACCACTGATTCTAGCAACATGGAGGTCTCTGGTCTTCTCAAAAGCAGTTTCAGGACCCGGAGGATGGAAGGAGCAAGCCAAATTGGGGAGGGGTGAGGTAAGTAGAGACAGATTCAGTAGCCACTTGTTTAAGAAGTGAAGCTAGAGAAAGAATAGCACAATGAAGAAAATCCTTCCATCCAAGAAGATATTGTCTACAGCTACTCTGATCAAGACTGGGTGCCCCTTTCCCCAGAGGAATGTTGTGTAAAAATAAGCCCACCAGGAAGCTTTAGCCCAGGGGAATCCCATGATGCTGATTCACTTCACAGAGGGAGGCTGCCCAAGATCAAATTCACCTTAATGTCCCATGATCATGAGTATTCTCCATGAAAAAATTTAAGCAGAAGTGACAGGGCCAAGTGAGGACATGCCAACACGCTTTAGGACTTCTGGAAAGGCTTTGCGAAGCTGGGCCACCGACCACAGCCTTTGCACGGAATTGTCTAAAGCACATTCAAAAGTCCCTCTTGTCAAACATCACAGCTGAGTCAGAATTTGCACTGTGATGATTATGTGGTTATAGACGCAGCCTTGGTCTGTGAGACATTAGTATGAAAAATATTCATTAATCACCTACCCATGACCAGGCTTAAATATAGATGGATTGGGCATGACTTGATTTATAGGGTGTTAAGTGATCTATCCGTTTATTTAAAAATATCCCTTCGCATGGTTCCCATGAAAATCATCACCACCAGAAGCTTTCCCTTGAACTGAAGATGCTAACTCTCAGAAGTTCTGAAGATCTCTTCAGACATGAATATTTATTAGTTAAAAAAGAAAACACTATCAAAGAAGAATTCATTAACACTTTAGTATAAATTTATTTCTTAGACTGGATTGAAAAGGCTAGGGATTTCAAGCAGTAGATGGGGAAGTTGTGTTATATGGAAAAAAAAGGCACATTCAGCAAGGTTCTGATCTCAGGTAGACTCTATTATTGGGAAGCCTTAGGCAGGCAGCCCCAAACACAAAGTTCCTGAGCATCTGAAGGACAACGGAACCCATCTTGGGGAGGAGAGCAGCAAGTCCCTTCCAAAATGTATTATGAAGCTAACACACAGATAAAGAAATGTGAAAAATATTTACCAAAAAAAAAAAAAAAAAGTAGGAAAAAAGTCATTCCTGATACCATGAACCAAGAACAGTCACCATTTAACACTTGGGTACCATTTTTTAAGTGTCTTGGCCTCTATATCACACACCCCTGTCCATAATTTTATAAGGGCTGCCTCTATATATTATTATATTATTTTTATACACTTTTATTTGATACAGAAATTTATGTACCTTTATCCTATTAAAGATATCACACATACTTTCTCATATTATTTCACAGAATTCACAAGCACTGTGTTTAACAGCCATATCAAATCTCATCGAGCGAATGTCCCCCAGTTTATCTATTAGTGCCCCTGCAGTGGAACAAACAGTAAAGTCCCTTCTACCTTATTCACTCAGGCTTTAAGTCACATCTGTGCCCATAAAAACTTACTCCATTTAAGATTGCTTCTTTAGGGTAGATTTGAGAAGTGGAATTCCGGGTAAAACTGGAAAAACGTTGTTAGGGCTCTTGATACATATGGTACGAAACTGCTTTTGGTACAACACGGATTATACCAAAATGGGAAAGATGAAAGTGAGAGATTTCTGAAAATAAAATTGTGCCTTCTCTACTATTTTGCAGAAGTGGCTGGCTACCCGTCAGCTAGAACTGTGCCCATCACTGTGATACAGTGGCTACGGTCCCTGCAGTGGAAGCGATTACACTCTAGAATGGAAAACAGTGAGATGACCATCCATGCTTTGAAGGAGTTTACTCAAAGGTGACAGTGACTGGGGACATACAAAAGTTGGTACAAAATAATCTGGGATTAACCACACTATAAGGTGAGGTTTGGGGCCTGCGCATGAAAGCAGCCTTTTTGAAAAGCCCTCCGCGACCCATTCAATTTGAATGTAAATTACACTATTGCCAACACCGGTGGAGTTATCTGAATGGCAGTGGGGGAGAGTCTACAGGCGTTTTTACATTAAACACTCAGATTTCTGAAATATACATTTATATAATTATAAACACATTATTTTAAGAGGCTCAGACCTGCGAAGAAACAATATTGAATGGTCTGGACACGTGATTAAAATCCAAGCCATTTGTGGAGAAGAGAGAGAACTTACATTTTCGGACAACCAGTCGAGTATTGCGTTAAGGAGTGTCTTTAGTGAAAATTAAGAGGTTGCTGGTGGAATCAGAGCAAAGCCCCGTTGCATAGTATGCCTCATTCTCACAGAAATTATATGTGTGGCCAAGCAGTACATCCTGCCCATTGCTCAAATCAGGAAAATGGTTTCCCCGTAGAATGCTTAAATTAAAAAAAAACAAAAACACCTCCTCTGGAGCCAAAATGCTTATTACATGGTAGTTTTTACTAAAATTAAGTGACGGATTCTCTCATACATATAAATCTTGAAGGCAACAGGTCTGCCTCTTTCTGATTCAAGGAAATCAGTTAAGGGGAAGAGGGAACAATGCTGATCTTAGGACTACTTCCTCCCAGCAGTGCAATCCTTCGCTACAAAGAGACCAGTGATTCAGATACATAAGCCCCATTAGCAGAAAGCAACCTGTTTCCACATGGCTCTCCCAGGACGGCTGCAAGCCTTCCGCAATGTCTCTGACCCCTTGGGCCCACGTTCCCTCTTTGGCCTCTCCGGGTTAGTCACATTAACCGTAATTTTCTATCCTGGAGAGTGTTTACATCTAGATAAACCATGAAGAAATAATAATAATAAAAAAAGACGGAAAGGCATACGAAGAAGAAAGAAAAGGATGGAAAGTTATTTTAAAACACACAACCTAAACTGGCGGTTGGATTCTGGTATCTATTCTTGGCTACAGGAATCACTGGCAAAGCATGAAGCTGGCAACGACTGCTCATCAGTTTGCCACTGTTTTCAGATTTAATGCAATATTTGGCTCAGACGTTTCAAAAAAAAAAATCCCCTATTCCAGCTAAAATATTTACACAGTCCTACGTGTCTCACTTAATGCCTGTTAAGCAATCGTCTTTTAAAACTCCACAGACACTTGTAAATCTGTCGGGAGAATTGTGGCCTATAAACAAGGCTTCATATAAAGAGGGCTGCATTGTCAGTTTGCTGGGAATCAGGATTCCTTAGGATGTGTTTGAAAATGAAGTTGAAAATCAGAAATAGCTTAGAGTGGGTAACAGAGTGGCCGATAGGCTGCCTGGCGGGATGCTGTTCGTGGTATTAACGGGAAGCCACCAGACACTGACCTCAGCTATTTAAAGTCCTGCTCTCCTGTAAACCTGTCATTGATCTTACCTCTCTGTTGAGTTATGGCACAGGGAAAGTTCCTAGTAAAGCAGTCCCCGTAGTCTGCATCCCAGGGCCTGGCGGGTTAGAGAAGGTGAGCTGGTGAGGTCTCTAACGGGGGGCTGTTACTCGGTTACGTGTCTACGTAGGAGTGTGTCAGGAAGGATGCGGACTCTTAGAGGAAAAGGGGAAATTCTGGGCAGGGCTGAAATGGGGGGGAGAGGAGACAGCAGAAATCGTGAGGAAGAAGCAGCATCCCCTGGGAGAGGCTAGGTATAACAGATTCCGAAATGCCTATTAGACTCCCTGAAGTCTTCAGCGCTGATGTCATGGAAAGGCAAGGGAGGCGTACGTGAAGCCAGCTCCTGCCAGCCTGGGGGGCCCCGGGAACTTGTCCTTGTCTTCCCGATGAGTCAGGTACTTGTGACAGGGCTGTGTTCAACTGTTTAATTATTCCTATTAGCTTAGCTGCCTTTTTAGTTTTACTCCGTGTCACTGACTTCAACACGCCGTTGATTGTGATTCACAATCAACTTTATAATAGCTTTAAGGAAGAAAAAAGAATACATTAAATGTATATACCAGTTTAACAACTCAGCCCCGGCTTAAATCACTTAATTTGAGGGGGGGGAGAGCAGGTCGTTAGGGGAAAGATGTGTCCTGGAATGAGAAAACAAATGAGGTATTTGTAGCTCCCAGGTCTCGGGCCTTGAGCAGGAGGTGGCAAAGCTCTGTTGATTCTCTTTATGATATCACAATCAGGAAGGGCTCTGCAAATGCTTTCCTGAATCTGTGGAACAGCTAGCTGGAGGGCAGACTCTGCTCACCTTCTCCACCCCTGTCAGACAGCAAGTTTTAATCACTGTTCTTAGGGACAGATTCCTGTGCGTGAGAGAAGAGAAATCAGAAGACTGAGTAGGGATACATCTCTCCCCCAGAAAATGAGGGTAACACTTGCTCTTAAAATGTGTTTATAAATGACTTGATATTTCAGTTAGTTTATTTAAAATTAGCAGCTAACTCAGGGCTTTGAATAAATATTTGCTAAACAAATGAACTGATTGAAAAGGTCAAACAAGGCCTGCCTCATATTTTGGAGTTTTTTTTTTTTTTTTGATACCTGGGAATTTTCTAGTGTTTTTAAAGTTCGTCAAAACAGTCAAGAAAAACATTGTAAAAACAACAGTCAAATTAGCACTTTTAGCACATTAGCCATTATAGATTTTCCTTGGGCTTTCCTCTTTCTGTAAGTTTTGGCACAGGGGAAGTTACTGGTTTAATGGTGCCTGGTTGTCTACACAGAGTTGGACATAATGCTTTTTATCTCTGTACCCAATAATTCCTTGAAAATTAGATCAAGTTCTCGAAGTCTATGATTGATAACAAATGGCCCTTAATGGCCAAAGGTGTCTTGGACCTGAGTCTGCCTTATGTGTCTCATTTTATTCCTTACAAGAATTCTATGAGCTCAGTCCCGCTATTATCCCTTTTGTTAGGTGAGGATGAGTAAAGTTGCACAGATATTGCGGCTGAGTCAGACTCTGAACCCAGGAATGTCAGACCTGCTGGCCTTGTGCTATCCAGGCTCCGACCCCAACCATCTGCAGGGAAGTTCTAGAAACAATGTGAAATAACCATGAAAGTTAAGGAACAAGGCAATGAAAGCTGAAAACCACCCAGTGACACCAGTGGGACCCCTTCATATTAAATGGAGAAACAGAAGCCCAGGGGAGGTTAGCTGGAAGGTATGTTACTAAATGGCACAGAGGAGACCCAGAGCAGGGCTGGGGCTCCCAGGCAGGTCACTGATCTCTCCATGGGTACCTAAAGAGTAGAGTCACAGTCCATGACCTCTATCCATTTTTAGACATGTGCTGAGGCCAAGAAATCTGGGAAGAAATCTGGAAGAGATAAGGACATTGGCAAAAACTCCAGTCCCCTTCACTGGGGCTGAAGAGGTCTCCCTCCAACCTCACTCGTTTCACTGTCTGACATGAAAAGAATCCATTTGTGGATTGTGAATCTTCCACAGGGTCCAAGATACACAATTTACTTGGGCAGGAAAATATTTTGATATTCACAAAACCACCCACAAATCTCTTGTGAAGAAATGTTTTGACCTAACACAAGTTTATGGTTAATGTAGCATCAGCTCTGGCTCAGTAATCAAAAGACGCAAGTTCTAGGCCGGCCATTCTGCTTCCTATCTTGGAGACTCATCTTCTCCGCTATGCTGGCCTGCCCTAACCGCTTCAAAGGATGAGGCTACCTACACAGGTGGGGTATTACCATTATAACTACACCAATACCTCTTTCTTTTTTTTTTTCTTTCAAATTGGAATGTAAAAGGCACTTCGCTAATGGACTTGCCAAATCAATGCTACTTTCTATTCCTCCTGCCTGGTTTCCACAGCACGCTGAAAGCTTGCAGCTGAAAGGCCACTCTCTGGCTTCCCTGAGCAATTCTCCCCACCGTTGAGTAGAATCCCGTTCAAGAACAGTTGTTTTTTTTTTCCAAACCTGTTTATGCAAGTTGTTCTTTTTAACAACACAGTTAAAAAAAAATTTTTTTTTAAGATTTCATTTTTAAGGAATCTCTACACCCAACGTGAGGCTTGAGCTCACAACCTCGAGATCGAGCGTCACATTGCTCTCCCGACTGAGCCGGTCAGGCGCCCCTGTAATTACATAATTTAATGCTTGATGGTGCACTGTAGCAATATGAGTGCGAAAAAGCCATTATTTCTGCAAATTTAAGTAGAAGCAGCTAAAATATTGCTGTTAACTGTAGCTATGAGAGAACAGTGGAGACAAGGGAGACATGGCAACTCAGTGCAATGTGGTACTTGGGTTTGGGTCCTGGAACAGAAAGAGGACATTAGTGGAAAAAACTGGTGAAATCCAAAGAGATACTAGAATTTAGTTAATTGAAATGTATCAGTGCCAGTTTCTTCCTTTTGATGAATACATCACAACAATGTAAGATGTTGTTAACATAAGAATAACACTGGGGAAGCTGGATAAGGGCTCTATGAGCACTCTCTACTATCGCTGCAACTTTTCTGTAAACCTAACACGGTTCCAAACGAAAAATAAAAAGTTCATTCTTAAAAAGGTGTGGGAATGATGCTATATTTAACTTGTTTTAAATTAAAGATTAAAGGACCCAAGTATCATTATCTATGATTCTTGAATTGGGCCAAATTTTTTCATGAACTGACCACACTGGATAAGAGTTCTACTCTATGATGATTACTTCTAGGTGGTATCAATGCCAGGATTTTTGAGGCATGGGTTAATTCAAGAGCAGATCCTTGAGAGCCATTTAGAAAGAGAATACCCGAGATCCAAACCTGATATAATTTTACAGTTGACTTTTATATCCTATATCCCGTCAGTGGCCAGAATTCCAGGGCTTCTTAGCTGTTCAACTAACAAAGTCTAGGGGAGAAACCAGTAACCCTTACTGAATAAGAACTGTAGAAGACACTGAAATAGCATAGTAATAATCGTCTTAGAAACTCAGAGTTGAAATTCACTTTCAGCATCATCTAGCACAAACCCCCTTCCTAATGGCACCGTGCCACCCTACCCACTTACTGTAACACAATCTTCCAATCAGAAGAGGGGAAGGCACCCACTACCTCTCACGGCCATGAGTTCTCCCTTTGTACAGTTTTAAAATACATCTCCCTAAAGTTTCTACCTATTTATGCTCATTTGACATCTTTGCCCATAAGGAAATAATCTAATTTCTCACTAATAGCAAGAAGTTGAGTGTTTTCTACCATTTATTAATTTGCTCGTTCATCCACTCAACTCTGTGGCAGGTACTGACGGACACAGTAGGTAGAAATACTAAAAAGGTCATTAGATCTCTGCCTTCATGGAGCAGGGGCTGAGGGAGGGCAGGGAAACATTTACATATAAAATAGAAAATAATAGCCCTATCAAAATGGGGAGTCCTAATGCAGAGTCACTGTTCACAGTGGCTGCCATAGTCTGGGTGAACAGGGAAGGCCCAAGCCATGGGAATATTTAATATAAGGGCATTCTGGGCCGAGGGTCCTAAAGCAGAAACAAGCTTATTGGGTTGGAACACACAGGCCTGTGAGGCTGGGGTTTAGTGGCCAGGAGGGGGTGGGGTGCCATGAGCTGAGAGAACAAAGGTAGAAGTGGTCAAACCATGGAGAAACTTGGAAGGCACGGTGATGGGTTTTGAGGTTGGATTTTATTCCAAGAGCTATGAATATGAAACAAGGTGGCCTGACTTGTCTGATGAGCAGAGACTGGATTAAAGGGAGGGCAAGCATGGAAGCAGGGACCCCGGTGAGAAAAGGTGCTGGTTTGGACTAGAAATGTGCCGTGGATATGGAGAACACTGAACGGACACAAGGCCTGTCTTGGAGAGAGAATCAACAAGATTTGCTCTTGGACTAGATATCAGAAATGAGGGCATAAAGGGAATCAGGGAAAAGTATTATACATTTTGCTGATTTTTTTGTTTTGTTAAAGATTTTATTTATTTGTGAGAGAGAGAGATAACGAGAGCATCAGCAGGAGGTGGAGTGGGGTGGATGGGGGCAGAGGAAGAGGGAGAAGCAGACTCTCCGCTTAGCAGGGAGCCCGATGTGGGGCTCAATCCCAGGACCCAGAGATCATGACCTGAGCCGAAAGCAGACACTTCACCGACTGAGCCACCCAGGTGCCCCACATTTTGCTGGTATCCTGCGAAGGGATCTCCCTCATATGACCCCGGCCCCTCCTCTCAGTCAGCAAGACAGACAGTGACACCTGCCTTTCTACACGAGGACACGGAGCTGTGGAGGGATGACACGATGAGCCAAGGGTCTCATGGCTTGTGGAGCAAGGATCTGAACTCAGGGCCCGTGACTCAGCCTGTTTCATGACAGTAGCTTTCATTTCAGTGTTTTACGTTTCTTGTCAGAGAAAAGAAAAACAAATTCTATTAACTGTGTTGATTTACAAACAAAGGGTAGAAGCAGAGGGAGAGCTGAGAGGAGGACCCCAGTGGGACATAACTCATCCTTCCCACCTAGAGATGTCACAACCGCGGCTTCAAAGGAAAACACAAACTTCTTTTCCATTAATTAAACGAATGAATCAGGTTTCAGTTTCCGTATCCTCTCTCCTTTCTGTACGACTTGTCTTTGAAGGCATTCCGTTTGGGAAACGGGTGACCTTTACCCACCACGCTGCACTTAATTGAATGCTTTGCATCAGAAGTCACCACGCTGATCAACATTTTACACCCACTGCCTTCCTGAAGTACTTACCCCAGGCCCTCATGTCTGTTTGGTTGAAAGCGCTTTATAAAAATAAATCGAAGCAAGTTTTTCTTTCATTATTTCTAAAACTTCACTTGCAAAACTAAATATTTTTAACACCATGGCAACACGGTCAGGACTCTGGCTAATGTACCCAGCCCCCTTCCAGAGTTCAGGCTTAGCAAAACTATTGCCTCGGACAAATGGGCCGCGAAGGAGGAAAGAGCTAATAAATTAGGCATGGTCAATAGTCATTCAAGTCATGTCTTCTGGAGCTTCCTTAAAGGTGATAAATTAGCCACGCAGTCCTAATGGCTGATTCTTGCACTGCCCGCCCCCCCTCCTTCTTGGGCATACCAAGACATGTTGAGCAAACTGTGGATTGCATGGCTTCTGAATGAGTTTAAAGAAAACCTCCCACACTTCCCCAAGTACTTCCTCCGACTTTTGCTCTTCTGACCCAGCCAGCATCCCTGGAATGGAGCAGGCTAGGATGATCAACTGCAGCATCTCACCTGAGGCACACAGAGCTTAAGTGACCTGTCAGAGTTGCAATGGCTTCTCGCGTGGTGCGTAAGATGCAGAACTAAATGTTTAAACTGCATCTCCTGAATCCCAAGCTAAGCCTACTTTCCATATGCCAGCTTCTGACCCTGACAACTTACAAATGCTTTGGTGTGTTGTTGTTGTGTTGGTGTATTTATCAAAGTTGCACCTGCGCAGACTTCAAAGCACCCACATATCCTATGTGCTCCAGGAAAAGCAGTTCCCCATTTCCATCCACAAATTTCACCCAGTTCTTCCTCCCCAGAGGCGGCGACTTGTGCCAATTTGACCCGATTAGCTTAGCACTTAACTGCATGTCTCTCACAAGCTCCTATCGGCACTCTTGGATTTCTTTTTTCTTCTGCAGTATAGATGATGTAATTCTCTCTCCTTCCCCCATACCCACCACACAGGAGCCCCCCCCCCCCAGTGTAGCATACCATGGTTGGACCACACTAGCATCCTGTGTGAACACCAGTATGACTTTGCAAAAACCAGCTCCCAGTCCCAGCTGATTCATAAATTCTAATTTGCCTTTCCTAAACATCCTCCTCAAACTCCCTCACTCTCACCCTCGTACTATTTTTTTTCCTAATTCCCTGTTTTCTATGTGCTTATCACTAAATGAACTCCAAACTTGTCGCTAGTTATGAAACTCTTGTCAAAACATTCAGGATACATCAGATACATGAATTGCATATCCCTCAAGGATCTTCTCCATGATTCTTTTGACCTAACCCAATCTGGACTGTTTGCTCTCTGTACCTGGCTATCATCCTAGGCTGTCTATCCTGGAGTAACTCTTCACCTCCCTTGTCCACTGGATCTGTAATTTCCTGTCACCTTTGTCTTCCCTTTTCACGATAAAGCACATTCTCTAGTAGCATCCTGAAGATGGTTGCATGGGAGATAAGTTTTTTGATAACTTACATGTTTGAAAACAACTTTTCATTTGCCTTCATATTTGATAATTTGGTGAATATAAAATTCTGGATTGGGAATAATTTTCCTTCACAATTCTGAACCATTTCTAGCTTCTAGCACTGCTGTTGAAAAGTCTGAAGCCATTCTGCTTCCTGATTCTGGGTAATTTATTTCCACATCTCACCCCGTCTCCTTCTAGAAGCGTACAAGCTTTTCTTTTTGACCTGAGTATTCTGAAATGTTCTAACAATGGTGTGGATCTATTCTATTCCATTGTGCTGGAATCTCTTTGGACCTTTTATTTATTTTATTTATTTTTTAAAGATTTTATTTATTTGAGAGAGAGAGAACGGCATGAATGGGGCGGGGTGGGAGAGGAGAGGCAGAGAGAAGCAGTCTCCCCCCTGAGCAGGGAACTCAACATGGGGCTCGATCTCAGGACCTGGAGACCATGACCTGAGCCGAAAGCAGCCACTTAACCGACTGAGCCACACAGGCGCCCCTCTTTGGGCCTTTTAAAATTAGACATTTGTGTCCATCATTTTGAGAAATTTTCTTGAATGATTTTGTTGATTTACTTATGTATGACTATATATGAATGTTTATGTATATGTATGAATTTGCATATGAATTTGTGGTATGTATGAATCGTGTGGTAAAAATCGGATTGTTCTCACCTTTCTCCACTCCTGGATTAGAATTCCACTTTGTTGTTTGGCGGATTCATTTACCACTTGTCCATCTATTTCTTAAGCTTCTGAAATTTTGTGGTTATGGTTTTCTCTTTCATTCTGTGCTCTTGACTTTACGCTTCCAAAGAATTCTCTTTACTATCTTTAAAATAATTTTCAGGAAGAACTGAAATCCTACCTGAGTGTTCAATCCAAATGAGCTTTCAACTGGACATCTTTCTCAAAAGTCCTCCAAAAGTCTTTGGAAGTCTTCCTTCTCTCCTCACTAGAGCCATACTGCTTATAGACCATGCTCAGTGAGTAATTAAAGAAAACATTCATGGGCGCCTGGGTGGCTCAGTCAGTTGGGTGTCTGATTCTTGATTTCGGCTCAGGTCATGACTCAGGGTTGTGAGATGGAGCCCCATGTTGAGCTCTGCGCTGGGCATGGAGCCTGCTTAAGATTCTCTCTCTCCCTCTCCTTTTGCCCCATCCCCACTGCCCCCTCTCTTTCCCTTCCCTCTCTAAAAAAAACAAACGCAAAAACAAAAAAGAACATTCATTCTCATGGCGAGGTCTAGTTTTTTCTTTTCTTTTCTTTCTCTCTTAAAGAACACTTATACTCTTGTGAAGAGAAAGCTACTTGATAGAAGTCTTTTATGCTGCACAGTCAGGGCTGGTCCAGAGCATAGAAGCAACAGTCTGCTCTGCTGTGTGACTTGACAGGTTCCCTTAATTTCTCCTCTATGCCAGAACCACATTACATTAATTTCCACAGAGAGCAAAGGAGTCAAAACCACGCGGGTTGCCTTGGGTGGCCGTTGCTATTCATCTGGCTCCACATCACACCAGTGCTTACCTTCTGAGTCATAAAGGAATAGAACATGGTCTAGGCAATTTTCAGAGAGAGACTGAGAAAGAGAGAGTGTGTCAGAGAGACCAAAATAAACTGATAGAGAAGTGGTAGGAGGATAGAGATTGTGACAGGTAGATTAGTTTGAGTAGTTATGGGTAGAGACCAAAAAAGCTTAAAGCCAATCCAATTATTACATGTAATACCTTTAGAAGATGAACTAGAAAAATAAGTGGGGTTCACTCTTCAAGCTTTCTCATTCTAGATCGTATTGTTAGTGTCTGAGGGGTGGGTCTACAAACAGTCCAAGAATACAGCATGGTGTAGTGCAAAGAGTATGAGCTTTGTAATCAGATAAACCTGCTTCTGACCTCAGCTTCATCATAGCAAAGCTGCTTCAACTTCCTTACAGTTAAAATGCAGGTAGTACTTACTTGGAAGTAGTTTTAAGAAACAGAAATGATGTGAGCAAATTTGCAGGTATTTAGTAAGTGCTCATTAAACAGCAACCATAGTCATTAGTGATGGTGGAAATGGATATGCCCTGTACCTTGGAACATACCATGCCTGGGTCCACCATCCATCCCTGAAGGGAAAATTTAATCTCTGAGATTGTTTAGAATTGCCAGTGCTTAACAGTAATAAAAAGGAAACCAACTTTTAGTTGCCTTTCTTATTGCTTTTAAATTTTCTATAGACATACTAGATAAAAGAACACCAAGTTAAATTTGAGACAAACAAGGAATCTTTTTTTTAGTCTAAGTGTATCCTGTGCAGTATTTGAGAACTACTCCTGCTAAAAAAAAAAAAAAAGAAAAGAAAAGTCTTATTTACCTGAAATTTGGATTTAACTGGGCCTCCTGCATTTTATTTAATCAATCTGGCAACTCTAAGGATACCCCCATATTGCCACACTGGGGACAGAACTATAGCCATTATAGCCCCCTACCCCGTGACTGTGTCTCTCGCAAATTCAAAGGAATAGTCATTACAGACCTTCTTTAAATCATCTTCTTTGCTTCCTGAGATAAGCTCAGTAGGCAATCACTTTTCTTATATTCTGCTTTGGGCTCAGTAGTACTAACGGACTCAGTGAGCGAAAGGCCTTACTTTCATTCAAGCAGGGGACAGATATGTAGATTCCTGACCGAGGAGAAACCAACATGCTTGTGAGAAAGATGGAGTCAGAGAGGATCGTGGTGACTGAAAGTGGCACTAAAGAACTGGACAGTGGTGTCGGGACAGGATCCTTCCTACTGCCCCCAATAAAGCAAAATTCATTGTCCATCAGTAGATTCACAACACCAGTTATTAGCATTTCTCCTTACTTTTCACAGCCAAATCTTAATTAACTACAGTATTAAGAAGAGGAAAGGACACTCCACACCACCCCAAATCCAAATGTGAAAAATAAAAAACCTCGGTCAAGGGCAAGATGAAGGGCAGTTCTGCTGATTAGCCCTCCTGCCTTCTTCTCTCCTGACATCTCTCACTCCATTACTGGGGACGCCAGCTCTCCTGCAGGCAGCTTCCCTTCCTGACGCCATCAGTGCTGAGCCTCAAACCCTGCCTCACACACCCCACCCTCCAGCACCTCACAAATACTAGCTCATCAACATATTTGCCCAAACAGTTAATTTGTTCATTATATTAAATGAGCTAAATGGCAGAGAATAGGACTGTTTCTACCTTGCAGGAGAAACAATAGGTAGTCTATTACTTACCATGTAGTTTCCAGCATGTAAATAGTATAGCTGACTCACTGATTGTTAAAAATAATATATTAACGGGGCACCTGGGTGGCTCAGTCGTTAAGCGTCTGCCTTCGGCTCAGGTCATGATCCCGGGGTCCTGGGATCGAGCCCCACATCGGGCTCCCTGCTCGGCGGGAAGCCTGCTTCTCCCTCTCCCACTCCCCCTGCTTGTGTTCCCTCTCTCGCTGTGTGTGTGTCTCTCTCTCTGTCAAATAAATAAAAAATCTTAAAAAAAAATAATATATTAACTTTAAAAGAAAAAACTATGGCTAATCCTTAATCTTACTAATCTACCTACCTATCACTGAGAGTTGACTATAACTTATGTTTTTAAATCTAGTTTTAATTGTAAAAAATGTCATGTACATATCCAAATAGCTAAACGATTGCCTCTACATCAGGCTCTGCCCAGGGCCATGAGAAACTGCCAGGTAAAAATGTTCTCATTGCCTGCTTTTATGTGTAGATGTGTGTGGTTCCCTCCTTAATTCCTCTTCTTTTAGCTGATTATACTGGTATTGACTGTATGCCTCTAAAAAACATGAGTATTAATTTTGGGGTGGACCTTTAACAGGGATTAGAGCTAAATGAATGAATTCAATCTGCCTTCTATATCTGGAAGATATATTGACTCTAGTTTGGGAAATCTATAAACAAAAACAACAACAAAAGCCTACAATAAAAAGCCCCTCTCTTTCTCTTTCTTGAACTGTTACTTTCATGTATGTATGAATTAGTTTTCTCCTGTACTTTATATTTTGAAGTAGAATGTTCAGGTCCTAGTGTTGTACAAAACAGAGGCTCATCAAGATGGCTCTGAGCTAATTTGGTCGCTCCATCAGAATAAGGACGTCGGGATTGAAAATGCCTAAAGATGTGACGGATGTACTTTAATGTAAAGTTAGTTTGGAAATACTGCTACTATTCAAACTTTGAATGAAGATTTTTAGCAGTTACTGAATGCCTGGACTATGCATTTTACACGGCATCTCATTTAGAGAAAGCTTAAAAAAAGTTAACATTTTAGGATAAATATTTATAGGATAAACATTTATAGAGTGATAACAGATATCAAAAAGTCAACAGAGGCTCTTGCCTTTCCTAAACTGCTGTATTCCCAAATATTTCTAAATGGTTCAAAAGAAAGGACATGTTCAAATACGTATTCTTAAATATTTAGAGAAAAGGACATCATGAGAGTTATCTTAAAACACACACACACACGCGCGCACGCACACACACACGCGCACGCGCGCACACACACACACACACACACACACACACACACTTGCATCTCAGCCAACATTCTCAAACAAGTTTGAATATCTTACACTGAGGGCTAACTACCAATTACATTTTCCCAATTTATTTATGGGATAACAGGGCTAATAACGCATCATTTTCAAGGCAAGACTAAGTATATAGCTAGTTGATGAAATAGCCTACTTTCAATGATAGGGGCTACTGAGTAACTACTGTTAGCTAATAAGAGTGACTTAATTTTGTTCTTCAACTCTTCTGAACATGCTGACTTCTCAACAGCTATCTGAAGAGTTCCTGTCTCATTTTCCAGCAACCAAAAATTAATTCAGCTTTCCTACTTTCATAGCCACAGTGAAATTTTCATAATAAAATACTACCAGAGGGTCATATCAAATCAATATGGATTTGGGGTTGGTGATGCCAGAGTAATTTTGAATGACACTAAGGTTATTCCTTTTGGCTTCCAGGCATCAAGACATCAGAGAGGATTTGGCCGATTCTATTTGTGTCCATGGAGAACAAATTCGAGGGGGAGAGTGTAGCCAGGATAACGGAGAGCAGTACTAAAGGGCGTAGGTCATAATTGTGCATCACAGCTCCTCCTATTGTTACCCTATAGTGACCACTGAACCAACAACAGTGTTCTTTATATTAAAAATGTGATAGTAATATCAACATCCTTTCTTAAACTGTATCTCACAGACTGCATGTTCTGCAACACATTACTAAGTACTCAGTGAAAGAATACTAAAGAAAAACCAATGTATTAGGTTTTAAGTTGAGAAATGCTTTGAACAGAGTTGAACCATTTTTGTTTTTTTCACCTCAGGACTTCCCAGAGCCTTTAAATAAGCTCATGTGCACCGTGAATCTCTAGGACATGATTTTAGTAGAGAGCAGCTCTGGGTTTATTTGACTATAGACTCTTTGTCAGAGAGCACCAATTCACATTCCATGCCACACTGCGGAGTGCCCCTACTTGAGAAATCGTACATCTTATGGCATCAGCAATGGGGTGTGTGCGTGTGTGTGTGTGTGTGTGTGTGTGTGTGTGTCTCACTGGCTTAACTGGCACAATCAGGAAGGATACATTGCACAGTACATTTGTTCTTATTGCTACTCTAACAAATCATCCCAAACTTAAGTGGCTTCAAACAACACAAATGTAATAACCTCATAGTTCTATGTGTTAGAAGTCTAACAGGGGTTTGTTGGGCTGAAATCAAGGTGTGTTGACAGGGCTGCATTCCCTGCTGGGGGCTCCAGGGGAGAATCTGCTCCTTGCCTTTTCTAGTTTTAGAGGTTTCCCACATTCCTTGGTCCGTTGCCCACTTCCTCCATCTACAAAGCCCGCAGCGCTGCATCTCTCTGATCGTTCTACTGTACTATCTCCTGCTGGCCACAGACAAGGAAAATTCTCAGTTTTTAAAGATTCATTTTAAAGATCCATGTGATTAGATTAGACCCACTTGGATAGTCCAAGATAATCTCCCCATCTCTACATTGGCAAAATTCCCTTTTGCCATGTAAGGTAATATATTTCAGGGATTAGGGTCTGGACATTTTTGGGAGCCATTATTCTGCCTACCACATATGGGTTGGTAAGAATACCTTGAGAGTTCTGGCCAGCAAACAAGGTCAACGAATAAGAAGGAGAGCAACTCTTCCAATCATTTGTTTTTTCCTAATTATTACTTATCATGGTATTAGGGGAGTTAAAATTATTATCTCATTAAGGGATATAGAACAGTAAACAAAATACGGAACATGTTCCCAAGCACCAAGAATTTGGTTCTGTCTCCACAAGGTAGAGAAGAGAGCACAAGTGCTCTGGGAATCAGATTCTCCACAAACTCATCCAGCAGGCCTCTCAGCGATATGGGCCTGATTCGACAAGGTGTACATTTTCCAGGAAAAGGTACATACCCCTAATCAGCTTTGCTGAAGTTTTCTTTACTAATGGGCCATGCATTCATTACTTCCTCTGACATAGGCACTGTAATTGTCTCATTTAATCCTCTTTATGGTTTTGTTACCTGACAAGACCTTGCTTCTACCAAACCAGTAAAAAGTACATCATCTGATACCAAAGCCCGAGTTCTTAACCCTACACAATAACTTTGTTCACTTTTGCGTGTGTATGTGTCTATTCATTTTTATGACCCACCTCTCCCATATGTCTTCCCTTCCCCATCCCCAGCCCGAAGTAAATTCTTTCCTGTCTCTCTCTGATCTGAGGGTCTACACGTGTGGCCCTAAGGGTGTGTGCATGTGCATATGCGTGCACTCAGGAACTCTCTTTCTGTCCCTGGTACCTTCATGAGGCTTTATGCCTTGCATACCTAACCTTCTGTTTTGATCTGTGATCAGATATGGAGACCTCTGGGTCACAGGCAGGATGCATCACAAGTGCATGCCTTAGAGTCCTACCTAGCTTCAAAATGTGGCTAGGTCATCACCTGGAACTTGGCAAATTATGTGAGCACCATGAACTTTAGTTGCCTCCTCCTGTGAGAGACTGATAATATCTGCTTCAGAGGGTCATTGTAAAGATTAAAAGAGATGATTATGTAAAACATCTGATAGATAATAGTTGCACAGTAAACTGTAGCTGATACTATTATCAACTACCTGTTCTGTTTGCTTACATAAAAGTGCTCTGCAAAGGTCTTGTTGCTATGAAAGATGCTTACTGGCCACATCTATCTTTATCAGTGATATTTGCACAACCAACAAACTCTAGTTTAATTCACACCCTATTGCTAAGGTGTGGTTCAAACCAGTTTTCTTTTCAAGGGCTGTGCCTGCCTGGAGAAAGGGGGCCTGAGACGTCTTGAAATTTGCTAATCACATCTGGTTTAGCTTTAGACATTTTCTGGGGTTTTGCCAGCAGCCACGACATTTTAATGGCTACAATAAACCTCAAAGCCTCATCAAATCTTTGCTGTATGTGTGAAAATTATGTCCTCTTCAATTAAACATTCAATCTAGGCTCACACCAAGGCCTTATGGAAAAGGACGTGGAACCTGAATGGGAAAGGAGATGAAACGGACCGCCACGACTCTGGCCATCTTGCCAGATGGCATTTAGGAGAAAAAGAAATTCATTAGAGAACCAACAGTCTGTATTTTCTTTAAATATTTACTAGGTACCTTTCATGTGTTAAAAACACTGGCATCTCTAAAGATTAGCAGGGCATTTTTGTTTAAATATCCAATGTGGGGGCAGGGGGCGGAGTCCCACTTCTCCCTCTTGCCTTGTGGTACCTCACATCTTTTGGTGTAGTCCAATCCAAAGAAGAAAAAACTATTGAGGCAATGTTTGGTTTTCCTTCATTTTAAGGGAGGTCCTCCAGCTTCAGAAGTTCTTTCAGTTCCTTAAAATTGACTAAGGACAAGGGTCAGTGGAGTACCGAGAGATGTGGAATGGCACCTGGGATCCCCGTGCAGAAAATAAGGTGCACCAAAGGGGGGAGCCTTTGTGGGAACACCTGCCTCTCTACTGTCCTCCCAATTCACCCTTGTCATCCCTTGGTTATGAATCGCCAAACACTTGCAGACGTCAAAGGGAGATGGCCCAGCCAGGATGCCCGAGAGAGGCAGCCCCAGGAAGGAAGGCAGGAGAAGAGGAAAGATCCCACGTACATCAGGTTTCTTCTCGAAAAACGCCACAGGAGGGCAAAGGGCCAGGAGACCAGAGGGGATGTGTATTTAGGGGCGGCCGCAGCATGAACCAGCATGACTTTTCCTGGCTGCAGCGAACCTTGCAGCCAGATTGAGGGCCGGCCTGGGCGCTAATTCTGCCCCTGGAGAGTGCCAGGAAAAACTGCCACAGGGATGGCTCACACGGTTTATGACAGTGAGAATCAAGCCCCTCGTCTTAGGCAAGGATACAACCGGCGGTGTTTTAGGAGAGGGAAAAGAATAACTGCAGGTTCATATATCATATTCCTAAACAAGGCATCCACTCGGTTGAATGCATGCTCTTGACCACATCAACGGGAGGGGAAAAGAAAAGCAACATGTTCCTTTAAAAATAATTTACAAGGTAGAAATATTCACTTGTAACCACTCTCCGTATTTAAGCGAGTTTTATGCCCAGAGTAAAAACTAAATGGCTCTCTCCCTGCCACCAGGAGATCTGTCCCACTTCACTTCCCTTTCCAGGCTGCTCTCTCCGTCTCAGACTTGGATTTCTGAGCACTCTTTCACAATAAACATTTTTAAAATGTTTATTTTATGTCTTAGTGTAAAAATATTCCTGGTTCAAGCTCTTCATTTCCTCAAACTCTCCTTTTGGCACTCTGCGCTCCATTTCCACATTAGCACGCTCCCTAAATCCTCTGTGCAGCTCTACAGTTGGACTCACATAAGGCCCAATGCACGTATTTATATACTTGGATAAGGAGATGTCTCCACAGTGAAAACACAGGACTCGAGCAACGCCAAAGGAAAATTCCTGCTCAAGAGAGACACAGTTTCACCTTTTACAAAAAGCCAGAAAGGGCTGTCAGCATTTTGTTGTGAATAATTAAAAATGTAAATTCAACTAAAATAGACTGCTTACGATGGGTCCTGCCATCTTTATTAGACTCGTATACATAAACCAAGTATATGGGGGGGGGTGTGTGCGCGGGTGAGTATGTGTGTGCACATGTGGGATACGTATAAGGCAGCAGAGTCAACCAGCTTAGAAACTGCATGAGTTCTAACCAGACAGGCCTGATGAGAGCCCAGTAAATGGGCCTCTCACGGGCCGTGCGAACCTAACTTCCCTAAACCTCGTTTTTCTCATCTGCAAAATGGAGTTAGTATAGCTCCTGCTTATTAGGGTTGTTGTAATAATTATATGAGACAACAGAAAGCATTCAAGGAAGGGTTACTGCTATTATTATTAAGATGACTATCTGTTATATGTTGGAAAATGTAGATGTAAAAGACGTCGATATAAAAAGCACAAAATAACACTAATAAAAGAAAGGGATATGCAAATACAGTGCCTCCAAATAGAGCACAAGAGATGGAAAGTCTCACGAGGGCTGCAGTGTTACCATAGCTGAGCTCTGCACCAATTCCATCCCGTGAACCAGACATTAATAATCCCCTTCAATCATTAAAAAAAAAAAAAAAGCTTAGCTATTATCATAATAACAGAACAGTTCCTGTTACCTTCTAGTTGTCTCTTCAGTTTTCTCAAATCTTTTATGAGGTCTTCAAACTTGACTTGGGAAGCCAGAAAGAAATCTTGTGGTTCAGGCAGAGGGAAAATACTCTTTTCTGTTCCTGCTTCCTAAAAGACACGGTTAACAAAAGTACATTATACTTCCCAACTGTCACTTTCAATTGAAATTCCAAAGCATCTTTTATTGGATGTGCAAATAAGAATCAGAGAAATTCTCCTCTGCTATTCCTAAATTTGGACTGGTTACTCTGAAATGCTTTTGCGTCTTCTACAATATCACTTTGGTCTTACTGCCACTGAGGTTGGCTCTGGCTCTGGCACGGGTTTCGCTCTATTTTGCCTCATGAATCAAAGAGAAAGTTGTCAGGTATGTCCCGATCTTGGACACCCTACTCCCATGGAAAAAGGCACAGGAGGAACACATGAAAGTACTTAAATTTCAAGTCCCTATTGGAGTTTCACATGGTAGCAATTAGCTAACTCATCTTTGGGGTGTGCCAACGGGTGTGAATCGGAAGGTTCTGGACAAGACAGCACTGCAATGGAAGAATCACCCTCCCTCCCTTATGCTATTACCTACCGGCCACTGCAGCTGAAAGCTCCAGAGGGGTGTCTGTGTGACAGCATATTCTTCACGTATTTGTAAAGATTTTCCAAATGCTGTTTGGCTTCTCTTAGTAGACACTTGCTGAGGGCATGGTTGGCCATAGTTTTGGACAAGCTCCCCAACTATGCCTAGTAGAGGATCTAAGCTGGGAAATCACTTGAGAGACACAAGCTTCGGGCACAATGAAAGATAAGCTGGGCCTCAAATATCTTTTCCAGTCCAGCCTGCTTTCTCCCTGAGTTGTTTAACATAAGCTCTGCATCTTGCATATCCCAGGCAGTCTTCAGTTCTTCCTCTCTCCACACAGGCTACTTTGCCAGCCCTCCTTCACATTCCATCTTCCCTACTGCCATTAGGACTCATTCCAAACTCCGAAACTGCTTTATAAGGCACTTTATGATCTGGCCTCTGTCTACACCCTCAGCCTTCTTCCATCTTCCCCTATCTCTACTTCCCTCCCCTAAACGTTCATAAAGGAACAGAACAGGCCACAATCTCTTGCGTCTGGACTTTTGTCTATAAAACTGTGCCTTTGTAACTCTTCTACACGAACTCTTCATGCTTCCTTGTTCATATTGTTCTTCAAGTCTCAAGACAGATATCACTTCCTCAAAGATTGCCCCTAACCCCCCAGCACATGGGTGTTTCCAAGAGCCCCTGGTGCGTACTGTTATCACAGCACTTACCAACATTCATTTCAAAATTGCTGAGTTACCTTATGTGTTTCCTCCGCTAGACTGCAAACACTGTGAAGGCAGGAAGTGTGTCTTATTCTTGGTACAGCACACAACATCAGGCATATCAAACTTTGCTCGGCATCCTTGCGTAGAACCCATAAAAGGCCATTCTGAAAAGTGTGTACCTTTAGCAGGAGACATCTACCTTACTGTCCTACTTTCTTGTGGTTTCAGGAATGCTCTGGACCCGTCCCCTTCCTTTAAGATCTTTAGCTTCACTTGAGATGCTAAGGAAGGGTGGTTTTCCTCATTTTATTGAAACCTTTTACACACTCAGTTTACTTTCCCCCTATCTCCCTATAATTATTTTACTACTTTCAAAACAATGGAAGCAGTACTGTAGTCTGAGCGCCAAGGTGGAACACCATCTAAGATGCTTGTCACAGAACTCCACAGCAATCTACACTGGAAGAACTCATGTATATTATCTCCTACTCTTTTCGAAAACTTTATCACATTCAGTCCTGGCTTCGATTTTCTTTTTTTTTTAAGCTAGAAAATGAGAAAGTGCTGCTGAGCAAATGAGCCTGGTAGCAGCTCTTGAGAAAGCTGCTCAATTGGAATTCAAAAGACATGGCTCTAGATGGATTTCTGTAAACTTCGCAGACTTAGACTTGGACCAAAAACCAGGATGCATGGAAGGAGGCTTGGAACAGGAGTCACCTTTCTTCAGCTAATTGCTCATCACCACTAACCACAAAAATCATCACTTATGCTCCTACGGGGAGGGGATAGCTTAATAAATCACATAATTCTATACTCTTGCTGAGTGAAATGAATTTTTGCACTGTAAAAACCGGGAGAGCACCACACAAACGTTGATTTCTGATTTTTCCTAAACTGGGCCATCCCAGGCTTGAAGCTATTCTTACTGTGAGATTTTCCTTGGTGAAGTCGATTCTACTGCGCTCAGCTCTCTTCGAGAGTCACATTTCATTGGCAAATTTCAGCCCTCCGACACAGTGCACTGGACTTGGTTGAGGCAGGCACTACAAGATACATCTGCTTATGCTAATCCTAGGTTAGAAATGTGACCTCTTGAGATTCTTTGGGATAATTCTTCTGTCACACTGGTACCTGCTGTCAGAACTTCTGGGTATCTCCCTATCACCTGGAGCCCACCGCATTCTACCAGAAAAAAGCTCTCACCTCTTTGCACCTAGTTAGCTACAGATACCACTCACTGCACTCTTGTTCTACTTACAGTAGATTCAACCTAGTAAGTATTTGTCAGACACCTAAATTACAGACACTAAAAAACAGACAACGATGAGTTCTGGACCGCAAGGAGCAATGCCAAGCTAAGGGGTAATTGCTCACTGATATCTACATGCAAGGTGGAATAAGACGTATCACGACAGAGGTTCAACCCAAGTGCTCCCAGGCTTCAAAGGAGCACAAGATGAGGAAGTAAACAAAGCCTTCATGGAAGAAGGGCCATGTAAGACTGCGCTACTTTTTATCTTTTTTTTCCCTTTTACAAAGTGACTCAGGCTCATTATGTCTAATTGAAAGACAGAAGAAAGTAAAAATCTCTTCCAATCCTACCACCCAGAGATAATCACACATTTTTACATATATCTGATATTCCAGGTTTTTCTGTGTGTTTATGTATATTTATATATTTGAAATTAGATTATATATTATTTTAAACACGTTTGTAATATAAAAGCAGATCAAGAGTATTTTTCAATGTCACTAAATTTTCTCCTATATACTTTCCATGGCAGTATATTATTCCACTTCAGAACGCTAGCATAATTTATTTGACCTTGGTCTCTACCTTTGGACATCTACCAAAAATTTTGCTATACTTTGTTATTACAAATGATTTTAAGTAAAATAGTGATACATGTCCTTATTTATTTCCTTAGGATAAAATTTCCTAGAAAGATTATACATATTTCTAGGGCTTCTGATCTAGAAAGGTCAAAGTCTTGCTAACCCATACTGCACATCTGCATGAATGAGGAAAGGGTGTCCCCTATAAATAGGCACAGCACCCTGGGGAGACAGCTTGACAAGCACATGACCACTTCATGTGAATTTTTTTGAAGGTATCCTTTATAGAACACAGTTTGGTGAGTCAAGGGCAATCAAGATATGGGTCCCATTATACCTAGAGATCTTAGAGAATAACTCAGTCAGCCATTCGTGATAGTCCTGAGAAAGATTTGATCCATTTATATTGCTAGCTCTATATACCTAGTTGGCAATTTATGCCTTCTATTTGTTTTTGTTGTTGTTGTTGTTGCTGCTGTCATTGCTGTTGTTTTGGTAAATTACCTGCAGTCTCTTGTGCCACTTTTTTTTTTTTTTAATGAAAGGAGACCAGTTGTCCTTTCCATGTTGATTCTGAAAAGCATGTTACCTATTATGTTGCAAATATACATATGTTGCTACTGGGAGCTTTTCCCCAAAAGGTCTTTTAATTGATTATTTCAAGAGAGTATTAATAACACAAAACAAAAGATCTATAAAAAGGCTAGTGACAAGGATAGTTCCAGTTAGAACATCAGATGAAAAAACACATCAGTGAGAAAACCACAGGGTGTGTTTGGAAAACACTGGGTCTTGAGTTGGATCACAGAGTATGTGTAGGGGGAAGGTCATAAAAGCATGGTTGTAAAAGACTGGAATTAAATTAGGTAGAGTCTTAATTCACTTTTTGAAAATGGGGATCCATTTCTGTTTTTGCATAAAAAAGTGATACAATATGGCCAGAACTATAAAAACTGGTGGGGCCTCGGGTGTGGGATGGACTGGAGGGGGAGTGATGGATGAGAGGTGGGGAGACTGGCTGGGAAGCAAAAAGAATACTCCAGGTGAGTTACCTTAAGGTCTGGATAAGTGGGGCATAGGGATGAAAAACAGGGAAGAAACACGAGAAACAATCTAGCTGAAGGATAGAGAGAAGCCAAAGAGGAGCACGAGCTTCATGCCTGAATGACCAAAACGATAATGTCCTCAGCAGAAACAGAAGTTTGAGGAGGGGGATGGGAGATGATTCATCGCAGATACACTGAGAAGGGTTAGATGAGGAAGGGAGAAGACAAGATGGTAGACTTCATCAGTGCTTCGCTTGTCTTCTGGAGGGAATTATAGGCCTTTGGAAAACAAGGCCCTGGAACCTTTACTTTTCTTCCCGTGGTGCCTAGGAAAAACCCTGCTCGCGTGGACAGCTGTGCAGGAGTCCTGACAACAGTTTCCTGAGACTTTTCCCCTTCATATTGATTGCTAGATTTCCCAACACCTTACAACAGTACCTCTTTCTTTGCAAAGTTAGGACTCCTTGTTCTCAATTTAATGAGAAGGAATAAAACAGAAATTTCTGCTCAGGTGGATTCCCACCGAAATTTTTATTTCTCACTGCAAATGTAATCGAAGCAGAGAGGATGGATTTCAAATTCCATTTCTTCAACTTGTTCACAGATGAACACTACTGATAAGGTATTGGGTATTACTGCCTCTTAATTTCCTAAATTTTGGTCTGCAGCCCAGAACTAATTTCAAATACAACCAATTACTGAATGGATATAGATTTCACAGAGACCCTCACGATCTGGTCAGAAGGCACCCAGACAACCGGGGGTCTCTCTAAAACTGCGTTATATAGCAGATTAAGAGGCAGTAGATTGAGAGGCAATGAATAATGCTTCTCTTTACAAGAGTCAACTAAACTTTCTTGGCTTCAGCGTTCCCATCTGTAAACCAAGGAGGCTGGAGAGCTCTCAAATTCTATGTTGGACTTGAAATCCATCCATCCATCCATCATCCAATTTCTGAATGCCAACAACGTGTAAGAGTTGAAACCCCATTAGTGTAGTTTTCCACATAATTCCATTTCTTACCTGATCATAGTAACGCAGGTAATATTTCACGACATAGTCAACCAGATTAATCCCATTATCCTAGGTTTAAAAGAGAAGCTTAAATGAAAATCATTCACATGAGACTGCCATATTCTATAGTTGAGTACTGAAATCTCAGTTTGTGACCCTAATACTTTTCATTTGTGATACCTGGTCCTGATTCTGTTTGTGACTGGCAAGATTTTCCTCTCTCCTCTTTGTCCCATCATTTTTTTTTTTTTTTAAATGGCATCTATACAAAGAAATGATACTCCGCTATTCTTTGTGGGGGGAGAAAAGCCAAACACATAATCTATGAGACCTCTGAGGTAATGGCTAAAACAAACAAACAAATACACACACTGTCTCATTATTTCCTGGCAGAAAGCCAAAACAGGAGGGAGTGGGGGAGTGCCAAAGGGAACCAGGGACTAGAACAGAAAACCATCCCTCCCTTCCCACCTTTCAAAAAAATGTGTGTTCTTAATGGCGTGAAAAACAATCAGGACAGCTTAAAAGGAACGCCATGCCACTTTATGACCCTAGGAGGCCAGGGGCAAGCAGGCCCTCCCACAAGGCAGCCTTTGTGTCTTGTTCACATGGGTCTAATTCTAATTTGCCTGTGTGTTTCCCCTCCCTTCACTCCCCCTGCTCCCCGTGGGATGCCTAGATATGGGCTGGTTGTTTCCAAAGAGGGAGCTCTGCAGGGGTGTGGAGCCAAATGATAATCAGGCTCAGAGAGTGTGACAGTAGACCCCCAGCCCAATTGTTGTGGGCAAAAGAATAATTCAAATACTCAGCTCAACTGGTGATTCAACATTGCGCCCTACTCATGAATGAGTAAATTACAAGTAGTCAACACTAAATTCAAACAGACTCCCAAGCCTTGTGCTCTGACTGATACTGCGTGCTATTTTCTTCCCTCATTACAGTTCAACATCCAACTGTGTTCTTTTAGAGCAAACCAATATTGGGGATTTTGTCATCTCAGTAAGATCAAACATGAGAAACCTATCTTTATTCAAAAGTCAAAAGAAAGCAAAGAAAAAATGTATTGTTAGAGGGAGAAAGGAGATGAATGGAGCAAGCAAGAATTTTTTAATTAAAGGTATAGAAGGAATACAATGGCAAATCATGGAAACTAGTTATGAAAAATAAATACCCGACTTTTGACGTCCTTGAGTTTGGGCAGAATTTCTAAGCTATATCCATCTGCTTGTCCCCGAGTCCTATTTCCTCCATTCATATAATTTCCAAAAGCCAGAATGAGAGCTAAAATATCCTTCACGCTCTTCATGTGCAGCAAGCCCTGTGACGGCAAACACCAATTATTACGGAGCTGAACTTCAAAGGCACCTATATTCATTCAACAACAAATATTTACCGAGTACCCATCAGGCTGTTTGGTGGCATGGTGCCAACTGGATTGGCAGCTGGTGAAATGGAAAATACACTTTATTAAGACGTAAGAGTCTTAAAAAAATACATTAATCAGACATCATTTTCTATCCTTTCAATGAATTATGAACTGTGCATGTCTTAATACTGTGGATTAAATATTAGTATTTATATTTTTACTTCAGCCAGTTTTATTTTTTAAATATTAACTTAAAAATATTTGTGAGTTGCAAAAAGAGTTGCTATAGTCAGACTTTACATTTGGTGACTTCTAAGCAGAAAGGTTTTGTCTACTATCATTTGAGGATCTGTTTTTGGACAATGTATCTATATAAACAGTACAGTTAAATGTAGGATAGCTTTAAGAGCAAGTTCTATTCTATTCTTCTTTATCCCTGGGTATACTCCTCAGAGGTGAACTACAATAATGTATTTCTTTTTTTTTTTAAAGATTTTATTTATTTATTTGAAAGAGAGAGACACAGCGAGAGAGGGAACACGAGCAGGGGGAGTGGGAGAGGGAGAAGCAGGCTTCCCGCCAAGCAGGGAGCCCGATGCGGGGCTCGATCCCAGGACCCTGAGATCATGACCTGAGCCGAAGGCAGATGCTTAATGACTGAGCCACCCAGGCGCCCCTATAATAATGTATTTCAGGGCCACAGGCTATGTTTATTAAGTATTAGCTGATATGTCTATTACCTTAAAAAATTTCAATCTGCTTAGGGTTTTCTTCACATCCTTATCCCATTTATTTTCCCTTTTTTTCCCTCAAAGTGCAAATTTTTAAAATTGATACTTCCTCTCCTCCCCTCCCCCTTCTCTAGGGTCTTAGTTGACTTTATTTTCTTTTATCTTAGGGTAAAGAAGGAAAGGCAAATGCAGCTCTAGGCCAACCTCTCTTCCTGCCCTTTAGGATGTTATTAGAGGGTGTAGATTATACCTGGGAAGTATTTATACTTTCTTTATTGAAATCTTTTATATTTTAGAAGGTAAAGAATCATGCCTTCAGGTAAGAACTAAATACTACAGTATGTGTGGAGAGGATTATCATGTTCTTAAAGACATGATGTCATTGTGAGAAAAAACAAGTATTAGAATTGGTGTGGTAAAGCCAACAAAAATGTATTTGCCCGCCACCCATTATCACAATCATTTATTTCACTTATCAAGTCTCCAGAATCTTTATTTCACTATGTAGACACATTTCAGATGATCAGGTGCATGGGTCTAACGCAAAATCTCTTGCAACCCAGTCAGTCGAGTAGCAGACAAACTACACTAGTTAGGTTGGTTTTAAGTGGCCAGTATGTACATTAGAAGGTATCTGGAATATCTAAGAAGACATCTATAGAAGTGTCATTTTTTCCTCCTTCTCCCCATCAGTCTGCATCTGACTTTCTCTCTCTCTCCCTCACTCACCTGCACGCGCACACATACTCACACTTAGGATAATCATCACAGCTATACTTAAAAAAACACACAATCTTAAGTCCAAAAGTTTTTTACAAAGGGACTCCAGTTGATTCTCCCACTCCCTACTTGCTCCTTTACCCTCACTAAGGCAAAACTAGCCTCTTAAATTAGACAGCAAACATACCTTAGAAGCTCTTGTGACGATCTCTACCTTTCGGTGCAAGGAGGAGATACTCTCCGAAAAGACAGATCTGAAGATTATGCACTGGGCCCGTTCAGCAAAATTCGGGATCTGGGCTAACTCATGTAAAAATCTGCAGAAATGAATAATGAATCATCTAGCTTCATATACAATCACAAAGAAAAAAAAAAGACAGCTGAAAAAGATCCACCATGACAGCATTCCTTACTTGGCGATATCAATTCAACAATTATAAAATGTATCCAACAGGCACACTTAAGGAACTCCAAGGGTCTGTGTTCTATTATTGACGACAAAGCCATTTTTATTTCTCTTATTATTTTCATGGGTTTCTATGATGGTATATAAATGTATGGTGTATAAGTTACTTTAGGAACAGAAAGTTAATGCAATTATACTGAACCACAACGAGTTATCTCCTGCTATGCAAATAGGAGATTAAACCCAAATAAAAGCACTACCTTTAGCGTATGAAAATAAATACATAATGAACTCCCTTTATCATGCAGCATTCTCTAAGGGTCTATTTCACACAGGCAGTCAAGTGAAGGCTGGAAGCAAATGTCTGCAGAGATATGACAAAATATTTCTTCCTGAAGGGAGACGACTACTATTTCTTGCTCACTGAATTAGATAATAGTCTATAGAGATCCTCTTCTACAGATATTTGTTTACTTTTCCACATCAGCTTACCTAGGAAGACAGAGTTCACAGCTCAGCGTGTGGAACAAAGCAGGCACTCATTAAGTGGACATCAATCTTAAAAACTATGGTAAAACAGATTTTTAAAGCTAAAGGTGAGTACTAACCTACACACAGAAGCTCACTGTCTGAGCAACTGGGCACTGGTGCCCTTTGCAAAATTAAGTTGGAAGAGCTATATACTCTCCAGGCCAACCACCAGAAGAGGGGGCATAAACTAAAATGGGCAGAAAGAGTTGGGCATGAATTTAGAGAAGGAGAGAATCCACTAACAGCTATTAAATTCATTTTGGGGCTGAAATGATGAATACCAGATATTTCTGAAAGTCTCGGTCAACGCATAACATCATTACTTTGACATTTTGCAATCTCTCACCAAGAATGCTTTTCCATAGGAGCAAAGCTGAACCCTTCTTTCCATACCCAAAGAAGTCTCCTTAGCTTATACTCTGTGCCTCTTTTACTTTGTTTTAAGGGAGACTTGGGTTTTAATAAGATTCTAATTTCCAGCTTTAAAAAAAAAAAAAAAGATTATCCTATATCCAGGTCATAATCTTTTTTCTTCTCTTTCCTCTTCCCTTTTTTTTTTAAAGTAAACTCTACGCCCAATGTGGGGCTTGAACTCAGGAACCTGAGATCAAGAGTCGCCTGCTCTACTGACTGAGCCAGCCAGGTCCTCCCTTCTTCTTCTTTTTTTTTTTCCATGACACTGAGATGAAGCAAGGAATGCCCATAAAAGTAAACATACCTTTGTTTTGAAGTTCTGTAACTCTGATTATTATGAAAACCATGTGATGGGATATAAAAGTGGAAACCCATAGGAATTCTGAGTTAAGATGAGGTTGTGTCCTCAATCTAGGCTACAAAAAGCATGTGTTTGGCCTAATAAAACCCGCTAGAGCCTCACCTCCCCTCACCACCATCCCAAGGCAGAATGCAAAGAGTTGAGGGCCATCCTTGGAGGGAGTGGCTTTCAGACAGCCCGGGCCCAAGCAGATGATACCTCTATGGGAAATGGCATTCTCAGTCTGGCACTGGGCTGCAAGAAAGCTGACGAGGTGAGAGATGGGACCACCCTCTCCATGCTATGATTTATAGGACTGGACATCACAGGGATCTTAGGAAATCACAATGTTGAAACTATAAATGATTCATATTTTCCAGTATGTAAAACATGCTTATAGTCAACTAACTTGGAGCCGATGGCAAGTAAGTTGCCAGGAAATCGGACTCTGGCTAAAATCAAACAAATGCTGCACTATGCAGGAGGTCAAGGGCAAAGGTGAAATGCACTCGGGCTTGAAGCCCCAACCTCTGTATACCTCACCCTCCAGCAACTGAGCCTGAGCACATCGCCTCACCGGGACAACACGGCAGTCCTCTTTCCTGTCAGTGATAGCCTAGCATCTTTGGGAAGCCGTCGCCATGACGATTCTCAAACTTTGAAAATGCTCCCTTATTCAGGTCATCCCGTAGAGAAAGCAGGAATCATAAATTTATCTGTTAATTACCTGCCACCATTATTCTGTGTCCTGGCAATCAGTCTTCAAAAATAATGCTAGAAAGACATTAACCCTAAGGGAAAAGGGGAACACTTCCAGTAACAGAAACCCACTCTTCATTTCACTGGGCCAGCCACTCCCAGGGCATGGAGCAGGAGGTGGCAAATTATAGCCCACGGGCCAAATTCACTTCCTCACTCGTTTCTGGATGGCCCACCAACCAAGAATGGTTTTTATATTTTTAAGTGGGTGAAAAAGAATCAATAGAAAGATAACATTTTATGACGTCTACACAAATAACATTCAAATTTCAGTGTCCCTAAATAAAATTCCACTGATACACAGTCATGCCCATTTGTTTACATGTTGTCTATGGTTTACGTACTTCCAACAAAGCCTAAAATACTCTATGATCTTTTACGTGAAAGGTATATGAACTCTAGGCTGAGAGATCATTGCTCAGTGTAGCATAGCCAGCACTACCCGAATGCTGGATATGCCCTATTGTCCCTGTTAAGGACTGAATGTTTATGTTCCCCCAAAATTTGTATGTTGAAGTCCTAACCGCCAATGTGATGGTTTAAGGAGGCAGGGCCTTTGGGAGGCAATTAAGTCATGAGCGTTGAGCCCTTATGAGTGAAGTTAGTGCTCTTAGGAGAAGAGACATAAGAGCTTGCATCCTTCTCTTTGCTTTCTGTCATGTGAGGATAGCAAGGAAAGTTGGCAGTCTGCCTAGAAGAGGGTTCTCACCAAGACCAAACCATAACGGCACCCCAATCTCAGACTTCCAATCTCCAGAACTATGAGAGATAAATTTCTGTTGTTTCTAAGTCACCCTGCTTAGGGTACTTTGTTATAGCAGCCCAAGCTAACTCAGACAGTCTTCAAATACTCCCCTGGGATATTTGTCGGTGTCTAAATATCCCAGGATGAGTCACTTCATGTTCAGTCATTAGCACCTTAGTAGGAATTAATTTATTACTAGGAAGCATGACTTGGGAGTGGACCACAGGACTGGTCAGGGGCAGGAACTGGTAGGGAGGGTAGCTCAAACTGATGGGCCAGAAGGGCAGCAGAACCCCCTTTGCGCTGATTCATGAGATTCCTAGCCTTCGTGAACTTGGGGCAGGGCGGGGGTGGGGTAGAGAGTGGTTCCTGGCCTCTGTTCCATGTGAGAACAATTCATCTAAGGTTCCCAAAATTATCACGAAGGCTTGCCAATAACTGAGTAAACCTAGAAATCCCCCACCCAGTCATTTTGTCCAGGCAATCCAAGGGGAGTGGGGCATTCTAGTGGACCCAAGGGCAAGCCATGAAAGTTTCAATACAAGCCACGGAAACTTAGATGTCTCTAGGGCTCACTTGTTGCCCTAAACCTGACTTCTTAATTTCTGCTGTGTTTTCTAACCCCTGCCTCATGTCCAGACTGAGGGGAGTGGCCTGAATTGGACATGAATGAAGCATTCAAGGTGGCGACAGGCAAAGGATCCCTCTCTTCACTCTGGACCCATTCCACATCCTCAGTCCTGGGCCATGAAAATGTAGTTGGGGTCCAGGGGCTACAGAGTCCCATACGCTTATCTGTGGTGTGCAGACCCCAAGAGCCCAGGCAAGGCAAGAGCCACTCCATTCATCATCAGAGGTCTAGGTTTTCAAAGGCCATGGCTCGACAGCCCAAACCATAGAGCAAACAACTCTAGATGGTGAATAGAGAGAAAAACGAGCAGATGCGAAAAGGATGAAAAGGTCACCTGTCAACTGGGCAGAGCAGGTGGAGGGATTTGGGGGAAAGCCGGCCCGTTCAGGCTACGTTTACTGGATACAACATTTAGGAAAATCAATTTGAATTCTGTGAGTCTGCCATCGTCTTTTTAACTGCATCAGCAGAACCTTAAACAGAGCAATGCCTTCTTCCTTCCTCAGTTACCCTTTTGGCTAGAATGTTTAGTCTAGGAGGAATTAACAAGCTGCTAGAACGAGAAAGGGGAATCATGAGGGGTGGGGAGAGGGGTTCAGACATATTAGATCCAGCAGTACAAATCCCCGGGCTGCCTTTCCCGGCAGCCAGATCATTCATCTGCGTGCAGGAGGTCACGGGGATGATGGTGCTATGACTTAGCTCACTGCACAGTTTAGGCGCGATTACTCAGAGCGGGGAGGCAGGGGGACAGAGATGGCGCTTGTCCTTTTGGCCTAACGGAGAAGTGTTCAAGCGTCCTTACTGCTCAGGTTTATCCAGCAACTTCAATTCTTCTTCTTTGGATGTCTCGTAATACTTCCTTATTTTAACCAGTTCATCCTCTTGTGCTCTCTGGGTTGAGACAGGAAATCAAACAAAGCACACAAAAATGAACAATAAGCATCTGTCTAAAGCACTGTGTCTCCAAGTGTGGTCTCTGAACCAGCAGCATTGGCATCACCCACCTGTTTCTAGTTAGAAATGCAAATGATTGGCTCTATCCCGGTCATAAGAAGCTGGGGGGGCGGGGCAACAAGCCCTCCAGGCGATTCTGACGCATGCTAACATTGGAGAACCACTGGCTAAAGCAAACGGTCATACCAAGGGACTGTAGGGGGACCCAGAAGTCAGGACATTGGATTGCTACCTTTGAAGCCCCCGTCTCTTCCCATGTAAGCAGGTTATCAATCCACTGTCCTTAGCATTTGTTTCCTGACCCTTAGAACAGCTCCTCTAACTTATGTATGCTCCTGACTTTTGCATTTCTAGTCTCCACCTTCTCTTTTTCTGAATTTGGTAAACACTCATCTGCACTGCTTCTTTTGGCATTTAGTTACATCATTTTCTCAATGTATCCAGCTAATGAGTACGGCCTCACCGGAACAAAAAGCACCTAGAAGGCACTCTGCCTTTTACAAAGTCCTTCAATATCAATTATTGTATCTTTGTATTTCAGATGATCCTACCAAGGCTCATACCGAGTACTGGATAAAGGGCCTGACTCAGAATCTCTTTCTCCCATCACACCACGCTGCCCTCCAGGTACTCCACAAATGTACTGTTAGCTCCCAATGGCCTGGTATTTGTGCACCTTCCTGTCTATTAACAAAAGCTTTACTGATGGAACATGAGAAGTTCCCACCCAGTTGTACTAAACAGCTCCTGATATATATAAAGAATGTGAAAATGTGTAGGGAAGTAGCAATCCCACAAGGTTGGATTATTGCACTCTGGAAATTTTCTATAAGGGACTTAAGGTCCCAGGAGATGTAGCATTGAAATGAATCATTTTTTTTTTTTTTTTAACTTGCTGACTGGAGAATACTCCAGGCAGCTCCCAGGGAAATACTGCTACTTCAATAAAGAGAATCTGGTTCACTCTGTTTTCAAATCCTAACAGTCAATGAATCAGAAATGTTAACAACCATGGGAATTCTAACTCTCCTGTGTCATCCTCTCAAGAGAGCCTGCCAATTCTGCTGGTTATTCCACATATAACCCAAATTTAAAGACCACCTATGTGTACAGTGCTGTGTATTTTCAAAATATATTGCTACTGCTGCCTATATTGATTTCTGTTTAATACAAAAATCAGATAGAGCCCTTTATAATCCCCGTTGTACTGATGATCAAACAGGCTTAAGGAATTTAACTGGTCCAAAGTTACTCAGCAGTCAACAGTAGAGTGGGACCTCAAATCTAAAATTATCTGACTCTAAATCCAAAGCACACACCTACCATCTTATACTACTTCCCACATTCAGTGTCATGAGCTCATCTGATCTGAAAGTAATCATCCAAGCTGGTATTAGTATTCCCATTCCCGAGGAAGCACTGGTGTACACCAACAGTAAGCTGGTAGTTTAGCTTCACTCACTCCGACAGTAAGCCGCAGGGCTGGGTTCCATGGCCTAGAAAGGGTCTCTACCTTGAACCACCCTCCCACGCAGGCGTGCAAAGAGATCTGCTAACCCAAATACCACAGTGGGGTCAGAACCCAGTGCTTTTCTCACATTTGCTCTCATTTGAGTGTATGTTTATAGAAACTATACCTTAATCTCTCCCATGCTATATCAAAATCCTCACGGCCAAAGAACGTGAATGGCTTAACGATTTGGGGGTGGGGCAGAAGGAGTCACATATAACCATCTTTTAGACCTTAACATTTTTTTAATTAGTGAAGATATAAAAATCTGAAAACTCTGCCTCTGTATGTCTTTGATACTTACATTTTCATATAAGGCTGCCAGAGTCTCCAGATCAACCACAGAGTCATCCACATTGAAAATGGCTGCCAAGCACCCAAAAGGAGAGAGGGAAAAAAAAGATAAGAGGTTTGATTAGACTCCCCTACACTAATGAGCTACCCACAGTCCACGTCTAGCTTCCAGGCAATGTAACACTGCACTTCTTTACACAAGTTGTATCTTTCAGCCTGTTCTTGCTCCCTTTCCTTTTGCGCCAGGGGGCCTCCGATGAAAGAAACCAAAATGGTTCCTATCACTGGCCTGAGCCTTGGCCCTGCCTGGTTTAATTCCTCAAGTTCTGTGTCCTTTCTGCAGTTTAATTTAGGCTCCACAGGAGAAGTGTTTGTGCTTTAAAACTAAATCAGTTTGTAGGTTTGAAGCACAATTTTAAATCTTTCTTCCCGGCTGGTAATTGAAGAGATTTAGTACCTAATGTACCAGAACTGACTCTTGCCCATTACCAGGAAGAGAGAAAAAAAGACAATGTTGGCAAATTAAATGAATTCAGGCATGTGATTTTAGGCACCTTTCCATGGCCACTGCAAACATCTTGTTTGGATTAAAAAGACAAGAAAAAGCAATAATTGCATCAATGGCAAATTAAGATTATGGAAACCTCCCATGAGTTAGTCTTAAGGCAAGTTCTCATTCCCATGGTTTTATTAGGATTCTACTTGCTGTTCTGTATCTTTAAGTCATTTAGCTGTTCACTAATATGATTATGATTTCACCTAGGGAGATTCCTTCCCATATATACTGGGATACAAACATTGAGATTGTAAAGCCTTAATGGATTTGGCAATCAAAGTGTTTGAAATAGGCAGCTCCACATCTTTAAATAATTATTCAAAACTAATAAGGTTTGTTCTCTCAACCCCACCTCCCTTCTCTGACTTTACATTGTGAAATTAACCAGCACGCTAGTAAATTTTCTCCGTGGCAGGCTAATTAATTTTATTAAACCAACCAGTGATATTTAGAATGCCTTAAAATTTTGCTCGTCAACCATTATTCTGTTCATTGGCATTACACCATGGTTTTGGAGAAGGTAGAGATCAAGGTAAAGGGCAGTTTCCTTTCAAATTGTTTTGCACCTTCTGTAGTCGAATCATAAGAACCCCCTTATACAATTTTAACAAAGTTAATTAACTGAGCTAAGATCATGTAACTTCACAGAACACCGAGAAATGTACTTAAAATTCCTTCACAGGCCACCTTCTCTAACTTAGGGTTAATCAGCAAGCTGTTCTTAGATATAGGAGAGTGGGGAAAGAAGAGGTTAACATGCTAGTGACAAAGTCAGCTCAGATTCCACTGAGACAAAGGGAAATCACACTTCTAAAAAGTCCAATCTGAGACCACAAAAGAAAAATGGAGCTCGAGGAAAGAATGAAAGAATTTATCCTCCAAGGATGGTTATTTTGTATGTGGAGATCATATGAATTCACAAATTTATTAGAAAGACCATGAATTTCCATATGTCTGGTGCTTTTAAAAAAAATAGCCAGGAACCATGCCTCATTTATGTCAAGTCCAATATTCTCCTACAAAAACTGGCCAACAGGAATGCAATAAGAAAAGGTAAAGTTCTACAAACAGTTCCTCAGACAAGTCCTGTCCTAAACTAATCCTACGTTGTAGGTACTCTATCTGAACTGCAAGCTTAGATGTAACCGAGTTATCTTAACCAACAAGAAAGAGAATGACCTGTGGGCTGTTTTTCTCATGAGTAAATATTTGGTTTTTAAAAGTTAATCAGTCTGGGTCCCAGATACATGGTTTGACAGGTAGTGTGGTCAGCCAATTCTTCTCCAGTGTGCTAGGCAGCAGCAAGGAAACATCTAGAGGATGGGACTGGAGAACAAATATGGGGCTCTGGAGACATTGATTCATTCATTCACCCAGCCCTGAAATAAATATTTGCTGAATGTGTATTAAGTAGTAGAAACTGTTCTAAAATGCTGTGATTATATAAATCAAAAGTGTGTGAGAAGTTCAAAACACTTAATCTCATGAAATTTATACTCTAGCCAAGGGGACAGAAAATAAACAAGTAAATGATTTCAGATAACAATATACTGCGAAGAAAGTAAAGAAATGAGCAGCATTAGATAGGATGGGTGATGAAGGCTTCTTTGAGGAGGCAACATTTAAGCTAAGAGCTGAAGAGGTCAGTTCTGTAAATGTCTGGGAGAAGAACTTCCCAGGGAGAGGTAACTGCGCAAGGAAGTTTCTTTTTCTGGTGAAGGAACAAGCTTAAGGTACAGAAAAAGACCAAGACTACTGTCACGGAAGGAACAAAACTTACTCACTATGTGATCCTGGCAGGTTAAAGTGTCCAAGCCTCAGCACATCCATAAAAACATGGGTCTAATATCACGTGCTAAAAATATTAAATGAGGGAATATGTATGCTTGGCATAGCACCTAGACCATGGTATGAACTCAAAATGGTACCAAAGAACGATGACTATTATGATTTCAAATATACACATGGTTAATGTGTTTTAATGCTTGTTAATGCCTTATCTCCTTTAACATCTGGAAAGAATTAGAGAAAACAGTCTACAGAGTAGTTTGTGCTATAAATGAAACTTTCAGAACTCAGGAGTGTTTCAGATAGGAGTCGTTGCTATTAAACCCATTTGGTCCTTCACAAAACCCTGCTTGAAGCACAACCTCAGGAAGCATTATTAATAGTCAAGGTATATACACAAATAGTTGTAATTACAGAAAATAATGCCTCAAATGTCTTAAGAGAAATACAAGGTACCTTTGGGTCCATTCAGAAAGTCAACCTCATCTGCATCTCCAACTTCCATCTTTACTACCAATCTACCATTCATCATACCAACAACGTTATTTTTCTAAACCACGGGTCTCAACATTTTACTCTGATGTTTACAATACCTCTTATGTCTTTCCTTTAAATAGCAGTTAAAGTCCAAATGCCTTGGCCTGATGTTTAAGCCCATTCCTTTCTGGCCCCAAGCTACACTTCCAATCTCATCTCCTACCACCTGCACTTCTCCCAGATACCTTGTGCTCCAGCCTCTTGGGGCAACATAACCATGACTTCTTCCCTTCCTACGTCTCCTCACCCCCGAAAGGCCTAGGGGAAATGTTTCCTGCCCTGGAAGGAACTCCTTGACCTTCAGATTCTTACATCCTCATTCTTTTCCTCTTCCGTGGCCCTGCATTTGTATTTTACACAAGGGAAGAGAGTCTAATAAAGGACCTGTATTACGGTGTATAGCAGAACAGTTTCCCTCCTCTGTTGGACCGCAGAAGCCCTGTAATCATGGATCATTTCTATGCATCTTGATAACCCCAGAACCCGGCATAGCACCTGGGGTGTGACAGAGATAAAAGTGTGTGGATGGGATAGAGGCTACAGGAATCCCCCCAAACGGAGTCCTTCTGTTGGGTATCAGGAAAAGTTTCTTGATAAAGAGAGCATGGGGTCTTGAAAAAGAAAACAGAAACTTTAAAAAGGGATAGGATTTTGGCAGGTGAAAATGTCTTATGAGAGGTGTATCGGAATTAGGGTCATTTGCTCAGACCCATTAGTCCCTGGTTAAAAAAAAAAAAAAATCAAGGTTTAGTTGGTCGAGTTGCGTTATCACGCCCTCATCCACACACCCAGTAGAGAAACACTGCTTGCCCTGAATAGTCCATACTAAAAACTGATTAAGTTTCACAAGTAAATTTTCTCATTTTCAAAGAAAGAATAAGGAGGGGTGCCTGGGTGGCTCAGATGGTTAGGCATCTGCCTTCAGCTCAGGTCATGATCCCAGGGTCCTGGGATCGAGCCCCGCATTGGGCTTCCTGCTCGGCAGGAAGCCTGCTTCTCCCTCTCCCTCTCCCCCTGCTTGTGTTCCTGCTCTCACTATCTCTCTCTGTCAAATAAATAAATAAAATCTTTAAAAAAAAAAAAAAGAAAGAAAGAATAAGGAGAATAGTTTTCCCTTCATTCTTAACCTCCAGAAATGTTTTAAACAGCAGTATCACCTTAGGTAGAAAGGTTACGAGTAAAAATTCACCGGTTATATTGCTTCAGGCAGACATGTGAAACACTCATTTATTAATTACCATTAATTACGCCAAATTCATTCCGAGCAAGGACAATCTGTAAATTTATAACAAGTGCCAGTGAACACCAACAGGAAGGATGTGAAACGTTTCAAATGGAAGAAGCAGATGCAGACAGGCTCATGGAAGGTGCAGGCTCATGGAAAGTGCAGGTAGTTCACGTTTGGCTTGAGGACAGCATTAATTCTACTTTGGAGCAAGATCGGTGAATTCTGAATGCCATGATGAGGAGCCTGTAATGCACTCCCTATCCAGCAGGGAGGTACTGAGCAGCTAGGAGCAGCAGAGTGAACTGAACAGAGTTATATGCCATAGGACATGTCGAAATTTGGAAAAACCGGTTTAAGAACCTATTCTGGTGAGCAAGTGGTAGCAAATACTGTGGATAGAAGGCACGGGACAGAGGGGCAGGACACAACAGAGAGCTACAGAGTGGTATCACTAACTAGCTATGGGACTGAGGAAATTGGAGTTAAAACCACCTCAGGGTTTGGGATGCCTGGGTGGCTCAGTCAGTTAAGAATCTGCCTTCGGCTCAGGTCATGGTCCCAGGGTCTTGGGATCGAGCCCTGCATCGGGCTCCCTGCTTGGCAGGGAGCCTGCTTCTCCCTCTCCCTCTGCTGTTCCCCCTGCTTGTGCTCTCTCTCTCTCTGTCAAATAAATAAATAAAATCTTAAAAAAAAAACACCTGAGGTTTTGCATCTAGATTTGGAGGAAGAGCTTTGTGCCACCCCCAGAAATGGGCAGAGGGCCTTAAGAGCTGGATAGGCCTGTTGATCTTACACCAAGGACCTGGAGGGAGGAACAGGAGAGAGGAAAACTACTCGTGAAGGAAGAACTAGATAGACTAATTTAGGGTCAATGCCAAGTATTCCACTGAGGTTTTCCCTCTTCCATGTAAAGATCTTAAAAACACAAGTAAAAAAGGAAAATAAAATTCAGAGGTGGAAGAAGCATTATGAAGAGATATCCTGGTTGAGTCCAGGAGCTTAAGGAAATTATTAGAATTCTCTTATTTCTCTTCTACAGAGTAGCCAAGGAAGGTTAGATTACGGGTCAAAGGTCTACAAAGTAAAAAGGCAGAGGTACTAGGACTCCTGGGAAAGCTGTTTTGCGTGGACATAATTCTGCCTCCTATTCCCCAAGAACACTTTAAGTTCCTACATAGGGTTGGAATCAATACCTGATAATTCTGTTCCCCAAATACTAGTATGGTGTATTAGAGAATCGATTCTTAAAGGCTCTTACCATCAAACTTAGAAGCCTTATGTGAACCCATTTAATTAGTTAACCGATGGTTACAATAGAGAAAGAAACCAGTCATAGATTAAATTATTTTTGGAGTTGCCTGGGATCGGGTAGCTCCCTTCATTTTATACTTTAAAAAAACACACTGTCTTTCTTGCTCTGTCACACACACACACACACACACACACAACTTTTATCTTATAAGCTGGATAAGCAAATACCAGCCTACACAATTCTACAGCATGCCTTGAAGCCCTGATACAGTAGTTCCAAGCCATGCTAGCTTTTGTTCCCATCTGTCTAGGGCTCATTATACCAACACTCCTGCAGATGGTGTCAGAAAGGTGAAGTGTCAAATCCACAAAGGGGAGACCCCAACAACTCACTGCTACTGCAATATCAATCATTGCTGGTGGTTTTTACTTTTATCTCCCTCTCTCCTTAGTTATCCCCACTCACACTGTCAGTTCGGTTAGAATATTTCACCTACACCTCACAATATGTCGAAAGGAAATAGACACACGCTGTGAAAAGCTGGTAATTTTATTGGGTTCCTTTACCTTTAAAAATCTGTTACTTGGTCAAGTCTGGTTTCTGGGCCCCCCTTTTTTTTTGCAGGGAAATTGAGGCAAACATTTTTATGTGGTCCTCTGGTGCCTGCTCTGTACTCCAAGAATTACATACACAAGGATCATTAGAGTAGAGTTTCGCCCATTAAGATATAATAACCGTCAGCAGGGACAAAAAGCAGATCAGTATCACAGATTGAAACTACCAGGCGCACATAAAAACTACGTGCCTGCTTCAGGCACATGCACGGGGTCAGGGTCTCACACGATAGGTAAATTCCCTCTCCGGGTTGGAGGCAGCTTTTCTTAGGACCAGGGTAAGGAGAGAGAACATGCCGGAATTCTCTCAGCCCTCCAGCCATTTTTAACCCTGAACACTTTTCTATCCCTGAGTGCGCCATTTCCAAATAAACCAAAAATGACTGTGCTTGCTGTCCAATGGGCTTCTAATTAGTAAGAAACAAGCAATTACTTAAAGGAGCTGTTCTTTTCGACCAAAGGAGCACCTTTGGGCAAGAAGGAAAGGCACACTCCTCAGTCTGTTAGATTAGCCAAAGTCAATCTGGCTTCCAAGGTGTGACCTCTCTGCAGCCCAGTTTATGCCTCCTTGCATTTCCTTCAATAAGTAGTTGACGGGAACATCTTGCACAAAGTGGGTGTTTAATAATTGTTTGCAAATGGACTAGATTTATTCTCAGCCCGTGAAAGCAAAGATTAATAGGATTATTTGACTCTATTAGTAGAGATTATTTTCTTAACAATGTTAACTTCCAAATGGCCAACATAAAACTTGGCTGTTTTGCCCAAATGACTGATATTCTTAGGGCTTGCTAAATAATTCAACTTGTAAGGGAAAGAGAATGAAACGGGGACCGTATCAAAGAAGGCTTTGGGTTTTTAAAACTCTCAGGTAACCTATCCCTCAACACTCCCACAGAGCAACTACCCTGACCTCTACCAAGGAAAAGGCAAGGATGTGGGGTCAAGGAACGAGGCAGCGGTAGAATCTGAGAGCTGAGGAAAGGTACAGCAAGAACATTTCCCCACAAGCTTACCTCATAACAACGAGGCCGTCACGGAGAGGGATGACCAAATTCATGATAAAACTGGGCACGAGGTGGAAAGAAGGGGGCCTGGCAGGGAGAAGGGTGGAGGGGGGAGAACTTGCCTCCACTGAGTGCTCTGGAACTAGGTCTCTTCGCCATTGTCAATATGCCTTCCTTTTCCCTACTGGCCACTATGCCCCGCCTCTAGCACCAGGCCCACCTGTGCGGATAGAGGTTCAGACAAAGCCTAGCTCTATACACCTATCCACATGAAATGCTAAGGACACCAATTATAAAGCAGCTTAAAGTAATCTCTGTCTACTATACCAGGGGGTGGGTATAGTAGGCAGACGTTACTGGGGGTGAATACTTAATAAATTAATTGCTGCATTTATTGGGGGCTTCCTGTGTTGTTCTAAGTGTTTTACATTTAATTGCAGGAGATGGGTGCTATTGCTGTCCCTGGTTTTACAGATGATGAAACTAATGCATGGAGTCACACAGCCTGATTTCCCAAGCTCAGCTCCATAATCAGATTTACTGGACTATGATTGCACTTCTTTTTTTTTTTAAGATTTATTTATTTATTGGAGAGAGAGGGGGAGAATGTGCACACACATGTGAGTGGGGGGAGGGGCAGAGAGAGAGAGAGAATCTCAAGCAGACTCCCTGTTGAGTGTGGAGCCCGATGCCCAGGGCTGGATCCCAGGACCCACGAGATCATGACCTGAGCAGAAACCAAGAGTTGGGCGCTCAATCAACTGAGCTACCCAGGCGCCCCTGATTGCACTTCTTTTATCCTTTTTAAGTGTTGGGCTATAAATAATCACTCCACCTAAAATCCTCACCCTCATAAAAAAAACAAACAAAAAAATCAGTGAACCAGCTACCCACAATAGCCTATATTGACACTTGTCTCTAAATGGCATTGCATGCTTTTTACATTCATCAGCAGCCTCCTAGTGGGAACCATATATAGCCCAAGCTACAAAAATTTCATTTGTTTATTATAGACATCCATAACCTCACCATTATTTATCACTTAAACTTAATTCATTTCTAATATGTTATCTCAATATGCATAATAAAACAATACCAACTTTAATCTTTGTCAGCTATTTGCAGTTATTCAAAATAATCAGTATTGTAGTTAAAATCATAGCAAAAAGAATTTCTAAAAAATAGAAGCGTGGAAACTGAAAAGGCATCGTCTTAAAAGAAAATGTAAATATAGGGGTATCTGGGTGGCTCAGTCAGTTGGGCATCTGCCTTCTGTTCAGGTCATGACCCCGGGGTCCTGGGATCGAGCCCCCCATTGGGCTCCCTGCTCAGCGGGGAGTCTGCTTCTCTCTCCCCCTCTGTCTGCTGCTCTTCCCCGCTTATGCTCTCTCTCTGCCAAATAAATAAAATCTTTTTTAAAAAAAAGAAAATGTAAATATAAAAAGAAAATAAACTCTAGAATAATATAAAGTCTAATTTTCTTGAAAAGATATGAATAAGTGCAATTTTATACTGCATGCCAGAGCAGACTAAAAAGGGAAGCAAAGGCACAGAGCATGAAGAAACACAAACAAAAGTTGCCTCCAGACCCATAAAGAACAAGAATTATCAAGGAACCGTATGTACATTCTTCCCTACATTGCCAAATGCCTGCTAGCGTGGCATGTTAGCTGGTAAAGACCTTAATTCGGGCTTTGATGGAAATAGGAGGCAAGTGTAGATGACATAGTGAGCAGGAACTGGCTGGAAGGTGGAAGAAACAACAGTCCCAAAAGGGACACTTATCTAATCTGTTCCAAACACTCACAGTTGCTCAATCTTTTTTTTTTTTTAAAGATTTTATTTATTTATTTGACAGAGAGAGACACAGCGAGAGAGGGAACACAAGCAGGGGGAGAAGGAGAGGGAGAAGCAGGCTTCCCGCTGAGCAGGGAGCCTGATATGGGGCTCGATCCCAGGACCCTGAGATCATGACCTGAGCCAAAGGCAGACACTTAACAACTGAGCCACCCAGGCACCCTGTCAGTCGCTCAATCTTATAAAGCAAAACTCCCAATTCTCACCCAAGTGCAGGCATTACTATGCATCCCTCAAGGCGCCCATGGTGCCATTTTACAGGTGCAATTAAAACTGTCCATGGTTCAAACCTCAAAGAAGGGCACAGGCAGAGAATTCCCAAAACCTCGCCTCCGTCATCCCCTCTATTCTCTGTAGGGCAGTGGAATGAGAAACAGTTTGGGTTAAGCTGCTTCTGTTCTTCCATTAGTTCTGGTTCTTTTAAGCCAAAATTACATTCCAGGCAGATTGGATGGTCTCAGCCAGTTGCCTGAAGGTAAAGTACAAAGAATTGCCACCCTGTGCTTTCTGGACTCAGCTTGGTGAGTGAAGGAATGTACTGTGGTTCTGGTTCAGAAAGAGGTGGGTGGGAACCCTGCCGCTCAGGTGTTTTAGACTCAGGAGGAGGAAGGAAAAGGTAGGAAGGGAAGGGAAGGATCGGAGCTATTGTTTTGATTCATCGAGCCATCTTTTTTAAAAATTGAGCTCTCTCAGTATTTAATAAGTTGATTAACCCTGGCACCTTCATTCAGTAGGTCCACAGGTAAGGAGCACATGTCCCCTTTGTAAACTCCTTACATGGCATCCTCACTTGCTCTTTTGCTTTCAACATCCTCCGATTTTGGGGGGCCCAAATAAATGAAGTTTTCTGATTCTAAAATCTGGTTTTAACTAAACTAAACTTGACAAAATAAACAAGTTGGCTTCCAAAGATTCCTGCCGGGAAACCCCAGAAGACAATCCATCTACAGTAAGAAAATGGCAGAGCAGACACTTTGACTGCCAGTTCAAGTTCTCCATCAGGCGTGGAAGGAGTTAAGGAGCAAGGATAGTTGAATCAGATTTGCCAAGACACTGATCTCCATAAATTATAAGAGAATTTATCAAGGGACTATTTGAAATGCGGATTTAGATACACTACTGTTAATAGTGAGTTGCACCCTATTGATATATTGAGCCGTGAGATATTAGCTAATGAGAACCCAAAGCCATCAAAATTAAAATTAGCAAGACGTTTAAAAATAATATTAGTCTCACTTGAGTTCATATTTTGGCATGTGCTTTATAATGTGAATATTAGTTCTGTCACACGTTTACATGATATACATGTTTCAGAGAACACAGCTTAAGAAGCAGGTCCCAAATCTTTTTACAGGTAGGGGTGCACCATAAAAATTTCGGAGACCACATGCCTTCAGTATAGGGTCTTCTGGGCTAGACTTAGAACGTTCCTCAGGAAAATCCTAGACGATTCACGGTGAATTTCAGAGGCCTGGTAAAATTCATTCCGTTTTAGCCACCTGGCATTAGCCTTGACAGCGATGTCTAGAAATTATTAGGTAAAAGGGAGCAAAGGCAAGTGAACATTCTCAGATCTTCCCGGCACATAACTAACTGGCATCCTCTCACATTTTGATCTGAGATTCCTAAACAGAAAGATAGTCTTTGATGCAACCGAACTCCCAAACTGAGATTCTGGGCTGGTAGGAACTAAGCTGAAAAATGTTTTATTTTGATGTTAGATTAAATATTATAAATACAAATTGTGAGTGTACGGGAAATTCCAAATGAATGCCAGGAGGTTTCTGGCCCCTCGTCTGTTGCAAGGCATACAGAGGTTTATGTCGAGAACAGTCAACAGCAATTTTCCATCTCCCCTGGGAAAAGAATGAGAGGAAATCACTAACGTGGAATGAAAACACTAATTTGCAATCATGTAGGCAGTCGCTGTGTCCAAGGATGCCAAAATGCTTTTAAATACAAGTCATCAAGTTTAGCAGATGGAAAGCCAGCAAGAAGTAAATCACTTATTCAGAGTCTCTCCTGGACCAAATACAAGTGCTGTGGGGATTATGGTCAGTCTCCTGAAACCATTCTTCCCCCCCACAACCAAGGTCCTGCGGTGAGTCATGCAGTGCTTTAAACTTCGGTCCATGTAGGGACTTGGCTTTCTTCTACAAGATATCCAGCATCATCTTGGGTAGAGAGAAACAGATAACCTTTTTGGCGATGTTCTATCTCCAACAGAGCCCTACCTACTTCGCATCAGGCTGGACTTTTCAGATGCTCATTGAACACGTTAGCTTCAATATCTCCAGTTGTTTCAGACTCAAATCCTAAAACAGAATTGATCTTCCTGCTTTTACCTATGCTTTTTCTCCTATCTTTCTGTTTATGTTTTGGTACCATTCATTATATACATTCTTGTTGAAGCCAGAAATCTAAGGTGCATAAAGACTTCTTCTCCATCACGGCTTGCCTCTGATGTGGCTAAATGGAGGAATTCTCTCTCCAAATAGTCCTTGGATGTGGTCTCCCCTATATTTCTATAGACACAGCCTTAGTTCTGGCCTTCACCATTTATTATCTCAGTCATCACAATCCCTTTCTAACAGATTTATCCACCTTCCATATGATTTCTGTTTCTCCATTCAACAGATCCTTGAAGATCATCACCCAGGTGCCAGGCACACTGCCAGGTGCTAGGGACACAGCACTGAGCAATCTCCCTCTTGGAACTCATACTCTGGTGATGGGTGTACATGGAAACATAAGTAGAGGAACAAATGAAGTATTAAGTGCTGGGTAGAACAGAAGAGAATTGATTTAGGGTAGCTGACATTCAGGAGGGTCTCTGAGCGTCCTCTGTGCCAAAACCTAGCAAAGAAAAGGAGCTCGCTCTAGTGGGGTGGAAAAGCATTTCAAACAGACGGAATGGGAAATGCTGCCCACAAAGTGCTATACTTTCAAAGACACAGGAAAAGAAAAGAACTTGGCCTTTTTAAGGAGTCAAGGAGGACTGCTGTGGGTAGCGTGCAGGGAGACAGGAAGCAAGCACGACCACGTGAAGTCGGAGGTACCAGCTAGGGCCAGAGCACGCAAGGCCTTGGAGGCCCGTCTTCCACAGCCTGAGAGGTATTCTGTGTTCGGACTTCGATCACAGCATTGACACTCTTAAATCGTGTCTCCCGGTTACTCATGGGATAATGTCTAAAGTTTGTATGATGTTCAGGGCCCCTCCTGGTCTGGATGCCACTTGCCTTTCTAGCCCTAGGCCCTGAAACAGCCCGCAGTCACGTGTCATCTATATATCCTAGCAGGCCTCCTCTTCACATGTCTTCTGTCCTGCGTGTGATGACCACTGTTTCATCTTCTAAGACTCATCTTAAGTTTCACAGGAGGAGTCAAGATACGCCTCTCTGTTATTTCAAGGGCAACTCTACTGTCGCCTTGGGCTGCTTTGTACGTCTCTCCCACCATCATGCGCACTCCTGAGAATGTGAGAGTCTGGATCTTATGTGTTGGGGTGCTCATGGTGCCTGGTACAGAACTGGCATTCAATCCATGTTTCCTGAGGGAGGGAAGGCAGGAAGGCAGGAGGAAAGGAAGAAAGTTTTGCCCAAATGCACTGGAGTGGGATGCATGACATTCTGATTCCATCTATTCTAAGGTTCAGTCTATTTTTTTAAATCAAATTAAATTTTAAAGAAAAAACAAGTGGCTTTTATATGTGATATGTTAGCCCAATTAGTTGTAAACAAGGGTTAATTATCAGAGAAATTCTTAGAAAAAAAAAACACACAACAGGACATAAAGGAGCAAACTGGCTATCTGTAAGACCTGGGGGTACAGAGCTTCAAAATTCCACTTCTTGAATAGACATCAAAGGCAGTGTCTCGTGGACAAGAGAAAAGTGACCGCCTTTACAAAGGAGGATGACAAGGTTGCTTTTTAAGAGTTGAACCAGGAAAAAAGTGGATTATCCCACTATGGGAGGTAACATATGTGAACGGACATACCCAAAACTATTATCAAGGTGACCACGCTGTCATCCCAGCAAGGGGGAAAAGAGCATCAACAAATACACAGTGAGAGGAGAGGCAAGTGATAGGGATGCAACGATGAACCGACGTGATAAATAGTTTCATCATGACAAAGGAAAATTCTTTTCCCTCAGTGACTACGTTCGCTTTCTGGTTTATACATCAGCTCCTTGTGAGTTTGGGAAATGCAAGTCAGTGCGTCTGTCTTTGGGCACTGACAGTGACGACCGTATGACCACAGGCTGAAGAACAGCCTCGGCACCGGGGTCATTTCACCCAGGCTGATGTGCTGTGCGGCCTTGCTTGGCTCCCAGCTGGTCAGCCCAGGCGGGGCTCACTGCAACCCCTCTCACGTCCAAATATGCGCTCTGGGCCAACAGCAGCACAGCGAGTCCTTTCATCAGGATGACAACACAAGGCCAAGTGCATTCCATTCACGACCAGACACGGACGCAGCACGAAATGTAACTGACACAGCTTGGGCTCCTAAGTGACCTTCGGATGCCAGTGTCAGTCACATGATTCTAAAGCAAAATTAAGCTCGGGTTCTATTCATCTGGAATGCATTACTAAATGAAGACATGGAATAGAGGTGACTTTTTTTTTTTTTTTAAGAACTTAGGAGCCAACTCTGTGGTGGGGAACAGAGGTGCTTGGAACAGGAGAAAAACTAAAATGGTGCCCACGAGTCCGAGAAATCTGCGATGTTATGACATTTCCAACGTGGACATGTAAATTTGCTACGGCTTCAGGTGAGCACGCTCTTGTCTAGAGGAGAGTACTGGAAAAGGTGTGGGGGGACTAATCTCTCAGCTCACTCACAGTGAACATTCACTCCAACGAGGCTGGGGTGCCATGGGAAGGAGGTTTATAGTCCGGAGTTGGTAACTGGAACACCACACGGCTGGAAGGACTCTCGTCACACGGCAGCCTGATACACTACAGTGCGATGTGCCCAAAAAGAACTGAATCGAGTCTCAGGTGCTGCCGCCATTATGAAGACTCGTATCCACAGTGCTGCACATCATGGTGATGAAACCAGGCATACCTGGGTTTCCACCAAACTTTGGAGGAGTGGTGTTGCTTAGGATACCACTCTGCCGCTAGAGCTGGAGAATTCCTTTCCAAACTCAGACTACATCAAAAAAGCTCATCTCTTTGACAAAAGACGATCAGCTTTCCTGCTGATTTATGTGTTTCGTTTCTTTCATTTTTCCTTTCTTGTGTCATGTCACAGTTCCCTGGTTTGAATTTACCAGAAACTCAATTTTTCTAGAAAATCTAGCTCCTAAAAATCACTGAAGAATCCCTTTCTCATATTTTGATGGTGGATCCCTTTAGCTGCCCCTGCCCAAATTCAAATCCCCTGCTGCAACATTTTTTGAGGTTTAATATTCATCCTTATATATTTAGTTCCACTTAATTAAGCTAAAGTGTTATAAATAGACAGCTTGTTTGCATCCTCTGTGACCATCAGCTAATTCACAATATCTTTAGTTTTATGGGGAGTTTTTTTATGTTTGCAATAAAGCAAAATTTTAAACCGTTAGTGTGTATATCTTGGTGTCTTTTGGTTCAGGACCTCTGCGAGTCTTCTGCTGTGTACCTGGGTAAAACAACCTTGAGGCAACACAGAGTAAAAACCTGAAGGGCAATAAGGTCTGAGAGAGTCTCCACTGTTAAGCCCATGCTGAATTCAACTGAAACCATCTATGGGAGATTGTATTACTACTCAGAAAATATTATCAATGACATGTCAAAATAAGGATTTATATTTAATTGATTACTGAGAAAGGGGAATATTGTTTTCATGCAAGACACAGATTTCAAAAAGGTAAGATAGTTTTTGATCTCTTTTTCTAGAGACTAAGAAAAACATATGTAAGTAAAATTTCCTTTTTTTTAAATGTTGTATTTCAAACTGAGCCAAAGATAATCAAGTTGAAATAGCATCATTTGACAAAAAGAAGGGATTAAGAAACAATGACATAACCAAGTAGACGAAGAAGCAAAGTGTTTCACCATAGAAGTATTCCAGCTAATGAAGAGAAATGATGGAGTTGGTGTATCATTATTTTGCAAACTTCTAATGAAATAATGAATCTAGGCAAAGATCTTTAGTGTCCACTAACAACATAAAGAAACAAATAGATATTATGTATTTCTTGATACAATATGCAATAGCATTTATGAAGTATTCTTCCCCTACTGGGATCAAGTCTGTAGATCAAACTGTTTACCTAAGGAACCACAGGGGACAGAAAAACATAATAAATGAAAACATAGCAATGCAATCAGAAAATCTAAAATGTGGGAAACTCCACAGGACAAATGACCTGGTGTCTTAAAAAAATTAATTACAAAGGAAAAAAAGAAATAACATGGAGTACAGAAACTTCTAGATTAAAAGAAAACTGGGAGACACCCAACAAAGGCAACGCATGAAAGTTGTCTGGATCTTCGAACTAATTATAAACAAATGGATGAATTAGTGAATGTACAATCAGGGAAATTAGAACTATGTATATGATAATACTGAAAAATTATTGTAAATGTTTTTAAATGCATGACAATTGCTCTGGAATTATGCTTGAAAAAGCATCCTTAACTTTTTATCAGTGTCCTGACATTTTTAACAGATGAATTATAAAATGTCTAGTATTTGCTTTAAAATAGTCTAGCTAGTGAGGGAGAGTATTTCAGATGAAACAAGAGTGGATTGGTGGTTTTGTAGCTGGATATTGGGTACATGGGATTTATTATGGCATTCTAATCATTTATATGCTTGAAATTTCATGATAAAATGTTGAAAAATGTTAAAGTTGGAAAAAAAAAAGTGATGGAGAAGACTTACCCTGTTGGATATCCTTCATTTCTAAATGCAAACTAGATATCAAGATTCCCACAGTTTGAGATCGTTTTCCATCCAATAACTTGATGATCTGGAATTTAAAAATAAAATCAATACAAGCTCAAATGACCATACAATCTTTCAGAAGCATATCAAAAGCATTAAGATTTTTAGATACTCTGATGAACTAAACTGAGGCTACAGTCACTCTATTTTAATGATACTTTAATTTGAAAGTGACTTATCTACAACTATAGATATTTTAGAAGATAAAGGAAAAACACCACCCCAAACTCTGCCCATCTAATACAAGCACAAAAATCTTTATGTACTGTACTCCGATCTTTTTATTCAAACACTTATTAACTCTAATTGCAACATATGTACATTTTATATCCAACTTTCCACTTATCATTGGCACATTTCCGTATTGCTACTTCTTAGGTCACTTCAGAGCCTCCAGTCTTTTTGGCTGTGTCATCTGCCCAGTGGTTTAGGGGAAAGATCAGCGTGATCTCAACTCAGCTGTCTACCAGTGATGCAGCCTTGGAAAAGGCCAATTTCTTCATCATGGAGTAGGGCTGACTATATTTAATCTGTACATTTATTCTAAAAATTACAGGACATAATATATGTAAAGCACTCGTATAATATATTCTTAACACAGATTATTTAAATAAAATTTTCCTGTCTTGGAGAATTGAGTGGCTTCATATTTGTGCTATTTTTAATATAAACAATATAATACTTTGTACATTAAGCCTTAATTTTAATTGCTTAAAATTGTTCTTTTATAATAATATAGATATGTCAAAACCTTACAGTCTTCTTATAAACTCCAAATACCTCATTGCCAATTATGGAAAGAAAGTTCTTCATAGTTTTGGTTTCTCTAAACCTAGTAAGCCAAATCAGTTCCTTCTAACACATCACACAGTGGCCACTAAGGGAAAAAAAAATGATCTTTTCTCTCATGTGACACAGCTACAAAAATCAATAGGGAATGCACACAGAATATCACCAAATCTTAAGTTTTTTAATGCACTTTGCTGGGTAAAATACAAATGAAACTAAACAGCTTTGTTTCTCCTTCCACCTAGGTCCTTATAAACTTACCAAAATATAGTGAAGATACAGTTAGACAGTAAGAAATATTGCATTTATATTGGTACTAAACTAGCTGAGTTGCTTGCTGGTTGAACAATAAGGAATAACGGAGTTTGTTCCAAGATTGTCTAATCACCAATCTATCAGTCAATCCGGAATCAGTTATAGCCAGCCCTTTATCTTTCCTTTCCCTGCTCAGAACGGCTACTTTTATATAACTATTAAACCTAAAATATAGTAAATACCAAGCTTTCATCAAGATAAAAGAAAATCTGATTTTTTAGTCCAATGTGTTTAATAATTTCAACATTAGTCTTTTTTTTTTAAAGATTTTATTTATTCATTTGAGACACAGAGATACAGAGAGAGAGAGAGAGAGAGCATGAGCAGTGGTAGAGGCAGAGGGAGAGGAAGAAGCAGACTCCCCGCTGAGTCAGGAGCCCAATGTGGGGCTCGATCCCAGGACCCCGGGATCATGACCTGAGCTGAAGGCAGATGCTTAACCATCTGAGCCACCCAGGCGCCCCTCGACATTAGTCTTAAAGATTCTTGGGGGATACAGAATTTCAAGAGTTTTTAAAAGAAATAAGAAGGTAGGTACTTGGTCTTTTAATTTTTTTTATATGAAAGCAAAAGAGAAAGAGATTATATATAATCAAATAGTTTCTTTAAAAATGCAATTTCTGGCTTTCTCTTAGATTGAGAACACAAATTTAAAATGAAATGATTTTTAAAAGTTCAATACAAAATTAAGAAAAACCACGTAAGTTTCATGTAAATATTCATTCATTCATTCATTCATTCATTCAACAAATACCTGCTGTAACTCTTTTATGTGCCTGACACAACTTTGGACTCTGAGGATACAGAGGTGACCCAGACAGATCAAGTCTTTGCTTGCCCTTGTGAAGTCTGTAGAGCTTAGTTATCTAAGAAAATCACTTTGGCTTTGTTTTTCTTTCTCAAGACTGCTTTGGCTATTTGAGGTCTTTCGTGGTTTCATACACATTTTAGGATTATTTGTTCTATTTCTTTGAAAAAAATTACATTGGAACTTTGATAGGGATTGCACTGAACCTGTACATTGCTTTGGGTAGTACAGATATTTTGACAATATTAATTCTCCCAATCCATAAGCACAGAGTATATTTCCATTTAATTGTGCCTTTCTGGGGCGCCTGGGTGGCTCAGTCGTTAAGCGTCTGCCTTCAGCTCAGGTCATGATCCCAGGGTCCTGGGATAGAGCCCCGCATCGGGCTCCCTACTCCACGGGAAGCCTGCTTCTCCCTCTCCCACTCCCCCTGCCTGTGTCTCCCCTCCCACTCCCCCTCGCTGTGTCTCTGTCAAATAAATAAATAAAATCTTAAAAAAAAAATAAATGTGCCTTTTTTTCATCAATGTCTTAAACTTTTCAGTATACAGGTCTGTCTCTTACCTCCTTATTTAAATGTATTCCTAGATACTTTATTCTTTTTGATACAACTGTAAATGGGATTATTAATTTCTGGGATCATTTACTGCTAGTATATAGAAATGCAACAGATTTTTCTCTATTTCATACCCTGAAACTTCACTGAATTCATTTATTAGTTCTAACAGTTTTGAGGTAGAGTCTTTAGGGTTTTCCATATATAAATTAAGGTTATCTGTAAATAGTGACAGTTTTACTTCTTCCTTGCTGTTCTGGATGCCTTTTATTTCTTTTTCTTGCCTAATTCCTCTGGATAGTTCTTCCAGTACTATGTTGAATAAAAGTGGCAAGAGAGGGCATCCTTGTCTTGATCCTGATCTTAGAGGAAAAGCTTTCAGCTTTTCAGCCTTGAGTATGATGTTAGCTGGGGGCTTGTCATATGTGGCCTTTATTATGTCGAGCTATGGTCCTTTTCTGCCCATTTTGTTGATAGTTTTTATCATATATGGTTGTTGAATTTTGTCAAATGTTTTCTTTGCATCTATTGAGATGATGACTTTTATCTTTCACTTTGTTAATAAGATGTATTGCATTGACTGATTTATAGATATTGAACTACCCTTGTATCCCTGGAATAAATCCCACTTGATCATGATATCTGATCCTTTTAATGTATTGTTGAATTTGGTTTGCTAATATTTTGTCAAGGATTTTTGCATCTATGTTCATCAGAGATATTGGGCTGCAATTTTCTTTTTTTGGTGGTGCCCATGTCTGGTTTCAGTATCAGGGTAATGCTGGGCTTATAAAATGAGTTTGGAAGCATTCCTTCCTCTAACTTTTTGGAAGTTTGAGAAGGATAGGTATTAAATCTTCTTTGAATGGTTGGTAGAATTCACAGTGATGTCATATGGTCTTGGCTTTTGTTTGTTGGCAGGTTTTTGATTACTCATTGAATCTCCTTACTAATAATCAGTCTATTCAGATTTACTATGATTCAGTCTTAGGAGATTGGGTTTCTAGTGATTTTTCGATTTCATCTAGAATGTCCAACTTGTTGGTATATAGTTGTTCAAAGTAATCTCTTATATTCCTTTGTATTTCTGTGGTATCAATTGTAACTTCTTTTCTATTTCTAATTTTACTTACTCGAACCTTCTCTCTTTTTTTCTTGGTGAGTCTAGCTAAAGATTTGTCAATTTTATTTATCTTTTCAAAGAACCAGCCTTTAATTTTATTGATCTTTTCTATTGTCTCTTTAGTCTCTATTTCATTTATTTCTACTCTGGTCTTTGTTATTTTGTTCTTTCTACTGACTTTAGACTTTGTTTGTTCTTTTTCTAGTTCCTTCAGGTATGAATTTTGATTATTTGAGATTTTTATTGTTTCTTAAGGTAGGTCTGTATCCTTACGAAATTTCCCCTTAGAACTACTTTTGCTGCATCCCATCGATTTTGGTATGTTCTATTCCTATTTTCATTTGTCTCAAGGTATTCTTTTCTTTTTTTTTAAAGATTTTTTAATTTATTCATTTGAGATACACACACACACACACACACACACACACACACACACACACACACAGCATGAGCAGGGCAGAGAGGCAGAGGGAGAGGGAGAAGCAGACTCCTCACTGAGCCGGGAACCTGACACGGGGCTCGATCCTATGGGATTGTGACCTGAGCTGAAGGCAGATGCTTACCCAGCTGAGCCACCCAGGTGCCCCTCAAGGTATTCTTTTATTTCTCCTTTGATTTCTTTGTTGACCCACTGGTTATTCAGCAGCATGTTGTTTAATCTCCACTTATTTGTGATTTTTCCACTTTTCTTCTTGTAATTGATTTCTAGTTTCATACTGTTGTAGTCACAAAAGATGCTTGATATGATTTCAATCTTCTTAAATTTATTGAGACTTGTTTTATGGCCTAACATGTGATCTTCTTTGGAGAATGTTCCATGTGCACTTGAAAAAACTATATATTCTATTATTTTTGGATGGAATGTTCTATGTATATCTGTTAAGTCCATCTGGTCTAATATGTCATTTAAAGCCAATGTTACCTTATTCCAGCAATTCTACTACTAGGTATTTATCTGAAGAGAACAAAAACACTAACTTGAAAAGATATATACATCCCATTTTCATTGCAGCATTATTTATAATAGCCAAGATATGGAAACAACCTAAGTGCCCCCTGATGGATGTACAGATGAAGAAGATGTGGTCTATATATACAATGGAATACTACTCATCCATAAAAAAGAATGAAATCTTGCCATGTGCAACAACATGGATGGATTTGGGGGGTATTATGCTAAGTGAAATAAGCCAGACAGAGAAAGATGAATATCATATGAATTCACTTATATGTGGAATCTAAAAAAACAAAACAAAACTCACCATAAAAAAAAAAAAACTCATCGATACAGAGAACAGGATGGTATTTGCTAGAGTGGAGGAAGGTTGGAGGAAGACAAAAATGGATGAAGGGTGTCAAGAGATATAAACTTCCAATTATAAAATAAATAAGCCATGGTAACATGATGTACAACATGGTGACTATAGTCAATAATGCTATAGTACATATTTGAAAGTTTTGAAGAGAGCAAATCCTGTAAGTTCTCATCACAAGAAATAAAATGTTTTTATAAGTTTGTATGGTGATAGTAACTACACTTATTGTGGTAATCATTTTGCAGTGTGTACAAATATTGGATAATTACACTGTACACCTAAAACAAGTGCTATCAATTATACCTCCATAAAAATCACTTTGGTAAATTGCTGAAAAGAACCAAAAAGGCAATTAAAACATCACCTGAACTTACTGCAAAGAAAATTCAAAAGAAAGGCTTTGGAAAAGATCACAAATGGGGAGAGAGGAAAGGATTGAGACTAAGATTGCCTGTCATTGGGAAAAATGAGCATATTTATCCCTTTAGTGTTCATCCAGGCTGAAATATGGAAAGAATGTCACCACAGTCAGCCATCCTTGAAGTTTTCTCTAATGACTTGACATGGCAAGTGTTTGAAAAGAGAGTGTTTAATACCTTAAGCTGGACTAAAACCTTAAGAGTTGTATGAAATATAGTGCTACCTCCCAAAAGGGAGGTAGGCAGTGGTAAAATCAGAGCATTTGTATTCTCTTTCCTGTTTGTGTCAAATTCCCTGTCCACCTCTGACTAGACCTTTAAAAAGAGACCTCTAACTTTCCATGTAGTCTCTCTTCAATTGTGGAATCATACGAGGTTTCTTTAAAAAAGCATCCAAAAGCAGTCTTAAGCCCTCTTAGTTTGTTTGCTTGTTTCTTTCTTCCCTTCCCCTGAAGAGAACAAAAACACTAACTTGAAAAGGTATATACATCCCATTTTCATTGCAGCATTATTTATAATAGCCAAGATATGGAAACAACCTAAGTGCCCATTTTTCCCAATGACAGGCAATCTTAGTCTCAATCCTTTCCTCTCTCTCTCAGTTCCCTTCTGATTGCTCTCTTGCCTTCTTTTAATTAGCTATTAGAAGAACTTGCATTTAAACTTTGTCTTTCCTGTAAGTAGAATGTGTTATTCATGGTTTTCAGAACCCTACCTGGATAGCTCGGTGAATGTTTGAAGAAATTGTTGCTCCCCATTTGTGATCTTGTCATAAATTTGATTTCCATGCCTGTCTCCTTGATGTCAGTGTGTATGTCATGACCAAGGTTTTATCAATAACTATTCTGGACATTTAAGAATAAATCTAGTCAATTTCCAAAATTTTTGCTTTTGTTGCCTGTGCTTTGGTGTCCTATCCAGGAAATAATTCTAAGACCAATGTGATGAAGCTTTCCCCCTATGTTTTCTTCTAGGAATTTTATAGTTTCAGATCTTACATTTAAGTCTTTAATCCATTTTGAGTTGATTTCTGTTTATGCTATAAGACAAGGGTCCAATTTCATTCTTTTGCATGTGGATATCTAGTTTTTTTGAGGAGCCCATCCTTTCCCTGTTTTGTTGTCTTGGCACCCTTGTTGAAGATCATTTGACCATATATGTGTGGGTTTATTTTTGGGCTCTCTATTCTTTTCCATTGGTCTATAGGTTTGTCTTGATTCCAATACCATACTGTTTTGAATACTGTAGCTTGTAATACGTTTTGAAGTTAGGAAGTGGGGGATAATACCAAACAAATCACAAGGAGAAAATTAGAGGTAAAGGGAAGGTTAAGAAAAAGAGCAGAATATATATTTTAAAATATCCTTAAGTCCAATATGTAAAATGACTAAAAGGAAACATGTGGAGAAACACATTACACTGATAAACAAACCAAGTGAGAGTTCAGGTGACTAACAAAGCTGGCCCAAGACTTCAGGATATATTCAGGTCTTTCTGAAACTGGTTAACGATTGGGCTGAGCAGGATGTGAGGAGACGGTGTTGGCGAGAGGGAGGAGGAGGAAAAAGGAAGAGAGGTGCTCTCTGGGCTCTTTGGTCATATTTTACAAGCTTCTGCCCAATTCTTGGCCAATGTGGTCATGGGAACACAGAATGGAATAAGCAAGAGCTCCTTTGTTTAACACACATTTAACACACACATCAAGTTACTCCCATTTGGCAGGTATTGAGCTGGGGACTGAAGATTAGTGTAAAGTTTGGTCTTTGGAGAGTTGTCAAGTTTACAGAAATATTTGTTCTGTTATTTTTGTCCATTCTCTTTTTGTGAGTTTGTTACTTTTAGTTACAAAAGCAACAAATGCTTACTGTAATAAAAAAATATAAACTATAAAGAATGCAAAAAAGTAAAAGGTGAAATATTCTCTCATCTCCCAATTCCACTGCCCCGTTATCGCCACCAGTAATGGGAGTTTGTCTCCTTCCAGATCTAAACATGTGTGTATGCCCAAATATGTGTAGGGTTTTAGCTTTATAAAAATGACAAACAATACATTTTGTTCTGCGACTTTTCCCCCTTGTTCTGGATAATTCTTTTTGTTTTATAAATATATTACTGATACCTTCCCTGTCAGTATAGGCAGAGCTACTTTAAGTATACTTTAAATATAAATAAATATAAGTATTCCTCTATTGATGGACACTCAGGAGTTCTCCAAAATTTGTCAATTATTAACAATGCTGCAATGAGCAACCACACAGATGTATTCTTAGTCACTCAAGCTTAGATTTCTACAGAATAGATTTACAGAAGTTGTTCAAACAACATGTCTATTTTTAATTTTGATAGATATTGCCAAACTGTTTCTAATAGATGCTACCAATTTACACTCCTGACAAGTATTGGAGAGTGACTGTTTTCCTAGTTCCTCATGCTCCGGGTATTATCAGTTTAAAATTTTGGCCAATATGATAGATAAAATGTTTTTTCACTATTCTACATTGCTAATGATTTAATAGTAAGGTTAAACATTTGGTTATTGGCTACATGTTCTTGAGGATTGTCTTTGTACCCTTTTTACTATGTTTTCTGATTACTAGATCTAATAGGCTGATACGGAGAAAGAAATTTAAATAAGGATAGAGCTGAAGAGCAAAAAGAAAGAGATTTACACAAAGATTACTGTGGAGAGGAGGCATTTTTTAAGGGAAGAAGAGGGTTGAGAACTACCTTTCACTGTACCCCTACCTTGCACTAAGTATTAGGCTAGCTCTGCACACAAGCCAGTCCAAATGGACAGTTGTGAACTGGGGGCAGTGAGCACCAGGATACTGTAAACTTTTATTCCTTTAGATTTCCAGAGAGAATGATAATTCATGCTCACGAGGCCTATAAAGTAAGTGTAGTCACTTCATTGGTAGGGCATTAAAGCAAGAGACACAAAAATAGAACACTTTGTTCTGCTAACCCAACACTTCGTTCTCCTTTTGATATTTGTGATCAAATCTCATAACTCCTTACTCAGATATACACCTGTTATCAGAGGCATTTACCTTCATAGCAGAGTAGCTAGGAAGAAAATCTCAAGGAGGGAAGAAGAGTAAAGAAAGCTCATGGAGAAAATAAAGAGAAGAAAGGAGAACAAAGATTTAGAACATGCTAAAAGATTTTTTTTTTCTTAAAAGATGATCATCTGGTTATCAACCAATAATTATAACATTGTTTCTAAAATAACTTTTTAGAATCATGCTCAAGTTTCAAATAACCAGGTCCAATTTGTATAGAACCCTCTATTAACTGAAAATTTCCCTTGTTTTTCTTTTATTGCACTACATGCATTCTTGGTAAGGTAACTCCTAGATGGATAAAGGGAACTTCAAAAATTCTGCTCTAAAGAGAAAGAACACATGACAAGAAGATAAACTACTATTAGGTGTTTATTCTCCCCCATCCACTAGCTTCTCTAATATATCCTGGGCTTGGAAGAAAGCAAACTCAATCATCTACTCCTTCCATATTTGCATTACTGAAAAGTGTGGACTGGTAACTATAATGATTATCTGGAAAATTTTTAGAACCTTAATGTTCCTGAGGTTGTCAGATATTTCATTGCCCTTTGCATAGTAGGAAATTAAACTGATACATTTTTAAAAATAGCCACAGGATTTAAAATACAAAAGTTTTATCGAAACATTTATTCATTAAACAATTTAATTCATCAGCACCAACCCATTCTTTAAGCCTGCTTGTTATTATTATCCTGTGCCATTTTAACAATTTTTAAAAGTTGTCTGGCCCAAGTCAAAGGTTCCCAACAATGTAACAATCTAAGTAGAAATACAAGTACAACTAAGGACTACAGCCATAAATACAGTGGTCCTTTCCCCTTTTAGCTTTAGCATGCTGAGCTGCCACAGCCTCTTGGCCAGCTATGAAAAGTCATCAGCATCATAGTCTGGCAACTAGTTGTTAAGAGAAAAGTCAGGAGACCAGCCTTCTATTTCTAGACCTTCCCTGACTCATCCTTACATCAATGCTGAAATGTAGTCTGTCCAATTCAACAAAACTCCAACATGCAAACTCCTGTGTTGGTGTACTACTGCAAAGGGTGTAAAGATTAATATATATATATATATATATATGAATATATATATATATATAATCATTGTTCAGTGGGAGTTCAAAGACTAGTTTAAAGGGGAAACTCCTATAAATAAGTCTGATACAAGGGAGTTATTAACAGGGATCAGTGGAATATAAAGAGATTCTAATTGTTCCTCTTATATGACCCTCTGTATATGCCCTTCGTATATGAGGCAGGACTCACTGAAAATGGGGGTTTTGAAGGAGGTGGCTGTTTGGGACCCAGTCTTCCTCTGGGTAACCTGAGAGCTCCCCAAAGTGACATTCAGTGCCCTTCTCCTGAAACAAAAATCCAGGTCGCACGTTCAGAAAACTATTCCGTGAAGGAGATTTGAGAGATGATAAGCTCTGCAGACCATGAGCCACTAAACGCCACCGTGAATCATGTTGTGCTTAGCCATATAGAGAGGGACTCTTTCCATCCTGCACGACTACTGGCTCTTCCAGGCATTAGGACAAATAAGCAGCAGGGGCTTTCAGATGGCCGACAACCTTGAAGCCAAGGCACTGCATTTGATTGTGGATACTGGTAGGCTTCCCGACTTTATTAGTCCATAGCTTCATAATGTGAGCGTCAAACAAACGGTTTTCCATGTGTACGTGGAGCCAGTAGGCAGAACGATGCCTTGAAGTTCCCGATGTGACTTCCTCCCCAGGCAGGCTCTTAGGAAATCAGTGCCTACTCCATGCTGTTCAAGAAAGATACTTTGGAGAATATTTATGAGACAGTATGAGTACCTGTAAAAGTCTGCTCATGCAGTGCATACACTAGTTGAAGTGGGCTTGGGGATCATTTACCCTTAGCATTGAAGAAACTTGCAAATGTTGTCTAACTTAAACTTCTGCCTTTGGGTAAGCCCAGAAATTAAAGATGGACCTTACTTTACAAGGAGGTCATACTTTCAGAAATTATTAAGGTTATCTTCATACAATGCACACATATTTAGAGCCATTTTCTCTCATCAAACACAGCCTAAACTTTTAATCCTATTCCTATTCTATGACTACTCTCAATGCCCATTTTTCTTTCTTCTTTATCCTCATGTACATATTACTTGATTTGTCATAATCCTCAAAATCATTTTCTAGTATTAAGTAACTTTTGGCACCAGAGAGTTTGACTTAATGTCTGACTCAAATTCCTCATGCTTCCATTTCAAATAATCTTTTTTTTGCTCCCAGGGAAGGCAGACAATAGCTGGTCTCACCATCGTCTACACAAAGCTCCTTCACAAACCTTAAGACGGTCATTTATTATTTTTTTTAAACAAGAGATGCTTTCTATCAAATCTTTGAAAATCAGTTTTTAAGAAATGTTAGCAAGCCCTCAGTTTATCTTGGTCTTATCTGGAGTCAGCTGAACTTGGCAGCACATAGCTTTCTCCTAGGTATAATTACAGTCTGGAGGAGAATGCAATTTGTGCAGCATTCCACTGACCTACAAGCTGACCTTGTGCAGGGGCAAATTCACAGGTTGCGTTAAACCCTATTAGACATGCCTAGTTTAAGGCGAAGCCTTTCTAGACCCCCGTCGCATGCTGGATTAGGGCAGTCACACATGCGTACTATTACGTTGCCTAAGGAGCTCTTGCAATGCCTTTCAGAGAGGGGATAGGCAGGCCAACGTCCCACACTGCCTAATCCTGCACCTTGAGCTGGTGTATCCAAATGATTATTATTTCTTACATATGCGGATTTTTAGAAGAACCTGCCTCTTTGAATAAGAATTAAGACAGAAATGGGAAGACAGATTTGCTACACTGGAAAAAAAACACACCCTGACTACTCAGCTAGAAAAGTCTTGCCAGACAGACTGAGAAAGAACTCCTGCCAGGCCCAGTGGGATTTTTCACATCTACATAAAATCCACATATATTTCAGCTTTCTGCCCGAGCTTGGCAGACGTGGCCAGAAGTAAAAATAAAAATAAATGGTCTGAATAGACCATGAATGCTGGAAGCATACTTGGCCAAGTGAATTCGGCAGAGCTACAAAATTAAGAGAATTACAGAAGCCTTGTTCTTCCAGGGAGCCTTCCCTGTCTGAAACTGAAGATGATGAATTTCTCCACCTACACCTTCACTGGACATCAAACACAATCAAACCTATGCCAGATCAGGTAGGTACTCTGTTCTTTGGCTTAGTCCTCACATTTGAAATTTCTCCGTTTCAGTCATAAGATTCCCATCTTCAGTGAAGTTGGTTTTATCATAGAACAGGCGCCATATCTAGTTAAATACAGCCACATATGTTATTGCCAACAAACATCTCCCGGGCACTTTAGGCAAATAAAGACATAAAGCCTTTCCTACCTGAATCATCCTCCCTCCACCAAAAACAAACAAATAAATGAAGGATCCACAGATATGGGCAGATATTTCCTTACGTGACAAGGATATATTTCAAATATCCATGCGTGAGTCATGTTCGACTCTAGAAGAAATGAGTCCGTGGTTTGCCTCTCTCAAGGAAACTGAAGATGGCGGAGAGTACGCAGGAAGGAGACAATCTGCCTCTCCAAAGCAAAATTCTAAAAAAACATTATTTCTATTTTTGTGCCCTCAGACTGGTGATCTTTGGCTTATGCTTCATATCAGTACTCACTGACCGCCATTCTTTGGCAAAACCACAGACATTAAGAGGCTGGTATAAAGCCCATGCACTACTAATAAAAAGGCAGCTTGTCTCATCGACAGGAATCCCTTGCTTTTCTAAGCCACTGGCTGCCAAAGGGATCCAGGTGCTTTCATAAGGACTGTTGCATTTACCTCAAAGACATTCTTGTGGACTAAGCTGGTAGGCAGACAGAACCCTACGTTAGAGACCTAGAAATTGATGAACCTATCCTACAGGCTACAAGCTCTGATAGTCAAGCTGAAAACCTGCTCTGGATATGTCCAAATCACAAATATAAATTCGTGTGGCGTCCCGACCAGCTGGATTGGAGAGCAGCATCTTCTGCGGACGAGATAGGGTATAACATGGAACCCTTAGCTTTCGTGCTCCCTTACTGAACTGTCACCCACTCGCAACCCCTCCAGCACCAAACTGCAAATTCTTACTTTATAATTAATAGAAATCTAATTTGGAAGAAAGAGTGAGAATTTCCCAAGGGAATTCTAAGAAGTGATACAAGATAATACAAGGCCATGAAGCATAATACCCCATGGATGCAGGCCTTATACACAAAATTTAAAAAAAAATTCATGGGACAAAACAACGGACACAATCCCGCTTTCTGTTCTTGCGCCCTCCCTGCCATTTCTAGTGTGGCAGTGACTGGAGATGAGACAGGTAAGCGACTCCTCCTCCCAGCCGATGCCAAGGAGCAAGGGCCAGCTGGAGGGGACCGGCAAGACCAGAGCTGGCTATCATCTTGTTCTCTCTCTCTCCTCAGGGAGAGGGAGCGCTTCCTTGGAAACATGCAATTGTTTCTTGGCAGGTGCCCAGGAAAATAAATGCTGACTCAGGTTCCTTGTCCCGTCTCCTGTGTTCCAACCCCTGCCGCTCTTTGGCGTCACCGCCAGAGGAGTCGGTTGGCTGGCTCCATGGTGCCATATTATGAAGTGTCACCTGACTTGGTACAAACAAGCTGATGGGTCAGCAATGGCCAGATAGGCTTCTGGGTAGTGGCCTCTGTCAACTGGCCTGATGAGGCCATTAAAATAAGCTTTCCACACACAGCCTGATTATCTGTCCCGCTAAATGTTTCAAGGAAAACTAAGCTTCACTGTTCTGTCAGACTGCTAGGTCTGAATCTCTTCCATGGCCTTATTTTTGGGGACACATAAAATTGCTCAGATGAAGTTTACTTTAAGGATTTAGGCTTTTCACCAAGAAATGTGAAAAGGCGAATTGTCACCCTGTCTTGCGTCTGAGAACATATTTGGCATCCCATACCCTTACTGATGAGACAGAAAAGCCCTTTTATTGGTTTTCAGACCAGCGAATTCTGTTCAGAAAGCAAATGGAGAGAAGACCACAGCAGGTGAAGGCCGGGGCTGGGACAGGGTGGGGGGCACCATGAGGTGAAGGGGGGACAGGAATATGGGCAGGAGATAATTCTGGTGGTTTGGAAGTTTTTGTGTCAAAACAAAATCACATGCATTTTCCCACTGATCAGAGATTCAGGAGAGAAAATGACCAAGAGACATCCGTGCATTCATTGCCCTGTCTTCAGGCTGGGCCAAAGGACCGCCACACAGAGGTACAGGTGAGAAATACCATCCTGTCGTCTCTGAGAGCTCAGGGCCCCTCCAGGGGTGCTTGGCTGTAATGAACATGAAACAATGCTAAGCCACTGACAGCTGACCTGGGGAGAAGCAACTAGACAGAGGGCTATGTGGCAGAAGGAAAATGAAAAAAGAAAACAGGAGACTATGAAGAGATCCAACCTCTAGTAAAACATAAAACCAAACCAAAACAAAACACAGGCCCAACTGTCCAAGACTGCCTTTTAAACTGATGGTGTGCATGCTAAGCTACGGTGGTCCAAGAGTGAGACGGAAGAGGGACTCTCTTTGTGACAGATATTAATAACAACAGGATAACCCAAGAAAATTCAATTCCATGCCCTCAGGTGGCCTCCAACCATCATGGCTCAAACCCTCCCAAGGCCAGGAACTTATTCCATATGTATAACTCGGCCTTTAATAGCTGGGTGGAGAATTTATTTACTCTCTGTTTTAGGAGGGTTGGGAGTACAGTGGCTCACCGCTCAAGATATACCAGAGGCATGGAGCTTTAAGTCATGTTTTATTGTTTTTAAATTTCTGTATTTATAATCCTACTTTAAAATCCCATCCCAACAAGCAATCTGCATGGCTATCAAAACAAGTAGAGGAAATGTTCCTTCTCTTCCCCTTCTCTCCCCACTGGACCTAGCACTGAGGAGAAGGGTGAAAGCTTTCTTTCAGTCATTCCTAAATTGCATGGGATTGCATGGGGTGGGGATCCTACATACTTCTATAAACTGTAGGCAAAGCCTGCAGTTGCCTATAGAAAACTGTCTATAGTATAAGGCAATTAAGAATTTGTGGGCTATCCTCTAGAAGTTTAGTGTGCATGTGAATTACCAGGGACCCTGTTAAAAATATAGATTCTCATCCACTAGGAATAAGATTCAGTTTGGGACTGAACTGTATTCCGTTTACAAAAGATAGGTTGAAGTCCTCATCTCCAATACCTCCGAATGTGACCTTATTTGGAAATGGAGTTACTGCAGGTGTAATTAACACAGATGAGGGGCGCCTGGGTGGCTCAGTCGTTAAGCGTCTGCCTTCGGCTCAGGTCATGATTCCAGGTCCTGGGATCGAGCCCCGCATCGGGCTCCCTGCTCCGCGGGAAGCCTGCTTCTCCCTCTCCCACTCCCCCTGCTTGTGTTCCCTCTCTCGCTGTGTCTCTCTCTGTCAAATAAATAAATAAAATCTTTAAAAAAAAAAAAAAAAAAAAATTAACACAGATGAGGTCACACTGGAGTCGGATGGGCCCCTAATCCAATGTGGCTGGTGTCCTCATAAGAAGATGGCCATGGGAAGGCACAGAGACACGGAGGGAGAATGCCAAGTGATGACAAAGGCAGAGAATGGAATTACGATGCTGCATGCCAAGGAATGCCAACGACTGCCAGCAAGCCACTAGCAGATGGGAAGAGGTGAAGGATTCCCCTACCGGTTTCACTGGGAGGATGGCTCTTTCCAATACCTTGATTTCAGACTCCTAGTCTCCAGAACTATGAGACAATAAATTTGTGTTGTTTTTAGTCACCCGGTATGTTGAGGAAGGCCCAGGAAACTAACACAGGGCCTGAGGGCCTTATATTTCTAGTAAGCTCCCAGGTAATACGTATGCTGCTGCCCCAGGGGCCACACTCTGGAGTCAGGTGACCTCAAATGAACATATTCTGTTGTTCACTCTCATTGGCACTTAGCACAATGTCTGACATATATGCATGTATGTTTATACAATCCCCAATTCCCAGAGTTTTTTGGACTAACCAGCTGGAAATGTGCCCGTCCCTCTCCGTCTCCTGAAGGTATGTGCCCAGTCAAGAATGACTGCTTTCTTACATAAGGCCAAGGCCAGCAACACAGATAAGCCATGCCAGCCTCTTAAGGATTCTAAATAATAAAGTTTGTAAGACCTTGGGACTCCCTGTCTTAGCAATATTCCTCATTTAATATTAAAACACTGAACCCAGTCTCCTATATATTCTTGGTGACTCCGATAGGGCTTTTTCTCTCCAAAGTTTAGAGTGTTAGGCTTTTGAGAAGAACACGTGCTAATAATTACTCCAAGCTGGGTAGTGATGATGGACAACAGGAACCTTATTATCTTCAATGTCATCGTGTGTCTTTGATATGATAATCACTGCATTCAAGATATCAGAAATGATGGATGGCCTTTGATTCAGAGTGTACCACGATGCAAATTACCTGGCTCTTTCCCACTCCTGCTCGGACGGTGAAGACCTAGTGACAGTGGGCTCTCCTAGCTTCAGGCCTTGAGCCATCAGGAGGCAAAATCTGGGGCAAAAGCCAAAGGGGAACGTTCCCTTCTTTAAGGACGCCTGAGGCAACTTTAGTTTTCCCTTTTATGGACAAGCTTCACCTAGAACAGGAGACGTAAGTATCACACCACTTCTAGTAGGCTCACTGAGTTCGTTCTAGAACCATGACACGAGGATTCCAGGAAATTCTAACAAGGGAGGAAAGATGAAAGAGCACTGTGTATATGTACTTTAAAACTGCTAGGAGATTCTGTCAGGGCTGATGCTACATAACCCAGCACATTTCCCCCAGTTAGTAATTAGTCTTTATCATCCTCCTCGCATTCACTGCGCATCCAGCGAGCACACACTATATGCTACCCTTCAGGCGTCCATGGGAATGGGATAACAGAGCAATCCAAAATATTTACTATCATTCATGAAGAGTGAGCCCTTACCTCCAGCCTGACTAGAGTCATCAGCGTAAGTACCCTGAGGTTTTCATATGGACGAATCACCTCCTAAGAGCACAAGTGCAAAAGGCACACAGTAGGTGATTTGCCCAGAGTCAACACACGTCTGACTACTTGTCCTGTATGCTTTCCCTTGAAACACATCTCATTCCTACAAGGATGTACATGCCCCATCACCTGTGTTGCAACAAGGCAATAGCCTCTAAAATGTGAAAATCAAGATGTGTTTGAGTTGTCGGGTAGCAGAGGAAAGGCCTTTCACTTCCTTTTCTCCTATACAACCAGCCCCAAATAATGGGACTGAGTTTCAAAACCAAAATCTATCTTCAGTGAAATTAGTAGACCCCCTGCAATTTCAAAACAGAAAATGTGAAGGCAGAAGTAGTTGAAAGAGTGGTAAATTCCATGGCACTATGGAAGGACAAATCTCATTGTCTGCTGGGCAAGGGAGAACCTTGGACACGTACACATTAGAGGGATCATGTGCTTGGGAAGGCAACAGTGAGGCAGGGAGCCAAAAATAAGGGATGATTTAAAAGTTGGTATATAGTGCAATTAGGTGCCAGGTGTATAATCTCACCTATATGCTCAGGAAATACAGTTTCTAGAGAAATTCAACCAGACAGACTTGGGGTTCATGGACACCAGGCAGAGCAGACAGGGGGGTGGAGGTCTTGTAGTGGAATGGAGTAATTATTGAAATTCCACATCCTTTCTTAGCCTCTCTGTTAGAATGCTAGCAGTCAGGCTGATGCACCACTCCCCAGCCCCAATCAAGTGCCTGGAGAAATCCATCTGGAAAAACAGATCAGTCTAAAAGCAAAGACAAGGGGCCCCCTGGGTGGCTCTGTTGGTTAAGTGTCTGTCTTCAGCTCAGGTCATGATCCCAGGGTCCTGGGATCGAGTCCTGAGTTGGGCTCCCTGCTCAGTGGGGACCCTGCTTCTCCCTCTCCCTTTGCCCCTCCCCCCTCAAATAAATAAAATCTTTATATAAAATAAAATAACAAACTGTAGAAATGATCCCTGAAAGTATAGAGTCATGGAACACTACCTCAAAAACTAATGATGTAATGTATGGTGATTAACATAACATAATAAAAAAAATAATAAAAAATAAAATAAAATAAAAGCAAAGACAAACTCCCAACTGAAATAAATGGCTGGTCTGCAACTGTTTACCCCACGGTGAGACCCACCAATGGGCAAACCTTGTCCATTTCTACTGAGCTTCCATGCAGGTTTATCTTGCCTCAATCTTATATATGATATAGCAGCCAACGGTCACCAACTATTTGAAAAATCCTCGAACTTGAAATACAGATGTCAGAACAAAAAAAATATTAAAAAGGAACTTGGAAGATGGAACAGAAAGAAAGTAGTAAGCAAAAGAAATATGTAAAGAAACTATAATTTATGAATTAATAAATTATGAACTCAAGAAGATAATTGGATTCTTTTAAAAAAGAAGTAAAATGAACTTTTATAAATTAAAATATAATTCTGAAATACAAAAATCTTTGTCTATCACAATAGGAAGTCCATAGTGACTAAGAAAGTGAGAACTACTAATACCTTTGGAAGCCCTCTAGCTTCCCCAAATCTTCCTCCAAAGGACCCACTCTTCTGATTTTATGTTTATTATTCCCTTGCTTTTATTTTTTTTATAAAAATCATTTTGTCACAAATGTATGATTCCATCAACTTTGTAGGCTTTCACATTTTTGACCTTCAGACAAATGGAATCATTCATGACTTTTTTCACTTGACATCTCATTTAAAAATCATCTATGTGAATGCATGGAGCGATAGCTAACTCTCTTTCAAAGCTGTATAGTATTTTTTTTTTTTTAAAGATTTTATTTATTTATTTGACAGAGAGAGAGACAGCGAGAGCAGGAACACAAGCAGGGGGAGTGGGAGAGGGAGAAGCAGGCTTCCCGCTGAGCAGGGAGCCCGACGTGGGGCTCGATCCCAGGACCCTGGGATCATGACCTGAGCCGAAGGCAGACGCTTAACGACTGAGCCACCCAGGCGCCCCAAAGCTGTATAGTATTCTGTTCCGTGACTTGACCTCAGTCCATTTGTCTACTCTAATAACAGTGTCATTTTCAGATTTTTGCTATTATAAACAAAGCTTTCACAAACATTCTCATATGAGTCTTCTGGTACAAATGTGCAGAAGTTTGAACAGAGGGTATACACATGTTCATATGAACTAGGTAAAGCCAAATTGCTTTCCAAGTATATGGAGCAACTGACCTCCCAGTTAGCACAATGAGAACTCCTACCATTCCATACCCTCCCGATATTTCAGTTATACTTATTAATTTTTGCCAAGCTGGTGGGTCTATAATGAGATCTCTGCATTTCCTAGTTCTGACTTGTTGATTATCTCTTCACATGTTTATTGACCATTCATTCCATGACAAGCCTCTTCATGTCTTTTGCCTATCTTTCTAATAGAAGGTGACCAACTTATTATTGATCAGTAAAAATTCTGTATGTATCACGGAGAGTAATTCTTCTTCAGTTATATATGTTATGAATGTCTTCCTCAAGCTTGTGGCTTATCTTTTCATATTCTTTGTGCTATCTTTTGATGAACTAGAGTTTTTTATTTTAATGTACATTGTTTCTTATTTGATTTATACTTTTTGTGTCTTTTCCATGTAAGGTTAAAACATAGGCTCCTATATTCTTTTTTAAAAACTATTAACTTTTACCTTTCATGTACTTGATACATCTGGAATGGATTTTTATTCATGATATGAGGGAGGGATCTTTTTTCTTTCCTTTGGGCCATATATATATATATATTCAATTTTTAAAATATTTTTTAAGAGTCAATTTTACCCACTGATCTGAGATACCATGTTTAGCATATATTAGTTTGCATGTAATACATTGATCTTGCTGCTGAACCCTCAACTCTATTAATCTTTGTTTTGTTGTTTTCTGTGCCAATTAGTACCATACCATACTTACCTTACTTTATTTTTCTTGACATGAGGTAGAATAAGTATCCTCCTGATTTTTCTTTTTCAGATTTTTTTTCTCAACTTTGTTATTCCTTTGCTTAAAAAAACAGTTTTGCCACAGATATGTGATTCCATAAAATTCCTTGGATTTTCATGTGTTTAACTTCAGATCAATGGAATAATTTTTTTGGGGGGGACTTTTTTACTAATCATCACATTTAAGGTTGTTTCTGTAAGGTTATTTTTGAACCTCTGCTCTTCCATACAAATTTTTAGAATAAGTTTTTCAAATTCCAAATAATCCTATTTAGATTTTGATCAGAATTACTATGAAACTAGAAATCAACCTGGGGTTAACTGACATCTTTATAATACTGGTTTTCCTATTCATAAACAGAATAGCTCTCCTTTTATTTTAGGTCTACTTTAATGCCTTCAATACAGTAATTTTTATCCATTGCTGGATTTAATTAGCTAATCCTCTGTTTAGGATCTTCACATCTATATTAGAGAAACTAGACTGTATTGTTTCTGTACTTCCTGTCCTTGTCTGATGGTGCTATCAAGACTATATACCGGGCGCCTGGGTGGCTCAGTCGGTTAAGCGTCTGCCTTCGGCTCAGGTCATGATCCCAGGGTCCTGGGATGGAGCCCCGCATCGGGCTCCCTGCTCCGCGGGGAGCCTGCTTCTCCCTCTCCCACTCCCCCTGCTTGTGTTCCCTCTCTTGCTGTGTCTCTCTCTGTCAAATAAATAAATTAAATCTTTAAAAAAAAAAAAAGACTATATGCCAGCTCCGAGTGTAACATCATTTTCTAGTCTCTAAAGCATTTTGTGTAAGAAGGAAATATTTGGTGTAATCAAACCATCTGGTACTTTGTGGGAAGATTTTAAACCACTGATCGAATTTCCTTAGTAGTTATAGGCATTCAGGTGTTCTGTTTCTCCTGGGCTCAGATTTGGTAATTCATATTTTTCTAGGAAGTTGTTTATTTCATGTTTTTTATTTCATGTTCTTTAATTGGCAAAAGTTTACTCATGGTATTCTCATTTATCTTGTACATTTCTTTTGCATCTTGCAGTTATATTCACTTTTACCTTCCTAATATTTTTATATATGTTTGTTTTGCTCAATCCTGCCAAAAGTGTGTGAATTTTATTGTTTTCAAAGAACAAACTTTTAACTTTATTGATCTTTTGTACTATGTTTTAAAATTTTTTTTAAATTCCCATTCTCATCTTTTAAACTGTATTTGGTTGAATCACATGAAACTGTAAATATTTGATCACATTTGACCTAAAAAAAAATGGCTTCTCTTATCTTTTAACCTAACATTTTTTTCTATTTTCTTTGTTTTTTGGGTTTTTTTAGCTATTAATTTTGGAAGCTAACTTTTTTTTTGACCTTTTTTTCCCCTAATATAAACATTTATAACCATACATTTAGTTACATCCTAGGAGTCTTGATAAACAATATTTTTATTTTTTGAGTTTTTTTTTTTTTTTAAAGATTTTATTTATTTATTTGACAGAGAGATAGAGAGAGAGCACAAGTAGGCAGAGGTAGAAGGAGAAGCAGGCTCTCCGCCGAGCAGGGAGCCCAATGCAGGGCTCGATCCCAGGACCCCAGGATCATGACCCGAGCTGAAGGCAGACGCTTAACCGACTGAGCCACCCAGGTGCCCTATTTTTTGAGTTTAAAGTGTTTTCTGCTTACTGTCCATCACTCAGTAAGCAGAAATGAGCACTGGGTATTATATAAGACTGATGAATCACCGACCTCTACCTCTGAAACCAATACATTATATGTTAATTAATTGAATTTAAATTTAAAAAAAGTTTTCTCTGAGTCCCATTATAACTTCTTTCTTAATCTATGAGTTATTTACAGTATGAATATAAATTTTAAAAGGCAAGGAGGTTTTTGTTATTGACATATTTATCTTTCTGTTTTTTATATATAATTTCAGTTTGATTAGAGAATGTGGTCTGTATGAAAAATTGCTTGAATTTGTTGAAATTTGTTGACAGAGGACCTTTTCATTTTCTTAAGTCTTTTAATACTCCTTAACTCTCTCTTTCCCTCTCTCTCTTTTTTTTTTTTGAGAGGGAAAAAGAGAGAAGGGGTGGAGGGGGAGAGGGAGAGAGAGAATCTTAAGCAGCCTCCCTGACCAGCATGCAGCCAGATGTGGGGCTCAATCGCACAACCCCGAGATCACAACCTGAGCCGAAATCATGAGTTGGACGCTTAACTGACTGAGCCACCCAGGCGCCCCCGTAATATCGCTTAAGTCTTAAAATTATATCCATGTATGATGCTGATGAAAATTTAAATAAAGTATAATAGCTAATTCAGTCTATTTCATTAATATGGAAACCAACCTAAAATATCATACTTTGAATTCCATCATCACCCAAATCAGCCATTGTAGATGTGTTTATATTTATTTGTAGCTTATCATGCTCTGAAAGGATTCCAGGAGGCCACCTACGTCCCCGCCAGCAGCTGCCATATTTAAAATGGTATCACAAACACAGATTCCCATGAAAGCCAAACAAAAATAGTTCTAGCAAATGGAGACACATTTTGTTACCTTTTTGTTCTATTGCATTGTTTTCTCTTGGCACACCTCGAGGACATTCATCTCTGAGCATCCAGCTTAAATGCATTTTTTAAAAAATGATATAGTTGTGTCCCCATGGGACACGCAAAGAAAGGACAGAGTAAAAGGGACATCCTGTAGCTCTCCGTGGGCTCAGAAGCCATGACTGAAGGAGAAATGGGGCCTCTGGTTGAGTCCAACCTTCTGTTCTCCTTGGGGGTGACACTAGAGGATTCTCATTGTTCTTATTCCTACTCCTCATGGTAATGATGATGGTGCCAAGAGTATGGCGGCAGCAGCAAACATTTCTGCACCAGGCACCAAGCTAAACACAGAGATTATTTTAATTCTCATAGTCACCCTTTGAAGTAGATACTATTATTATTCTCACTTTGCAGATGAGGAAACTGTATGGAGGAGCCTTAGAGGGATGAACAGCCTTGTCCCATGAACACAGTGATGAGTCAGAAAGAAACCCATGTTGAACTACTACACTACGCCCTTCCATCCTCAGACTAGTTGTGACTCTCGGTGCACTGGGTGTACTAGAGGAAACAGTTGCTCGGAGGCCTGGAGCTCAGGCCTCTACGACAGCCTTGCTCCTGGCTTCTTGGTGGCTCCGGGACAAACCCCAAGATCTCAGCTGACAGGACTCGCAGACCAGTGCGGGAGTCTGTACCTATCTCCTTCCACATGGACCTTCAGCCTCAGAGGCTTACCCCTTCCTTTGGTGGCAAATGAATGGCTGTGTCCCATAGGGCTGAGTTGTCTGGATATCGCCACACCCCAAGAGGGGACGTAATCCACAACAAAGACATTGCATGGTCCAGTTTCTCCAAGGTCTTACTAAATCAGTCTAAACATCGTATGCTTTAGACATTTTGCTGCTACATTCTGAATCACATTCTTCTCTAAGCAACTATCTCAATGTCTAATTTTTTCCATTAGTAAGATGATTATAGTACAGAGTGAACTATCTATAATGAGCCCCAGCTCAAGTAATGTGGCTTTCAGTTGGCTACATTTTAAATAAATCTTTCTTTGTTAATTAATGCACCTTATCCCAGTGTTGTAACACTGATGTTCCTAAATTGGACAGGGAAGAAGAGAACCACACCCAGAGAGGAGGATCCAAAATCCTCAAAATCAGTATGAATGCAATAACCATTTGAAAACAAAGTTTAAAAGTTAGTTTTTGTGCTTGCTGTAAACTAAGGAAGTTGTACAAGAGTCTGCGAGAGAGTAAAAAGTGATGTGATAATTAGGTCATGAATTAACGCCCTGGTACTTGCAGCTCTAAATTATTTTTAAAGACCCCCTTCTCACCTCCTAGGATATTTTGCGCATGCAAAATGCCTAATTGACTAATAAGGTACCTAGCATAAAAGCTAATTAATGAAAATGAAAACACTAAAACTCAGGTTATTTAGTAACCAAAGCCTGGAGCCAGATCCCAATTAAACCACTCTTGGGTGGAGGAAGGGATCGGAATGCCCAATAGGTTCCATCTGGCTGCTTCGGTGGGTCAATCTAGAGCCTCATGTTCTTCTCCAATGAGTCTGTCCACCCTCTCCTTTCCATTGCAATGAGGAGCTAGGACAGTCCTCCTCACACTGCACTGGGGAACTCCCAGGCTCTCCCACTCACATGTAAGGGGCTTGGCAGCTAAGGAATCCAGCTGGAAGCAAGCATGATTCACTAGCTCCTCTCAGCCCAATCCCTTTTGTCATTCATCCCACTGGAGGGGCCCCTAACCTTCCAATCTCATTTGTACCCCACCCAGGAGATCTGATAATGGTCCTGGCAAAGCTGTGGCTTTTCATAACTTCTGGCAGGGGTCTCGCTGACCCATAACATGGCTACACACATGATTTCTTCTCATACTGTCTTTGTAAATTGACCATGGCTAACCTTGCTGCCCTAATCAGATCAATCAGAATAACATTTCTTTAGCTGCGGCATGCTGGCAGCCTCCCGGGCTGAGGCGTGACTCAGAGTCAGGCTCAGATACCGAAGGCGGGTTTTGGAGTTTCCAGTGGTCTCAGGTTTCCTTTGCTTTTATCACAGTTGGTGAGCTTTGTAAGGCCCGTGTTTACAGCCATGCAAATTAGCCTCAGCTGGAGAGAAATCAGGTCAGGCCTAACTGAAATCAAGCTCTGGGCCAAAAGGTATTTTATCAAAAATTGGAAGCGTGGCCATAGTAGTGGGGTCAAGCCAGACTGTCCTAAGAAACACGTGGACAGCTTTGTCTGGTGTAACCTGAACTCTTAGCTGGCCTCTGGACCCTGGAAACTCTGAAAGACGGAGGAGGAGAGGATGGTGAAGCCATACCAGCTGATGGGGGCTGGCCAGTCTGACCAAAGGCTGATGCTGCCAAATGCATTTTTTGTTAAGTAGAGACAAGTATGAGAAGGGAAACATGGCATCTTGGAAGGAAGAAAACTGTGATGTGACGCTGGTTTGCGTTATATCCCACGTTCCTCACGGACCAAGCAAGGTCCGATTTTGCAGTTTCTTTCTACTCACACACTTGCCTATACTCAGTTGTAAAATGTGTGTGTGAAGGTGTTCACACAGATATGATCTGATATTCTGCATCTGGAAAGCATCTTTAAACACATCCACTTTGGATGCCGTGACAGTTACAGAAACTAAGGCCGGAGATGTTACGTGACTGGACACACCGCAATTGCTAACTACTCACCTTGAAGACAAGATCTCTGGCGCCTCTTCGTTGCGATCTTCCCCCATCATATTCCCAGTCTGTCAGTACCCCAGTACATAAAAAAACTTGGTTTATTTTAAGAGAATTCTCCGGTCCATTTGTGTCTCTTAAGATTGGGGGTTACCGACAATTATCCCCTGAGCTCCCACATATCTATGACTCTTACAACATGGTGTGATGGTGTCAAGCAGCTCGATCTTCAGATGGTGCCTGGGGCTGAGTATGGAGATGTTGGTTCACATGTAATTCCCTTGTCTATCTTCTCTCTAATAAGTAAAGTGGAAGTTGGTGGATCTTGAGTGCCCCTATTTGCAAGGTGGAAGTGATGACCAGATCGTTGTAATTCATCTAATTAAAGTTTGCGTCTTTTTGACAGATGAGACCTGAGAGCCAGAGAATTTAAAGAACTTGCCCAAGATTCAATAGTTGGCTAAGGTCAGAGCCAGAAGTAGAAACCAGGTCTACTGACACCAAAGCTAGTGCTTCTTTCACTAAACAATGACCAAGGAATATTCAGCCTTGAAGTATACTTCAAGCCAGGACTTGTAGTTAAACTGAGTCCAACAGACCGTTTGTCAAGTAATTAAGAGCACAAGCTCTGGGGTTGTTGTTAGATCCATTTCCTTACCACTTCTGTGCAATGGTGGGCAAGTCATGTAACCCCTCTAGGCTGAAGCTTCCTCACTTACGAAATGGGAATAATAGCAGTAACCATCTGGGGCGCCTGGGTGGCTCAGTCGTTAAGTGTCTGCCTTCGGCTCGGGTCATGATCCAGGGGTCCTGGGATCGAGCCCTGCATCGGGCTCCCTGCTTGGCGGGAAGCCTGTTTCTCCCTCTCCCGCTCCCCCTGCTTGTGTTCCTGCTCTCGCTGTCTCTCTCTCTGTCAAATAAATAAAATCTTAAAAAAAAAAAAAAAATAGCAGTAACCATCTTACTGGGTTCTTGTGTCGATTAGATAAGTTAATACATGCCGAGTACTCAACCCAAAACCACGTACTTAGCATTAACTATTATCATCGCTATTGAAATCCTTGTCATCTTCACTTGATACACATAACCTAAATGCAAGGTTCTTAAGACTTATTTCTGTCCACATTAAGCATGTCCCTGTGCGAACACACGACCTTTGTGTATGTTGGAGTTGTGTGCACTTTGCAAAGCATTTATGAGTTCAGCTGCGAACGCATCCAGCGGCCTGATTTTTGTGACTTAAATGCACATATCAGATCTTTGCCTATTCTTATTATATCCTCACATACTTCTAGCTCAGAAGTGGAGGCCAGAGGGGTCATTGCATCTGCACCCATCCTCAAATCCCTGTCTAGCTCCAGCCCATGTCATAGTCTTAGAAAAGGGCCTGAATGCAGCATAAATGAGAGGTCCAGAAAAACACAGGCAAGAAATCAAAACTTTCTTCAACCAGGCGGAAGGATACTTTTTAAAAATATAAATATTTAGAATGATTTTCTCATAGCCTATCTTGTCATATCTAATATTTTTTTTGTTTTTCAAAAAAAAATCTATATTCAAATAACTCTTCATTCCCTTAAAAAAAAAAAAAAAACTTCCCTCCCTTCAGATATGGAACATTTATAAAGCTGTGTATACGTGTGTGTTTGCGCACACATGCAGGTCGTGGAGATGATTCTAGGATCAGTTACATAGGGGCTAATCCTAATACTTTATGCATTTTTATATTACAGTCATTCATTCTAAGCACTAGAACTATGTCAAATAGTAATTTCTATTCTACTAATACCTACAGGCCTTTCTCATATGCACTTGGCTCCCAGCACTTTGTGTGGATGATGTGCTCTCATGGTCCACAATGAAGAGACTTAAGGAGACTAAGGAGGGTGCTGAGGGCCGGTTACTCTTCTGTACAGGTTTGCACACTTCTCCCAGCTCGAAGAAGCTAATTTAGCTTTGAGTCTCGGCGTTCTTAGGTGCCCTCTTGTGGTTGGGGGAGGTAATGAGCATCCTAATGATTCTGTGGCTGGCCGGAGGCAGAGTCCAGATTGTTACTGTTTAACAGCCAACAGAGAAATACAGCTGAACTCCAAGAATAATATTCAGATTTAACTTTCTGAAAGAATCATTGATATCCTTACTTGACAAGCTCTAGCCACATTTTTTTTTTTAAATAAGCAAATAAAGTAAAAGTACAAGTTAACTTTTGGGGTCACCTTATTTCCAAATAAACTTTGCAAGGCACAACTTTTGTAAATTGGTGCCTATTGTGGGGTAGAGCTCCCGTTTGCTTTTGGTATGTCTGGCAGGTCAGGGGCCTTTAAGCTGAAGAACAGGAAAGCCCTTATCAATCCAGATATCACTTAAGGAATCTGGACATAGCATAATGACCTCAAGGTCATATATATTGGTGCAATCAACACATGGGCAAGTTATTTCACTCATTTCTATAGATGATAACCCCTAACCTCACCACTCATTTTTCAAACACATGAGAAATACAAAGCGGTTGGCAAATCATCCCCGCTCCTGGGGGAAAAAATAATGCACATACCTTACCAAGGCAGCCCAGAAACATTATCTCTGTATACAAAAGCTGAAATTATATAAACTTGGAAGGCAACAGGTTATGAAAACCCTATAAATTTATGTTCAGGCTTCCAAACAACGTTCTCCTTCTAACCTTCTCCCCTCCCCACTAAACTGAGACACCAAGTCTGGGATTTAAGAATTACAGCTATGATCCTCGCCAAAGTGACCAAGTTACAACTGAAGGCTCTTGGCTCCAGGAAGTTTCAACAGAATAGTGTCTGCTGAAGCATCACAACCCCTCCCCAGCTCGTCCCCCCAAGTGCTCAGGGAATAGTCTTTATCTCATTAATTCTTAAGAAATATCTATTAAAAAGACAGAGGGAGAGGAATGATTTTATGCATCTTACAGAGGAGGGAACAAGTCCAGAGATGATTTATAATTCAAAGTGAGATCTTGGCATTTCAAGAGAGGAAGAATAGTGACAGGTCATGCTAATTTTCTGCAAGTTGTAGGGTGAGTTTGGGAAGCAACTGGAAAGTTTATCAGAGCGGCCACTTCCTTGACAGGTACCAGGAGGAAGAATCTCAGACGATGAAGGCAGATTCCTGGCTCCATGTCAAGGTGCTGACCTACCTTTCCCAGGAACAAATGGAACTTAGAGACTGTATAAGTATGGCATATTGACAGTGGAAACTCTGTTTTACAGTGCAAAAGACTATATATAAACCAGTGTAAGATGAACTACCAGATGTCTACATGTGGCATTTAGGAAGTTGTGGAATTCTATAAATCCTGAAAAACAGGAATGCTCTAGAGATCACCATTTGCAAATAGTTTCAGCAATGGACATACTAATGTTTTAAGACTCCTCAACGACCTTGGGGATCAATGACATTCAAGAATTTCTTCATAAAACTTTATCATTAGTTCATAGACTAAAAGTATTAATACATAGTTCTAGGAAATACTTAAAAGTACTTTCATCATGGGGCGCCTGGGTGGCTCAGTCGTTGAGCGTCTGCCTTCGGCTCGGGTCATGGTCCCAGGGTCCTGGGATCGAGCCCCACATCAGACTCTCTGCTCCATGGGAAGCCTGCTTCTCCCTCTCCCACTCCCCCTGCTTGTGTTCCCTCTCTTGCTGTGTCTCTCTCTGTCAAATAAATAAAATCTTTAAAAAAAAAAGTACTTTCATCACCATGATTTCATTTTATCCTCATAACAAGCCTGTAAAGGGTTGCTATTCCCCATTTTATAGAAAAGGAATCTGTGTGGGAAAGTGAAACAACGTGCTCTGAGGTTATTAGGAACCAAAAAAAAAAAAAAAAAAAAAAGTAGGAGACAGTACTGAGTGTTGGTGGTGCCAACAGGAGCTGATGTTTTCAGCTCGGGTTCTCAATTTGGCGACTGCTATGTTTGTCGTCGCAGAATGGTTTGGTGTCACAAATGAGGATGGCACAGGCCCGAGTATGGAGTACAAATCTGTCTTAGTATTACAGCTAATACTTAAAATGGTTGATAGAGTCAAAGGAAAACAGCTCTCAATCTACATTGATTGTTGGAGTTACACCCAAAGCATCCTTTTTCTCAAAGATCTAGCTTCCTCATGAAAGAGTGACTCAAAAACAAACAAACAAACAAACAAACAAACTTGGGATACTTTTCTAATATAGGAAATATTTTGGATTTGTACAAGTGTAGCTGTATTTTGTTGGTGATTTTACTAATGACCACTCTCATTTATAAATGTCAGCTCAGTCATCCCAGTAAAATTTATGACCATCATCTGTGCGGCAAATCCATGTTTAAATGAAGGGGAAATGAAGACACATTTGAGGCTCTTGTACATCCTCTCAAGTGTCTGTCGTTATTGGCGTCTTCCCAGTCACCGATGTGCAAACCCGAGAAGTCACGTCATCTTTCTAGGTCTCAGTTTCTCATGTACCAAAATTTGCCATACTGAAAATTCATGTACAGAATTCGCTGACTGGCAAGGTTCCTTCCAACTCTCAGATGATAAGATATTATGGAACAGGATCTCTGCCCAAAGAATATATGTATCTGCTTACTGATAACCACTGCCAGTGACAGGAACTTCAAATGCTACTACAGAAGATGAAATAGAAACTAGTGTCCAAGTTCAGCAGGATCTTGGCAATTCTGACAGTTACTTCTGAACTAGGACTGTAGATGGCACAGAGGAATGAAGACCAGCTCCGCTTAAGAGGTACTCACATGGAAGTCTCAGCGCTGGCTGAGTCCCTACAGCCAAGACTCGTAATGCTTGATGTTTAAATCTCCAACATACTCTCCACTCCAATCATTAGGAATGAGACCCATCTGGCCGATGTTCTTCCTGGTTGCCTTGCATGGGAATCATTCTGCGGTTAAGCTGATGAAGTTGGCCTCTGATGCTGTAAACTCCCCCAGCTGCTCAAAACCTCTGCAATTTACTTTCACTTTCATTTTAAGAGCAACAACAACAAAAATCTGGCTCTTGGAAGAGACATCCATCTCAAAGTGTGAAATCTGACTACGGGTGCGGAGGGAAAGCTCATAAGGGACAGGGTTAGAGTTTTCTGGCATTGACTCAGCTTGTTTTTTTCTGTAAAACTTAAAATCTCAGCTCTCACATAGGCCACAGGCTCACTGAAAACTCCCAACCAGTCGCGAGAGGGTAAAGCCCAGTCGATCCACAGGTTTGCCTCCACTTGAAGAGAGATGTGGAGAGTACACATACTCGCGGGTTCTACGGGGCGACGGCAATCTCGCTGCTCAGAAAGATTAAAGAGTTCAAATGAAGCATATTTTTCCCCTCAGACGGGGAAACAGAATAAACATATCAAGCACTAACTGCCTTAGTGGAAATCCTCTGTTGCACAGGCAAACAATTATGAGATAAGAAATAAGAATAAACAACCAAATGCTTTGATGTTTTAAAAACAAATTCTTTGATGTTTTAAAAATACTCATTTGCCAAAACAGAAGTAATTCGTTTTATGAGTAAACAACATGTTATCAAGCATCCAGAGGGAGAAAAAAAAAAAGAAAGGGGTAATACCAATCTGAGAGGAAAGAGAGGACAAAAGTTTAATGTGATATTGCATAAGAAAACATTCAGTGGAGTTCCTGGTTAGCCAGAAGTGGCTTCCTGGAAGAGGTAAATTGAGGCTAGCTGTGGAATACAGAAATTATTCTTGTGCTTTTCAGACAGGAAAGGAGTCTTCTGTGTCTATAGATGGCATTTTAATAAGCCAGCTAGCCCTTAAAGCACACTTACTTCTGTCTCGTATGAACCTCACACTGCATGGGAATATATAGCTGTTGAAAACTTCAAATTGTTTCATGCAATATGTCCTCTTAAGAGATTTGGTCTGGGCGCACCTGGGTGGCTCAGTGGGTTAAGCGTCTGCCTTCAGCTCAGGTCATGATCCCGGGGTCCTGGGATCGAGACCCGCATCGGGCTCCCTGCTCGGCGAGAGGCCTGCTTCTCCCTCTCCCACTCCCCCTGCTTGTGTTCCCTCTCTCGCTGTGTCTCTCTCTGTCAAATAAATAAAAAAACTCTTAAAAAAAAAAAAGATTTGGTCTGATATTTGATTATTTTTGGTGTCACATTTTTCTCATGAAAACATAATTCCCATGTGCTTGAGTGGTAAAAAAAAGAAAAAACTTTGATGATGATTTTCATTCATAATTCAAGTCAGTGGGAGAACCTGATTCGATTAACAGAAAACTGCATTCAGGCTTTTGTCATTTTTGCCCCTCTAAGGCACAGCTGATTTCGTAATCATAATGTTCCTTGAGATATGAATCAATGCATGAAGCCCGCTAAATAATTTAAGAATAAAGGGTTGATGATAATATTCAGTATAACACTTCTCAAAATATTTCCTTCACACCCTTCTTAGATTCAATTTCACAGCATCCTGGTGGGTCAGGTAGACTCAGATTTTTATAGAAAAGGAAGAAATATGGCCTAGACAATACAGACGAGCAGCCCAAGCTCACACAGCAAATCAAGAGCAGAACCATAGATGCATTATACTTTTTCCTCAGCACCATCTATGCTATTATCAAAATGCTAATGCTGAGAATTTGCAGCAGTAACATCAACAGTAACAAAGTGAGAGTAGCCATCCTTTGTTGAGAGCTGACGGCTTCAGACACTGTGCTAAGCATGATATATCAATTACCTCATTTAATAACTACTTAGAATAATAATATGAGTAGTCATTATCTCAGGTTACAGTGAGGGGATGGAGGCAAAGAGAGGAAGAACTTTGACCTAGGTCACGCAGCCTGTGCATGGCTCAGCTGCCATTCAACTTCACATCTGCCCGAAAGCTTGGGGAATCTTGAACTTGCTCTCTGATGTATGGCTGGCAGCCTCTGACTTCAAGTCCTCAAGTCTTTGCTCAGAAGTCAACTTCTCCATGAGGACTACTCTGAACATTCCACTTAAAACTGCAGCCCTGGGGCGCCTGGGTGGCTCAGTCAGTTAAGCATCTGCCTTTGGCACGGATCATGATCCCAAGGTCCTGGGATCGAGCCCCACATCGGGCTCCCGGCTCAGCGGGAAGCCTGCTTCTCCCTCTCCCACTCCCCCTACTTGTGTTCCCTCTCTGTCTCTCTCTTTGTCAAATAAATAAATAAAATCTTTAAAAACAAAACAAAAAAAACCCTGCAGCCCTGCCCCCACCCTGCCAAAATCCATCTTCCTTACCTTGCTTTTTCGAGTGGTTTAATGTTTTGTTTCTAACACTGATTTTTAATGTAAGTACCACAGGGCAAAGGTCTTTGGGGTTTTCTCACCAACATATCCCAGATGTCAGACTGTGTTACCCAATAAAACTTTTTTTTTTTTTAAAGATTTTATTTATTTATTTGACAGAGAGAGACATAGCAAGAGATAGAACACAAACGGGGGGAGCTGCAGAGGGAGAAGCAGGCTCCCCGCTGAGCAGGGAGCCCGATGTGGGGCTCGATCCCAGGACCCTGAGATCATGACCTGAGCTGAAGGCAGACGCTTCACGACTGAGCCACCCAGGCGCCCCCCCAATAAAACTTTTATAATGACATTTTTTTTTTTAATCTGTGCTATATGGTAGCCACTAGCCACAAAAACAAAACTGAAAAGTGGCGAATGCCACTGAAGGACTGAATTTTTAATTTATCTAATTTATCTAATTGTATTACTTAAATAGCCACATGTAGCTAATGGTTACCACACTGGACCACAAGGGCCTAAAATAAAACCTAGCATAAATATACTCCCAATAAATGTTTGTTAAATGAATGCATTTATAAATAAGTTAATGAGTAAGACATATTTTCCATATAATTACTTTCACTAATTACAAGTTAAATTTTATATTTTTTTCAATAGAATTATTAGCTGAAAAAAGTCCAGATCAAATTAAGAAGATAGTTTGAAAATTCAGATATGACTGAAAGCACAAGCACAGATTTCTCAAACTACTGACTCCCTTTTGTCATCAGTGACTTAAAACCTTCCAAAACATTTTTGGAAAACAGCAAACCAGCAGCACATAATGAATTCCCACGTATGACAAAAAAATACAATGATTACTATAGTCATTCAGTACCTTTTTGACCTTGTTCTTTTTCTCATAGGTCTCTGACAGAGGTTTTTTCTTCTGCTGAGTTGTGTCTTTGGAGAATAAATACTCAAATTCACTAGTATCCCGAATATCAGGTTCTTCTAAGGAATCCCATAAGGTTGGTGTAGCACTTTGGCTTAAAAGAGAAAATGATAAGTTAAACATTAAAATCAAAACAGAAAAGAACAGAATATAATGAAATCTCTAATTCACTTTATAACTCATTTAAGATTATATATATATTTTTTTAATTTTATTTTATTATGTTATGTTAATCACCATACATTACATCATTAGTTTTTGATGTAGTGTTCCATGATTCATTGGTTGCGTATAACACCCAGTACTCCATGCAGAACGTGCCCTCTTTAATACCCATCACCAGGCTAACCCATCCCCCCACCCCCATCCCCTCTAGAACCCTCAGTTTGTTTATATTTATATATGTATGTTTATATATATCTCCTTCTAATAAAGCTTGAAGAAGAGCTTTTCATGTTACACCTTTTTTTTTAAAGTCAAAATATACTATAGAACATCAAAGCTAACAACCATTTCCAAAACCGAATGATCATTAGATACAATCAAAGAGAGAAAGAGAGATTTAGAGAAACCAAGTGGGACCAGAAATCCTGCGATTCACACGATTGACACCATATAAGCTGTTCCTCCCTCAGTCTATGGTGTTTCCATCATGGGTAAAAATGGGCATCATATAAATGCTGAAAAGATAACCAATTCTGAGATATTGATGGGATAATTCTTAATAAAAATTCTTAAAAAGAAAAAAATTCTTCACCTTCTACTAAGGTAAAGATTTACCCTCTCTTTGGGCTTTTTCTAATACTTTTAAAAATGGTTTTTAGGATTAGCTCATGTCAACTCAGGGCAAGACCCATAATTTGTGAACAGACTGAGCTCATTTAGAAATACTTGATTTAGAACACTCCGCCCCAACAACAGTATTTAACAATGAAAACAAACCAAAAGACTTCATTGCACCAGCCCCTGCAGAGATTTCAACTAAAGCAGCCACGGGGAGGCTGTACTTTTTGTTTCTAGGGTTTTTTTTTTATCTTCAAAAAACAGGGGCACTAGTTTTGAAACAAAGAGAAGAAGATATGGAAAATCAGGTATAAAAGAACTGCCTCTGAGACCAAAACTTGGAAGGATTACCATCCAGGCTTCCTTTAGTCAGAACACATTTTCCCCCAAGTGTCTACTGTCTTAAATTATTTTTAAACACTCTTAATACCCATAGACAGAAAAAAATAATGTTTCATCTACACATTTATTGCTTTTCAAATATATGTATATATTATGATCCATAATATCTGTAAGTACCTACCTTTGTTTTAATATGTATTTTTTTCCATCACTGAAAACTAAAAGAACTATTATTATATGGGGTAGTCCACAAAATGTTTTGATGCTAAAAGGCGATTTTCATATTCAAAACAGATGGGAAGACTGACTTCTCGGATCTGTGTGTTCACATTTTGCTACACGTCTGCCTTTCCCATGAAATATGAACATCTTGGTCCGTTCAGATTCACTTCTCTCCACTTTTTTATAATATTTGAGCCATTTAAGAGTATATGTGTGACATCTATAACGTATAAGAGTATAATGAATACCTGTGAAATCATCACCCAAGATCTAGGACACTTCCAACGAAGTACATCCATCCCTGTGCTCCTGCCTCAGCTGCCCACCTCTGCCACTCACTTAACTTCCATTTGAAACACAAACACTGTTAAGTGCTTATCTCAGCTGCACTTAGGAAGGGGGATCTTGATGGCAGAAGAGAGCCAGGGAATTTTGGAGCATGCAGTCTGTTAAGGGCTGCTGGTCTGGGCCTCATGAAGGTTCTGGGAAGCTGAGGAGAGGGTGTGTAGAGGGAGGTGGTGTGATGCATAGGGGGATTGTTCAGACCCATCCATCCCCCACCTCCCCAACCCCCATCCCTTCACCTGTACTGCTTGGCCCCAGCTCCAAGGACTCTGAGCTCAGGCTAGTATGAGTAGGCTGCAACTCACTCCTATTCTAGAGTAAATTGGCTTTGATAGGTTGAACACTTCATCACCATTTACTACATTGTTTCTATGGGAAAAGGCATTTCCAATAATGAATAAAAGAATTTTGGAATACTACCTTTCAGCGAGTTGGGGACAGCAGGCATTTGGTTGGGCAGTAACAAGAACTCGCTCACAATAGACCATCTCCTCTGTTATAATGGTCACTTCCTCTCTGACCACTGAACATACAAATCTAGCTCACAAGAAGAGGAAGAGGAGGTAGAAGGAGGAGGAAAGAGAGACTGGAGAGGGGAGAAATGGTAGAGGGAGGAGGGAGGAGAGGAGGAAGGAGGAGAAGATACTCACTAGGAAAACATATTTATTAGGAAGCCAAAAAAGTAGACAGATTAGGATTTCTTTTTCTTTAACTAAATGTCTCTTCCCTATTCTAGAAGCCAGAAAAGAGACACTGAAGAATGCAAAATGGCAAAAGTTAAAAATCAGTTCATGTTAGTAACAAAAACAATCAGGTGGGTGAGAGGCAGTACATATATAATGGAGAAAATTCATATTTTACTGCTAGATCCCCAGAAGACCAAGACCAAGATTTACCATGGGTACATTATACACAGTGCTTACCCTCCTGGTTGTACAAAATACTAAAATACCATTTCCTCTCTTTTTAAAAAACACACCCTAAAAAATTTTAGTTTTGTACATAAATAAATACTACACGGAAACTCTACAGCCTTTTAGTTTAAAAGAAGTACTCATGCTCTGAGGGTACAAAACCATTTTGAGGGACCCATGATAAGAGAGACTAAATGTGTGGAGCAGCGGGAAGCGGCCATATTGCAGTCTTCATGCCAGAAACTCAGTACATTCATCTACTTTTCATTTTGCTTAAAACTGAAGCCCTAAACTTATAGTGAAACTAATAAGACCTTGAGTATGTAATTGTTTTCTTTCTCAAAATGGCCAACTACATAAGGAGTGAAAAACATAACGATTATCTCCAGCTTGACTTTGTCCCACCTTGAACAGTGGGCAAAGGGCCCATATCTCCCAGCGGTACTGTTATACCACTGCTATGGTCTAGGATATTGGTTGCTTATGGAGTCTTGAGGGGAATAGAGTGGAGGCAGGCTAGTGAGACACAGGTGTGGAACAGTTCCATGTGCTGTCAGAACACACTACCCCAGGGCTGACAGGTGGGATTCATCACTCTGGAATGTCTGTACATTAATTTTTGAGAACACTAATAAGGGAACACAGCTCCATATAAATATTCTGGGAAACTATTTCTCAGGAAATGTCATCTGAGTCTTGAATGGGACAAAAAGGAATATTAGTACTGCAACTAATCGTTAGGAGCTATTTCGGGATCTTCTCTCTCTCTCTCTCTTTTTAACCATTCATTTGGGAAATAATAAAGTATCAGCATTTTAAAAAAGCATCAAGATTTCCACACATAAACTCTTGGTCCTTATTTTTTTTGGTTAGAGGAAAGGGGCCAATATGAAGCACATAATCAACTTAGTTCACCATATGCGTAGCTTGAAGGTAATACCCACTCCTCCAATAGTGATTTCCAGTTGCTTTATAATTGTGAATTTCATGTTATTTTGTTTAATATCCTGCCTTCCACATACAAAATGTTATATAAATTGAAAGATTCACCACCACATAATGATTTGGGGAATAAGTTCAAAAATGTGTTCTCTATTTGCTGTTCTTTGCAAACAAATGAACTTCAAATCTAGAGATTGTCAACATCTCTCTCATTGTCCTCTTGACAGACTCTGAAATGAGGCAGAAGAAATTAAATTCAAATATGTTTGAATGGAAGTTTCTAACCAACCTATCTTGCTGCCATACAGACCCAGCTTAACAAGCTATACACATGTTAGATGTACTCTACTGGCACTTTCTCTGAGCAACAAGGTACAAGATGTGAGGGCATTTAACAGTTAGGGGAATGAGAGTTCAAGCAGAGATTTTCTGGTTTTTGACTCCCTTCTGACCTAAAGAGCTAATGACTCAGCTATGTGTGGCTCTTCTAATAAAACCTGAAAAATTACACATACCTGTTAAGTATCCAGATCATAAGGTTGATGATCCCATCGAAAGACAAGACAGATATTCTAAAAATCTTCAGTGAACCTAAGTATAGGTTCAGGCTCTATGTCCGTATGATTACTTGCTAGCTGTAGGGATGTTGGAGAAGGCTCCAACTTAGACCAGGGCTCTTCTCTAAGAAGAGTCTGTAAAATGGAACCTTTATCTTAGAGAAGGATCTGACATTGCACACACTGTTCTCCCAGCATCAGTCTATAGCAAATACAGACAAGACCTGGTAGAGACAGACATTCTCCCTCTAAACACTCCAACATTGTTTATCCAAAGTACTCACTATACTGCATCTGAGAAATGAATGTCACAGTACACAGATATCCAACTGGGAAGAATAAAATGTCACTTGTGCAAAATCCTGGGAATTCACAACCTGAGAATGGGCCAGAGGAGTTGGGCTTACCTTTTATCACTTATTTGTATTCTAGTCCAGTATAAAGGCTTCATGGGGCAACTCGGCTCAATGGCTGGCTTCCGAGGACATTGGCTAGAAGAAGGGCCAACTCCAAAGAAGAGTCCAGGAGGAGGTGGGGGTGCAAGTCCTGGAGGTGTTGGAGCAGGAGGAGGCCCCCCACTGGTGGGCAGAGCAGGAGAATTGGGAAGTGGTGGTGGAGGAGGAGGCGGAGGAGGCCCGGCACTTGGAGGCAGAGGAGGGGGCGGAGGGGGGGGCGGTCCAGCACTCACAGGTGGTGGTGGAGGTACTGGTGGCAAAGGTCCAAGTCCAGGTGGGAGGGGAGGAGGAGGAGGGGGAGGGATGGCTGCTGGTAGGGGTGGTGCAGGAGGGGGAGGCGATGCCTTTTGCTGACTTGGTGAGAGGCCTTCCACAGACTGAAGTGGTACATGGGTGTCTTTGTTGTCATTTGGGGGAGAGAGCTGACTTAGAGAGGAGATATTCAGCTTTTTGGGTATTATCTGGTTGCTTCTGATTGTCTTGCTTTCACTTTCACAGGGTTTGAGAAAGGTCTCTCTGTCTGTCTGGATGCACACATTTCTGTAGGTCTTTGGAGGATAGTCATCGTCAGTGGAGATACACACATCTCTCATCTCTTCACGTCCTCCTCGCCATCGGTGTTCTGTCTCCCGTTTGAGAGTTTCAATGGTTTCTTCTAGTCTTGCTGTAACCACTGCGTGCTCCCCCCGGATATGAAATGCCTGGAGTTCAAACTGAGCCTGTAGAGATAGCAGTGGGAAAGAAAGTAAAGAATTTATTAAAAAAAAACAAAACAAAAACAAACAAATATCCGAAATAAAAACTTCAATATCATCCCTGTGCCACCATAGCCCAGCCCACATCAACACAGGGAAACACAGAGACATTCTTTTGAGGATATGACAGGGTATAAATTTCACTTTAGGAATTTTTCAAAGACTTAAACCGTTGGAGTAGAAGCATAATTTCATCCAATCTGACCTCATGGGGAATAATTACCATGGATTAAGGCTTACAGTAAAACTGTCCCCTAAGAACTTTCACCCCGTTTTGATATCAAAAGCAAAACAAAGTATTCATAAAAATTTGAACATGCTTGAATATATCTTTTATTACTTTTAATTTGGGATTGGAAAAAGAAAACTGTAAGAAAAAAATGGAGATTCTTCTGGCTATCCTCACAGTCTCCCTTAGAATACCTCTTCTATGGGGTTTCTGGGCCAACACAGCAGAAACAAAAGGTTTTGAGAAGAAGCTATCACACATGTATTTTCTAGAAGTTTCCATATTAAAGCTATCCCTGATCAATATTTGGGTCTGTTTCATAATTTTTCATAATATAGTAATAAATAAGCAATACAAATACACAGAAAATGAGACTATTAAGATTTGCTATTTTTATCTTCCACATACCCAGGATTTTAAACTGTATAAGACATTTACCTTTTTTTCTATTTCAATGTTTTATTTAGATTCTAGTTAGTTAACATATAGTATAACATTGGTTTCAGGAGTAGAATTGACTGATTCATCACTTACATATAACACCCAGTGCTCATCACAACAAGTGCCCTCCTTAATACCGATCACCCATTTAGCCCATCCTCCACCCACCTCCCTCCATCAACCCTCAGTTTGTCCTCTGTAGTTAGGTAAGAGTCTCTTCTGGTTTGCTTCCCTCTTTTTTGCCCTTCCCCTATGTTCATCTGTTTTGTTTCTTAAATGCCACATATCAGTGAAATCATATGGTTTTGGTCTTTCTCTGATGGACTTATTTCACTTAGCATAATATACTCTAGCTCCATCCACATCTTTGCAAATGGCAAGATTTCATTCTTTTTGATGTCTGAGTGATATTCCACTTTATATATACCACCTCTTCTTTATCCATTCATCTGTTGATGGACATCTGGGTTCTCTCCATAATTTGGCTATTGTTGATAATGCTGCTTTTATAAACATCAGGGGGTATGTGCCCCTTCAAATCAGTATTTTTATGTCCTTTGGGTAAATATCTAGTAGTACAATTCGTGGGTTATAGGGTAGTTCTATTTTTAACTTTTTGAGGAACGTCCAAACTGTTCTCTAGAGTGGCTGTACCAGTTTGCATTCCCACCAACAGCATAAGAGGGCCCCCCTTTCTCCACATCCTTGCCAACATCTGTTGTTTCCTGTGTTAATTTGAGATACCACAGGTGTGGGATGGTATCTCATTGTGGTTTTGATTTGTATTTCCCTGATGATGAGTGATGTCGAGCCTCTTTTCATGTGTGTATTAGCCATCTGGATGTCTTCTTTGAAAAAATGTCTGTTCGGGGAGCCTGGGTGGCTCAGTCGTTAAGCGTCTGCTTTCGGCTCAGGTCATGATCCCAGGGTCCTGGGATTGAGCCCCGCATTGGGCTCCCTGCTCAGCGGGAAGCCTGCTTCTCCCTCTCCCACTCCCCCTGCTTGTGTTCCCTCTCTCGCTGTGTCTGTCTCTGTCAAATAAATAAATAAAATCTTAAAAAAAAAGAAAAAAAGAAAAAATGTCTGTTCATGTCTTCTGCCCATTTCTTTATTAGTTCCTTATTATTTATTTGGGGGGCATGTTAACTTTATAAGTTCTTTATATATATATCCCTTTATGAGATATGTCATTTGCAAATATCTTCTTCCATTCCATAGGTTGTCTTTTAGTTCTGTTGATTGTTTCCTTTGCTGTGCAGAAGATTTCTATCTTGATGAAGTCCTAATAGTTCATTTTTGCTTTTGTTTCCCTTGTGTCCGGAGACATGTTTAGTAAGAAGTTGCAATGGCCAAGGTCAAAGAGGTTGCTACCTGTGTTCTCCTCTAGGATTTTGATGGAGTCCTGTCTCACATTTAGGCCTTTCATTGATTTTGAATTTATTTTTGTGTATGGTGTAAGAAAATAAGTTTTCCCAACACCATTTGTTGAAGAGACTATCTTTTTTTCCATTGGATAGTCTTTCCTGCTTTGTCAAAGATTAGTTGACCATAGAGTTGTGGGTCCATTTCTGGGTTTTCTATTCTGTTTCATTGATCTATGTGTCTGTTTTTATGCCAATACCATACTGTCCTAATGACTACAGCTTTGTAATATAGTTTGAAGTCCAGAATTGTGATGCCTCCCAGCTCTGCTTTTCAAGAATGCTTTGGCTATTCAGGGTCTTTTGTGGTTCCATACAAATTTTAGGATTGTTTGTTCTAGCTCTGTGAAAAATGGTGGTGGTATTTTGATAGGGATTGCATTAAATGTGTAGATTACTTTGGGTAGTATAGACATTTTAACAATATATGTTCTTCCAATCCATAAGCATGGAATATTTTTCCATTTCTTTGTGTCCTCTTCAGTTTCTTTTATTAGTGTTCTATAATTTTCACAGTATAGATCTTTTAGCTCTTTGGTTAGGTTTGTTCCTAAGTATCTTACAGTTTTTGGTGCACTTGCAAATGGGAAGGACGTTTACCTTTTTAACACTTATCTTTTCAGTTATTTCAATGCCTCGAATCTATGGTTTTACACTTATTAGCACAGAGCTGACATGCTCTTGGTCATTAACTAGCCTGTTTCCCAGCCTTCAAAGCCATTTAGCCTATTTTGATTAACTGGAAAACAGTCAAATTCATGATGTTATTAGGGTTTCCAGAATCCAGTTTCATGGTAATTAAATATTTCTGGTGACCTCATTGAATTTCTGCCTTTCTCATCAGATTATACATTCCCATGAGATGGAATCAGGGAGGGTACCATCCTTCACCTCTGTGTTCCAGCAGCTGGCACAACAAGTAGTAGATAGATACAACGACAGCAACAGTTCTAACCAGTCATTGTCCTATGGGCCTTCCTGATGGCTAACGAAACTCTCGTCACTGTAATTTCAGCCCACAAATGTCTAGAACACCAAAGTGTACACAAGCGCAGATCCCTTTTGCATTGAAAAGGTAAAGAAATATTTGTAATGACCTCATCAGAGAAGGTAAAGACATGTGAAGATTCTCCACATTCATTAAGACACCTTATAACTATATTTATACAAGCCTTTTTCCCTTAGGAACCAACCCCCAAGTAACTATGGTTAGTAGAACTAGAGGCAAGGTTTTTCTAAAGTTGATTTTCTCACGTGTGAACATGGCAGCCTGATGCAACTCTGAGAAAACAGGCGAAATCTGGACTCCATCTATTTCATATATAGCACAGCGGGTTAGGCGCCTGAGCTCTGGATTCATACTACCTGATCTGCATCCCCGCTTAGCCACTTGCTAGCTTTACAACCTTGGGCAAGGAACGTCGTGTCTTCAAGTCTGAGTTTCCCCAAGTGTAAAGTGAGGATGATTATGAGCCAGCTCTAGGGTTTTTAGAAATGTACATGATATCTGAATAAATGTTACTCTTAGGTACTATTGCTAATGATAATATTAGAAGAAAAGACTAACAGATTTGCAATTATTCTTTCACATTTCCAAATAATGCCACCTTTGTGGAATGATGGGCACAAAACCAGGAAAAGCTTTAGCAAGTCTGGATAAACAAGGTAGTACAAATACAAAACCTTACCCAATCTTTCAGGAGTTCTACTACCAAATGCCTGAATGTAATTTCAAGTTTCATTCAACTATGTGATCAAGATAATCTGTGTTTCAACATCCTGCCCGTCACCATCTCCCCCTCCCTCTCTTGCCCACCTCTAGCTACAGCCCAGCCCTGATGTCCACAGAATCGCTTGCCAACACGTCAATTTCATTACAGTGACTAGTTCATTTCTGCCACAACAAACTAACTCTGGCATGTTGTTCCCAACTAACCTTCTTCCAAGAAAGTTAAGAGTCAAATAACATTGATGAGCCAATAATTTTCAACTTCTTAATAATAGGAAAAAGTTGCAAAGACATGTTCCACAGAGAGACTTTCCCTTTATCACACAACTGACCTGTATCTACAGCAAACACCTTGGTTTTGTCCCATGCCCTTCCCATCTACCTCTTAACCAATGATCTTCTGAAGCCGTTGAAGCTGATATATGTACCTATACATTGTTTCGGTGACTCTGTAATGCATTTGCTTAGTGCAGTGGGTAGAGCACAAATTGGGCAGGTTATTTAACTTCTCTGGACCTCAGTGTTCTCATAAGTAAAATGGGGATACTAACAGATTCCACCTCATAAGGCAGCTGAGAAGTAGATGAGTTTATATATATAAAACAACATATAGAGGAGTGTTTGGAACATAGTAGGTGCCACATAAGTTTGCTACCATTATTACTGTCTCTTTGCCACTGTCCCAGAGGCCAGTGGCCACACCATCTTGCTTTCAGCTCTCAGCAGGCTCCCCGCATCATGCTCTATCCATCTAAAGCAAAAATAAAGTTACTTTATTTATTTATTTTTTAAGAGAGAGAGTGTGTGAGCGGGAGGAGGGGCAAAGGGAAAGGGAGAATCTCAAGCAGACTCCCCACTGAGCAGGGAGCCTGACATGGGACTCGATCTCAGGACCCTGAGATCATGACCTGAGCCGAAACCAACAGTTGGATGCTTAACCAACTGAGCTACCCAGGCGCCCCTAAAGATACCTTCTTATTCTGTTCTGTTGCCCTTTCTTCCTCACTGTCTCTTTTTCAAAGCAGAATTTTTGGGGAAAAAAGCATACAACTCTGGCTTGATCTGCTTTCTCATCCATTCTCCTTTCAAACAATTATAATTGGCTTCTGCCCCCGGCCCCACCCCCAACTCATTGAAATCCTGCGATTTGAGTGTTACATTTGGTCAGCACTTTGCTGTGATCTTGCCCTCTAAGTTGCAGTGTTAAGAGTTGACTGTTGCCTGGGCCTTGAAATTCTCCCTGCTTCCTTAACTCCTGATATACTTTCTCTACCCGCTCCCAACTTCCTCCCACTTTTCAGCTCTCTCCAGTCAATCTGTGGACTCCTCTCCCTCCATTCATCCCTTAAATGTTGTTCCCTACGGATCTTGCTTGCCATTTCACCCTTCTCACACTACACAATCTCTCTGGACCATCTTGTATACTTATAGGGTACTGCAACACTCATTTACTATACACTATTATTTCCAAAGTGTCACCTTAAAGCCCTAATTCCAAACATCCTCCTGATTGATCTACCTGCATGTTTAATCAGCCACCTCAAACTTAACACGTCTGAACTCATCATGAGCTCGTCACTGCCAAACCTCAATTTGTTCCTCCTCTGAAATGCCTTCTTGCAGTTAATGGCATCTTCATCTTCCCAGTCATCACATTCAGAAACCTGGGTGTCATAAGGGATTTCTTGCTTTCTCTCTCTCATTCCCAACATACTATTTATCAATAAGCCTCACTGGTTTCTCTGATTCATTCCCTTCCTTCCATTCCCACTGCCTCAACTTTTCAGTTGGTCCTCTTTTATCTAGACAACAGCAACAACCACCTAACTAATTTTCCTGACCACAGTTAAGCCACAATGATTCCAGGAGAATTTTTTAATAAATGCAGATTTTTATTCTTTGATATCTCTTCAATAATTGGCCATTATTTACAGACTGACACAGAACCTTTTTTTTTTTTTTTAAGATTTTATTTATTTGACAGAGAGAGAGAGACAGCTAGAGAGGGAACACAAGTGGGGGGTGGGAGAGGGAGAAGCAGGCTTCCCACTGAGCAGGGAGCCCGATGCAGGGCTCGATCCCAGGACCCTGCGATCATGACCTGAGCCGAAGGCAGACGCTTAACGACTAAACCACCCAGGCGCCCCGACACTGAACCTTTTTAGCATGGACACACTGAAGTCTCCTTTGATCTGTTTTCTGTCAACTTTCTCCACTTTTGGCTCCTGCCTTTTCCCCAGATAGGCCCGGATTCCACTCTTGCATAGCATCTTGCCTCTCCCAGGGCCATGCTCATTCATGCATCTGGGCCTTTGCAAATGCCATCTTCTCTCAACACCCCTTCTCTCCTGCAAATGCCCCAAGTAAGGGGACAGATCACTAAGCATGGATTCCATGAATGGCTTCCTCACAATCCGTATCCACGGATATGTAGAATTCCCAAATAAGAAAGAAATACTGAATTTCCATATACTCCATACCAATATACTGGGATTATAATAAGAAACCCTAATAATCAAACCTTTGGCAAAGCTGGTTTTTAACCCTGTTTTCCTCTCTACTTTCTGTTAAGTGCCCCTTCCACTTTGCATATGTGAAACTATGTGCTGCTTCCTCTCTTTACCTAGAGCCACAGCTAGAAGGACTGCTAGTGATTTGGTGAATCAAACCCAGAGTATTCGGTCAGATAATCATATACTCCTTCCTGGACAAAGTTTGCCTAAGATCCTGGGAATCTTTATGAAATACCAAGCCCAGTTCCTTCCAGCCAAAACTACAGAGGAGGCTGGGTCAAGGGAACATAATGCTTTTGAACCCTTGGTGACTCTCTTTTCAGGCTCCTTTACTTTCACACTGAACATGATGCGTGTACACGGGAGACAAAATAGTTGTAAACCTTCCACTTATTCCTAGTTAAATGATCTTTAGGTCATATGAAGTACTAGGAGTTTCCCCCCTCCCTGCCCCTCCCTGCTGAAAATCTGTTTTTCTGCATTCATCCCAATATCCCATTTGAAAGGAGACAGGTGCTGAGGTTTGACACCTTCCTCAAGTTTTATCTATGTTTATCCATGTTTTTATCCACCTTCCTTGACTCATAACTTGATTGCTTCTACTGCTTTCATTTTTAAGTGCATCCTCTTCCCATTTACAATAGCCTAGTGATCTATATCTCCTGCTAAGAAAGATGCAAATTCACAATCCTTAAGAGAACAATCCCAATTAAACCATTTTGTTTTAATCTTCCTTTTCCTTACTGGCACTACTTTTATCTGTCTCTTGTCATGCTTCTCAGCCTGCCCTCCATTAGAAACACCTAGAGAGCTCTGTAAAAAAATACCGATGGGCAGCACCATCCTCAGAGATCTGAGATGGTGTCCTTGCACTGATATCCTTAAAGCTCGCCAAGGGATTCCAAAGGGCATCCAGAGTTGAAATCAACAGCCACTGTCCTTAATCTTTACTCTGCTCCAAGCACAGCTGAGACAGTATGAAACCACGGTATCAGTGGATTCTTTTTGGCAATGACTTACACTTGGGTCATTTCAGAATTGCCAAAGGAACATGTGCTATTTGGAAAAGCCCCTTCCTGATTCTGATATGTCCCCATAAGGGGAATACCCCTTCATTACCTATATTGAAAATAGTTACTCCACAGGGCAGATAAGTCTACATTCTTTTCATGATGCCTCATGGCTCCTTAAAACCTGGCCTCTGCTAACTTTTCCAGATACTTCTCTATACTTTCCCTGTGCTGCACCACTACAGAATCAGCTTATGTTCAACCCCATTTTTATGCTTTTACACATGCTATTTGCACTACTTACAACACCTTTTCTGCCCATTTCCACCTAGCAAAAGCCCTAAAGGAAAATTCAGTCAAGTTCAGCTGAACCCTCTGGCTTAAACTTTTCTTGACTCTTCCTAACAAGAATTTTTCTTTGACATTGTTGCCAAAGAACTTGCTAGGTTCACATCGCATTATAGTCATTTATGCTTATCTTTTTTGTAAATCTAAAAGCTCCAGGCAGTTGGGGACTGTGCCTTATTCATGTCTGAACTTCCAGAACATTGCATATTGCTTGTCTTGTTAGTGATCCATAAATGCTTATGGAATTGAATTATTTCCTTAGTTTTAAATATCAAGACTTCCTTGTGCCTCTGTATTACCCACCCAACTAGACTTGCAGCTTCAAAAAATTTTTTAAAGAGAGGTACATGTGGTCACTTCCTCTTTGACAGTCCCACGCACAACATAAAACTGAGATTTCATAGTTATTATTGCCTACAAAATTCAAATAAAACATCTAGGGCTTTTGGGTTTTTTTTTTTTTAATGTGAGTATTTCTAAAAGTTGACATTCATTTAATTTTAACAATTCAAAATATTGTGGATTAGTGTGCTTTCCACAACAAGCTTAAAGGCTGTTGCCATAAGTATAATAAACTACGCAGTAGAATCGAACCACATTTGTGATTTTAATCTGATTAGGGACTAGACTCTAGGCAACTCCCCCAGCCTCCTCAGGGGCTCGTCCTTCCTTCCCCTTACCAAATCCTCATTATTTTTTAATATCCTTCACATTACCACTGCTCGGAGATATCATCGAAGGAACACACTGTACTGAAACTCAAGCAACAGAGGGAGACTTTTGCTTGTCTGGTCCCCACAAACACGTCTGTCAAAAAGAACGTGGAAAAGTGCCTGCTGATGAAAGACATCATGATGGTGCCAAGCGATGTGGAAAAATCATCTGTTAGCATTTTGTTGTTACGAACACTCTCTCCCAGTGGTGCCGCCAGGGCCGGTAAAAATTCAGGTTATCTGCTGTACAACTTGAGTCAGTCAACCTTTCCCAGGGACTCTTCCAAATTCTACATTCGAGGCGGGGGCGAGCTAGAATATTCCCAGGGACGGCACAGAGGCACAATGAAGCTTCACCACTTCAGAGAAGTGCAGTCTGAGCAGATGGAAGGAAATAAAGGGGGAGGGGGGCCCAAGGGCATCAAGTCCCTCAAAGGGATGGAATTGGGGCCTCACAGAGTGAGGTTAAGGGAGAAGACAGGGGTTCTATGGCTTTGGATGTGGGCATCCTGGCTTTCCTGTTTTGTTGTTGAAGGCTGTACAAAGGCTTCAGTGATTCCCTGTGTAATTAACTTACACTTGTTATTATAAAAACAAGTCTCTATTAATAAAAAGAATGGCACTGGGCTTGACAAAATTCCCAGCAGTTAACAATAGCTGGTTTTAATCAACTATTATCAATAATTTTTTTTGTTCTTATCAGAAATAAATCACATCATGTTACAACTAAGAGGCCATCTCAGGGACACTCAGAAACATGAGGCACATCTGATACATCAATGTAATTAGAACTTGCTAGGAGGAATAAATAAAGAAACTGGGCAAGAAAAGGAGTAAAGAGCAATCAAAAGATAAAATAACACTTAAGTTGACTTGGGAGTAAAACCCAACACATGCAAGGCTGTCGAGTACAAAGTTAAATTACACACATGTAAAAATGGTGCTATCTCCAGGGATCATCTGCCATGCTGATGTTCAGTCAAGATAGTGAGAGAAAAGAAACCAACGTAAAGTAAGTGTGCTAGACCCCATGCGAGGTGCCTTAATTTAATCCTCACAACTCTGTAAGGCAGACATCTGGGGGATGTGTTAACTTCTATAAGACCCCATGCCTGGAAAATGGTGACAGAGAAACTTAAATCGGGTTGATATTAAATGCATGCTCTTTCCTCTTTACCATTTTTGAACTGATAGTAGCTAAAATAATAGTATTTCATAATAATGTTTAAAACTGAAGAATAGCTGACACACAATGTAATGTTAGTTTCAGGTGTACAACATAGTGATTCAACAACACTGTATGTTATGCTGTGTTTACCACAAGTGTGTAGCCGCCATCTGTCACCATACAGTGCTTATTACAATACCACTGACTATATTCCCTATGTCATAACTTTCATCCCTCTGATTGGTTTATTCCATCCCTGGAAGCCTGTACCTCCCACTCCCCTTCACCCATTTTACCCATCCCCTGCCCCAAACCCTCACCTCTGGTAACCACAGGTTTGTTCTCTGGGGTCTGTTTATGGGTCTGTTTGGTTTTTGTTTTGTTTTTTAGATTTGACATATAAATAAAATCATATGGTATTTATCTTTCTCTTACTTCACTTAGCATAACCTTAGCATGGACCTCTAGGTCCATCCATGTTGTCACAAATGCCAAGGTCTAGTTAATTTTTATGGCTGAGTAATATTCCTCTGTGTGTGTGTGTGTGTGTGTGTGTGTGTATCTCACATCTTCTTTATCCATCTATTGATGGACACTTGGGATGTTTCCATATCTCTGCCATTAGGTGTTTTGTTTTTTCTGGTATTTCTATTTTTAATTTTCTGAGGAAACCCCATACTGTTTTCCTATACTGGTTGCACCCATTTACATCCTTGCCAATTGTGCACAAGGGTTCCTTTTTGTCCACATCCTCACCAACACTTGTTGTTTCTTGTCTTTTTGATTCTAGTCATTCTGACTGACTGTGGTTTTGATTTGCATCTCCCTGACGTTGAGCAACTTTTCATGTGTCTGTTGGCTAGCTGTAGGTCTTCTCTGGGAAAATGTCTATTCGGGTTCTCTGCCCATTTTTAAGTCAGATTATTTGGGGGTTTTTTTGGTGTTGAGTTGTATAAGTTCTTTATATATATTTTTATATTAACCCTTATTGTATACATCATTTGCAAATATCTTCTCTCATTCAGTAGGTTGCCTTTTCTTTTTATTGATGTTTTCCTTCACTGTGCAGAAGCTTTTTATTTTGGTGTAGTCCCAATGGTGTATTTTTGCTTTTGTTCCCCTTGTCTGAGGAGTCATATCTAGAAAAGTGTTTTTAAGGCCGATGTCCAAGAGATTACTATGTTTTCTTTAAGAACTTTTATGGTTTCATGTCTCACATTTAGGTCTTTAACCCATTTTGAATTTATTTTTTATTTTGGTGTAAGAAAGCGGTCCATAATAATTATTGACTAACAACATTACATACTATCTATGGTTTACAATGCATTTGTATTACATTAATGTTTATAATTATGGCAACAACCTCTGACAAGGCTGGTACTGTAACTGTTTTTACGATGAAGAGGGGCATAGAGACAGTAAGTAAATTGCCAATGAGATAGATTCAAATCCAGAGCTTTTCACTTTAGAGCTTTTTTCACCTTATCCCGGATCCTCAGTTATTAATAATCTTTCCCATTCACTACTCTGAAATCAGAATGCCAACACAAAAATAGAGATACTTTCTGACAAAAGATGCTTTCTTTAAAATATTTGCCCTCCATCCTTCTGGAAAAGAACTGGAGTCACTGGGTAAGTAATAGATTTGAAGTTTTTTGGTTCCTAGTAAGTGGAAAGCACTGGCTGAGGGTCAAAAGATCTGGATTCCTCTCCTGGTTATTTCAGTCATGAGCTACTTGGACTTCCAGAATTTTTTACTTCCTCTAATCCTCATTTTATTAATATCTAAAATGAGAGATCTAAAATACTTAGTAAGTTTTCCTTTAGTTCTAAAATGCTAATAATTTCCACACCCAAGACTTCATCATATCTCTTCCTCTCAAAACTTCCTAGGTTACAGCTCTGCTCATGAAAGCTTGATAAAGATTTAAAGCACAATACTGTCTAAGCCATATAAAAATAGAGTCCCAACCCTCATTATTAATGCAAATGTACACACAAGGTCAAACAGACTCATTAAGGTGCTCTGAAAACACACCAGTGGCTCAGTTTGCTGTTTAGATAAAGTCATGCGTTATTTTTTGCCATCTGATAGTTTTTATGATGATTCAGGAATATACTTAAAAAATAAACATATATAACCATGGATCATCATCCAAGGAAGTAGTGGGGAAGTAAAACAGAAGAAGTTTTGAAATCTGGACTGAGATTCCTACCTGGGAAACAAAACAAAACAAAACTTAATTGTAGCCAGAGTGCTTTTGTGGAATAAAAGAAAAAAAAAAATCATTACTCACAGGGGATTCTGGTAACATTTTATTCCTAAGTTATTAATATCACTAAATGTAGTGTAAGTCACAGAATGGATGTACCTTGGGAGATCCATGAAAATGATTTTCAGACTTCATTTTTGCAAAAAGTAATTCTAAACCTAATGAGCAAACCCAAGCCTGCACATTTTTAGGCAATGAGCCAACACACTAACTCCTCTATTAAGAGAGAGGACTTGGAATTTCATGTTGTATTATTAACACCACTGGAGCTACAGCTAGTCCAATAAAGTACGTATGACACACTGCAGAGTACCTGTGAGCTTAGAAGCAACAAATGGTAAATCCTGGTCCCCAATGTGGCAACAAACTGAGGTACTTTAACTAATTACAGCAATTACTTTAATATTTCCTTCTCAACTCATGCACTGTCTATGAAGGGACACCATCCTATGGTCAATGCCAACGTGTCCCATAGTATCATTTTGGAAACTGTCAAGTGGATTCCTCAGTTACATTTGCCTCACATACTCCCAAACTTTGTATTTTTTTCTTGAAGTGAAAAGTGGTATTGGGTCACTTAAATAGCATTATCAAATGGGAGCATGTGAGGAGGGACTAGTTGTTGAGTTCTGTCTGGTACAGAAAGTAAAGGTGACACGCATAAACTCTGGGATTACTGATTAGAAAAAAGTTTCCACCTCTTTCCCAGTCATAGCTCTCTGGTAGCAAGAAGATGATCAGGGGAGAGATTGTGACAAATTCCTACTTATGGATTTACTCTTCATAGTGTTATATGAACCAGAGAGACTGGAAACAAGTCTTATCTCACTTATACCAAAGTTTCTCTACCATCTAATGTTCAAATAAGCTTTAATGAGCATCTATAATGCATCAGATCTTGTGAAAAGTGTCAGAGAAATGATAATAATTAAGAAACAATCCATACTTTGAGACATTCTAGCTGAGAAGAGATATTTGTCAGTTTCAATCTTCAAGACAGCTGAGCTATATATGTATATGGATTTTACATTATTATTATTGACACATAACATTTTTCTTGAGAACTGAAGAAAACCAAGACCACACCGGTTGATTTGTCCAGCAAAGATATCCCAAGTTATTCATGTTGCTTCTACTACACAGGAACAGGCCACTCCAGGCCCAAACACTTATAACTAACCTCCCTGAATATATTTCCAATGAGTAATCAAGGAGGTATTTGGCTTCCTACCTTAACATGTTTGAATAAATGACCAATGATGTGTGCCTAGGCCACAACCACCTTCTCCTCGCCACTTTGAGTCTTCCTAGGGATTAGTCACTTGATAAATCTGCCATTGAATGGTTTTAAAATTATAGGTTAATCGACAAGGAAAACAAACAAGAGGGTTTATATGTTTTTCATTAAGATCTGGGCTCTGGTCTAGGACATGTCCTCTAAGGAAGCTAGGAAGGGAAATGTCTTAAATTTCCAAAAATTGCTCACCCCAGCCAAAAGGCACACTCATTGTATAAGATATACGTTGAGATGCCAAAAAAGGGCTCACAAAATTAAGGATAGTCTTTATTCTCTAAGTAATGGACCCAAGGAGAAATATTTTCTACTATAATTGGAGAGACTGGGTCAGGTAATGGAAAAAACACTAAAATAGTGGTCAGAGTGCCTGGATTTAGTTCAGCATAAGACTGCTGTACGACCTCAAATTTCCTTCTTATCTCTGGCTATTGTCTTCATCTGTAAAATAAACAGGTTAGAAAAAGATCAGAAAACTTACAAACCAGGTGTCTTGGGATCCATGGAGTATCTGAGCAGTTCTGCAAACACTTAGTTTTAATGTTATTTTAAAAGGATATTTAACCTAAAAACAACAAGGACTTTAAGAAATACAGAAAGTTATATAAAAAATACACATTTCAATGCTAACAGCACATCTAGTACTAAGGTATTTGGCTTTGTTTATGTTTTTCTTTTTGGTTTTTCTGGCAATCTGGAATACAAAGTTTTCCCTGACATGTTTTGGGATCTATTTGGATGTTCCGAAGACAAATTTCATTGATTAGGAAGGTTGTAACTCTACACTGGTCTCTTTCTTTTTTAAAATTCAGGCTTGCCCTTATACATGTAAGTATATTGCTACAGCACAGATACCATATTCAATGAAGCACAGCCAAGGCTCAGGTTCATCTGCTCTGTGCAGGCCCCTACTTTGGCAAAACAGTTTGTTGTTTGATAACAAGCAAAGAATGAGGAGAAAAACAGGTGATTTTGGCATTTAATTTTATACTTGGTGCGTTTTGACAGAGTAATGTGTATGATTAAAAATAATTGCAGCCAGGGACGCCTGGGTGGCTCAGTCAGTTAAGCATCTGCCTTCGGCTCAGGTCATGATCCCAGGGTCCTGGGATCGAGTCCTGCATCAGTCTCCTTGCTCAGCGGGGAAGTCTGCTTCTCCCTCTCCCTCTGCCTCCCCCCCCGCCACCATTTGTGCTCTCTCTCTCTGTCTCTCTCTCTCTGACAAATAAATAAATAATATCTTTAAAAGATAAAAAAAAATTTAAAAAAGGGATGCCTGGGTGGCTCAGTCGTTAAGTGTCTGCCTTTGGCTCAGGTCATGATCCCAGGGTTCTGGGATTGAGCCCCACATCGGGCTCTCTGCTCAGCGGGAAGCCTGCTTCTCCCTTTCCTACTCCCCCTGCTTGTGTTCCTTCTCTCGCTGTGTCTCTCTCTGTCAAAAAAAAAAAAAAGCAGGATGCAAAAAATAAAAAAATAAAAAATAAATTAAAAAAAATAAAAATTATAAAAATAATTGCAGCCATTCTTAATTGTTATTAATTCGATGTAAAAATTTCCTGTAATACATGTTTCAATCTTAAGGATTGTTTTAAAACTGAATACAACCTTAGGATTTTAAGGGAAAAAAAATTTTTAACTCCATTTTTAACCATATATTTTATAAAATGTGATTTTTGTAATTTTCTTCTAGTAAAATAAAGTAATTGGATGCTGTGGCTTATTGAAAACTCTAAATTTAAAACTCCTAAATTCAAATTTGTCTTTATCAAAAAAGCATCTTCATGAAAACATATGAGAGGACCTTTATGACCTTGGTGTAGGCAGAGTTCTTTTTCTTTTTTAAAAAAAATTGAAGTATAATTAACACGCAGTGTTAATTTCAGGTGTACAATATAGTGATTCAACAATTCTATGCATTACTCAGTGCTCAACACAAGTGTACTCTTAATGAGTTCTTAAATATGCCATCAAAAGCACAAGCCATCACAAAAATTGATAAATTGGATTTTTTCAAAAGTTCAATTTTGGCAAGGCACTGTTAAAATAAAACATAAGCCTCAGATTGGGAGAAAATTATCCACAAAATACATATCTGACAAAGAACTTGTACCCAGAACATAAAAAGAACTCTGTTAAAACAAAATTTAAAAAACAACCTCCTCCTTCCAAAATGGGTAAATGATTCAAATGTGCTCATGAAAGAAGATATATGGAGAACATTTAAGCACATAAAAAAGATACTTGACATCCCTTAAACCAAACCACAATGAGATACCACTACATATTTATTGAAAGGAAGGGAGGGGAAGAGAGGAAAACTGACCCATCTGACAATACCAAGGGCTCAGGAGGATGTGGAGCAACTGGAACTCTCCTAGGTGATCAATGGGAATGCAAAATGGCACGGCTACTTGAGAAAACAATTTGGCTGTTTCTTATAAAGTTAATATGCACTTGCCATGTGACCCAACAGTCCCACTTCTAAGTATTTGCCCAGGTGAATTAAAACATGTTCACATGGGGGGGCAGAAGTGGCGGCAGCTGTGACGGCGGCGGCTGTCAGACCTGGAGAGGGGCCGGGGCGGAGCGGCAATGGAGGGTCAGCGCTGGCTCCCGCTGGAGGCCAATTCCGAGGTCACTGACCAGTTTCTCAAACAATTAGGTCTACATCCTAACTGGCAGTTCAGGAATGGATCCTGAACTCCTTAGCATGGTACCAAGACCAGTGTGTGCAGTGTTACTTCTCTTCCCTATTACAGAAAAGTATGAAGTATTCAGAACAGAAGAGGAGGAAAAAATAAAATCTCAGGGACAAGATGTTACATCATCAGTATATTTCATGAAGCAAACAATCAGCAATGCCTGTGGAACAACTGGACTGATCCATGCTATTGCCAACAATAAAGACAAGATGCACTTTGAATCTGGATCAACCTTGAAAAAATTCCTTGAGGAGTCTGTGTCAATGAGTCCTGAAGAACGAGCCAGATACCTAGAGAACTATGATGCTATTCGAGTCACTCATGAGACCAGTGCCCATGAAGGTGAGACTGAGGCACCAAGTATAGATGAAAAAGTAGATCTTCATTTTATCGCATTAGTTCATGTAGAGGGGCATCTCTATGAATTAGATGGATGGAAACAGTTTCCAATTAACCATGGGGAAACTAGTGATGAAACTTTATTAGAGGATGCCATAGAAGTTTGCAAGAAGTTTATGGAACGTGACCCTGATGAATTGAGATTCAACGCCATCGCTCTATCTGCAGCATAGCTGGTCAGTGATGGAAACACCAAATACTGTATTATTTGCAACAAAAATTAAATTTCTGCTGCCATACACTAACTCAAAAATTTTGATATTTTCATTAACTTGACTGATTAAACTTGATGTGAATTAAAAAAAAAACATGTTCACATGAAAATCCATACACATACATTTTTAGCAGTTTTATTAATAATCACCCATGAGGGTTAATTTTGTGTGTCAACTTGACTGGGCCACTGGGTGTTCTTTGAGGGTGTATTTAGATGAGATTAACATTTGAATCAATCAGTAGACTGAGTAAAGAAGATTGCTCTCCCTAATGGGGGTGGGTACCATCCAATCAGTTGAAGACCTGAATAGAACAAAAAGGTTCACTCTCCTGCCAAGAAAAAACTCCTCCTGCCTAACTTCCTTTGAACTGAGACATTAGTTTCTTCCTGCCTTGGAATGAAATCATCAACACTGGCTCCTCCTAGGTCTCAAGATTTTTGGCCTTCAGGCTGGAACTATGGCACCCACTCTCCTGGGTCTCCAGCATGTCAACTCACCTGGGAGATCTTGGGACTTGTCAGGCTCCATAACTGCATGAGCCATTCCTTAAAATAAATCCCTCTCTCTCTCTCTAGAGTTTAGTTTAATCCTATTAGTTTAATTTTTTTTTGTGGAGGACCCTAGTACATTGCCAAAATTGGAAGCCACCCAAATGTTCTTCAACTGGGAAAGGATAAACAAATGGTGGTACATGCACAAAGTCAAATCTAATTAGAAATAATATGGATGAATCTCAAATGTGTTAAGAAGCTGGACTTAAAAGGCCACACACTATACCATATGATTCCATTCATATCACATTCTGGGCAAGTCAAAGCTATAGGGAAAGAAAAAGCAGGAATGGTTGCCAGGGGCCTGAGGTCAGGAGAGAGGATGTCTTCCAAGGGACACAGAGGAATTTTTTATGGTGATGGAATGTTCTATGTCTTGATTGTGGTTATGGTTACATGACTGCATGGGTTTGTCAAAACTTGTACACTATAAAGGGTGATTTTTATTGTGCATAAAATAATCTCAATTAAAAAAAGCAGTTACAGATTGACATTATAATAAGTAATATGTATACATTTGTATAAATTTAAGACTGTAAAATAAATACACACTAATAAAATGCCACTTAACAGTTGGACTTCCAAGCAAGATTTTGTTTGCAACAAAATCTTTCTCTTTTGAGAAAACACATTACAAGAGACATAGAGTAAGATGAGTCCCAAAAGCATCTAAAGAAGTACCTAGAACAAAGTCCAGCTTTCCTAACATAAAAGTTTAAGCTTTCTCATCAATGCTATAGCATTTTCACACCTGTGGCCCAGGTTCTGGAACTTTCTCTGTCTAGGTCAGATCTGGGATGGGGTTAGTGGTGACCAGCTAAGACAGTACCGCCACATTCAGCACCACTCTCACATCACCACTAAGTGACAACATGGCCAGGGAGTGAACAACGTCTACTAAGAGCTCAGAGTGCTAGGCAGGATGTTACGTTGCCTTTAACACTGTGTTGTCTCATTACTTCCACTCTTTCAGTCTCTTTCCTATCACATTATTTATGACGAGTCTGATGTTCTCATTGTAGTTGATCACCAAATATTTTCAAGGATACAAGGTCCTACTTCTCTGCTTCTGTAAGTAAAAAGGATCTAACATCTTCTATTCCCAGGTCAACTTGAAGAGTTTTCTCTATTAATGTTTTTCTTAACAAGCCTCCAAAGCAAGGATCAAGGTATTAGGTTAAAAGTGTGCCTTAGGTTTGTGATAGATTGATAGGTGGTGTCTCTGTTACTAGGGGGAAAAAAAAAAAAACAACAACACTAAACTATCAAAACAGTCTATTCCACATGGCAATTAGAGCAGTTTCCTCCTATACTCACAGGGTCTCCAAGGTGTAGGAGGCCTATTATTTCAACAGTGTTGTAGGCTGCAAATTCTATTCTGTAAAACGAGGATGACATTATCTATCTTGCTTTCTAATATACTTCTCATGGAAGATGAAAGATCTCAGAATAATGTATTCAGAAGAAATCAAGAAAAACTCTGACTGAAAAATACTGCAGTTTATTTAATATTGGATGCAATTAATAGTAACTAGCTGGGTTTATAGTGCTTGTCAGTTGGAAACTACTAGCACAACCCATATGTCTCCTGTATATAAGCTGATATGTATGCTTAAATGGTGGCCTTAGAGAAAAAGGTGAACTTAATGCGGTTAAATAAAAGTCAACCTTTCTTTCTAAATAAAATGCATTAAGTAGGATCCAAATACCCTGAGAATGCACATTCAATACACTAGAATTTTATCATACAACAAAAAGCTAGGATATCGCTTATGTACAAGACACAATGTTTATGTGTCAAAATTCTTCTCAAGCAGTATTTTACATATTCATTGACAGGTATCTCTCTTGCCTTTTTACCCCCACCTAAAAAGTGCTCGAGTCCTTCTCACATCTGCCCCCTCCTCACAAAAAATGAGAACACCTGCCTTAACACTGCCCCATCCTCAAGAAAAAATCTCCCATTAAGTTCATTGACAAGTGTTGCTCTAAAAGATTTGCGGTTATCTTCTGTCTTTGCATTTTTACCATACCCTTTGTGTAATTTCTCAAAATCCAGTCTAAATCACCACCATTTTACTGAAAAGGCTCACGAAAACCACGTTTAATGGCTTCCTGAGTTACCCAGTTTGGTGGGTTTTTCCTCATTCTCCTTTGGGACTCTGCAGCTGAACTTGAGAACTGCCCCTCTTGTTTTCTCTGAGAGTAGAACACCCTGGTCCTCTTCCTACCTTGCAGTTACTCTGCCTACTGCCACCTTCCCTTCCTTCCTCCTTCCATCTTCCAAATACCTGTTACAAGCTAAGAGGACTCATGTTTTGTCTCCTTTGTTCACTGATGTAGTCCTAGAAGCATGAAGAGCGCCTGGTCTGTAAAGGCATTCAGATAGTTGTTGAATAAATGAATTTTCCAATGTCCCCAGCCAAGAAGTCCCTGAGGCTATTGTGCCTATAAAACTTCTGCATTCAGTTAGCAAAGGGAAGAGAAAGAGGAAGGAATTACTGAGCAGTGCCCATGCAGGGCCTGTTACAAATGTGATGAAAGCCCTCTGATTTGTAGGATTACTGCTATCGCCCCTTAAGTAGGTCCTAGCTGATAAGTGCATATCCGATGTGAGACTGTGTTCTTTCCAACAAGCCTCATGAAATTCCCAAGTCCAAAGTTACTGGTCCATCTCCATCCAGATCTGGTTAACTTTGTCTCATTCAGTGGACCTCCAGACTGAGTAACTGTACAATATGCACAGGACCTAGATGTGAGTTGACAAACTGACCCCAAATTAGTCAAAATAAACATTCTATCCCAAAGACATTAATAATGCCATTATTTTGAATACACCCACTTTTATTGGCATGGATTTTTATAGTTCCTCATAATATTTACACTTTAAAATCATTGAGGAAGTCACAAATATGAGTTATTCCATGTGGATTCAAGTGTTATGATTTATTTTCCAACCTTCCTTCACTGGGACAGACAACAAAGTGACTGGAAAAGGAGTCATAGAAATGCCTTGATTGACAAAAAGCCTTGAAATAGCACCTGTGACAACATGGGTGACTGCTTTATTCTTCAAGATGGCTAGGCTCTTTCTGAGTTTCTGTACATAAGCAATCAAGTTTAATAAACATCTCCAGTTACAGACCTATCTCAGAAGAGGCAGAAATGTTTCTAGAGCTGTGCTTGCTTCATTTGGAGTCCTTGCAATTGAGGATGTATATAGGTTGACAGTAAAAAGTGACCAAGTACATCTGTAGTACCTATTCTTGAAAGCAGAGGGGCCTAGAATAATGGTCAGGGAATTCTAAAACTCCACAAAGAAGGCTCCCTGACCATAGGGCATCAATACACATCATTTTTAGAAACAGTTTTGGCAAAGTATCACCCTGATTAATTTGAGCTCACAAAGATCTGATGTAATATTTAAAAACCGATCTCTTCTTTGTGTAAACATGGATTAAGAAAAATGTAAATCCCCTATGTGGGTTTATTTTTTAATAGGAATATTAATTATATATTTATAAATCTAGGGTGCTCACTGCCTTTAAGAGTTAAGACAATAAATGGAATTTGGCAGAACATTTATTCTGATTACTAGATGTTTCATGATACTTGGAACATCAGGATGCATGTGAAATTACACTCAAGTATGATGCACACAATCACTTGGAAAAGATCAGATCTCCTTTTGACTTGATTCTTTTCTCCTGGAATATAGACAAACCACATTCTTGTTTTCCTCCTGCACTACCCACCCCCCAACCTTAAACTATATTATGTTGGACTGATATTCATCTCCATAATTTGGGCTTTTCAAAAGGATCATTGTTACAAGAATCACATTTTTCAGCTTTCCAGTAATTGCAAGATATGAATTTAAATCAGAATTCTCATTTCCTAAGTGATCAAACATTGAGCATCACTCATGAAATGTTTGCAAAGTAAATGTTTAACTCTTCTGTGCAAAGTTTAAATGTCACTTCAAATTTATTTTGACAGAGAGGTTGAGATGGCTGTAATTTTCTCTCCACCAATTTTTCTATTTTAAATGTTACAGCTGCACGTATTAATAATGTGAAAAGACAGGGGCACTATTACCTGAAAACTCCTACATAATTTCTTCACAAGTCATTCAAAACTGAGTAACTAAATACACAGGTGAATGACGATACAGGGCCAGCTATATAATGTCTATCAAACTCCATGCCCGCTGGAGGGTTTTATACCAACAACGTGCTGCTGCCCCATGGATTGTATCTGCCAGCCTCAAGAGCTTCAGCCTGCCAGCTTTGCGCCATGCACCCTTCATGAAAGAAATTAACTGGCTCCAGTGCCCACAGCAGTCATCCATTCTCAATAACTACAAACTACTTACACATAAATATTTAGATTACGAGGAATCTCAGTGTTGGACCATCACCTTTCCCTCACCCACACATCAGAGCAGTAGAAAGCTTTCTGACTGCATGTCCTTGAATACAGTGTTAATACACATATGAAACAGATTAGAATCATGGAGGTGTTTGAAAGAAAGGAATTTTGATTTTTATAAAGATGGGACATGAAGATCATTTTTCTTGGTCCGAATTTACTATGTTAAAACATCCTGCAATCGAATGAAGCACTGGGTGTTATACGCAAACAACGAATCATGGAACACTACATCAAAAACTAATGATGTAATGTATGGTGATTAACATAACATAATTAAATAAAATTTTAAAAAAATCCTGCAATCTCAACTATAGTTGTCAAATATAAAAGCAAATGCCTGTTTCCTTCTCGATCACTTTCTTTTATTTTTCTTTCATGTGCTTTTCATATTTTCATATAAGCATAACACAGGTAAGAATAAAAGTGCAGAATTAAACCCAAATATGATGTATCTGTGAGGAAAGCACCCAACAGTCCAGTACTAAAAGATGGAGCATACAAAGAAGGAAACATTTGTCTTTCTGTTTCTGGATATAATTGGTTTTCAAAGCCAATTTTTAAGGGGTTTGCTATGCAAAATCCTCCAGCAGCATTCACAGCTTCTCAGTAATTGTATTTAAAAATAATCTTTTGTTATGGGTGGTATTTGGTTGCAGGTTGGAGGAAAAAAATGTAAAATCACTCCAAGAGATACTCCTGATAGCTGGCAGCCTCTGTCCCTCCATTTTTTTTTTTTTAAAGGTAATTAGATTGCTAATGAGCAAGAAGTGAGCGATGATGTAGGAGTCCAATATTTGAGTCTAGGTCACAACAGAGTCAATTTGGACATTGATCCTTATCTCTCAAGTCTAGGAAAATCTCATCTGAAAAAAATGAATCTCTCAAGTTCTATTTATAAATCCTGGATGCAATTTGAAATCTTGCAGAGACAAGAGAGAAGAAAGGAGCAGAAAAATATTAGACAACCTTATGACCTTGAAAAGGTGATAGGCAGGCAAAAATGTTCAAATTGAACGAGATACTTGGAAGAGGGGGCCTTATTTTCCTCCCATTGCTTTGCACATTCCTAAAAGAATCATGTTTAATTTTGTTGGTGTGTTCAAAGATTTTGGTTTTAAACATGTTAAACCTCTGCATGTGCTCGGTACCAGCCACCATGCATGTGCTGCATGATGGTTTTCCTGCCCACCACTTAAATCGTGGTTAGCACTTTCTCCACCTTTGGCAGAGGGATCTCCACATGGCTTATGTGATAGAGCATTGGCCTGGGAGAAGACCTCACTTCTAGTCAAGGTACTTCTATCAGCAGCCTGCATGGGCTTGGGCCCTTTAACTCCTAAGGAGTGGCAACCAGAAAGTGAATCTCCATGGGTGGTGGACTTCACTGGTTGTAAGGAGCCCTGTCCTGCTGGGAGCATGGTGCCTCCTTTAGGCGCACTGAGGAAGAAAAGGTGAGAACCATTAAACTCGATTTTAAAGATCAGCTCTTTCAGTATGTAGTTCCTCATCTATAAAATGAAAGGGTTTACAGATTATCACACATTCATATGAGTCCAAGGTGATTTCACCTCAACTAATACAACTGATCGCTCACTCACCGTAAGTTGTCTTAACATGCAATATCTGATAAATGTCCATCTAATACAATGAGAAACAAAGAGTATTCTCGCTGTCAAAAAAACTTCCAAGAACATAGTTTTCCTATTATAATTCTCCCATGTCTCTAAATGTGAAAACTATTGCCTGTAAAATCACTTTGGTTAAAATCTAGTTTCCATTACAAAGGAAGAAAAAGGGAAAACCAATCAGTGGTTAATTTATGCACTAATGCATGTATTACCATGATAGAAGTTTCATCTGTTTGCTATTTATTGAAGGTTCACGTCCATCTTATGTTCGGCACTGGCAGTGAAGGAGAGGGACAATAACTCTGCTTTCAAGACTGTAATATGATAAAAAGCCTTGCTAAGTGCTGGAGTCAGGTAGAGAGCCAAGTGTCAGAGCAGGAAGCCTTGGGACATCAAGAGATGGTTTCATATATGATGAGGATCCCTTGGTGGGCCACAAAGGATTGACAAAGTTGGAGTGGCAGAATAAGCCAAGTAAAAGAAGAAGGCAGAGTGATGGGAAAGCATAGGAAAATAATGGAAGAAAAGACTAGTTAGAAGTTTGAATCTGATTTTAGAAGGTCTTAAATACCACACTAAGACTTTGAACTTAACTGGATAAGCAATAGTGAGCCACTAAAGGTGGGTAAGAGAGAGAAACAACAATCTCTAAGTAATTTATAACATGGCTTGAATATAGGCAAGACCTAAGGGTCTAAATTAGAATGACAGCAGCAGAGTGTTAAGGAACAAGTGTATGTGAGGGACCATGCAGCTAAAATGATCATAACTTGGCAATCCACAAGATACAGAAGCTAAGGGTGAGGTTGCCAAAGATGGCTGAGATTTTTACCCTGGACTTTCACTCTTAGGAGAACAGTGGAACCTTAAATATATAGGGCAGTCCCCAAAAAAGACTGTTGTGTGTTATGTTTATATTGGGTGGGGGGAAAGTCAGAAGGAGACAGGTAGACAGGTCTTTTCAACCTTGGGATTATAAGAATTTTTGATGCTCTGGCTTCAGAAATTTTAAATTTTGAGATGCTGGAAACAGTTCCCGGGTTGGATTTTTCCAGCAAAAATGAGAACTTTTCCTGGAGCTGGAACTCAGGGAAACATTTGAATCCAAACAAATAGCTCTGAAAAGCCTTTACATAGAGATAGCAATCAATGAAATCTTCAAGAGACAACACATGGAAAGTCAGGAAACTAAAGGCTACCTTTCACAGGGTCCCATCTGGGGGGTGCTGTGGAGGCAGGGATGAGGGGGAAGCAGAGAAGACAGAGAAGCACACTCAAAAGAGAATTCAGTGTCCTAGACGTCAAGGGAGGAGATCCGAGAAGGATTTCAACACTGACACTCCATCTAGAATCCAAGCCAATGAAGACCAAGAGGGGACCAACAGCACGGGATAACTGCTTCCTCTGCAGTCTTAGCTGTTTCTGTACAGAGGTAACAAAAGGCAAGTGGTAGGAGGATTGGCTACATGTGACTAATGTTTGAGAACTTTGCCAGTGAAAAGTGGGATGGAAGCTCAAAGAAGCAGTACCATCAAGAGAAAGGATTTTGAAGTAAAGGATAGCTGAAATTATTATGAGAAATGGGGGAAGGCAACAGCCAAAAAGAGAACAAGGAACAGGGAAAGGTGCAGAAGAGGTGTTAGAAGAGGACATCAAAGAGATCAGGTGGCAAAATATTGGGTGCTTTAGTTTCTTTTCGTAGGTATGGGGACCAAAGTTAAAGCAAAGAAATAAAGGTGTTAATAGTCTAGAGACAAAGGCACTCATTCTTTTTTATTTTCTTCTTATCTTAAAAGAAATGCACCTCCCCTTTTCCCCAAAGCTAATTCAACCTCCTGGGTTTCTGCTTTCACCCTTTTCTGTGTTCTCCAGGAACATTTTTTTAATTTGCTCCTCGCTGGCTGGCTCTTCCCTATACCTACTCAGGTCTCCTGTTGGAACTGCAGGACTACTCAGGCTGGTTCTGTGCATAATCTATGCCTAGTGCATATCCATTCTTCTCGCTGCATAGCAACTTCACAAACATTAGCCTATGTAATCTGAACAGCCCTGTGGTGACGGGGGGATCCCCATTTTATGGACTGTCCCAAACCACAATCATAGGCGGCGTCTGCTAGGACTCAAGACTGGATCTTCTGGCTGTCAAGGCTCATGTTCTTTCTCCTATGCAGAGCCGTCTCCAGATATGTGTCAAGATGCCGGCGGTAGACTCCGTTTCTGTCTAAACATTACAAAGTACCTGGCTTGCTGTCAGAGACCAAACTCTAAATGGCTGAAATAGCTTGATAGATTGTGTGAAAATTTTATGGTCCTTCCGTCAGACACCGTAATTTACTATCACATAATACACAGAAGACTCAAAAGAAACCATCCCACAAGGGCAAACAAAATGGAGGTGGTGGCCCTTTGACACTCTAAGGCCAGAGGCATTATATGGATCCAATAAGAAAGCTGCTTCTACGAGCGAGAGAACAACCTCTTGATCTTGCAAAATGTTTTTGGACACCTAAAGGCTCTTTTATTACTGAGGCTGATTAAAATGAAAAGTTTAAATGACTAAAATGTTCTTTTTGATGAGTTTTTGCCATGAACCTTGGACCAGTGGGATTGGAGCCCTTTGATCCTGGGCACTCACATAAATTCAGAGTCATAAAACAACATTGGATTTGATTTTACTAGTGTGGCTGATGTTGCCAGATTTGTAATGCAATCTTGTTTTCTCCCCTCCTCATTTTTGGGCCCATCCACCATTATTTTATAGCCAGAGGAAAGGAGTTTCCATTTGTTTTTGGCAATCAAGCTTCAAGACTGAGCCACTACTCTAGAATGCTGGAATCCCAGAGAAAAATAATGATACTGTATTACATTCATCAACATGAGGCGAATCACTGTTATTTTATGTGCTGAAAGTAAAATATCAAAAAGAAAACCCCTTTTCTGGATGAAAATACAGATTTTCACTACTTAAAAGAGTTTTAAGATGATGTGGCTGAGAACTTACTACAAGTCTGAAGTAGGAAAAATATCAGATTTAGTGTTCATAAATCTCTAGCAAGACTAATTGAAAATTAATTTTTTAAAAGATCAAAAGACCCCCCAGGTTATTTATTAATGAGTGGCAGACCCTATCTTAGTTTTCAAACTTCATTTACCTAAAACAAAAACAAAAACAAAAAACCTGCTATCTGTGGGAGAAGTAAAGGAAATATTCAATAAGACATTTAACAAAAAATACACCATAAATATAACTTAGATGTTTAATTCACTTCCTTTCCCAATCTTCTAATCCTTTTCCTATGTATCTGTACCACAATATTCCTATAACTTCCAATTCCAGAAATGAAAGTTTTACTATAAAAGGTCTATGAGGGAAGAAAAGCACAAATACTTCTACAGAGACTTGTCTTACACAGACCAAATGATCAATAGTGGGTCACAACTATTCATTTTTTATGGAGTAAAACATCAGTTTGAGCTCACTGAGAAAGATCAATGATATACTTAGCCTGTTCACTAGACCAGGGAATACTAATTTAAGTTGGATAAACAGTTTTCAGTAATTTTTCATGGCTCGCCTGAAGGCTGGGAAATTGTTCACCAGGACAATTCTGTATGCGACATAGGGCATAAGGGTCACGACAGGTCTCAGTAATTCCACTTTGAAAACAGTGACCACAGAATACATGTGTCGCTATCCAATGGGCAGTGCCTCATGACATTTTCAGTTGAGTTTCCTTTTTTTTTTACATTTTTAAAATTTTTATTATTTTTTTAAAAGATGTTATTTATTTATTTGACAGAGAGACAGTGAGAGAGGGAACACAAGCAGGGGGAGCGGGAGAGGGAGAAGCAGGCTTCCTGCCGAGCAGGAAGCCCCATGCGGGGCTCGATCCCAGGACCCTGGGACCACGACCTGAGCCTAAGGCAGACACTTAACGACTGAGCCACACAGGCACCCCTCAGCTGAGTTTCTCAATCCCTGCCTGAGGCTCCAGTGAACATTTCAGAGGATGGTCCAGCCAGAGGAATAGAATTCCAACACACATTCACCTCCTTGCTTGTGTGAATATATTAGATTAAGCATAAATGAATTTGCCATTTTATAAGTCAAAATAGGCCAAATATCAACAATTTCCTATGGTTCAACTTATAAACCTCATCCAAATTTGAAAAAAAATTATTCTGTTTTATCAATTAATACTTTAAATTACATGCATTGTTTCTTTGCAGGAGATACGACTCATGCCATATGTTTAATATTATTATTAATAAACAGAACTGTATTAAACAGATACCCACAACAGCTTCCGGAGTACAAGAAACTGTCACTTATTTGTAGAGAAGAGTAATTGTCTTGGTGTTGTGCATATATTCAGTCACGATGAGGGGAGGGTTATGCAGATACCAAGAAAGAGCGCTCTCATTTCATGCTTGAAAACATAGCATTATTGTCAGCACCCTCTGCCTCCCTATGATTTACTAATTTAAAAAATATTGATTGTGTACTTACAATGTTCCAGTAGTGGTCTAGGTACCCAAGGGAGAATCAAGCTGTGCAAACATGTACAGGGAAGCAACAATGGTGGTTTCAGTAACTCCAGCTTTAGCAGAAGCAACCATCAGCGCTGGAGAAGGTCCGCGCTTCCTGTCGGAGAGAGCGAATTCTCTCTCTCCCACCCCTAACTTAGGCCAAGCCAGTATCACCTCCTACCTGTAGGCCGGCAACACTTGCCAGTTGTCCTCCCCACTTCCACTCTGGCTTCCCTACATCTACCCTCTACAACAGCCTAGGGGGGAGGGCGTCTCTTGAAAAGGCAAATCTTTTCATGTTTCACACTTCTCTGCTCCGAACCAGTAGATTCTCACTGTTCTGAGGATGAAATCGCAAAACCTTAAGGACGAACAAGGCCCTTCCCGATTATGGCCTCTCTTGCCCTCCTCCGTGGCAGTGCTTTTCAAACCCTGGTCCATGATCCAGCAATGGGATAGAAATCAATTTATGCTTTACCACCAGCATTTTTTTTTTAAATATGAGAGTTAAATATATCAGAATACATTCACATTAAATCAGTTCTGTTTAAGAGAACTCTTATTTCTCACACATGCAAAAACACATAATCTGGGTTTCGATGGAAAATGCATTGCTTATTCCAAGATACAGTTTAAAACACTTGAAAACCACTACTCCAGATCTTCATCCCCAACCTTTCTCCTCTATCCAGTCACACTGGCCCTCCCCAGAGTCCTTCAAACCAGCCAAGCTCCTCTTCACCCTTCAGGCCTCTGCTTAAATGGCACTTGCTAAAAGAATCCTTCCCTGACCTCAAATCTAAACTGTATCCTCTCATAGCATCCTATACTATATTTCTCTCCACAGCAATATTATACTTCCTGAGGGATTATTTTTATCAATATCTGTCTCTCTGACTGGACTACAAGCTCCCAGAGAGTAGGAACCATGTCTATTCTATTCCATCCAGCATCCAGCACAGCACCTGACGCCCAGTAGGCTCTTAATACTAAGTGAATGATCGAGAGAAGTCTAATTTCCCCTTAATGATTCCATCTGATGAAACAGAGATGACCAATTTCATAAGGCACTGCTTTCTGGTGGCTCTTTTTCTTTTCTCAGATAGAATGTACATGCCTATAGATAGCCATAAATACATCACGTATTACTTCTGTAAGTACACTGAGCCTTATGCCTCTGAGTGCAGATATATGACTGTATGCATATATTTGTGCGTGTTCTGGGAATGAAACTAAGAGTGGTTTGATTCCTCATGTATTTAAAGCAAAGTTCTGAACTGGAAATCTGCTTCAATACAAAGAAAATCTACTTGAAGCTTATTAAGAGAAAAAAGGGTCAAGCTGACCTCCAGTGGTAAGATTAGGGAATGGATTCTAAAATAATTGTAAAACACCCAAGTTATCTGTCACAAACCCATATATCTATGTGATATACCTTTCTTTATGTGTATTATATGTATTTGCAACAAAGAGGGGTCATACCATACAAAATACTAGAACAAAGTATGCAGAAGTGTATTACAGAAACACAGCAGCTTTTAGAGACAGGAAAAACAACTGCCACTCATTTATGGCAATCAGAAAATCTGAGACTTGAAAATTCTCTTAGTTGACATGTAAGATCTAAAATTCTCAAATTCCATTAAAAGTAGATAATATTAAAAAAAAAAAGCAGATGCTAACACTCATATAGTCTTTCCCTTCATTAGTCTCTAGGTAAACACTAGTACTTATTTTAAGCTGTCTGTTGTTATTTGACCTTTATGGCATATATTCTATTTTTCTAACTAGATAGTAAATCCTCTGAGTAAAGAATTTATGTGAGGGTTAAATAAAATAATCCAAAGGATGCGCTAAGTAGAGTGTCTGGCATATACAATACAGTAATATAGTAAATGTTAGCTGCTATTGTTATAATTATTAAATGATGTTTTATCTCTAGTGCATCTCTTATGTTTGACAGGTACTCAATTGGTATTTGATTATAAAAAGCAGAATTACGGTAGCTCAAAAAAAAAGGCAGAATTACATATATGAAATTCTATTTTAGCAAATGCTTATCTTTAAAGCAAAAACAATTTTGAAATGCAACATCTTACTTAGGTCTTCCCCCCTCAAATCTATGCTGTCACTCGTGGGGTGATTTTACATATTCAAATATTTCTTTCACAAAAGCACAGCAGCATCAATACTTCCATTAAGGGGAGGTCATGGAAATGAGAGCATCATACTTTTATGACAAAAATATTAAAAGCAATGCTTTTTGGAACATTAGGTTTAACATTAATTTCAGAATGTTTTTATTTTATATAGGTACAAGGTTTATATTATAAGAGCTTTACCACCAAAAACTAAACTTCAAGAGCCACTGACTTAAACTAAGCATGCTGGTCATCAGGAGAGATACAGTAATTACCATCTATTGGCCATCTACTGCATGCCATTGTACTTGCAATCCCATACCTAATTACCACAGTACTTGCACTCAGCATATACATTAACCAAGTTACAATATCATCACAACCTCTTTCTAATGAGAAACTGAAGCTCATAAGGGCTTAAGTAATTTGTTCAAGACAACACATGTAGTATATAGTGAAGCTAAGATTAGAACTCAAGGAAGATTCCACATCTGGATTTTTATCCAGCTCTCTTGCCTGGAATTAAGTTGCATATCATCCAACAAATGGTTAGTTGACTTCACCATACAGATTCTTTTTCAGCAGGTTCTGCTCCTAAGGCCCACCACTCTTAAGGACTGATATTCTACCCAAGGATAGATCAAAGGTAAGGGTCAGACCAGAAACAAGGTCCTTTCATGAATACTCTCTGGCAAGGACTTTCGAGGTGTAAGAATTTTCAGAGGTAGTTCAGGTGGAGGTTAGGAGTGTGCCACCTCATAGAATTGGTGTAGTAACACAACTAATTCTCATATATAAAGACTGGCACATAGTAAATGCTCAATAAACACTAGCTATTATTATTATTGTTCTTCCTTTACTAGGACACAGAGCAAGCTAGAATAACTTGGAGTGAAAAGGTCAGCATATACACATGCATATATGTGCACACACACAAACATGCAATAAATTCACATTATGGATTCCAAAGCCCACATGAGGCTGGACTTATTAGAAGAGGCAACAGGTACCATGTATCACACATGGGCACATCCTACAAATAGGTGACAACATAGAGAGTAGCCACATCGTTCCATGTGCTTAAGGGATCAGTAATGCTGGGTTTCAGAAGCTCTGTTGGGGAAGATAAGGTTTGAGAATAGCTAAGGAAACCCTGCAGAAATCAATGAAGTAACTATCTGGCAGAATGCCTAGAAGTTTTGCCCCCATATTTTCTGACTTGGTGGTCTTGACAAATTGATTTGAGACTCAAGTTTCAAATCTCTATGATGAATATAGACAATTATCAAGAATATGGTGAGAAATATCAGAGTTTCCTCTTCAAACTGGGCTCAGAACCAGCTGTGAGCAATGAAGTTGAAGAGGACAATTTTCTACCTGCTCCTTCCTTCTGTACTTTGGTGGGAAGAACAGCAGAACAGTTTGGGACTTCTGAAACCAGTGAGATAAGAGGACTCTTCCCCAACACCATAAAAATGTCCCCATTGTTTTTTTTTTTTTGAACCATATGAAGAGCCTATTGTATAGGATAAGAATAAGGGGTGATCTGCAGAAGTCTCTGCCACAGGATGAGGGGAAGGAAAATGAAAATTAAAAAAACCATTATACTAGAGAAAATGAATCAAATCAGTTGACAAGTTGACTGTGGAGAGGAGCCAATTTGGAAATCAGACACACCTAGTCAGTAAATCTTGCCATCACAGTAACCAGCTGTGAAAACTCAGGACAGGACCTTGCTTCTCCTGAGTCTCAATTGATTAGAAATTATGTATATGAATCACTGAGCCAGTTGACAAGTTGACTGTGGAGAGGAGCCGATTTGGAAATCAGACACACCTAGTCAGTAAATCTTGCCATCACAGTAACCAGCTGTGAAAACTCAGGACAGGACCTTACTTCTCCTGAGTCTCAATTGATTAGAAATGAATCACTGAGCACAGTACCTGGCATAGAGTTAGTACTTCGTATTCAATAACTGATGGTAACCATCTCCAATCAAGTCAGAAAGCAAAGCGTACTCAGCATTCAAACTCTACAATCAAACAAAATTTCTTCCCATCCCTTCCTAAAATGTCCTAGACCATACCCAATATTTTGCACTAAGAGCTTATTTTTCATGTACCTTCCAACACTGCTGCCCTCTCTATTCCATCAGCAGCCCTTTTAGGAAAAGACAGGATGCAGGAAGAAAGGGGATGAGGAAGGAAGGAAAAATAAAAGGAAAAGAAATATAAAAGTCCACCAAGATCTAAGAGCTCAAGGGACTTTTGCTTGGTATTCAAGAGACCATGGAGAAAGAGGATGAGGACATTCTTACTCAGCTCTTCTATGCTCCACACCAGGGTCATCAACTGATGTCTCCACACCAGGCAATCAACATAAACAAGTAAAGGAGTCCAGATTTTAGGAGGAAGGGAAGATGGCAGCAAAGCAGGAAGACCCTAGGCTCCCTTCCTCCCAGGAATGCAAATAGATAACTATCAAATCATCCTAACTACCCAGGAAATCAACCTGAAGACTGGCAGAACAAACTCCCCAACTAAAGGTAGAAAAAAGGACACATCAAAGAAAGTATGAAGTGCAGAGATGTGGCTTGAGAGAGAAAAAGACCATGGTCACTGCAGTGGGGAGGGAGCAGCAGTCATGGAGAAGAGCAAGAGATAGACTAGCACACAGGAGAGCACACATGGAGAAGACAATTCCCCATAGCAACAGGCTTGGAAAGGGAAAGGGCGCAAATTTCATGAGTTCTTGCAACCAGGGGGACTTAAAGACTGGAATTTTAAAGGTCAGCATGCTTCTCGGAGAACCAGAGGCATTGGGGCTGCTCTTGGAGAAAAGGCAGGCAAATAACCTACTAACTTACAGCATGCAAAGAGTGATCTGAAGAGTGCCTGGGCAGTGGGGAGGTTAGTTGCTCATCTTGGAGCATGTCCCAGACAGGCAGCATTCACAGAGAGACACCTCAAGGAGCAAAGGAAATGGCAGATGTTATTTCCCTCCCCCATCCCTTAGCATAAGCACAGGGCCACCTCTGGGAACCAGTGCAGCCCCAACACTTGCTACCTAACTTGCTCACACCAAGGCCCATGCCCTGCACTCTGGTGAAACTGCCCCTTCCAGTCATGCTTGCCTCAGTCCCAGCAAGAGGAGTCCCCTCCCCCAGAAGACAGGCCCAATCCCTGCTTTTACAGTGTCTCCCAATGTGGGAGTTTTACAGAGCCTTGATTCTGGTGGCAGTGGCGACAGGTCTCATTTCACAAACAGACCAGATAAGCACACCTAGATAAAATATGCTACATTCAGGTCAGGGACCAAACAGTGCCCACGACAGGCAAAGAGAGCCTCTGCATATGACTGGCCTGAAGGATAAAGTGGCCAGGACACAACAGCAGAGCACACGTTGAAGACACTCCCAGAAGTGCCAGGCCCTGGGGAACAGGGGACACTACATGGCAGGGCACTATAGGACCTCTTCTTCATAAGGCCATTAACCTCAAGAACAGGAGACATAGCTGACTTTCCTAAAACACAGAAACAGGCACACTGACTTAGACTAAATGAGAAGACAGAGAAATTTATCCCAAATGAAAGAACAGGACAAGGCCAGGGCCAGAGATCTAAGCAAAACAAATATAAGTAATATGCCTAATGGAGTATTTAAAGTAATGATCATAAAGATTCTCACTGGACTTAAGAGTGGAAGATGTTTGTGAGACCCTTAACACAGAGATAAGGAATAACATAGCAGAGATAAAGGGCTCGATAAATGAAATGAGAAACATGCTTGATGGGAGGAATAGCAGGCTGGAAGAAGCAGAGGAACAAATTAATGACCCAGAAGAAAGAGTAATGGAAAGTAATGAAGCTGAACAAAAGAAAGAAAAAGAATTATGCATAATGAGAACAGACTTAGGGAACTCAGTGGCTCCATCAAACATAATAACATTCATATTTTAAGAGTCCCAGAAAAAGAAGAGAGAGAAAAGGGGGAAGAAAACTTATTTGAAGAAATAGTAGCTGAAAACTTCCCTATTCTGGGGAAGGAAAACAAATATCCATATCCAGAAGGCAGAAAACACCCAACAATATCAACAAAAGCAGATATGGACCAAGACATATTGTAATTAAACTGGCAAAATATAGTGATAAAGAAAAAATTTTTAAAAAGCAGCAAGACAGGGGGGCGGAGCAAGATGGCGGAGGAGTAGGAGACCTGGATTTCGTCTCCTCTCAGGAATTCAGCTGGATAGGGATCAAACCATTCTGAACACCTACAAACTCAACAGGAGAGCAAAGAAAAGAAGAGTAACAACTCTCTGAACAGAAAAGCGACCACTTTCTGGAAGGTAGGACGTGCGGAGAAGTGAATCCGAGGCGATATTCGGGAGGATAGACGGCGGGGGAGGGGCCTCCGTCGGCTGCTTCTGGCAAGTGATAGAGCCACGGAGCACAAAGTCGGAACTTTTAGAAGTCTGCTCCGCTGAGGGATGGCACTCTGGTGGCGAAGTGGGGGGTGGAACCCTCACGGGACAGTGTGGTCTCAGGACCCTCGGGGTCACAGAAAGACCGGGGGTGCCTGAGTGCGGCAGAGCTCCCAGGTATCGGAGCAGGGAAGCCGGCTGCAGAGACGGAGCCCAGGCGCGGGCTCTCAGCTCGGGGTTGCCATAAACCGTGATCCGCGGCACAGTCGGGCCACTGCTCCTCCAGCAGGGACCCAACAAGCGGCAGATCCGGGGAGACTCACCTTCTTCCCCCGGGAGGAGAGGTGCGGGAGCGCACCGCGGGGATCTGCTGGGCTTGGAGACTCCACCCGGGGTCGGGTGCCAGATAGAAAGGCGCGGTCACAGGCCGGGTGAGCGCGGAGTGCGGCGGGAGACCGGGGAGACGGGAGTGACTGACGGCTTTTCTCTGGGGGCTCGCTGAGGAGCGGGACCCCGAGTTCTCGGCTCCGCCGGGGCGGAGACTGGGAGGCCGCCATTTTCACTCTCCGCCTCCAAAGCTGTACGGAGAGCTTGCAGGGAACAAAAGCTCCGGAGAGCAAACCCGAGCAGATTACTTAGCCCGGACCGGCAAGGGCGGGGCAATTTTGCCTCCGGCAAAGACATTTGGGAACCACGGCAACAGGCCCCTCCCCCAGAAGATCAGCGAGAACAGCCAGCCAAGACCAAGTTTACCGATCAATGAGAACGGCAGAACTCCAGCGCTAGGGGAACACTGCACATAGAATTCATGGCTTTTTTACCATGATTCTTTAGTCTTTCAAAGTTAATTATTTTTTTTAACTGTCTTTTTTTCTTTTTTCCTTTTTTCTTTTTTTTTTTGAATTTTTCTTTTTCCCTTTTTCAACCAACATCTTATCAATCCCTTTTTAAAAAAAAAACATTTTTATTTTTCATTTTTAAAGTCATATTCTATCCCTTCATAGTAGTTACCCGTATTTTTGGCATATATATATAAGTTGTTCTCTCTTTAAAATCTTGAGATAGTTTCTTCTAACAGATCAAAATATACTCTAAATCTCTAGTGTATGGTTTTTTTCTACTCCCCTGCCTGATCACATTCTCTCCCTTTTTTCTTTCTTTTTTTTTTTTTTAATCCTCTTCTTTCTTTTTTCAAACAACTTATCAAATCCTTTTTAAAAATTTTTTATAATTTCCATCTTTACAGTCATATTCCATCCCTTCATCATATCAACCCTTATTTTTGTACATATATAAGTTTTTCTTTCTTTAAAATTTTGGGAGGGACTTTCTTTTAACAGACCAAAATACACCCAAAATCTAGTGTGTGGCACTGATCTATAATCCAGCCTGATCATATTTGATCACATTCTGTTTTTGTTTTGTTTTGTTTTGTTCTGCTTTTGTTTGTTTTTATCTTTATCTTTTTCTTTTTTCTTTTTTTCTTTCCTTTTCTTTTTTCTCTCTTTCCCTTTCTTTTCCCACTGCTTCAGGTCTTTTCTGATTTGTTTAGAGTATATTTTCTGGGGACGTTGTTACCCTGCTAGCATTTTGTTCTCTCATTAATCTATTCTCCTCTGCACAAAATGAGAAGACGGAAAAAATCACCTCAACAAAAAGAACAAGAGGTAGTACCGACTGCCAGGGACTTACTCAATACGGACATTAGTACGATGTCAGATCTAGAGTTCAGAATCATCACTTTAAAGATACTAGCTGGGCTTGAAAAAAACATGGAAGTTATTAGAGAAACCCTTTCTGGAGAAGTAAAAGAACTAAAATCGAACCAAGTAGAAATCAAAAAGGCTATTAATGAGGTGCAATCAAATATGGGGGCGCTAACTGCTAGGATAAATGAGGCAGAAGAAAGAATCAGTGAGATAGAAGACCAAATGATGGAAAATAAAGAAGCTGAGAAAAAGAGAGATAAACAACTACTGGATCACGAGGGCAGAATTCGAGAGATAAACGATACCATAAGACGAAACAACATTAGAATAATTGGGATCCCAGAAGAAGAAGAAAGAGAGAGAGGTGCAGAAGGTATAATGGAGCAAATTATAGCAGAGAACTTCCCTAATTTGGGGAAGGAAACAGGCATCAAAATCCAGGAAGCACAGAGAACCCCTCTCAAAATCAATAAAAATAGGTCAACACCCCGACATCTAATAGTAAAACTTACGAGTCTCAGAGACAAAGAGAAAATCCTGAAAGCAGCTCGGGAGAAGAGATATGTAACCTACAATGGTAGAAACATTAGATTGGCAACAGACTTATCCACAGAGACCTGGCAGGCCAGAAAGGACTGGCAGGACATATTCAGAGCACTAAATGAGAAAAATATGCAGCCAAGAATACTATATCCAGCTAGGCTGTCATTGAAAATTGAAGGAGAGATAAAAAGCTTCCAGGACAAACAAAAACTAAAGGAATTTGCAAACACGAAACCAGCCCTACAACAAATATTGAAAGGGGTCCTCTAAGCAAAGAGAGAGCCTAAAAGCAACATAGACCAGAAAGGAACACAAACAATATACAGTAACAGTCACTTTACAGGCAATACAATGGCACTGAACTCCTATCTTTCAATAGTTACCCTGAATGTAAATGGGCTAAATGCCCCAATCAAAAGACACAGGCTATCAGATTGGATTAAAAAACAAGACCCATCGATATGCTGTCTGCAAGAGACTCATTTTAGACCCAAAGACACCCCCAGATTGAAAGTGAGGGGGTGGAAAACCATTTACCATGCTAATGGACACCAAAAGAAAGCTGGGGTGGCAATCCTTATATCAGACAAATTAGATTTTAAACCAAAGACTGTAATAAGAGATGAGGAAGGACACTATATCATACTTAAAGGGTCTATCCAACAAGAAGATCTAACAATTGTAAATATCTATGCCCCTAACATGGGAGCAGCCAATTATATAAGGCAATTAATAACAAAAGCAAAGAAACACATCGACAACAATACAATAATAGTGGGGGACTTTAACACCCCCCTCACTGAAATGGACAGATCGTCTAAGCAAAAGATCAACAAGGAAATAAAGACTTTAAATGACACACTGGACCAAATGGACTTCACAGACATATTCAGAACATTCCATCCCAAAGCAACGGAATACACATTCTTCTCTAGTGCCCATGGAACATTCTCCAGAATAGATCACATCCTAGGTCATAAATCAGGTCTCAACCGGTACCAGAAGATTGGGATCATCCCCTGCCTATTTTCAGACCACAATGCTTTGAAACTAGAACTCAATCACAAGAGGAAAGTCAGAAAGAACTCAAATACATGGAGGCTAAAGAGCATCCTACTGAAGAATGAATGGGTCAACCAGGAAATTAAAGAAGAATTAAAAAAATTCATGGAAACCAATGAAAATGAAAACACAACTATTCAAAATCTTTGGGATACAGCAAAGGCAGTCCTAAGAGGAAAGTATATAGCAATACAAGCCTTTCTCAAGAAACAAGAAAGGTCTCAAGTACACAACCTAACCCTACACCTAAAGGAGCTGGAGAAAGAACAGCAAATAAAGCCTAAACCCAGCAGGAGAAGAGAAATAATAAAGATCAGAGCAGAAATCAATGAAATAGAAACCAAAAGAACAGTAGAACAGATCAACGAAACTAGGAGCTGGTTCTTTGAAAGAATTAACAAGATTGATAAGCCCCTGGCCAGACTTATCAAAAAGAAAAGAGAAATGACCCAAATCAACAAAATCATGAATGAAAGAGGAGAAATCACAACCAACACCAAAGAAATACAAACAATTATAAGAACATATTATGAGCAACTCTATGCCAACAAATTAGATAACCTGGAAGTAATGGATGCATTCCTAGAGATGTATCAACTACCAAAACTGAACCAGGAAGAAATAGAACACCTGAACAGACCTATAACCACTAAGGAAATAGAAGCAGTCATCAAAAATCTCCCAAAACACAAAAGCCCAGGGCCAGATGGCTTCCCAGGGGAATTCTACCAAACATTTCAAGAAGAATTAATACCTATCCTTCTGAAACTGTTCCAAAAAATAGAAATGGAAGGAAAACTTCCAAACTCATTTTATGAGGCCAGCATTACCTTGATCCCAAAACCAGACAAAGACCCCATCAAAAAGGAGAATTACAGACCAATATCCCTGATGAACATGGATGCAAAAATTCTCACCAAAATACTAGCCAATAGGATCCAACAGTACATTAAAAGGATTATTCACCACGACCAAGTGGGATTTATCCCTGGGCTGCAAGGTTGGTTCAACATCCGCAAATCAATCAACGTGATACAATACATTAACAAAAGAAAAAACAAGAATCACATGATCCTCTCAATAGATGCAGAAAAAGCATTTGACAAAGTACAGCATCCTTTCTTGATCAAAACTCTTCAGAGTGTAGGGATAGAGGGTACATACCTCAATATCATAAAAGCCATCTATGAAAAACCTACAGCGAATATCATTCTCAATGGGGAAAAACTGAGAGCTTTCCCCCTAAGGTCAGGAACGCGGCAGGGATGTCCACTATCACCACTGCTATTCAACATAGTATTGGAAGTCCTAGCCACAGCAATCAGACAACAAAAAGAAATCAAAGGCATCCAAATTGGCAAAGAAGAAGTCAAACTCTCACTCTTTGCAGATGATATGATACTTTATGTGGAAAATCCCAAAGACTCCACCCCAAAACTGCTAGAACTCATACAGGAATTCAGTCAAGTGGCAGGATATAAAATCAATGCACAGAAGTCAGTGGCATTCCTATACACCAACAACAAGTCAGAAGAAAGAGAAATTAAGGAGTCGATCCCATTTACAATTGCACCCAAAACCATAAGATACCTAGGAATCAATCTAACCAAAGAGGCAAAGGATCTGTACTCAGAAAACTATAAAATACTCATGAAAGAAATTGAGGAAGACACAAAGAAATGGAAAAACGTTCCATGCTCATGGATTGGAAGAACAAATATTGTGAAGATGTCAATCCTACCTAGAGCAATCTACACATTCAATGCAATCCCCATCAAAATACCATCCACTTTCTTCAAAGAAATGGAACAAATAATCCTAAAATTTGTATGGAACCAGAAAAGACCCCGCATAGCCAGAGGAATGTTGAAAAAGCAAAGCAAAGCTGGCGGCATCACAATTCCAGACTTCCAGCTCTACTACAAAGCTGTCATCATCAAGACAGTATGGTACTGGCACAAAAACAGACACATAGATCAATGGAACAGAATAGAGAGCCCAGAAATGGACCCTCAACTTTATGGTCAACTAATCTTTGACAAAGCAGGAAAGAATGTCCAATGGAAAAAAGACAGTCTCTTCAACAAATGGTGTTGGGAAAATTGGACAGCCACATGCAGAAGAATGAAACTGGACCATTTCCTTACACCACACACAAAAATAGACTCAAAATGGTGGAAAGACCTCAATGTGAGACAGGAGTCCATCAAAATCCTAAAGGAGAACACAGGCAGCAACCTCTTCGACCTCAGCCGCAGCAACTTCTTCCTAGAAACATCGCCAAAGGCAAGGGAAGCAAGGGCAAAAATGAACTATTGGGACTTCATCAAGATAAAAAGCTTTTGCAAAGCAAAGGAAACAGTCAACAAAACCAAAAGACAACTGACAGAATGGGAGAAGATATTTGCAAATGACATATCAGATAAAGGGCTAGTATCCAAAATCTATAAAGAACTCATCAAACTCAACACCAAAAGAACAAAGAATCCAATCAAGAAATGGGCAGAAGACATGAACAGACATTTTTGCAAAGAAGACATCCAAATGGCCAACAGACACATGAAAAAGTGTTCAATATCGCTCGGCATCAGGGAAATCCAAATCAAAACCTCAATGAGATACCACCTCACACCAGTCAGAATGGCTAAAATTAACAAGTCAGGAAATGACAGATGTTGGCGGGGATGCGGAGAAAGGGGAACCCTCCTACACTGTTGGTGGGAATGCAAGCTGGTGCAGCCACTCTGGAAAACAATATGGAGGTTCCTCAAAAAGTTGAAAATAGAGCTACCATATGATCCAGCAATTGCACTACTGGGTATTTACCCCAAAGATACAAAAGTAGGGACCCGAAAGGCTACGTGCACCCCGATGTTTATAGCAGCAATGTCCACAATAGCCAAACTGTGGAAAGAGCCAAGATGTCCATCAACAGATGAATGGATAAAGAAGATGTGGTATATATATACAATGGAATATTATGCAGCCATCAAAAGGAATAAGATCTTGCCATTTGCAACGACGTGGATGGAACTGGAGGGTATTATGCTGAGCGAAATAAGTCAAACAGAGAAAGACATGTATCATATGACGTCACTGATATGAGGAATTCTTAATCTCAGGAAACAAACTGAGGGTTGCTGGAGTGGGGGGTGGGGTGGGAGGGATGGGGTGACTGGGTGATGGACACTGGGGAGGGTGTGTGTTCTGGTAAGCGCTGTGAACTGTGCAAGACTGTTGAATCTCAGATCTGTACCTCTGAAACAAATAATGCAATATATGTTAAGAAAGAAAAAAAGAAGAAGAAGAATGTAGCAGGAGGGGAAGAATGAAGGGGGGGAAATCGGAGGGGGAGAAGAACCATGAGAGACGATGGACTCTGAAAAACAAACTGAGGGTTCTAGAGGGGAGGGGGGTGGGAGGATGGGTTAGCCTGGTGATGGGTATTGAGGAGGGCACGTTCTGCATGGAGCACTGGGTGTTATGCACAAACAATGAATCATGGAACACTATATCTAAAACTAATGATGTAATGTATGGGGATTAACATAACAATAAAAAAAAATTAAAAAAAAAAAAAAGCAGCAAGACAAAAGAAGGCAGTAACATGAAGGGAAACCCCATAAGGCAAGCAGGAGATTTTTCAACAGAAACTTTACAAATCAGAAGGGATTGGCATGATATATTCAAAGTGCTGATTGTGAAAAATCTGTAGCCAAGAATACTCTAACATTCAGAATAGAAGGAGAGTTAAAGAGTTTCCTAGACAAACAAGAACTGAAGGAATTCATGACCAAAAACCAGCCCTGCAAGAAATATTAAAGGGGACTCTTTGCATGGAAAAGAGAGACCAAAAATGACAGTATGGAGGTAGGAAACACAAAAGCTGTAACAATGAATATTTCTTTTTCTTTCCTTTTTTTAAAAAAGATTTATTTATTTATTTATTTGAGAGAGAGAGAGAGCACAAGCAGGGAGAGTGGCAGGCAGAGGGAGAGGGAGAAGCAGGCTCCCCGCTGAGCAGAGAGCCCAATGTGGGGCTCAATCCCAGGACCGTGGTATCATGACCTGAGCTGAAGTTTCAGTCATGATATTCAGCTTAACCAACTGAGCCACCCAGGTGCCCCTACAATGAATATTTCTGTAAAATATCAGTCAAGAACTCACAGAATAAAAGGATGTAAAATATGACAACATTTACCTAAAACATGGGGAGGAGAGGACAGAAGAATGGGTTCAAACTTAAATGACCATCAACTTAATACAGACTGCTTTATGCAAAAGAGGTTATAAACAAACCCAAAGGTAATCATATATCAAAAGCCACTAATAAATATGCAACGATAAAGAGAAAGAAATCCAAATATGTCACTAAGAAATAAAGACAAGAGGGGTGCCTGGGTGGCTCAGTCATTAAGCGTCTGCCTTTGGCTCAGGTCATGATCCCAGCATCCTGGGATCGAGCCCCATGTCGGGCTCCCTGCTCTGTGGGAAGCCTGCTTCTCCCTCTCCCACTCCCCCTGCTTGTGTTCCCTCTCTTGCTGTGTCTCTCTCTGTCAAATAAATAAATAAAATCTTAAAAAAAAAAAAGAAAGAAAGACAAGAAAGGATCAGAGAAAATCTTCAGAAACAACCACAAAATAATATGACAATAAATATATATCAATTATTACTTTGAATGTAAATGGACTAATTGTTCCAATCAAAAGACACAGGGTACCAGAATGGATAAAAAGCCAAGACCCATCTATATACTGCCTACAAGAGACTCATTTTAGACTTAAGACACCTGCAGACTGAAAGTTAGGGGATGAAGAAATATCTATCATGCAAATGGATGTCAAAAGAAAGCCAGAGTAGCAATACTTATATTGGACAAAATAGACTTTATTTTATTTTTTAAAGACTGTATTCAATTTATTTGAGAGAGACTGTGTGCACAAGAGAGCAGGAGCAGGGGGCAGAGGGAGAGGGAGAAGCAGGCTCCCCACTGAGCAGGGATCCTGACTTGGGGCTCGATCCCAGGACCCTGGGATCATGACCTGAACCAAAGGCAGACACTTAACCAGGCGCACCTGAACAAAACTGACTTTAAAACAAAGACTGTAACAAGAGACAAAGAAGGGCACTATGTAATCATATGGGGGACAATCCAATACTAGCAATTGTTAATATTTATGCACCCAACATAGGAGCACCCAAATATATAAAACAGTTAATAACAAACATAAAGGTAATAATCAATAATAATACAATAGTAACAGGGGACTTTAACACCCCACTTACATCAATGGACAGATCATCTAAACAAAAAATCAACAAGAAAACAACGGCTTTGAATGACACATTGGACTAGATGGATTTAACAGATATATTCAGAACATTCCATTCTAAAACATCAGAATACACATTCAAATGCACATAGAACATTCTCCAGAATAGATCGCATATTAAGCCACAAAACAACCCTCAACAAATTTAAGAAGATCAAAGTCATATCATGCATCTTTTCTGACCATAATGCTGTGAAACTAGAAGTCAACCACAAGAAAAAATCTGCAAAGAGGATTATGGAGGTTAAATAACATGCTACTAAACGATGAATGGGCCAACTAGGAAATAGAAGAAATAAAAAAGTACATGGAAACAAATGAAAATGAAAACACAATGGTCTAAAACCTCTGGGATGCAGCAAAAGCAGTTCAAAGAGGGAAGTTCATATCAATATGGGCCTACCTCAAGAAGCAAGAAAAATCCCAAACAATCCAACCTTATACCTAAAGGAGCTGAAAAAAGGACAACAAACAAAAGCTAAAGCCAGCAGAAGGAAAGAAATAATAAAGATTAGCACAGAAATAAATGCTATAGTAACTGAAAAAACAATAGAACAGATCAATGAAACCAGAGGCTGGTTCTTTGAAAACAAAAAACAAAAAAACAATAAAATTGATAAACTTCTACTTATCAAGAAAAAAAGAGAAAGGACTCAAATAAAATCACAAATGAGAGGAGAAATAACAACCAACACCAGAGAAATACAAATAATTATAATATTACGAAAAGCTATACCCTAACAAATTGGACAATCTAGAAGAAATGGATAAATTCCCGGAAACATATAACCTCCTAAAACTGAAACAAGAAGAAATAGAAAATTTGAAAAGACCAATAACTAGCAAAGGTATTGAATCAGTAATCAAAAAACTCCCAGCAAACAAAAGCCCAGGACAAGATGTGGTTTGCAGGTGAAATCTACCAAACATTTAAAGAAGAGTTAATACCTATTCTTCTCAAACTATTCAAAAATAGAAAAGGAAGGAAAACTTCCAAATTCATCTTATGAGGCCAGAAGTACCCTGATACCAAAACCAAGTAAAGACACCACTAAAAAAGAGAACTACTGGCCAATATCCCTGATGAACACAGATGTGATATCTGTGGGCTCTGGTCCAGGAAGCCAAGAGCCTAAGAAACATCTAAACCCCAGTAAACAAGCAAATCTACTAAACTCATAACATTGTATTCTATACCCACAATGAAACAATGAATTAAAATACTTCTCAACATTTAAAATTTTGTCTTCTTTTTGGACATATCAGTAATGAATTATACTAATATCAGCACGTAGGGGAATACCATGAGGGTTTAATGAAATCATCATATTTCATAATTGTGAAGGTTTTGTTTATCCCTCTACAAATGACTCCCTTTCCCTCACAGTATTCTCAAGGAACTAATAGATTTAAATGTATTGTGTTGATACCAAAGAACATAACAAATGGAAACAGCTCAGGATTTATGTTTTTTTTTTTTTTTTTTTTAGGATTTATGTATCTTTATAAGTTTAGCTGTATCAGCTCAAGTGTAGTTTGTAATCAATTTTGTGTCAACAGCATGTGTAAACTATTAGAAATGGACCTGTGGGGTGGGCTGGAGAGAGAAAAGGAAGTCTACAAGTTTTGTTTAATGGAGGCCAACATACCATTTGGTTCTCTTGGGGACAACAAGGTACAATGTAAGTCAATTTCTAGTTTGGCCTCTGTCCCTGGATCATTTCACAGTGAGAGTTACCATATTAGAAATGTGACTGCATTGCACAATGAGCAGGGGCCTGCCAGAGGCCATTGCTCAGTCAAGTTTCCCCTCAGTTAGGGGCTATGCACGTGATGAATGGGGTTAATGAGAAAGTTTCCCGTAAAGGAAATGTCACTGTTGGCTAGTTCTTTCTTCTGTCCTACAATGCAAAGAACATTAGGTAAAAAGAGATAAAACAATCTGTCATTTCCATGGCACCTACTTCCAAACTGATGAAAGTGCTGGTCAAAAACAACATTCTTAAATCATCCAGAGCTCCTCAAAAGCCAGAAGGAGGGCACGCATTTCCCCCCAACTCACCCTGACTTTCAAAATTGAAGAAGCAGAGAGCCAAAGAAGTCCTAGCCATCCCATGCTCGTGCTTCCCTCCTGTCATAAAGAAGAGCAGGCCCTCCTGTAGAAGTTTCATTTATCATTCTAGGAGTTGCAGCCTTCACTGAGTCAGGCATCTGAAAAAGCACCAGGATGCTAGCGTGCAGAGTATTACTGAAACATGAACACACTGCTCCACAAAGACAAGCAGAGTGGAGAAGAGAGCCCATGTTAGAGGAACCTCCCAAAGAAACTAAAAGAATAAAAGGGCATGTGTAAAGAATGGGGATTTAGAGATTCTGAGTTAGATAACCCCAAGTCTGAAAGGACAACATGATGGATAAACTGAACTTTTTTTTTTCAAGCGTGGTGGGGCCAATAATAAAATTCAAAGGCACTGTTAGAAATTATATGGCCTGATCCCTCATTTTAGATATTAGGAAACTGAGCTGAAAGCACTCACATTGTTCATTGCCCCAAACCCAAGACCACAATCCAGACCTTCTGATTCTGGATCCAATGTTCTTTCCAGTAATGCTACACCAATTAATGTAAAGGGTCAGACAGGTCTAGGTGGATTCAAATTCAGGTTCTCCCACTGACTAGTCCAGGACTTCTGACCAGTCAGTCTCTGGGAAACTCATGTTTTATCATCTATAAAATGGTAACAAATCTATTACTTAGCTTATATTTCTACATTTATGCTTTATAATACTAATGTTAAATACCTAGAACAAAGGTTGGCACATAGTAGGGATTTGATTAAATTTAGGTACTATTATTTTTCGATCACAGGTGGTTATTTAAGAAATGTTTGTGCATCATCTATGTGGCCAAGCACTTTGCTAGGTACTTGCAAAAAGAGGGAAAAAAAAAATCATTGCTCTCTCCAAGGTGCCTACAATCAGCAGATTCATAAACAGGACTTTAGGACAGTATGAAAAGAGTAATGAAACCATTCGAAGAATTTAACTTGAACTTAAGGAAGTGGATTATAAATTGAGATAAGATTATATGAATCACAAAAACAGACACATAGATGAATGGAACAGAATAGAGAGCCCAGAAATGGACCCTCAACTCTATGGTCAACTAATCTTCGACAAAGGAGGAAAGAATGTCCAATGGAAAAAAGACAGTCTCTTCAACAAATGGTGTTGGGAAAAATGGACAGCCACATGCAGAAGAAGGAAACTGGACCATTTCCTTACACCACACACAAAAATAGACTCAAAATAGTTAAAAGACCTAAATGTGAGACAGGAGTCCATCAAAATCCTAAAGGAGACAAAGGCAGCAACCTCTTCGACCTCAGCTGCAGCAACTTCTTCCTAGAAACATCGCCAAAGGCAAGGGAAGTAAAGGCAAAAATGAACTATTGGGACTTCATCAAGATAAAAAGCTTTTGCACAGCAAAAGAAACAGTCAACAAAACCAAAAGACAACCGACAGAATGGGAGCAGGTATTTGCAAATGACATATCAGATAAAGGGCTAGTATCCAAAATCTATAAAGAACTTCTTAAACTCAACACCCAAATAACAAATGATCCAATCAAGAAATGGGCAGAAGACATGAACAGACATTTTTCCAAAGAAGACATCCAAATGGCCAACAGACACATGAAAAAGTGTTCAACATCGCTTGGCATCAGGGAAATCCAAATCAAAACTCAATGAGATACCACCTCACACCAGTCAGAATGGCTAAAATTAACAAGTCAGGAAACGACAGATGTTGGCGGGGATGCGGAGAAAGGGGAACCCTCCTACACTGTTGGTGGGAAGGCAAGCTGGTGCGGCCACTCTGGAAAACAGTATGGAGGTTCCTCAAAAAGTTGAAAATAGAGCTACCATACGATCCAGCAATTGCACTACTGGTTGTTTACCCCAAAGATACAAATGTAGGGATCCGAAAGGGTATGTGCACCCTGATGTTTATAGCAGCAATGTCCACAATAGGCAAACTATGGAAAGAGCCAAGATGTCCATCGACAGATGAATGGATAAAGATGTGGTATAGATATACAATGGAATATTATGCAGCCATCAAAAGGAATGAAATCTTGCCATTTGCAACAACGTGGATAGAACTGGAGGGTATTATGCTGAGCGAAATAAGTCAATCAGAGAAAGACATGTATCATATGACCTCACTGATATGAGGAATTCTTAATCTCAGGAAACAAACTGAGGGTTGCTGGAGTGGTAGGGGGTGGGAGGGATGGGGTGGCTGGGTGATAGATATTGGGGAGGGTATGTGCTATGGTGAGCGCTGTGAATTGTGTATAAGTCTGTTGAATCACAGACCTGTACCTCTGAAACAAATAATAGCTTATATGCTAAAAAAAAAAAAAAAGAAGAAGAAGAAGATAGCAGGAGGGGAAGAAAGAAGAGGGGGAAATCGGAGGGGAAGATGAACCATGAGAGACTATGGACTCTCAAAAACAAACTAAGGGTTCTAGAGAGGAGGGGGGTGGGGGGGTGGGTTAGCCTGGTGATGGGTATTAAGGAGGGCATGTTCTGCATGAAGCACTGGGTGTTATACGCAAACAATGAATTATGGAACACTACATCAAAAACTAATGATGTAATGTATGGTGATTAACATAACATAATAAAAAATAATGAAGGAAAAAAACAAAAACCTTTAAATATTTTAAATGCAAAAAAAAAATGATTATATGAATCAACATAGAACAATCTTCAAAAAAAATCTTGATCCTAGGAATCTCAGAGAAGTAACTCTTTATTTGTACCATGGGAGAATTAATTTTATCATGTGCCTTAAAAGGGCAGGTCTGAAATACATTTCTACCCAATAGTCATGAACTTGGGCAATGGCAACCCCAGGCAAAAATTTCTCAGATAAGTAAGAACCTGTAAAGGTAAGGTATTGTCTTTTTAAAAATGAAGTCAGGGGCGCCTGGGTGGCTCAGTCGTTAAGCGTCTGCCTTCGGCTCAGGTCATGATCCCAAGGTCCTGGGATCGAGCCCCGCATCGGGCTCCCTGCTCCGCGGGAAGCCTGCTTCTCCCTCTCCCACTCCCCTGCTTGTGTTCCGTCTCTCGCTATCTCTCTCTCTGTCAAATAAATAAATAAAATCTTTAAAAAAATTAAAAAAATAAAAAATAAATAAAAATAAAAATGAAGTCAGTAACACAGAACTATCCAAAAATGAAAAATGAACCAGATGATGCTGAGTGTCACGAAGTCATCATAAACCCTCAAAGTTGAGTTTGCTAAATGAAGGGCATCCTTGGACAAAATTGAAGAATTTGCTGTGGTTATATTATAAATGACATAAAATAGCGAAGTCATAAAAAATGTTTGATCTGCCACTACTCTCCTACTGGAGATCGGAGTCAGCCAAATGCTCTGTTTATGTAGAGGGTGTCTAAACATGGATGCTGAGAATGGTTTTCATTCAAAGCATCAATAAATCTTTGTTGTTGAATAAGGGAATATGCATGTGAGTTGCTACACATTTTGAAAAGCCAGTTCTAGGACTAAGCCCTGGGGCCTTTCTATAGTGCAGCACTCCATACATACTGACTGCAGAGCATACATGAGATTACAAACTCCAGACTCCCCCCACTTACTAGCTTTGGGACTCTGGGCTAGAAAGGTCAACTTCAAATCATTTTAGATGGTAAGGTTTCCATTTTGCTGGTGGGGAAACTGAATAATTAAGTGACTTCTCTCCGAATCTATACCCCAAAGCAATAGACTGCTGGGGTGCTTGGGTGGTGCAGTCAGTTGAGCAACCAATTCTTGGTTTTGGCTCAAGTCCTGCTCTCAGTGTTATGGGATTGAGCCCCATGTTGGGCTCCATGCTGAGCATGGAGTCTGCTTGAGATTCTCTCTCCCTCTCCCTCTGCCTCTCCTGCTCATGCTCACTCTCATTCTCTCTCAAATAAATAAAGAAATCTTAAAAAAAAAAAAATAAACAGCTGATTTTAGGTTCTTTGTTTATTAAATCATGCCATTTCTTTAAAGTCTGTGAAAACAAACTAAAAAAACTAATGGTGATACATATCAATTCTTGTATATAGTGACAGAATGAATGTTAAGCATGAAATCCTTTTTATTCTAGAAAGTCATGCTGAAGAAGTCCTGAAATACACCTGACTTCTCCATGACATGCAAGTGGAGAAAGGAAACCTAACAGACAATGAGGGCTGCCAATAGAAATCACATATAAGGAAATGAACATCAAAATAACAGCTCTGTTACCCATTGTCTTCTACTAGTCCTGTGATAACAGATGTAGCTGTTTCTTTGTGGAATAAAACAAGTGGAGATGGTGTTCAGTGAGCACACACAAGCACAGCCAGGCTGGGTCACCGCCTGTTTTATGAGCTCTATCTGTTCTGACTGGTTGGTGTTGCTGTCTATCTAGTTATTTTCAACTCCCAGAGAATAGGGGTTAATTAAAGCAGAAAGGGGCCAGGTAGAGGAAGTGGCCCAGAGTGGGGACAGTGGCAAACTGGAGAACACATATCCCAGTTGAAGTAGACACCTGCTTACTCAATCCCAGCTGGTTGAAGTCAAGAAAATAAGCCCACTGTTGCCAGATTTTCTAATTTTTTCTTAGAAACTCCTCCATATTTTTAAAATGTGTATTCCTAATTCAATCTTTAAAATGCTGTGTTTGCCCAAAAACACTTCTTTAGGTCAGATCAGGGATAAGAGTTGCCAGCTTCCTATTGAAGGTTGTCAGCCTGTGATTGCTGGAAATAGTTCCAAAGTACAGGTAAGTGTATGGATTGGGTACACCGCCCCCAACCTGATGGCAGGAGTGTGTCATGGCCACAGGGTTTCAGCAATTTTATACGAATCATAAATATGGTACAAAAAGAATTTAAGTTTACTAATAGCATCCAGAGAACGGATAATCCTTTCACAGACAAAGAAAACTAAAGACACAATAAGGAACACTTTTTCACCTTTATTATTGTCAATCAAATCTTGATTTAACTTCTATTTTAACTGGAGATCATGATCGCAATATACTTTCTCTCCTTCCATTTACTCTTCTCTTTTCCTTCTCCAACCTTTCCTTAGTTTGAGATATAAGATCATTGGACTTTTGTGGAGATGACACAAGATACTATATGTAATATACTTAGAACAATGCCCAGCACAAAGTAAGAACTCAAAAACAGTAATAGCCTGCTGTTACCGTGAATATTATTTAGCTATCAAAGCCTCACAGGGCTGCTCTAAAACCTGGAGCAGCCAATGTTAACTTACAACTGAGCTCTTACACAAAACTTCTGCTCACAGAATCACTTCTGTGCTTACCCTCTTTAGCAATCTGTTTCTTAAATGAATCCCCATTTCACTTCCTCTGAGAAGCTGAGAATCTTTCGCACACCAGAACAAAGAAGAGAGGTCTCTGTAGCGCATTTTGCAACAGAAGAGCTAAGGGCCTCCACCTCTCTTTTCCCCCTAGGAGACAGAGGTACTTTTCCAGTTTTGGTTGTTTGTTTCTTTGTGAAATGGACTCATTCCCCCTTCCAAACTGCTTAAAACAAGCTGAATTTATACATCACCTGACCTATTTAATAATCTTTTTTTGCTATTTGCAATGGCTTAATATGTTAAAAGCACATTATCACTTATTGGAAAGAAGAATATTTGATCCACAAATTCATTAAATTAGCAAGTAACGAGTTAGCACCAAACAAACACCAAGTTTTATTTAAATTTTGTTCTTGTCCTCTAAGGTATGGGTCAACCCAGCCATCAGGAAACTAGAATCAGTGCTTGATTCAATATTTAGTTATCTGAAATTAAAACTCTACAACTTTCTGTCGTAGGCACTGCAAGCAAAGACCAAACATTAAGGGAGGGACAATTAGATAGTGGGAGGAAGTAAATAATCCCTCAGTCTTTCTGGGATCAAGTTAGCAATTTCCAAGCACTCCCTGGGAATAGAGAATGGATGGCTCAGCACAACCCTGGCTCCTACCAGGGCCACTTCCCTAAGTGCCTTGATCTGCATGACATCATATTTCAGGGATATCCTGAGATGGATGGATACAAATACATGAATGGGAGTAAGCCAAACAAAATAGCTTACAGTGTGCATAGGAAAAATAGGTTTTTAAAGACTTCTTACAAAGAGTAAAAGTCTAAATACTCTCTCTTGTTTCCTGCTTTTCAAATAAAACCAATATTTTCTCCAAGCATATCATTTTCCCAGTCAAAGGCACTTGCATTTCTTAAAAATAGGAATTGAATTATATTAAAAATGGAGTGCAAGTTTTCCCTCCCCAGGATAAACGCAGTGCCTGCTGGCAGGTACCAGCTGCAGATGCTGTCTAAGCAAATATGGCAACAAAAGGGGAATATTTACTTCGGCACATGAGAAAATGAGGTAGCAGTCTCAATAACCGGTTCAGTAGAATCAAAGAGATATACCTGTAGGTTTTCAATTTCTTCTTTGTGTTCCCTCTTCAAGTGTAAAATAGCAGCTTGGTATTCTGTAAGATCACAAAAGAAGCCGATTACAAAAAAGCACAAAATTATACACAAAATTCAAGTGAGCATCTCCAAGATGCCAGAGTCCCTCCTGCAAATAAACTAAGTCAATAAATGCCACAGTTTGACATTAACCTGACAAGAGATGTTGAAAACTGGGACAAGATAGGACAAGTCGCTTAGGATAGAAGGGAAATTTCCTTCCATTTGGCAAACGCTGAATTATGAGAGGCCCCAAATTAAGCAGAGAGGATAGGGTTAAAAAAAGCATGATGAGTGTTCCAGATAAAGACTGGGTCAGGTGTTTGTCTTTAAGAAGGAGTTGGAAGCTCAGGCAGCACTGAGAACAAATACAGATGTGTTAAGAGCAGACACACAGGAAATAAAACTTTGTATGTGAGATCAGAGAACTCTATTTTTAACTGGTTAAAAAAAAAAATCTCCATTTGAATGCAAGGCTAAGCAAGCATCCAGGGCTGATTTTAATCTTTAGATCCCTTCAGAAAGTCAAAACCATTTGTCATTTGGATGAGATAATCTAGGGTGAGTTGAGGTTGAAAGGAGGACAAAAATAAATTTCTGATCCAATTTTAGCCTGGGTCTAATAATGTTTATTCCAACGAAAAGTCCCAAGTGTACACAAGAACTCCAGCCAACAACTAAAACTACCAGCCCGTTGGCTAAGCATGAAGCGGCTCTGACAACTTTATTTCCAGCAGGACGACTAAGTATGTGGGGTCATAGAACTATACAGACTGGAGGACCACAAAGCAAAATGCTATGCAAAAACATTTTTGTGGGATAAGTTGTTACCTTAACAATGTGTTTGGGGTTGTGAGTATGAGTACTATAGAAGCAGTTAGATGTCATTTAAAAAATATATGAAAGGATAGGCTATTTCTTCAGGTGGATTTCAGAAATCAGGCATGAAAATTCAGGTGTCAATTCAAAAATGGATGAGGGAAATCTTTGGTAAAGCCACAACAGGACAGGAGTGTTGCTGTTATTATAAATGGTCACACCGCTGCTCTTATGGGGAATGTGTTACATTGAGCTATGAATCTGTCAGCAAGTTCTGTGAATTTTACATCCAAACCATACCTTGAATCAAACCACTTCTCACCATCCCCACACTCACCAACCACCCCTATGGTCCAAGCTACCACAGTTTTCTCCTCGACCTCTGCAATAACCTAGAAAGTGTGCCTGCTTTAACTCTTACCACCACCACCATACCCATTCTTCCACAGCAGTCTGAATAATCTAGTAAAGGCCTGAACCAGATTATCTTATCCCGGACTTTCCAATGCACTTAGAGTGAAATCCCAACTCTTACTGCAGCCCATAACACCCTTCACAACATGGCACCTACATGCCTCTCCCTGTCTTTGCCTTGTTCGTTACAGACCAGGCACTCTGGCTTTCTTGCTATTCCTTGAACTTGTCAAGTTTTTTTCTACCCCAAAATCTTTACTAATATTGGAGACAACGATATGGATTGTATTTATTGAGCCTTTACTATATATCAGGCATTATTTAAGTACTTCATATGTATTGACTCATTTTTTCTCCCACAATAACCCTGTCATGTAGGTACATTATCCCCATTAATGATGAAAAAGTCAATGCATAAAGAAGTTATGCAGCTTTCTTATTTAAGAAAGATGAATAAATTGCAGAGCTAGAAAACATATGTAATTCAAGAGTGAATATATAAACAAATTGTGGTATAGCTATAGAAGGGAATACTACTCAGCAATACTAAGGAATCACTATTGATACATACTTCAACATAAATCAATCTCAAGATATTATGCAGAGTGAAAAAGTCTCAGAAGTCTAATTATTGTTTAATTCCATTTATATGACATTCCAGAAAAGACAAAACCATAGGGATAAAAACAGATCACAGCAGCAGTGGCCAAGGTTGGGGGGGTGCTAGTATTTGATTACGAAGGGGCAGCACACAAAGGAATTTTGGGGGTGATGAAACATTTCTCTATCCTGATTACTGTGGTGGGTACATGAATTTGCACATGAGTTAAAACTCACGGAACTGTGCACCAAAAAGAAAAAGTTAATTTTATACTATGTTAATTTCTTAAAAATCTACATCAAATGTTTTACTTTTAAATGTTTTCCCTAGGAGACTCAGCCTAACTCAAGAACACCTGTTACTACTATTTCTTTTTTTTTTTTTTAAAGATTTTATTTATTTATTTGAGAGAGAGAGAGAGTGAGAGAGAGAGCACAAGAGGGGGTAGGGTTAGAGGGAGAAGCAGACTCCCCGCCGAGCAGGGAGCCCGATGTGGGACTTGATCCCGGGACTCCGGGATCATGACCTGAGCCGAAGGCAGTCGCTGAACCAACTGAGCCACCCAGGCGCCCCTGTTACTACTATTTCTATTCATTATTTTCCTAAGGGTACTAGCGGATGCAATTGGATAAGAAAAAAGAAAACATGGGTGTACACACATGCACACACACATTTATATATAAAAATAAAGGAAAAAATTAAGCTATTATTCACTATGAACATGTATTTAGAAAAATTCAAAAGACTGCCTGCAGATAACATATTGAAATTAACACATAGTTTAGTAAAGTTGCTGGATATAAAAAAAATCCCGATGCCAGCAACAGTTTCAAAAAGAAAACTTAACATTCACAGTACCCCTAAAAGCACAAAGTACTTAAAAAAACCTCATAAATTTTTAAGACCTCATAAGAAAACAGAAACATTATGTTGAAATGTATTACCAAGAAAGAGATAGAGATAAGCCATGTTTTTGATAAGACTCAATATTGTAAAGATGTTAATTTTCCCAAGTTGATCTATTGATTCACTGCAATCCTGTTAAGCATTTCTAAGAGTTTGGGGGTTTTTTTTGAACAAGTTCATTCTAAAATATATATTGAAGCACAGATGTGCAAAAAGCCCATAAGAGCCCAGAAACTTGAAAATATAAAGATGAGATAACTTGCCTTACCATTTAATAAGAATTATTTTTAATTATCACAACATAATTAAAATAGCATAGTGCTGAAAGAGGGATAACAGATAATAGAATAAAGGACTCAGAAAGACACGGTGAATTCATGGTCTCTTTAGAGGACGGAAGTATCATGGAAGATCTTTGTTTATACTAAGAATGGTTTTTCTAATAATTATTGATTGGGAAATGTGGATATGTATATGGAAAAATGAAAATTGGATCCCAACTTTATACCAGATAATAACCTATTTTAAGTTGATTAAAAGCTAAATTGTAAAAAGCAAAACTACAAATGTTTAGTACGACAATACAGCATAATATTTTTATAATTTCAGGTTAGGAAAAACTTAAGATTCAAAAAGCATTACATATAAAGGAAAGAAAATTGATAAATTTGACTACATTAAAAGAAAGAACTTCTGGGCGCCTGGGTGGCTCAGTTGGTTAAGCGACTGCCTTCGGCTCAGGTCATGATCCTGGAGTCCCTGGATCGAGTCCCGCATCGGGCTCCCTGCTCGGCAGGGAGCCTGCTTCTCCCTCTGACCCTCCCCCCTCTCATGTGCTCTCTCTATCTCATTCTCTCTGTCTCAAATAAATAAATAAAATCTTTAAAAAAAAAAAAAAAAAAAAAGAAAGAACTTCTTTTCACAATATGTCATAAAAAGAGGGAAAAGACAAGGCCACAGGTTGGGAAAATACACTTAAATAATTAAAGCTCATGGGTGTGTCCATGCGCGCGTGTACTCCTACAAAACTACAGAAAACAAAAAATGGGTAAAAAATGTCAATAAGCACTCTAAAAAGACAACATACGAGTAACAATTATATTCAAAGGTGCTCATTCTCATTAGTAATCAGGAATATTGAAAGCCTGACAAAACTGAGTGTTGGTGTAGATGTGGAGCAATGGAATGCTCACATAACTGTGGCAGGAGTGCAAACTGGTGCAATCACTGTGAAAAGTGTTCGGCATTTTCTAATAAAGCTGAAGCTACTCATACCTCCCTACCCAACAATCTTTATCCTGGCTACACACAAATGGAAAAAAATGACAAAAGGAAAGCAAATAATAGTAACTAAAGTCAGGATGATGGTGGGATCCAGGAGAAGACAAATTGAGTTGGGTTATGAGCAAGGTGGCATCATATGAGTGTTCAATGAAAAATTACTCTTTAACTTCTATGTGTTTTATGTCATTTTCTTTATGTATACCTAACATTAAAATGTAAGAAAAAAAGAATAATCAAAAATCAATTCCAGGCCTTTACAAAGCAGGCAAATTGTAGCTAAACCAACCTTCTTACAAAACTGATGCTCCTTGGAAATAACACCTACATTCTTAATAGAAATTACACATAGAATATATTTTGAAATGATTCATTTTGTGTAAATTGTACCTGTAAGGGTGTGACAGATAGAGTCATGACTAATTCACAGATTGATGAAGGAGACCATTGCAAAGCTAACACCCAGGAAATCATGATTCATCTCTTCTTCAAATATTTTTGCCCATGGTCCCAGTGTAACAAAGGATACACCCCCATTATGGAGAAGGATAAGATGGAATCTGCAGGCAACATGTAAAAGGGAGAAGTTAATACCTTCACTGGTGGAAGGCTCATGCCACCGGCTCACAAGAGAATGCTAAGAGAATATAAAGGTTACAGAATTGTGAGTCTAAGCTAGGTTGGTGGTTTCCAAATATGTCTTGTTAGTGGCAGTCCCCTCCCTCCACGTTTTCTAAGTTTGCAAATGCAAGAGGAGAGCCCCTGTCACATGGAGGTGAGGATGGTGAGGCAGAGGTCTCAATTCAAGACTAAGGATGTTTTTGTTTGTTAAAAAGAGAATTTCACCCTGGTATTCAGTAGCTGAATAATGGGAATAATGGGAATAATGGGAATAATGCATGAAGAGGAGAAATCAAGATTTTGAGTATCAGGGCTTGAAAAGGGCAGACCACTTTGAAGCTACATTAGCCCCAAAGGAAATTAACAAATAAATTCAATTAATGTAGCCCCCAGAAAAGAAACTTCAAGAATATCTTTTAAGAAAATAACATATTGCGGAGCCTGGGTGGCTCAGTCAGTTAAGTGTCTGCCTTTGGCTCAGGTCATGATCCCAGAGTCCTGGGATCAAGTCCCACATTGGGCTCCCTGCTCAGCGGGGAGTCTGCTTCTCCCTCTCCCTCTGCCTGCTGCTCTGTCTGCTCTCTCTCTATTTCTCTCTCTCTCAAATAAATAAATAAAATCTTAAAAAAAAAAAAAAAGAAAAGAAAAGAACATATTCTATTAAAAGACAAAAATAGGAAAAGGATCCTGACTGGCAGGATTCAACATGTGGGGAAAAAATATGTAAGAACTTTCCTCCCTAAAAATAAAACTCTTTCTAGTCGAGTACTTAATCTAATTGATACATATCCCTTTTGTAGTACAAATCTTTTTTTTTTTTTTTTAATCCGCTCACAACAACAAAACAGCCCTTCTGCCAGGTATCATTAGAGCCTGTGTCTTCCGATTCACCAAGAGTGGCACTGAAGGTGATCTCACTATCATGGGAAGGCATGTAGTAACCAGAGCCACAGTGCACACTGGCTCAGCTTCCTTTAATTATATATGGATACAGGGAACACTGAGTGCTATTTCTCAGCACTCTACACAGATTAATATAGGCCATCCTCACATCACTCTTACAAGGTGGGTGCTATATCATCCCAAGGTCCACTTTACAGATAAGGAAACCGAGGTACACAGGTTAAACAACTTTCCCCAAAACACAAGCTAGTAAGTGCCAACAAATTCATTCAGGCCCTAAGAACCTGTGATTTTTACCCTGTAGAGTTTCTTGTTTGTTTGCTACTGCTGTTCTTATGGTTGTGTAAGCTTCAGGTATAACCCAAACTCCAAGTTCCTAGGCACTTAAAGGTTGCTGGCTTCACCCAATCACTAGAATCAGTAGTAAACTCAGCAAATCTTTTCCGTAACTCTTTAAAAGGAGTCTGGGGTATTATTAATCCCAGGGAGGTTCCATGAGCCTGGGGTTAACATGAACAGTGTGAGTGACAATGGCTGGTCCCATCAAGTTATGTGACTATGATTCATCTATTTTCTCTATGGGGACTTCCAGAACTACAGTCACCAGTTTGTGGTTGTGTCTGGTTTTCATTTATACTCTCTCACACGTATCCAAGTCCCTCCCCTACACACACACACACACACACACACACACACACACACACACACACACACCCCACTGGCAGAAACAGATTATGCACACAGTTGGGGAACTAGAGAATTCCTGATTTCCCTAACGGATGAAAACCATGGCTCTCTTTGTGCTCATGGATTCTAATTCATACTGCCTTTGCCTTTCATTGGCTTTACCCATTGCCTCACATTGCTTCACAAAGGGTTAGCACATACCTTCAATCTTAAAGGCAAAGGATCCTTCCTCTGAATTAAACTTGGAGAATACTCAATATTTCCAAAGCTTTGCAGGCACAGCAGTGAGGTCATTCTTTTGGTAATAGACAGCTGGACTTTATTTTAACAGTTGAATATTTATCTTAATGTATGTTAGGAAAAAAAAATCAAACTAGCACATAAAACCCATGACCTCATGGATATTACTGTTATAAGACAATGTTGGTCAAAGTTTAGTCCCTGAAACTAAAGATCACCTGGAACTTCTTAGAAATTCTAATTCTCAGGCCCACCCCAGACTTAATAAGAAACTTGGAGGATGCTTTAATAAGGCTCCCAAGTGATTATGACACATTCTAAAGTTGAGAACCAGTGCTTTTGAAGGTAAGTTACTTTTATTCACACAAAAAGCACCACACAACCCAAAAAAGTTTAAAAATTTTTAAATAGTAAAAATGTATAAATATATGCTCCATATCATGGAGCTGGTACATAAGAGATATCATTTGGGAAAACACAGTAATTACTGACAGATGAATATACATTCAAACGAAGTTATCCATGAACAAACGCAGAAACTTTCTCCAACTATTTCTTACATTAACGAAAACGGTGCTGGTCATAGAAGGCAAAATCACATACAATTTACTTCAATACCCAAGAATAAAATCAAATTTGAGCTCTCATATTTATTTATTTTTATTTTTTTTAAAGATTTATTTTATTTCTTCCAGAGAGAAAAAGAGAGAGCATGCAAGTGGCAGGAGAGGCAGAGGGAGAGGGAGAATCTCAAGCAGACTCCACACTGAGCGTGGAGTCCGATGTGGGGCTTGATCTCAGGACCCTGAGATCATGACCCGAGCCGAAATCAAGGGTCGGACGCTTAACCGACTGAGCCACCCAGGTGCCCCTGAGCTCTCATATTTAATATGCTTATGAGGGTGAAGTGTATGGCCTGCTCTTGGTACCCAGTAGGTCCTCTAGATCTGTTTCCTCACCAGGTACCTATAAACAATGCAGTTTGGGAAAGGGATAGCTGCCTTGGTATCCATTAGGAACAATCAAGGAAGATTCAAAGTCAGTGAAGTCCAGAGAAAAAGTGGGCTATAATCAAAATCAACAGCAGCCAGCAGGCCCATCACCTGAAATGTCAACACAACACCTCTTTATCAGTGGGCCTTCAACAATCACAGTATAAGCGTATAAGGAGCCCAATTATTTCTTCTGATGTTGGACTGCGGATAACACCTCTCCCTCTTCCCCTCTGCCCCACAACTGGACAATCTAAATACAAAGCCCCCCCCCCTTTTTTTTTAAAGATTTTATTTATTCATTTGAGAGAGAGAGAGAGAGAGAGAGAGAGAGCACACAAGCAGGGCGAGAGGCAGAGGGAGAGGGAGAAGCAGACCTCCTGCTGAGCCAGCCAGGAGCCCAACGCGGGGCTTGATCCCAGGACCCGGAGATCATGATCTGAGCCGAAGACAGATGCCCAACCATCTGAGCCACCCAGGAGCCCCTCAAAGCCTTTGACACTAAGCACAAGCCACTGTCCACAAGTGGGGATCCTCAGCCCAACCTTATCCCCTAAACACTGTAAAACACCAAGCCAGTCTCCTTCCTTTCCTCTTTCAAGGCATTTTCTAGGCAGCTTCAGAGGCCTGCTCTGTTCTCCCCAGAAGTCTCACTATTTTAGTAAATAAACCTTTTCATACCCTCTTTTGTGGGTGGTGTATGTATGTAGTTATCAATCTTAGCATCTGAATCTAATTTGGATAGAGACCCATCCTGTCTCTTCAAAAAGGACGAGGCCAGGGAAGACTGGGTGGCTCAAGTCGGTTAAGCAGCTGCCTTCGGCTCAGGTCATGATCCCAGAGTCCTGGGATCGAGCCCTACGTCCTCAGGGGGGAGTCTGCTTCTGCCTCTGACCCTCCCCTCCGCTTGTGCTCTCTCTCTGGCCCTCTCTCTCTCTTTTCTCTCAAATAAATAAACAAATACAATCTTTAAAAAAACAAAAAAAAAGGATGAGGCCATGTAGAAGTTATGTGACTAATCAATGACTGTAGCTATTATTTTGTTCTATATATGTATAAAAAGGAGATGACTAGTTTCCTTTATCAGAAAAATAAACGATTGGACAATAGCTGGGAGAAGTCCCATGAGTTTAGGATTTTATCTTTCAATCTCTCTCCTTGGTTAAGAACATTTAGGATTTTCTCAGGCAGAAATATAAAAATGCAAGTATTAAAAGATGGGGAAAATATCCCAACTCTCCAGGCCCACCAGTTTCTCGGTAAACCTGGTAGCGCTTTCATTCATGTGTTTACTATCTCCACAAGCCAGGCACTGTACTAGGCAGTGGGTATAAGAAAATGAACAGCACACACTTCCACCCTGAAGGGCTTCTCAAGGTGAACCTCTTGGAAATGTCTTAGAAGCTTCTTGCACTTACACTTCAGTAGTAACACATTAAGCTTTTGTTTTCTTAAAAAAGATTTGACTTCATTCAATTATTTTATGTGGAGTTGTCAGAGGCTGGAACACGGCTCAGCAAATATTCATCCACTCTCACCTCGGTACAGAGCACCTCCTAGGACTTTTGGCTTTGGCTAGTGCCATGCGAACGGACACGACGCAAGGAAAGGATTTATATTTGCTTGCACACAGTTTGGCTTGCCTCCTTCACTCCTGCTCCTTCACAAAATAATGTAGCCTAGGTAGCGACTACTCAGTCAGCCTGGGTCCCCCAGTGCAGACCTATCCCTTAGCCACGGTGAGCAGCCAAGTCCAGTCTGTGCACAGTGTGAAACAGCCCAGCCAGGCTCAGTTGAACCACAGAGGACCCTGACACCTATGCAAATAAATGCTTGTTATTGAAAACTACTAGATTGTAAGCATGGTTTGTTACACGGCATTATTGCAGAAATAGCTGATAAATATCCTAAGTTTCCAGCCAAGTTTACTCTGTGGAGATTCATACCATTTTAGAGGCTTTAAATAACTGGGATGGGGTCTCACTCACCAATATAGACAGAAAACAGCTTCAGGAAGAGGATAAACTGAAGGTGGGCAGGGATGATCAAGGAATGTATATCCTTTAATACTCAGCAATTGAGTCTTTATGTCCTGAAGTGATGGTCTAAAATAGGTACAAACGTCAGCAAATTCATGACTATGTGTCTTTGACTCTACCCAGATGCCCAAGGTAAATATTCAGGGCCAGGCCCCATGTGACAAACAGCTTACCATGAGGACAACATCCATTCAGTGAAATTCTAGCTGCCGGTGCTAGGTAACTAGCCTCTTCGTGGGATCCTCTTCTGTCACCCTTATTTTCTATCCTGTTAAAGGGGAGATGCTAAACAGCTTAGAACTCCAGGAGCATATGCTCCCTAAAACTTATATTTCCCTTTCTATCCATGTAGCATTTAAAAGCCAAGAAACAAATCATCTACAGAGGCACACACTTGTCAGAATAAAATTTAGGCTCTGGCTGAAAGTACCTGATAGCTGCCATTAGGTGGCAGTCACAATACTTCATATTTAAACTTGAACCTTGCTACCAGTGGCATAGTAACACCTGAAGGGTTCCGCAGGGGTGGGGAGGTAGGGAGAGAGGAGGGTGGACCAGAGCTATGAAATGAACACTTTCCTTTACTATGCAAGATGGACTAGTACGGATATGGTAACTATAGGAGACAAATTGCAACAAGTGAGGGATATTTCCAACCACGTTTCCAAAAAGTTAAGTGACCCAATAGACCTCCAGTTGTTATAGGTTCACATTTTTTAGTTCCTCCTAAACCTGCTTAATAATGAAATCTAAAATCTAAAGCAAGAAAGTTAGAAGTCATAGGCGAGAACCAAAATAGAATAACATCTTGGAGAAACAGAAATGGAATAGAACAGCCAAGTGGTGCTTTGGACCCGAAGCTCTGGGCCTGCTGTGCCCCAGTTCCAGAGACGGGAAGGATGGCCTGGAGTTAGGTTTCTGCAGAGCTATGGGGGCTGAAAGGGCCTCCTGTGGGGCAGGAAACCAGGGCTAGGCTTGCTAAGAAAAAAGGAGAGGGGCACCTAGGTGGCACGGTTGGTTACATGCCTGACTCTTGGTTTCTGCTTGGGTCCTGATCTCAGGGTGGTGAGTTGGAGCCCCACCTCGGGCTCCGTGCTCAGCATGGAGTCTGCTTGCGATTCTCTCTCTCCTCCCTCTGCCCCTCCTCACTGTGCTCACGTGCTCTCTCTCAAGTAAATAAATCTAAAAGAAAGAAAGAAAGAATAGGAAAAGAGAGAGAGAGGAGGGGTTCCCAGATGGCAGGTAAAGGAAAGAAGTAAGAAGTTGCTGCCAACTGCTGTCTGGGGCTTGAACTGGAGGGTACAGACAGGGATTAAGACCAAACTCCAAACCCTGCCCACCCCTGTCCCCAGTGAATAGATCTGCAACATCCATATCACCACCTTGGACAGGGAACCCCAAACACCATTGGTAAGCCCAGCTTCTGATCTGGGGGCCTTGCAAGGACCAGGTGAGACAACTGCGAAATAGACAAGTGTAAAGGGTGAGGGAAGACTTTTCTTTCTTCTTCTTTTTTTCTTTTAAAGCAACCTATAGATCAAGACCCTTCAAACCAAGCTGCCAGTACATGTGAAGAAAACTAAATGTCAACATAGGCAACAAGATCAAATATTGACACGTGAAATCACACAATACAAATTTTAAATATTAAACATGTTACAAGTATTCTAGTCATGTTTAGAATCTTCACCAAGATAATAACAACCATTATAAACAATGACAGTCACAGCACACTATGAAAAAAAATAAGAACATTAGGGTTACCTAAAGAATTTATAAATATTCTACATGTAACGTATACTCATTGAAATTAAAAGTTTAAGAGCTGGATAAGCTGGCACAGTGAAGGAAATAATTTGTGAATAAAAGATAACACTGAATAGTTAACTAAAAATGCAGCATGGAACAAGACAAGGATAATAAAAAAGTCATAATTGAGGAACTCTGGCATTGGTACATAGACAACAAAATAGACCATATAAAATAGGAAATAAAGTCTATAAATAGAGCTACTCACATATGGAAACTGGATGTGTGATTGGAGGGTATACTGAAACTTGTGGGGAAAGGATAGATTATTTCTAAATTAAAATATAAAAAGTATCCATACTTCAAACCATACACAAGAATCAATTCCAGTGGATAAAAAATCTAAATGTGAAAAGCATAAGAGAAAAAAAAACCTTGGAAGAATCTTAGAGTATCTTTATGAAATTGGAGTTCAGAAAAAAATTTTTTTAGAAGAGGAAAACATTTTTTTTAAATTCAGTTGCATTAAAATTACCAAAATGATGTATGTTAAAAGAAGTCACTAGAAAGTGATAAGCTATACACACAGATAAGACATTTGCAAAGCATACGACCAACAAAAGATTGGCATCCAGGACAAACAAGTACCAGAAAGAAATAAGAGGTGGTATCTCAATGTGGTTTTAATTTGAATTTCCCTGATGGCTAATGATGATGTGAAATAAGTCAAGCAGAGAAAGTCAATTATCATTTGGTTTCACTTATTTGTGGAACATAAGGAATAGCATGGAGGACATTAGGAGAAGGAAGGGAAAAATGAAGGGGGGGAAATCGGAGGGAGAGATGAACCATGAGAGACTATGGACTCTGAGAAACAAACAGGGTTTTAGAGGGGAGGGGGGAGTGGGGATTGGTTAGCCCGGTGATGGGTATTAAGGAGGACACGTACTGCATGGAGCACTGGGTGTTATACGAAAACAATGGATCGTCGATCACCACATCAAAAACTAATGATGTACTGTATGGTGACTAACATAACATAATAAAATTTAAAAAAAAAGAAAGAAATAAGAGAAGCAACCAATTAAAAAAAAAAAGACCAAATGGACAGTAAATTCTGGAAAAGGAGGTCCAAATGAGCAATTCATTATATGCTAATAAACATATAAAAGAACAAACTCACTTGTCTTCAAGACGATGCAAATTAAAACTATAGTGGGAGACTATGTCACACACATCAGATTTGGAATTGTTACAAAGCCGGCTAATAACTAACAGCTGGTGAGAGAGAAGAATGAGAATTCCACACTGTTGATGGGAGTATTAACTGCTACAGTCACTCTAAAGATCATTTTGTCAATATTGAATTTACAGGTATACATCAATAAAACCAAAACTTCTACCTCAAGTTTACCCCTGGTGAAGCATTCACATATGAACACAAGTGTTAAAAAGAACATTTACAGAAGCATTGTTCCTAAACCATGAAAAATGGGAAAAATTTAGATTTCTATCAACAATACAGATAAGCAAATATTGAGTGATATATTCAAAGCGAGACCACGCAGACATTAAAATGAATGAACTAGAGCTATACACACTGACACAGGTTATCTAACAAATCATTCTGAGAGAAAAAGTCACTGAAAAATACACATAGTAGGATGCCATTTTTATAGACTTTTAAAACACATAACCATTTTATATATTGTTTGGGGATTTTATACCTAAGTATAAAGAAGTACACGGAATTAATAAACAATTTCACCTAAGGGGATGGTAAAGGGCATATAAAATGCTTCAAATGCATTTGTAATGTTTTATTTCTTACGTGGTGGGTATAATCATGACCTTGAAAAGGGGCTCCTGGGTGGCTCAGTCGGTTAAGTGTCTGCCTTTGGCTCAGGTCATGATCCCAGGGTCCTAGGATGGAGCCTCGAGTCAGACTCCCTGCTCAGCGGGAAGCCTGCTTCTCCCTCTCCTCCCGGCTCATGCTCTCTGTTGCTATCTCTGTCTCTCTCTCTCTCAAATAAATAAATAAAATCTTTTAAAAAAAATCATGACCTTGAATGTAAGTAACATTAAAATATATAAAATATATAAAGCAAAACCTTAAAATATATAAAGCAAAAACTGACAGAAATAAGTAAAATAGGAGCTCATACCCCTCTATCATAAATTGATAAATACAGCAAATAAAAACACTAACTGATACCATTAACAACCCTGATTATATATAACCCAGAGCCCAACAAATTGACCATATGCATCCTTTTTAGGCACATATATTTGCAAAAATTGATGATTCATCTTAAAAATCTCTTTAAAATTTCAAAGTAATGCTATCATACAGACCATCTTCTCTTTCTATAATGCAATTAAAAACAAAAAAAGGATAAACTAAAAATAAAAAAAAACCCAAAATTAGCAATGCTAATTCAGTGATTTGTGAAAATAAACCATGCAACTATGCAGAGTTTATTCTAAGAATGCAAGAGTTACATACCATCCGAAAATTTATCAGTGATATCTACCACAATATACTAAAGGAGAAAAACTGTATCTCAAAATCTCAAAACAATACAGAACAACACAGAAAAATACCTTAATAAAGCTCAACATTCATTCTTAGAAGGGAATCAAATTCATGATATCTATCAAGAATTTTCAGCAAACTTCAAATATAATAATGAAAACTTCAGGAAGCAAGATTAAGAATGCCCACTGTCACCCTTACTTTCCTACATTATGCTAGAGGTCTGGGACAAGGCAGGAAGAAATGAGATGTAAGAATTTAGAAAGGAAGAGACAAAACTGGTATTATTTACAATAATATAATTATCAAAATTTATACACCGATACTGTTTGTACAGGGTTTAAAATACCCATGCTACATACACAGATAGGCCTAATTGTGAATGGCATCCCCTATCGTTCTGCATGGTGGTGGCCCCCATTCCAACTTTGGGAACGCGGCTATCTCTAGGGAGACAAGCAGAGAAACTGGATTAAGGAAGATTACAAAAAGGGCCTCAACACTGGCTTTTAAAAGTCTGAAGAAATTATGGCAAAGTGTTTAGGTACAGATGGTATACAAATGCATACTTTTTGATATTTTTCTATTAGTTTGAAATGATTCAGGATTCAGGAATGTCTTCTATAAATGATAATGGCTATCTCCAAAATTTCACAGTATAGTCTATGTGCACATAAGACTAGGTTTAGCTTTATAGCCAGTGACAAAAATTGCCTCCCTCAAACAAAATGAATATACAAAGTACCAGTAAGAGGAAACACACACACACTTCCTCTCTCTCTCTCTCTCTCTCTCCAGGTGGCACATATAAGAATTTGTTGACTTGATAGAAAACTTTGGGAGAAGTTCCAGTTTGTGCCTCCACTCAACTGACAGAGCCCTTTATTTAAGGCCAACAAAACGAACCTCAGGAGAGGGAGGTGAAGGTCAGTCTCAGGAGAGGCAGGTGAAAGCTAGCCAGCTTTAACTTGATTGAGAGTGGAATTTTCTAGTAAACCAGGCCAGACAAGTACCCAGGAGGCCAGGCCACCTGCCCAGGTTTCTAAGGGAGAGAGGACACTCGCGTCTCCCAAATGATGGAAAAGTACTCAAATACATCACGCTGCACCGGCTACAGGGGTTACTGCCCAGAAGTAGAAGGTCTGAACTCGCATCGCTTCTACCATTCAGAATTTAAGCACTGATTTGTGTGTCTGTGTGTGTCTGTGTGTGTGGTTGGGGGGGGGGGGTTTCTTTTCAAGCCTACATCTCTCAGTCCTAACACCAAAGATGGGAAAACCTATCAGACATATAGGAAGACAGCAGAGTAAGAGTTTGGGTTGGAGAGCTGAGCAGCAGCTTCTCTGCAGGAATACGGTGAGAGTCAAGGTCGCATCAAGGAGGCCCAGCTCAGAGAAACTAGACAGTGCTCTGGCCCACCATCCAGCCCACATCTCCATGGACTTGCCAGATTTAGAAAATAAAAATACAGGATACTCAGATGTGAACTTTAGATAAACAACAGATAACTCTTTTAGTGTGTCTCATGTAATGTTTAAGACCTATTTATACTAAGTAATTATTCATTGTTTATTTGAAGTTCACATTTAACTGGACAACCTATATTTTATCTGGCAATCCTACTTTAGGATCTCTAAGCATTCTTAATGGGAACTGTGTTCAAAGGGCCAGTAATGTATAGATATTGGGAGAACATGTATGCACACAAGTAGAAACTGGCATGCCAGCCTGGTCAACAGCCAGAAAACATTGGTTCTAGACATTTCTGTTTAGCGTCTTTTTAAAAATCTTCTGGATATTGTTTTAGTTTCACAATGATAGTTTTAGTTTTGTTTTTCCCCAAGTAATCTGACCTTTTCAGATAATTTCTCACCAAAAGTTATGATGAAGTCAATTATCAAGTCTTCAAAGTGAACGGAACAAACAATAACATACTAACTAAAACAGAGACAAGATATATATACACACAAATACACACATCACCCACTTTCCCTTCTTGTAGAGACTTCAGAATACCATTCACAAGAGCATATGAAGAGAAGCCTACACTGATTCACAGGCAAAATACAGTCACTACTCAGAGGCTGTAACACACTTTGGAAAATCAGTCATGTGTAGCTGACCACCTCTGATCTTGCTGCATTGTTACTAAAGTAAAAATCAGCAAAGATAAACAGGAGACACCACCGGCTCACTTGGGAATGCCGAAATTCTTCATCGGCCAACTAATTTAGTCCCCTTACTCAGTGCTTCTCAGCTGTGGCTACATAATAGAATCACCTAATATGTAGGTGGCTTAAAGACTACTTATGCATGGATCCCAGCCCAGAGACAGATTTAATTGGTATGAGATGCATGTTGGGCACTAGAGTGATTCTAATATACAGCCAAGCTCAAGAACCATGGCATTTGTGAGTTTATCCCCAAACAATGATGTCTGGCAAGGCTAGAAAGTGACACATACATCAAGACTGTAAAAAGTATGCTCCTCCATTGGCTGCTACCTCCAAGCGCTCCTCTATCCAAGCTAACGAGGCCACGAAAGCTAACTCTGCATTGAGCAGGACATTGAACAGCTATTATACGGGAACTGGGTTCTTCCTTGCTGCACTGTTGTGCCCCTGAAATTCTAGCATCCAGAGACAATGCTCAAATGTTGGGAATACATAGAAGGGATGGCAGATGGGAAAAAAGTAAGCATAAAAAAGGCAAGATCTTCTAGGCAATTGCACTTAACTGGTAAATCTCAATGTAACCTACCAGATTATCATTTAGAAATGCACCATCTGGGCAGCATGAGAAACTATCAGCTGATTTCATAGCAATGCTTAGCTCAGTCTGGCAGCAAATCTCCCAGGGCTGCAATGCCAACACACCCCTACCGCTCTTCAGGTAGGACCTGGTGAGGAAACACATCTTTCTTCCCCAAAGCCCCACTCTGAGATTCAAGGCCAAGTCTTTTTTTTTTTTTAAAGATTTTATTTATTTATTTATTTATTTATTTATTTATTTATTTATTTATTTATTTTCGAGAGAGAGCACTCGTGAGCCCATGTACAGACATGCCAGCTGGGGGAGGAGCAGAGGGGAGGGAGAGGGAGGGGGAAAGAATCTCAAGCAGACTCACGCTGAGCATGGAGCCCTACATAGGGCTCATCTCATGACCCTGAGACCATAAACCCAGCCAAAACCAAGAGTCAGAGGCTGAACTGACTGAGCCACCCAGGCTTCCCAAGGCCAAGTCTTGATTAACTATTACAGAAACAAGACACTCCTCGAGTTTCTCCTCCTTCCTATGACTAGAGTGATAGGTCAAACCATAAGAAGTAATTTTCACAAATTCAAAAATAGTAATATAGCAAAAGGATAAATTTACCATCACAAAAGGTACCAGGACTTCCTAGATTTTGTGACAAGTGAGAATTTTCATGATTTACCTAATGAAATGACATCATCAGAAGTGATCTGTTTCGGCAAATTAAAGCTAGTTTTATTTATTTATTTTTATTTTTTTGACAGAGACAGAGAGTGTACAAACAGGGGAAGCATCAGGCAGAGGGAGAGGGAGAAGCAGGCTCCCCGCTCAGCAGGGAGCCTGACGTGGGGCTCGATCCCAGGACTCTGGGATCATGACCCGAGCTGAAGGCAGACACTTAACATTCTGAGCCACCCAGGTGCCCCTTAAAGCTAGTTTTAAAAGACATATAAAACCTAAATCATAAAATCACAGAATCTTAAAGATAGAATCTCAGATGTCACTTAGGCTAGCCCCCCTACCTCAAAGTACATAGGAAGAAACTAATACCCAAAAAAAATGACTCATTTGCCGTATAGCATAGAGAATCTCAATCAGCAGGCAAAAACACATTTTATGACTGAGGGAGGAAAATAAGTCACATGGCTATTCAGGAGAACACAGGTCTCCTGACTACTTTTTTTTTCTTTTAAGATTTTATTTATTTATTTGACAGAGAAAGACACAGCGAGAGAGGGAACACAAGCAGGGGGAGTGTGAGAGGGAGAAGCAGGCTTCCCCGCGAGCAGTGAGCCCGATGCGGGGCTTGATCCCAGGACCCTTGAGATCATGATCTGAGCCGAAGGCAGACACTTAACGACTGAGCCACCCAGGCGTCCCCTGACTACTTCTTTTTTTTTTTTTTTAAAGATTTTTCTTTCTTTCTTTCTTTCTTTGAGAGAGAGCACAAGCAGGGGAAACAGCAGGCAGAGGGAGAAGCAGGCCCCCCACCGAGCAAGAAGCCGGATGCGGGGTTCGATCCCAGGACCCCAAGATCATGACCTGAGCTGAAGGCAGACGCTTAACCAACTGAGCCACCCAGGCATCCCCTTTCCTGACTACTTCTAATATGTTATCTACCATACGTTGAAGCCTCATTCCGGCTTTGAAATGAGGTCAAACGTTCAGAATAAAGGGAAAGGGAAAGAACAAGAGGTTATGAAGGAGGTGGAAAATATTTGCAGCAGCAGCTACTGTGAACAGAAGAGCCCAGACCAGGAACACGTATCAGAGCTACCAGACAGCATGGAGGTCCTGCTTGTCATCAGAGACCACATTCACAGTGGCAGAGCCTGGACAGTCAGTCGTATCCTTTCTTCCAACAGCTTCTGCAGTCCAGGTAGAGGTAGGAAGCAACAAATATGTGAATCTCTCCAGGGCTGGGGATTAGTCAGATGGGTGCTACTAAAGGTGATAGGTAAAGAAATCAAGGACATCACCAAGAATATGACTGATGGGAGAGAATCTCAACGCCCTAAGAAGGAAGTGAAGGCAGGAGAGGCCGACAGACGTGAAGAAAGATGTTTGGAGTCCAGCCCGTGAGGAAGAGAAGGGGTCTGTGTTTTTGGAGAACAGAGGGGAAAGCTGGAATGACAGAAGGTGGTGGACAGAAATGGAGACATTATAATTCAGTTTCAAAATGAAAGCTCTTTTGAGGAAAAATAAGGTCCAGGATATAGAGCATAGCTGACTGCAGAGGATCCTCCTGGAAGGGAGGAGAGGCCAGGATTTGAAACGGGTTGTCCGCATGGTTATGAAAGGAAAGGAGAGGGTATGACCTGGGAGGTCAAGGGATGAGCATCACAAGAAAAGTAGCCTTAAGGCACATAATAACATCCCTGAAGCCCCAAAGGACCAAAAGACCATGTGACTCTTTATGGGTTGATATTCTGACTTATTTGGATTTTTGTTTTGCTTTTAAGAGCTCTCACTGTACAAGGATTAGCAACTTGCAATAAAAATATCCTTATGGGTTTAGTGGAATCATTAGGATCTGGTTGTGATTATAAAACCAAATAAATGACTTATATAGCATTTTCTGTTACCAAGCCATGTTTAATGATGTACTAATACACATATTTCCTCAAATACAAGACACCCATCAATTCTAAGATTCATCAGTATTTATATACCACTAAGAAAGAAGAAAATGCTACCAATAAGAATTGTAAAATGTCATCAACTGTAAAATATACCATAATTTCAGACCTGGAAAATGTGTATCATACATTAGGTGAAATATATTTTTAACTCACTTAATCTTCATAAAAGTTTTATGTGGGAGGTACTGTTATTATTACCCCCATATTAGAGATAAAAAAACCAAGACACAGATTAAGTACTTGCCTACATTCATAGGAATACAGCCAGGATTTGAACCCAGAAAGCCTGGTGATAGAATCCACTCTTAACCTTAGCCCAGCTCAAGAGATATTCATTGAAGAGGACAAAAAATATCATGATACACCAACCTAAGCTTTCTGCCATCATTATCAGAAGGAGCCAGCATTATGGAGTATCTGTTGCTGATACAGCCTGAGGACATGGACTTCCTCAGAGAGGAGTCACATTCCACAGAGCAGATCTGACTCAGACCCGGTTCTCTCCAGGAGATCCACCCCAGTTAGTGGTTTCCTGAAATCCAGTGCTTATTGCACCAACTAATCAGCACCAACTCATCCTCACATGTCCACAGGCTTTTTCCCCGGGGCCATTATTGTGTCCATTCCTCTTCAGCGACATTTATTCTTTCCCTTTTCTAATTGTCATCATGTGCTTCATTTCATTTAGGTGATTCCTGGAGCCACATTCATGGCTGTTCCTAATAGAGAAGCCACAGCTGAACAAGCAACCATATGCACCCAGCCATCCAGCCTCCGCCTGTTCCATCCCCTTTGGCTCTCACAACCAATAAGCTGGAGGCCAGGCTCATGAATCCATGCATTCCCTTTACAGCTCACTGCCCCAGTTGCTGTGGGAACAGATGTCATAGAAATAGAAAGTCAGAGTCACTGTTTCCATGTCTTATAAACATATTAACAAGTGTTCAACCTTGCTGGTAATCAAAGAAATATTAACAAAGCAAGATACCATTTTTGTCCCTCTATTTGAAAAACACTTTTAAATCATGAAACCTAATGTTGTCTAAAAAGCAATAAATAGAATCATAAAGTATAGACCTCATCATTATCAACAAAAAAATTACTGCTGCTAGAACTATTGTTAGTATCAACATTTACTATCTTCTATGAACCAGGCAATGTGCTAAGCATTTTATCTTACTTTTTCTAATCCTTAGAGGTAGAGAGTACAATATTCCATCTTATAGGACACAGAAGGTCACTGGTTAAGAAAGATAAATGGGTACTACCTTTTGGAAGGTCAGTCTAGCAATAGGTATCATTGTGATTGAGAGAGCAGACTCTAGATCCAGAGGCCTGGGTTGAATTCTAGTTCTGCCACTCAGAAGCAAGGGGACCTGGGTCAAATTATTTCACCTTCTGTGTCTTTGTTTCCTCATCTATAAAAGGGGATAATGAAGATTCCTCCTTGACAAGGTTGTTGCGAAGATGAGAGTTAACATTTGCACAGTGCTTAGAGCGGCGCCTGGCATAGGAATATATTTTTAGCTGTTATTACAATTATTATTATTTCATCTTAACTGCTAACGTTGCTTCCTGCTTCACTGACAAAACTGAACTTCCACATCCTCCCACCTAGCAGCACTGATTACCCACATTCTCTGCCCTTGAATCTATTACTAAAGAGGATTTTCCACGCTCCTACCAAAGCCAGCCTCTCTGCTAATACACAAGACCTCTACCCTACTCACATGCTTAAAGAGATCACTCCAGCAACTCTTTCTTCATCCTACATCAAAGTTCCCCTTTCTACTGGAACTCTCTCTTTGGCATAAAAAATGCTATTATTTTTCCCATCCTAATTAGGACAAAATGAAATCTTTCTTTTAATCCCGTGTGAACCATCAGCCACTATCCCAATTGTGTTTCTTTTGCAACAAAACTTCTCAAAAAATTGCCTACATACTGTCTCCAATTGTCATTTTCTCTTCAAGCCACTCCAATTTAGACTTTCCCCCCCTCCCTGCCAGTAACCTCCAGTATCTTCTATGTTTCTAGATTCAGTGGCCAATTCTCAGTCCTTACTTTACTTGCTCTACCATTTGGCACATTCCTTCTCTTCTTGTTATTTTTTTTTTTTCACTTAGCATGCAGGACCCCGGGATCTTTTGTTTTTCCTGCTACCTCACTAGAAACTCCTTCTCAGTTTACTTTGCTGATTCCTTCTCTTGGTCTCAGTCTCTTCCTGTTGGAGTTCTCCAGGGTCACTCCTGGTTACTCTTTTCCATCTACACTCAGCATTTCATTCAGCCTGAGTTTTAAATACCAACTTTTACATGTACAAATGACTCCCAATATGTATCTACAGCTTCTCCCCCATCCCACACTCATATCCAAATGCCTGCTAACACTTCCTTGTCTGTGTCAAATGAACATCTCAAGGTTAACATTAGAAACAATGCCAAAAAAACCAAAAACCAAACAAACAAAAAAACCCAACACCTGATATTCCTTCTATCACCCAGTCTTCTCCCCCAGTCCATGGTAATTCAATCGTTCCATTGCTCAAGTCAAAAACCCTGACATCATCCCTGACTGTTCTTCCTCACATCCAATCTATCGGTAAATCCTGATGGTTCTATCTCCAAAACAAATCCAAAATCCAATTACTTTTCATTGCCTCCCCTGCTAACTACCATAGTCCAAGCTACCATCTCCTGAGCAAGTATCATCTCTTGTCTGAATCACCAGGATAACCCAATAACTGTGACCCTGGGTCTCCGGGCCGCCTCACTCCTGCCCCGGTCTGGAGTTGAACACAGCAGCCAGAGTGAGCTTTTCCAAACACAAGGTGAAGCATGTCCTGCTCTGCTCAAAATTCTCTACCAGCTCCCCAATTCCATTCTCAGCACAGAGGCCAGGGTCAATGTCCTGCTCTGGCCAACAGTGTTGCACATCAGGGGTACCTTAATCTTTTTCTGTGTGTGTGCCACGGACCCCTGTGGCAGTTGGCAAAGTCTATGGGGCCTTTCTCAGAACAATACTTTTAAATGTATAAAGTAAAATACAATAGATTGCAAAGGAAACCAAATCCATTGTCAAGATATTTTTAAGTGTAATACAGCAACAAATGCACTCCTTTATTAGTACATTAAATAAGAAGATCGAGTGGCAGGCCTAATTACTAACGTAAGTTTGATGTGATGTGGTGATGGACACAACCATATTTTAAGACATTCACAACAGCTATAATGTAATGTGATACTATCTGTGATTTCTATTGCCGACAAGGTCATAGGTTCTATTGAGTTACAGAGGTTTTTCACCTACGTTCACTATGGAAAGAAATGTTCAATTTCATTTAGATGTTATAATTAAAGATAAAAATGAAATGCTTTTCTCATCCAAGTTCATAACCCCCTGAATTCTATACCAGATCCTTTAGAGGTCCTTAGACCCCAGGCTAGGAACCTCTTCTTGGGGCTAGTGGCTTAACCTCTCCAGTTACATGACCACACTGTACCCATCTTGTACTTAGAGTCCTCACACTGGCCCTTCCCTCTCTGGCATTCCCTTATCTCTTTCCCTTGCCTTGTATCTTTGCTCAAACAGTGTCTTCTCAATGAGTCCTGCCCTAACCACTCTATCTAAAATGGCAACAAACCCTTCCACCACAGTCCCAATGCTTCCTATCTGGCTTTTCTTTCCCATAGCATTTATCACCATCTACTATACTATATAATATATTTACGATAATTCTTTATTATCTGTATTCAACACTGTTCCCACCCCCCCTCTACCCCCATGCAAGCTCTTTGAGAGCAGGAACTTTTTTCTGTTTTGACTCAACTGATGTAATTCAGATGCCTAAAACATGGCAGGCTTGTAGAAGTGTTCAAGCAATACCACGGAACAATTTTATTTGAAATGTGTACACTTATTTGAGTGTCTGTTATGTTAAACACTTCACAATTTAAGAACACACTATTAAGAGATTTTATCCATTCATTATCACTGTATATCCCCTATTTATTTCTTCCCATTCATTCCAAAGTGAATCCCCATTTCTTAGAAATGTTCCTTTATTTATCTTGAAAGGAGACACGATCCTGTGAGCTGACATGTCTGTCAGTTTAATAGCACAAAATATTGGTTCTGGAGCCAACTGCCAGTGTTCAAGTATCGGCTCCTCTCTTCACTAGTCTTGTAAAGCCCGAGAAAAGTATATTACTTTTATAAGCCACAATATTCTCATCAGTAAAATAAGAATTATCTACTTCACAGCATTATAATAAGCATTAAAATTTAATTATTAAATCCATGTATAGCGTTTAGTTCATTTCTATATATCTTGGCAGATACAAAAAAATCATTATTGTTATTATCAGTAAGATATGGAAATTCCTTCTTCTAATACAAGTTGCAGAGTAACCATTTGTACCATTCATGAGTGCCTAATATCCCCTCTCTCACTGAGAATAATTTAGAAAAGACTTCTAAATTGTCAAGACAATAGAAGCATGCTTATATTTAGGATTAGAATTTAGGAAACAAAGGAAAATCCACTCCTTTAAGACAACCACTGTTTGCATTTTGCTATATTTCCTTCTGTTCTTTGTCCTATATATCTTATCAGGGTTGTAACCATTCACATCTATTTTTTTTAAATGACTTTGAACTTTGTAGTAACTGATTTATTTAACTTCTGATCCATAGTAAAATTAAGAGATACAGTAAGACAGAAACCACACTCCTTTCTTGCTGACTTCCCAGAGACCAGTCTTAAGAGTTCTGGAAGATTAGATCATACCCCAGACACAGAAGCTTGGATGGTTCTCCAGGGACAGCACGACAGAATCTCTTTGTTCCAGGCAGAGACAGCTACCTTCCCACTCTCCTTCAAACACCCCACAGCTGATCTGAGTGTGAGTGAGCGTCCTCTCAGCGTCTATAAAGACCAGCTGATTCCACAAGTGCAGGGGTAGCAAGGGGAGGGGAGCAAGCTCTCTGAGCAGGCTCAGATGTGAGGGAAGTGTCCTTTGTAACCTTAGTCTCCAGTTATAGCCACTAAAAACCAGGCAGTAAGCCACAGGGAACGGAGCTCTGCCATGCCCTCGGGAAAGACAAACACTACTGACACGTTTTGTAGAAATGAACCCGCCACTTTCACTTGACACTCAGAACTAAATAAATGTCAGCTATTATCATGTATATTATCATTCCTGGATCAGGCCGCATAATCTACAGTTTTAACTTGGTCACAGGTGATTCTGATGCAGTATTTCTCAAAGTGTAAATGAGAGTGCTCTTCAAACTCTTTTGCACAAGCTGACACCAGGCAACCTACACCACCCCCCTCCCCGCCTCATGGGTGGGACCTGTGTGACTTTCTCCCGGAAGCTCCCAACTGTCTTCATGTTAATGCCTCGTAAGAGGGGAAAACAACTTTAACTTGACAATGGCAAAGGCGTCCAGTGCCCTGTAGGTCCTCTTTAGCATGAGAAAGTTCTTTTGAAAACATCCGTCTTCCCTACCCCCAACTCCCAAATACATCATCAGCCACCCTTCACAAACCAGGGCAGCAGCTCTTTCGGCGCATAGGTCCTGTCCCCATGCTTTCATAAAACCACCATTTTGCACCAAATATGTCTCAAGAATTCTTTCTTGGTTGTCGGCTCCGGACCTCACCCCACCAAACCTCACCTATATTCCAAAACTACATCACATCTACTACAATTTTTCCAAAATAATAACATACTCCTCGTACATTTTGCAATTGAAATCTAAAATTTTTCGTTGTAAGTTTAAACAGTTACAAAGGACAGATTCTGAGGAGTTTGTCAATATTAATATCTTAAAAATAAACCCATTACACTTTAAAATGTAGCTAATGGAATGTAATAACACCATGATTTGCCACTCAGCATTACCTGTTTAAAAACGCTGTGAACAAACTGCTTTTAACCTTCGGAAATTTTACACAGTTCCTTTTCATCCTTTCAAACATTTCAATTTTTTTTTTCTCAGAATTTATCCCAATGTAATATAGTTTTATGTTTAAATGCCTATCATTTTTCACCCTCATAATTTCCATGGAACACAAATATAAAAATAATTTGATTTTTTAAAAGTTTTCTGGGATCACAAGAATTTTAGTTCCAGGTTTACTATTCAGCAGAGTTATCAAAATTTTTTATTAATTCCTAGTACATGAAAACACATTCATGTGATTATTAAACATTAAAATTTAATTGGAAATGTATCCCTTACCACAATGAATAGAATGGATTTTTTTGATGCTCTAATAAAGAAGGCTTCCCAGATACCATTATTTGGAATTATCCTTTCATACCCTGGAGGTTTTTACACTTGAGGAAGGTACAGCAAGACTTAGAATAGGTAAGGCTTATGCCTTTCCTTTAAAAATTGGGTGAAAGTCTCATTTGTTACGAGTACTCATGAAAGCTGAGAATCTGGAAAGTAATTTGCTCAAAATTACCTATCCACCCCCCACTATACTCCTTAGAAGGTCCTTCTATGTCCAGTTTGAAGACTGCTGATCCGAACTATCTTGAGAAAAAGACAGATTCATGGGCCTACTCCCTATCTGAATTAGTAGGCTCCCCAGATAGTCCTCCCCACCTCCTCACACACTCAAGATTGAGAAAGACTTAATTGGGGGATAAAACAAACACATAAAATGTTAAACAATATTAAGATTTGAAAACTCAACAATAAAAGACCTATCATAAGCAGTACCTGGCAGCCAAGGAATTCAGAAAGTCTCCCGAGAGTGGGAGTCAAAGGCTTTTTAAAGGAAGCAACGCTGGGACTGGGGAGGGGGGCGGGGGATGGTTAGAATTTGAAAGATAAAAAGGCGGAATTAAACAGTTTACCAAGTTTGAAAGCTATGATATTGATTTTGTTGGCAAGGAAGGAGCAATTGACGTCTTCAGAAAATAAGTGGCTAATTACAGAGACTCTGGTGGTATGGCAGTGGGTTATTTTGTCTGAGTGTTGTAATCAGGACAATTGCTTACTATTTAAAATAGAAATAGATTGTTGAGAATATTAATTTTTTTTTAAGATTTATTTATTTGACAGAGAGAGACACAGAGAGAGAGGGAACACAAGCAGGGGGAGTGGGAGAGGGAGAAGCAGGCTTTCCACGGAGCAGAGAGCCCCATGTGGGGCTCGATCCCAGGACCTGAGCCAAAGGCAGACGCTTAATGACTGAGCCACCCAGGCACCCCAAGAATATTAATTTAGGTAAATTGGTTTTATGCAACTGATTTTACATGAGTTAGTTTTAGGCAAATTGACCTAGAGCTGAACATATTTTATCCACAAACTGGCTAATCTATAAATATAATAAAGATTAACATATATCACTCTTAAGTCCCACATTCATTCCAGGCTGGAAAAAGAAGATTTTAATTCAAATTATCTCATTTTATTCTTTCAATAGCCCTGGAAATAGGTTTAGCAAGAGGTATAAGTCATCACCTAAAGTGAAACCAAAGGGTCTACTGATTTTTATTAACTCTGATTCCTTAATCACTCAGTATCACAAATAAAGATTTTTTCAATGTATCCATTCACAAGAAGATAGAAATCTATGATTGCCTTCATCATCCATTCTCTGGACCATTACAAGGAATTCCAAACTGGTCGTCCTACTTCCCCACAGCAACCTCTCATTTTCATCCCAGTTTCATAATCATCCTCAATACCTCTAGAGCAATCTTACAAAACCCTGCCTAAAACCTTTCAATGGCTCCTCCCATAATCAACAGCCCAAGTTCCTATATAATTTCTCTCCCCCAAAGATCTAGCCTCCTCCAAGTCTACAGGCTTAACACCCTTGCATATCATTTCCTTTGTCTTATCTATCAGGCATAATAAACTACTTGCAATTCTTCAAACAAACCCTGCTCTGTCTTTCCTTTGCATGTTTGGTCTACCTTGCTTCCACCTGACTTATCGAGCCTACTGTCTTCCAAATCTGCTCAGAAGGCCCGTCCTAATTACTATAGGTAGGATTGATCATACTTTTCTATGTGGTCTACTATAAGTATTATAAATACATAATATATTGTACATACATAATGTGCATGTGTATGTATGGTGGAATATATATATCCCTCAGTAAGAGCATAGAATGTTTGTTGTACTCATTTGCATACATTTCACCTCTCTGCCACCCCCCTCTGTCACCTACCTTCTGCCCCTCCACCAAAAAAGGAAAAAAAAGAACCATGAGTTGATTGAATGCAAGGATCTTGTCTTATTCATCTTTGTATTCTAAGCACCTATCACACTTACCAGTACATAGTGGATGCTCAGTAAACATTTGCTAAATGAATAAATGAATACATTATTATTTGTAATTTGTGCGATTAATAACACCAATGAATTCAACACTAACCATGTGCTAGATGCTACTAAATATGAGTTAGATATAATCTAAGAGCATCAGTAACTCTGATGTCACAGCCATTTACCTGCACCTTCTAAGATTACAACACAAGATAGAATATGTGCTCTAAGTAAGTCAAGAGAAATCCCCTAGGAGTCATCCTAGCCAAGTCAGGTAGCTCAACACACAATAGCAGCTTTTTTCAAAGTTCCCTTCTACTTATCTTGATTGGTGGTACACTGAAGAAGAAATCTTAACATTTAGGAAAAGACAACATCAGAATAAAACAAGCGGCAGATCATCTGAAAACCATTTGGTTATTTCTATTGTAACAAATCTAGAGCTTTGCTGCAGTCACCATATACTTTGCTAATTAAAATATAGGAAATGTCTCCATAGTTCCCTTTTTTCCTTATCATGAATTCACAGAATTTATTATTTTTGGCTAAGACTTTTCCTTATTTAAAATAACAAGAAAATCAGCAAACCAAATTCAGTATATCTTTTTTTCTTTAAGATTTTATTTATTTGGGGAGCCTGGGTGGCTCAGTCGGTTAAACGTCTGCCTTCCCTCTCTCACTGTGTCTCTCTGTATCAATTGCCAATTTTTTTTTAAGATTTTATTTATTTATTTGACAGAGAGACACAGCGAGAGAGGGAACACAAGCAGGGGGAGTGGGAGAGGGAGAAGCAGGCTTCCCGTCGAGCAGGGAGCCTGATGCAGGGCTCAATCCTAGGACCCTGGGAACATGACCTGAGCCAAAGGCAGACGCTTAAGGACTGAACCACCCAGGCATCCCCCAAATTCAGTATTTCATCGTGATGAAATAGGACTATCCCAATAATATTGAAATAGTTCCACACTAACAAATCTAAAATATAATCACTAGATAATCAGAATAAAGAAAATCACATGAATCAAATGGTCGTTTCAATAAATATACCCCTGAATTTAATACAGCAAATTCAAATCACTTTTTGTGATATTAACACTTAGAAACCCTAGTCTATAAAGAATGTTCCTTAACTTGATAAATGTTATCGACCAAAAATCTGCGCCCAACATAATGCTTAACTGTAAACATTAGAAGGAAGACTATAAAATCAGGAATAATACAACAAAGTCTACTATTCACTATTTTTCCAGCTTTGTTTTGGAGGTCATAGGCAGTAGAAAAGGACTAGAAAAATGATAGGTAACAACTTGTGTTTTATTTTCTACCGTTAAAAACTTGATTGAAAATGTGCAGGGAATTTGAATGGACATTTTCCCAAAGAAGATACACAAGTGACTAGTTGGCACATGAAGACTCTGATCATTAGAGAAATGCAAATCAAAACTACAATGAGATACTACTTCACACCGATCAGAGTAGCTACTATTAAAAAACAAGCAAAAAACCCAAAAATTAGCAAGTGTTGGCAAGAACGTGGGGAAAGCAGAACCTCTGTGTACTGTTGGAAGGAATGTAGAGCAATGTAACAGCTGTGCAAAACAGTAAGGAGTTTCCCCCAAAAATAATAGAATTACCATATGATCCAGCAATCCCACTTCTGGGTATATACCCAAAAGAATTGAAACCAGGATCTCAAGGAGATATTTGTATACCAATGTTCATAGCAGCATTATTCACAATAGCCAAAAAGTAGAAGCAACCCAAGTGCCCATCAGTGGATGAATGATCAACAAAATGCCGTATATACATACAATGGAATATTATTCAGCCTTAAAAAGGAAACTCTGATACATGTCACAACATAGATGAATCTTGAGAACATTATGCTAAGTAAAATAAGTGAGTCACAAAAGACAAATACTGTATGGTTGCACTTACATGGGGGTACTTAGAGTAGTCAAATTCACAGAAACGGAAAGTAGGATGGTGGCTACCAGAGTCTGAGGGAAGGGGGAAAATGGGGAGTTGTGTTGTGGGTATAGTTTCAGTTTTGCAAGATGAAAAAGCTCTGGAGATCCACTGAAAACATGAATATACTTAACACTACTGAACTGTACTTAAAAATGGTTAACACTTCTTCATCTATTATGTAAACCATTATATGCTACATATACAAAGGGTGAATAAACGCTTTTGAGTGAATAAAATGATAAAAAGTTTTTAATGGCTAAGATAGTAAATTTTATGTTACGTATATTTTACAATTAAAAAAAAACACAAATTGTCATGATTTATCTAAAAAAAAAAATCCAAGTCTCAACTGAAAAACTAGTAGAACCAAGATGAGTATAAAGTTAGAATTAGAAACATGGAAATCACTTTTTTATACCAACAAAACCAATTTTAAAACATGAGAAATGGATCCCATTTATTATCAAATATGCAGAAATTTAAATGTGCATAAACTATAAGAAAACTGTACAACTTTACTGAAGAACATAAAAGAAATCCTGAACAAGATCAAGAGATAAATTATGTTACTGGATAGGAAGACTCAGTATTATCAGGCCCCCTAATATTGATCTGTAACATAATAATGTAATATAAAATTCAAATGGGATCATGTCATAGATCTTGAGAAACTGACTTTCCAGTTCACACACAACTACCCAAACAAAATTTAGATGGAAAAAAAAGAATTGAGGTGATTTGAATTGCCAGACAACTAAATAACTTTAAAACTACACCAACTGCAAAGACATAAAAATTGGCACAAGGCCTAATAAACATAACAACAAAAATATTAAAGGATCTAGAAATAGGTTGGTATACAGAAAGGAATTTATATATGTGAGAGTGGGCACTCCACATCTGCAGGGCAATAACTATTTATTAAATGGTATTAGAGGGGCGCCTGGGTGGCTCAATCAGTTAAGCGTCTGCCTTCGGCTCAGGTCATGATCCCAGGGTCCTGGGGTTGAGCCCCGCATCAGGCTCCCTGCTCAGCGGCAAGTCTGCTTCTCCCTCTCCCTCTGTGATCTCCCTCTCCCTCTTTGATCTCTCTCGCTCTCACACTCTCTCAAATAAATAAATAAAATATTAAAAAAAAAAACTTTCTCTAAATGCATTAGTTCTTAGACTACTAAAACAACTTAAAAAAAAAAAAGAACACACACATACACGAACAAGGGCACTAAGGCATAAATAGGTAATTAGCTTGCCCAGTAATTTGCCCAGTAAAGGTAATTAACTGAAGCCTAAAATTCAACCCCATGACATTAGATGCCACAGCCAAGCTCCCTAATCATTACAGCACATGGCCAAGCTTGACACCCCCTTATCTCTACCACACACAAAAACAAATTCTAGATCGAAAAAAAATTTCAACATATATGTGTATTAGCTAAAGTATACATATTGTTACAGCCTAGGTTAGAGAAATCTTCCTTAAAACCATCACCAACAACAAATCCAGAAAAGACAGGACTATGACTACATAAAACAAAATTCCCATATAATGAAAGACGACAGAAGGCAAATAATGTGGCAAGCTGGAGACTATGACTGCCAATACATACAACAGTCAAGAGACTAATTCCTTTAATATATAAAAAGCTCCTTCAAATAAGTAATAATAAAGACTAATGACCCAATTTACAAAAGGGAAAAGAAGAGCAGAAAGGAAGTCACAGAAGAAAAAATGAAAAGCTGTCGGACTATTCTAGTATCAGAGAAATACAAATTAAAAACAATACTATGCATTTTTAACATCAGGCTGGCAAAAATTAAATGAATATTGGTAAAGTGTGAATAATGGACCTTCTTGTTTTAGTTTAGTATTAATTGATTCAATATTTTAAGAGGGCAATTTTGTCCTATCTACCAGTGTTTGTAAGGGGCAAGGACTCTGACACAGCAATTCTAATTCTATCCTATCAAAGTACTTACAGGTATGCACAACATAGATGCAAATGATGCTTTCATGAAATTGCTGTACAACAGTGAAAGATTCTAAGTAATAAAAAGATCAATAAGACAATAGTTCAGTAAGTTATTACAGCTACTATTTTCTTGACTACTCTGCAGCCATTAAAAAAAAATGAGGTAGAATAAAAATGCTCTGTATGTACTATCATGGAAAGATCTCCTTGTTTTTCCAAAGTAAAAACAGCCATGTGGTAGCAAGTTTGCAAGATACAAAGTTGAATACAAGGCCAATGAGAGAGAGAGAGAGAGATTCTAACAAAAAAGTCAGAAAATGGAATTTTAAAAAACATATGCTCAACTGCATCAAAAATTTGAGAATACTTAGGAATAAATTTGAGTTTAAAGGAAATTGTGCAAAACCTCTACACTAAAACTGTAACACTGAGAAAAATTAGAGAAGACTGTATTCAAGTAAGTATTTTATTATGGAAAGATATATTTATGGAATTAAAAACTCAGTACTGTAAAGAGGTCAATAGCATCAAAATCATGTCAAATTTGATAAAAATTCTAAAAGGCATATAGAAAGACAAAGAGCTGAGAATGACCAAGGTAAGAGGACACACTAGCAGATCATGACTTACTACAAATTTATAGTCATTAACACAGCGTTCGACTGTTACAAGGTTAGATACGCTTAGAGAACAGTGGAACAGAATAAAGAGCTGGTGTGGTCGGGGGAAGGTGGGTTTTTCAGGAAAAACTTTGAGATAATTTGGGTATGGGAAAAACAAACTTGACGCCCCCCCCAACACATACACAAAAACTAATGCTCAGAATATTGTAGGTCTAAATGTCAAAGGAAGAGCACTAATGCCTTTCTAAGATAACTTAAGATAACTTATTTTTGTGACAGAGTTAGGGAAGGATTCCTTTAAGGTGGCTCAAAATGCCCTAACAATAAGGACAAGACTGTAGTAAAACTGAGAATCTCTATTCATCAAAAGGCCCCATTAAGAGAGAGAAAAGATAACCCACAAAGTGGAAGAAAACACTTCCAACACAATTAACCAAAGGACTCACATGCAGCATATAAAAAGAACTGCTTTACAACATAATAAAAGATGGACAACTTATGAAAGTCGGACATGTGACTTGAACAGTGAACTTGAATACCCAATGGGCCAAAGAGCATATCAAAGAATGCTTGCTCAGGAAACACAAATTAAAACCAGAATGGCTCAAATTAGAAAGACCAACCACACCAAATACTGGCAAAAATATGGAGCAGCCAGAACTGTGATGTGCTGGAGGTTGGAGTGTAAATTGTTATCATCGTGAAAACAAATATAAGAAAGTAATACTGGAAAACCTTAAAAATGAACAATCCAATCAAAAAGGAAAATTACTGAGAATAAGGTGATGTAATTGTAGAACAGGACCCATGGTGAGTCAATAGGTAAGGCTATATGTAAACATAGCTTTGGGAATGATTGAAGACAGCATTTGGTTAAAGAATATTTTTAAAATCAAATTATAAAGGTATAATGCTCAACTTTAAGTGTACAGTTTGGTTAGTTTTGACAAATGAATCCCAGGGTTCAACCTCATAATTAGATATGTCCCCCCAGAATGTTCCCTCACATCCCTGTGCAGTCAATTCCTCTACTCTATCCAACCACCGATATGATTTTTGTGACTATTGGTTAGTTTTGCTTATTCTAGTAAATCTGATGAATGGAAATGTATGGTATGAACTCCTGTGTATCTGGCTACTTTTGTTCAGCACTAAGGGTTTTGAGATTAATCCATGCAATTGAGTGTATCAGTGGTTATTGCTGAGAAGTATCCTATTACCTATTGTACATACTACAGTTTATCCTTTCCCCTGATGATGGACATTTGGGTTTGTTCCATGGCCGTTATGAAGAAAGCTGCTGCATTTGCATAAGAAAAAAATGTTACCATCACTTTGGAAAACTGATGGTATCATATACTGACATTAAGTTCAGACATACCTTTGTGACCAACAGTTCCACTCCCAAGTATATACCTAAGAGAAATTGTTCCTATGTGCACCAAAGGACATGTACAAGAAATTTTACAGCAACATATTCATAACAGCCCAAACCTGGGGACAACACCAAGGTCCATCAACATTAGAATGAAGAAATTAGGATATATTCACACAATGAAATCCTAGAAGGCACTGAAAATAACTGAATTATAGGTACACACAACAACATGTCCGGTTCTCCCAAGTGTAATGTTGAACGAAAGAAGCCATATGCAAAAGGAGTCAGTTTCTATGAAGGTCAAAAGCAGATGAAACTAATCTATTGTGTTAGAAGTCAGGAACATGGTTTCTTCTGAAGAAGGGTTAGTTGTGGTTACCAGAAGGGGGCAAGATGGGGGCTTCTGGGAGGTAGGTAATATACTATTTCCTGATTTGCATGTTTATTTTGTTACCACTCAGAGCCATACACTTCAAATTTGAACAGTTTTCCATATGCATGTTATGCTTCAATAAAAACTGGCTTTAAAAGAGTCAATATATAGGGGCGCCTGGGTGGCTCAGTCAGTTAAGTGTCTGCCTTCGGCTCAGGTGAGTCCCACATCAGGCTCCTTGCTTGGTGGGGAGCCTGCTGCTCCCCCTGCTTGTGCTCTCTCTCTCTTTTTCTCTCCCCTCCTCTGACAAATAAATAAAATCTTACAAAAAGAAAAATTAAAAAGAGTCAATATATAAATTTCAGTGGCATCACAATGATCTCAATTTATCTGTACAATAGTTATTTACAATTATTATCACTGTCCTCACTTTTATACATGAGGATAGCAACTCTGGTCACAGCTACAAGACAGAGCCAGGCTTCACGCTCAAGTCCTCGTAATGCGAAAACTCATGAAACCAGCAGCAAAGGTTTCATTCCAAACTTAGATATGTCCTCAAGATTTCCCTGCTCAATTTCTGTCTGAGACAATTCACTTTTCTTATCGAATGTTCTCACTCTCATCCAGTGTCTCCCTTTATCTGGAGGGGAAATGCTCAAGAGTTTAGATGTTGAAACCTTGTGTTTAGTTATTTCTCAGGAAGACAGTAATTTGTTCTTTCTGTAGAACAGGAAAAATTTTACGTTTTTTTTTTTAAGATTTTATTTATTTATTTGACACAGAGAGAGAGAGAGAGCGAGAGAGGGAACACAAGCAGGGGGAGTGGGAGAGGGAGAAGCAGGCTTCCCGCGGAGCAGGGAGCCCGATGCGGGGCTCGATCCCATGACCCTGGGATCATGACCTGAGCCGAAGGCAGACGCTTAAGGACTGAGCCACCCAGGCGCCCCAAATTTTACAGTTTTGCAGCTGCTTTCTATGAAGGAGTGTGAGCCTTGTTTTCGCTGATCTAGTTGATGGCTATGAGCCCACTAACGGGGGACAAGAAGAAGGAACCCAAAGGGGTTGCAGATAGAAAGGTGTGGTGGTGAGCTGGAAGAGAGGATGCTGAGGCAGGGCTTGCAGTGGCTGCTTGGTGGACCGGCCAGAGAAAGAACACTTAGCAGCTGCAAACAGATGGAGATTTGAGAAAGAAAAGAAAAATGGAGCCACCTGGGTAGGTTTTTAAGGAAGAAGAAAAATACCCGCAGGAGGGATATGTAAAGATCTGACATAGGATATGGTACAAACTTCATTCTCACCTTCCCAAAAGAAGCTTCAAAGTAGATTTGAGTGCTTGTTTTATTTTCTCTATGACACAATAAAATAAAACTACTGATATATATACAACCATTAAAATAAAAATGTTTATTCAAGTGTCTCCTAAAATCAAATACACGTACACCGTGTACTTGACCACATATACTGTCGCCCAACAATGAGCTCCACTGGAACTTTGCAAGAATCTGCAAACGAGAGCATTTTTTTTCTCTTTTTTAAGCATCATTTTTATTGGCTTTAGTAGCTTCAGTGAGCCTTGGAAGCGTTAAAAACACCATTAAAACTCCCCTTTTTAAATGTTTAGGAGTCAAAATGGCAACAAGAAATGACCTAGTCAATTTTTGTGGCTATGAGCTGGTATGGTATGCCTATGATCTCCTTTATTATACAGACTGACTCACTCAGGTCCCACCTTTTTTTTTTTTTTAAATAACCATCATAATTCTTAAGTGCTCCTGGTCCCCATGTGTTTCTCTTGCTGGATCTTTAAATGTTAGTACATTGGTAGGAGAAAACAAAAAAACCCATCACTCTCCAGCCCCTCCCTGACTTGAAGCAGCCATTCCTCTCTTCCCGTTGTAATTCCAGCTCTTATTAATTATGTGTATGTTGGGGCGCCTGGGTGGCTCAGTCCGGTAAGTGGCTGCCTTCGGCTCAGGTCATGATCCTAGGGTCCTGGAATCGAGTCCCACGTCCGGCTCTCTGCTCAGTGGAGAGCCTGCTTCTCCCTCTCCCTCTGCCTGCCACTCTGCCTACTTGTGCTCTCTATCTATCTGTCAAATAAATAAATAAAATCTTTAAAAAAAAATTATGTGTATCTTTCAGGAAGTCACGACCCCTTTGGCTCTCGTATGTAAAATGAATACGATGAACTAAATGATTTCTAAAATGTCTGCAGCTGTCAGTTTTTATTTTTTTTATTTTTATTTTTTTTAAAGATTTTATTTATTTATTTGAGAGAGAGAGAACGAGAGACAGAGAGCATGAGAGGGAGGAGGGTCAGAAGGAGAAGCAGACTCCCTGCTGAGCAGGGAGCCCGATGTGGGACTCGATCCCGGGACTCCAGGATCATGACCTGAGCCGAAGGCAGTCGCTTAACCAACTGAGCCACCCAGGCGCCCGCAGCTGTCAGTTTTTAATGTTGTAAAATTTCAGATTCTATATTTTAATCTCTTGCCTCTGCTCCCCCGAGCTAAAGACCTTTACTAATATTTCCTGGAAAACAACATGAAATTCCTGAGTCACTGGTCCACATTTTGAGATTCCCCCTGCTTCATATCAAGCTTTAGCTCTCATTTGTGTTGGAAGAGCCCATCTCTCTCCCCACAGCTCCCAGCTATGTAGCAAGTAGAAGTCTAACACACATTCTAATCACCTCTCATTTCCCAGTACATCCTATTGCTATGGCCACAAAAATACAAGCCTTTCCTGCTTTTTAGTCTGTACAGCTTCCAATTTTCTGGACTATCACCATCACTCCATGCAAGTGATGGTGACATGTCACAAAGGCCTATAAAATAAATACACAGTGAACAAACCTATTGTCTAGACTGTGAAAGAAGACACTTGGGATCATTTATCTAGATACAGGACATTAAAGGAAAATCTATTCATAGCTAATACAGCCTGTTAGCTATGAATGGAGAAGTTTTTTAAAGTACAGTAAGCCAATAAAATATTCGAAGATATTTATAGCTCTTCCTTGCTGGTGAGGCAAGGATGTCTGACTCACTAGGAAGAGTAGCGAAGAGCTCTATCCTTTATAACCAAGGGAACCCAAATTAGAAACAAACCAGAGGGGCTCCTGGGTGGCTCAGTCGTTAAGCGTCTGCCTTCGGCTCAGGTCATGATCCCAGGGTCCTGGGATCGAGCCCCGCATCGGGCTCCCTGCTCCGCGGGAAGCCTGCTTCTCCCTCTCCCACTCCCCCTGCTTGTGTTCCCTCTCTCGCTGTCTCTCTCTCTGTCAAATAAATAAGTAAAATCTTAAAAAAAAAAAAAAAAAAAAAAGAAACAAACAAACCAGAAAGGAGGGGGATCTTTATTAAGTTGAAGGATGGGTTATTTCCCTATCTGAACCAAAATATTCTAAAGAGGGATGTTCCTGAGCTACTCTAAGGTTCTGAGTGGTGTGAGTAAGCCCCAAGAAATGCCGCATGTGGCGACAGCTTGCTCACTCCCAATACCCATGATGCCATGCTAGGTTGGTTCTCTTTTCTACCAAAGCCACAGTGCTCACTCTCAGCAGGGCAGCCCATGAGCCATACCCCCAGCCCCAGGCTGGGTCTGAGCTGCAGCCAGTGGAGGGAAGAGCTTTTCCAGATGCATATTGGAAGAGAAACCAAAAAAGCATAGTTCACTTTGTTTCAGAAAAAATAAGTGCTTTTCTTCATTGTATTTTCTCCTTCCATGGGTAATTAAGTCACTGCCAGTTTCCCAAATAGTACCATTTTAATGTACAACACCATTTTAATGTAAAACTCACAATAATTAACTTCAGTTCCTCTCAAGATGCTGAGGCACACACCATGATAATAGGTTTTTACATTTCCTAATAAATAATTAGATGTTTCAGGTTCTCCTTCATAATATAAAATAGGAGATGAGCAGGAAAGGAAGCCTAGCTCTGGGCTGAGCTTCTGAATCAAAGGTTCATCTAAACTTGGGGAGGTGAGGGGTGGGGAGGAGGGGATAGGGAGGTAAGGGTAAGTCCAGGGATGGCAGTGGGGTAGGGGTAGGAGAGTCTGAAATGAATACAAAATTAACTGCAGTGTCTTCTTCCATACCTTTCTATCTTTGTTAGATTTTTAAAAGGAGCCTCGGAATATTCAGAATCACTAACCAGAGTGAAACAGAGGTAAGGTTCCCCTGGTATCAGCCAGCCAGCCAGCCAGTCAGTCAGTCAGTCCAAAATGTGGCCTTCACTCAGTCCAGCCCTGGCCTCGGAGCTGGTGTTCCTTGAGCCACTAGATTCTTAGGAATGCATCTGACTTTTAGGAAAAATGAATCATGAGCTACAAATTCATATCATGTTTTTTTTTAAAGATAACATGCCTAGGAATATATTTAGAAAAAATTCAGGCAATATTTTTTACTGAGTCAAAAAAGACAATTTGAATAGTTTTGGAAGATATGTTCTTGAATAGAAATACTAAGCATTTTCAAGATCTCAATTCTCATTTCTACCTTCATATTAATTCATAAATTAATGCAGTCGCAGTAAAAATACTAAACAGATCCTTTTGAAACCAAGGTAAACTAAGGTTTTCTGGAAGAATAAGCAGCCCAAAACATTTTTTTTTAAATTGCATAAAAACTTGAACAGATCCTGAGATGTATTTTAATGCTGAAATAATTAAGACACCCATACAAAGTACCACAGAAGGCCCGAAACATTCCCAAGCTTAGCATAGACAGTAACTATGCTAGAAGCCTGCTGTTAAGTTAGCACCTTGAGGGGAAAAAAGTGGTCTTAGATTTCTACCTCAAGCTATGCACCAAAATCAATTTTTGATATAAAATGGAAGGCAAGAAGGAAAAGTTAGAAAAAAAAATCACTTAAGCAATTTGAAAATATAGGTGATCTGAGTAGGAGAGGACTTCTTAAGCCAAAAAAGAAAAGTTATACATTAAAATGAAAATAGATTTGACTATACAAATATTTAAAATGTTTTCACATTGGACAAGACAAGTAAAATTAAAAATAAATGATAAAGACAGAAACTTTTTTTCATTGTTTTAAAAGTACTGTTTTCAGGGCACCTGGGTGGCTCAGTTGGTTAAGCGTCTGCCTTCAGCTCAGGTCTTGATCCCAGGGTCCTGGGACTGAGCCCCATGTGGGGCTCCCTGCTCAGTGGGGAGCCTGCTTCTCCCTCCAACCCCCTCCCCGCCCTGGCTTGTGCTCTCTCTCGCTCTCATCTCAAATAAATGAATAAAAATCTTAAAAAAAAGAGTACTGTTTTCATACTGAATATATTTACATAAAAAATTAACTTTGGTAATTAATATACATTGAAAACATTAAGGCATATACCCTTTCATTTAGCAATTCTACCACAAGAAATTTATCCTAATGAAACATTTATGAACAAAGATATTTACAGAAGTGTTATTTCCATTTTTACATTATTTTTAATACCTTGAAAAACTAAATCTCTATAAATATAATCATGGTTAAAATGTAGTCAAAAAATACAGTCACATTTTCAAGTGTGAAAAGCAGCCTATACAAGATGATCAAAAAGTTTTTAAGTGGGCGCCTGGGTGGCTCAGTCGGTTAAGCATCTGCCTTCAGCTCAGGTCATAATCCCGGGGTCCTGGGATCGAGTCCCGCATCAGGCTCCCTGCTCAGTGGGGGGCCTGCTTCTCCCTCTCCCTCTGCCTGCCACTCTGTCTACTTGTGCTCTCTCTGTCAAATAAATAGATAAAATCTAAAAAAAAAATTAAAAACAAAGTTTTTAAGTGTTCAATTTACATAGGCCTTTCATAATTCAAAATGTTGGCAATGATTTCCCTGTGAAACAGAATTACAGAAAGTTTCTTTTGCTTTGTGGTATTTCTGGTTATTTCCAAAATTCATTATTTTATTTTGTAATATAGGGAAACATTTAATACTTAGATCAGTAAATAAACTGAGATCAGTAAATAAACTCTCTACATTAAGGTGACGAAGGTATTCACAGAGCAAGTCTCTGAAGGATGGCCATTATATTTTCTATGAATCGGTTAAAGCAAAAGACATAATCCTCCCACAGGTTAAAAAACAGGATTTTTTCTTCATGACATTGTATTAGAACCCTGTGTGGTCAGGTGTGATGGAGATAAATGTGTGCCAATTCTCCATGCCGACTGAGAGATTGAGGAACCTCTCTAACCTGGAGTCTTCTGGGAGTGTAACTGGGCTGGGTATCCTGTATTTGCTGCTCCAGATCCACACTTCCCCTTTTGGTGCCCTATTCTGGACCCTGTTGCCCTAAAGGAATGGCATAAAGTGGCTCCCAGTCCTCGGACTTGTTTTTGGATTTGGCCAATGGCAGTGATGGGGAAGACAAGACAAAGAAGAGAGTTGGGCTCTTTATTTCCCAGTTCCTTTCCTGACTTGACAGGAAGTCTGAGGATTTGTGAATCCACAAATCCAAGGCTCTGTGGATCGGCTTCATCCCTCTCCTGAGGGCCACAACTCCTGTTGGGCAGCCCTCACCATACCACTCAGCCTCCCTCTGAAATTCTGGGTTTCCCCAGTGGCTTCTCCTACCCTTGCCCCTTCAAGTCTAGGGCTTTAAAACCTTCTGTTAGTAGCACCAGATGTTGCTCCATCTCTTAGTGCTTTCCCTAAGCCCTGCCCACAACTTTGTAAAGAGTTCTAATAAACTCTCAATCAAATCATCCAGTTTGAGTTGGTCACCTGATTCTTGAAAGCACCCTGGTTGATATATTAATATATGTAATTATCAAAAAAAAAATAAGGCTAAATGCATTTATCCTTCAAAAACCAAAAGGGAAACAAAAGTGACATAATATGGCTTAGATAAATTTTTTCATGCTTGAGATAAAAATAAGTTCAACCCTGTGTTAATGGTATGATTCAATGATTCTATGATACCAGGGTCCTTGTGCTTTCCAGTTTTGTGTTGTTTTGCAAGTTACTAACCCTTATATCACCTCGCCATGTACAGAACAGCATATTAGAAGAGAAATAGCAGAGGGAGAACACTGGTTATCTATTTCTCACAACACGAATTGCTTTGGCCACATCAAATATAAAGGTAGACATTTTTCTTAGGTACCCCCTTGTATGTTTCACGACACACCTTTTCACTTTGCTCTGATTGAGTTTTACTTTGCCCCAAGCTTCAAAAGCTAATCAAGTTTACTGTATCCAGATGTTTCTGGTCTTGCAGCACAGTAAAGTAGCATGGACTCAACTGATTAACCATTTAAGTTGATTAACCATTTAAGGATATGAGGAGCTCACTGAAAGAGATTTCTCCTCAAAAAAACAAGATCATCCCACAAGGTTGTTTCAAGAGCCAACTCTTACACCCAAAGAAGGAAAGATAATTCTGAGAAGAATATGGGGTCTGTCCATCAGATTGTCCCAATCCCATTTCCCAGGACTGGGGGGAGAGGTTTTCAGTCCAAATTATTGCGAGGCATCCCAAACACAAAACAGGATTGCATAGATAATAGTGTAAGAAAGCACAGCACAAGAGATGGGAGAAAGTAATGCACTCTCATTTGAGGAAAAAAGTTCAGGCTCAGTGAATTAATACTGAAGCCCCTCACTGAGTAAAAGAGGTCAACTTCAGCACCAGTGACAAGTCCCCTGCACGATGGCTCTGATGGGGGCTGGTGATTCTCTTAGCTGGCACATCACCAAAGTTCCAAGAGCTCATATATTGACAGTGGAAGTGCCCTTGATGGTGAGCACAGTGTGATCATTGGAAGCTCTCGGGGGCCAGAGGCTTTACCCGCCAAGGGTGGTAGTTACAGTGTCAGCAGCCACAGATGATGCTGATGGCTCTGGAAGTGGCAGAGAGAGCCTCCTTAGCAGTGGGCGCCAGCAACAGCAGTCAGCTACCCTCATATGACTAAGAGAACTCCGGAAGTCATAGTTTAAAGGGACAGGTTCTCTGATATCAGCTTTCTTTTTATCCGTGAACAAAAGGTGAGTTTATAGTATTAGGTGATCTCTTAAGCCCTCAGGAAAAAAAAATCATTGAATGACAAACTGTGTTATAAAGGAAAATCCAAACAGTGGCAAGTCTGAAGTGGCTGAGGGCAGCACAAGGACAATGGCGAATGCATGATGACAAACACGATCTCGCTCCCAGCTCTGCCAAGGACTGGGCTTAAATGTTGATAGCACAGAATTCCAACAACACACTTGAAATAGGAACACTAGATTCTTGTATACCCCAGGAAAAATAAAGAGAATCAGGGCACCTGGGTGGCTCAGTCGTTAAGCGTCTGCCTTCGGGTCGGGTCATGATCCCAGGGTCCTGGGGTCGAGCCCCGCATCGGGCTCCCTGCTCAGCAGGAGGCCTGCTTTTCCCTCTCCCACTCTCCCTGCTTGTGTTCCCTCTCTCGCTGTGTCTCTCTCTCTGTCAAATAAATAAATAAAATCTTTTAAAAAAAAAAAAGAGCATTGAAGATATAAAGGCATAAGCCTTCAAACCCCTTGAAATATGTTGAATCTAATTTCACTGTTTCTGTGCTCTCTGCAGAGTAGCAAATTTTGTATGTCTCCCTAAAGGCAGGGAAACCAATGGAAATACCACAAAATGCTTTAAATAATAAACCAACAGTTTTCTCAACAACAGTTGAAGAAAATCACAAGGAAAGTGTTAACTTCCTCGAAATTAGCAATAAATGACAAGGCAACCCTATGCTGATATCAAGTAATGGGGTAATAAAAAGTTTACTGCAGGTGCAGGGGTATCTTACTCTTATCTGATACCCACCAAAAGGACATCAGCAGAGTAAGGAGCTCCTAGAAGGCTCTCAGGAAGCTGAGCACCAGCCCGGGGAGCATGGTAAGGAGCACAGCCACGGTGGGAACTGGTTGGGGACTTGGATGTCTTCTTCAGACCACAGCCAGCCCTCTCGGTCACTGTGCTATCACAGCTCATCCCGCAGCACTATCATTATCTGTCCTGCCCTCCCCCATCTCATCCAAAACCTTAGAAAGCTCTGAGAATACAGATCATGACAAGCCAAGACTGGGAAAGCCACCAATGAGGTCAACTACGGTGTTCCTCTGAGCTTCTGGAATAAGGAATTTTTGCAGAGGTATAAATGCCCCCCAAATATTACTTGAAGTGGATTGAAAAACCATTTATGACATTGAGTCGTAACTTCTCTAACTTCTCTACTCAGCAAATTACATCCTTACAAGGAAGACTGCCGCAATCTACTCGTAGGAACAGGACTTAGGTCACCAATATAAACTAGGAATAAGAAACTCATAGAATTTGGTTTTGCATTAAAGCAAACTTCAGTACTTTTAAGTGTTCAAACTGTGCCCGATCATGAGAAAGAATTTGGTAGATGGTTCAATGATTGTAACAACAAGCACTCCAATTTTGGAAAAATCGACTGTAGATAAGGAGACTGGAACAGCTATATATTGTTTTTCACTAAGGCCAAGGCTTGACAAAAAAGTCAAGCACTGCAGAAAACAAATGCTATGAAGTAGTCGATGTCTTGGGATAGTCAGAAGTCTGCAATTGCGTAAATCAAGGCTAAAAGCCATCAGGTTGTAGAACTGAAGATTCACTGCCAACTCAAAATGCATCTGTGTTCTTAATCACTGAAGTAACTTATGATACTGCAGAAAAACCATGTACTACTAACCCACCCCAAATTTGATCCATTTCTGTCTATCAGTGAATAGGAACGGAAAGCATTTTTCTCTAAATAGATAGACTGATCCTCAAATACACACAACCTAAGACAACCAGAAAAATATAAGTCTGCATAGGTAATCTTGAAATATCAGGAAGAAGACAAAGAGGTTTCACCAGAGATGCATAAACACATATATTCATTTAAGACACACCATCCTCTAATTCTTATTTTTTTATTTCGTGTGAACCTGTCAGGTAGAGTAAAAATATCTAAATGCCCATTCCATTTTAATATATTCAAGCAAAGCTCCTGGGAAGGTTTCCAGAGAGTTAGATTGCTTTAAAATTGGCCCATGCATTAAATAAAGCTTTGTCTCACAAAAGGGAACGAGTAACTGATACCGTCTCTGTACATTCACTCCACACAAGGTTCCTGTAGCTGGAAAGCATTCTCAAAGACAAACAACAAATCAGATTGCAGCTCTGGAGACTCATACGCCGCCTCTTCAAGCAACCCTGCCGGCTCGCAACAGTATGAGGGCCCACCACCTGCTTCCTGAGGAACGTGTAATCTACCCGCTCTGTTAGTTCCCCAAAGGTTCTCCTACTTTCCACACTGGCCGCCCTTCATTCATTCCATGGCCTTCACCTTTCATCTCTAAGAAATGCATTAATGATAATTGTGCAAAGGTTCCCTTGAACAGCACAACCAAAAAACAAAAAGCGTTCAGCCTTACATTTTGCAGAGAAACAAAAACTCAAATTCTGGGAGGACTGAACTGGCACTAAAAGCCATGGCAGCAAAGGATTTGTTCCACGGGTACCTGACTTCTTTTCACATTACCTGCTTCGGTGTACTTCAATCCCACTTTTTCTTCTGTGTCTTTTGTCTTCGGGGGTGGCCAGACAGCTTGGAGTCTGCCCGGAGTCCTATCGTCCTGCTCAGTGGGGCTGTGGTCGGGCTGTTGAAAAGCAGGTAAAGAAAAGAATATGTTACATGAAATGTGGCCAGAGCGAATTAACCCCTGAAAACATGCTACCTCTAACTCCAAAATTAATTTTAATGGCCAGTTGCACATTGCGCTCATTCACTATAAATGAAACATCTCACTACAGAGTGACCCTTTTCCAGAAAGGTAAAGTGATCAGTAAGGGTGGAAAAAACAACAAAACAAAACAAAACAAAAAAAACCCCTCAAGGCCAAGTACGATACAACCATTAATAGATGATGTTTATCATATAACTATTATTTTTGAAATCACAAACTTTGAGCTGAAGATGCAGATATAAATGCACTGTAATCAGGTACATTTATAGGAATGATGATACATTGATCCCAAACAACTCCAGGGTATTTTATAATATAAAGACTAGTTTTGCATTTTCCATGAACACCAGCTGTAGGTCAAGATACATTTCTCTAAGCACTCGATACTGTTGATTTCAATTCGTTTTTCTTTCCTTTAAATAAATGACATAGCCTTCATATTCAAGCCACTTTTATAGGGGTTGATTTTTACAACTAGGAGAATGCCGTATTGTGTTTAATTTTCAACTACATCCTAGGAATGTTTCCAAAAGATTTTTAAATTTTTAACGCCTTAACTGATCAACTATATAAGAGGGAATGATAATTACAGGCTGAGTAGATACTAAAATTCTATTGTTGTTATGAACATTTAAGATCTACTGGACAGGTGTTTGCTAGTCTTTATAAATTACCTGAATTAATTTTCCTAATAGTAACACTAATTCACTAATTAGATGGTTATCATGTGCTAACTTCACTTACTCTTCACAACTACCGTGTAAGGTAAGGGTTATTTTCTTCATCTTGTGGATGAGGGGATGGAGGCTCTGAGGTGATCAAGGTCACCCAGCCAGTAAATGGCAGAGTTAGAATTTAAACCAGGTCTCAATCTAAACCCAGCGATCAGGATGCCTTGTAATGAACACGGAACATTTTAATCATATCACAAACACATATATTGCCAAACGGCAGACTTTCAAAGTTAAAATAGAATTTTTGCAGAGGTATAATTAAGAGGTGAGGAAATGTGGGTTCTATGTCCCTATTGCATTGCTTCTGCGTGCTGTTTAGTTTTTTATAAGAACACGTACTATTGGGGCACCTGGGTGGCTCAATCATTTAAGAGGCTGCCTTCGGCTCAGGTCATGATCCCAGAGTTCTGGGATTGAGCCCCACATCAGGCTCCCTGCTTCTCCCTCTCCACCACTGTGTTCTCTCATATTCTCTCTCTCTCTCAAATAAATAAATAAAATCTTAAAAAAGAAAAGAACATCTACTATTAATGTTTAAACTCAGAGTGACAGTTTTCCCTTTCTGCCCTCACATCTTTATGTATATCCCTCTTACGACACTCCAGAAAAATATAAGGAAGACAGAAATTGGTAGTTTAACTCCATACTCCTTGCGAGGACGATTTGATCATAATCCTCTTTCACCTAGAAGAGACTCACTAACAATAGGTAACTGGGATTCACTTCGACAGGAAACCTGAAAAAGAAATACAGCAGCATTGCATCTTACGACAAAACCCCAAACCCAATTCTACATACGCTTTTGGAATCAGAGGAGCCGTCCCCTGGCCTTGACCTGGATCTTTCAAACACAGCTCTTAGGGACTCCTTCTCATGCTTCATCTTACGCTTGAGAGCTTCCAGCTCAGAGGTGTCAGCTGTGGTCCCCTTTTTGGGGGGGCGAACGAATATGGCTTTAAAGGCCTCGAGGGCTGTCTCTGGAGGCTTTGGCTTGACCTCTCCACCCCGGGTCTGGGCTCCACTGGGGCCACTCTGGCTCTCCTGGGCAGCACTGCAGCCCATCTCCTCCTTCCTGGGCTGCTCGGGGTCTTCTGCCTTCACTTCCGCTTTGGGGATGTCAAGGATGAACAGCTGAGAGAGCTGCTCCAGGAGAGTGGGAGTGGCCTTCGGGTCAGTTGTCTTCTCCCCAGTCTTCACTGTCTGAGGCCCTGCCTGCGCTAAGGACTTCTGAACAGGCTGTGTCAATTTGAGCAAAGCCAGGTCGCCATCCTTTGGTTTAATTTCAGTGATGGTCTTCCCTCCCTCACCTGTAGCCCCCTTCTTGAGCACACGAAGCCCGCTAAAAAAGGCTGGAAGCTGCAATGACTTCTCTCCGGGGACTTCTTTTTTAGACGAGGCATTCTCGGTGACACCGACACTCAAGTTCTGGTCTGTTACCGCGGGGAGGACTGGGGAACTCTCTTCTGTAGCTTGTCCTTGGGTGGGGCTGTGCTCTGTCTGAAGGCTACCATCACCAAGTTGCGGTTTGCTACTTATCTCAGATGGAGTCCTCTGAGGACCTTCTGCACAGAGCTCTGCATCATCCCTTTCCCCAGTGGTGCTATTTTCCCTACAGTCACGTGGCTTTTCTTTGGGATCCTGAGATGGCTCAGTTAAAACACTGGGGGACTGTGGGCGGCTGGTGTTGCTTCCCTCTTCTGGCTGCTGGCCACCATCATCAGAGTCGGAATCACTGGTGGTGTTCACAAGGGTCCCACGGACCAAAATGACATCGTCTCTGTCCACACTCTGAGTACTGAGTGGGAGCAGCTCTTGCCCAGGGAGAGAAATCCCTGCACCTGCTATTCCCTGATTTCCCTCTGACTCCGGCTCCACCCCTGCAGTCTTGCCATCATTTCCAAGGTCAGGTAGAACCCGTGCCTCTGCCGCCTGCCAATCCGAGCCCTGGCTGGGATCATCCCTCTGAGGTACTGGATCCACAACTAAACTGTGGAATGCCTTCAGTACGGTGTCTTTCTCATCAGGCTTCACAGAGTCCAACTTACTTGTAAACCCAAACAAAGTTTTCATAGAGAACTTGCTCAGGATCGACTGAGCCACTTCAAGTCTGGCTTCAGGTTTTTCTGGTTCCGAGACATCATCACTGCCATTCAGAGAGTCTCCAGCGTCCTCCATGTCTCGGCAATGCCCTCGGTGCAGGTTCCGACTTTTGTCACTTTTCCCTGCTCCCTCAGTTTATCCACACCATCGGCTCTGAACTTACAGGACAGGGAGCAACAGGACCCGGCAGCCTGACTCAGCCGCAGAGCAAGCACACTTGGTCTCTTTCAGGTCACTTACTGGGCCCTCCTTCCGGGGTGTGGGCGAGGATGGTACGCCCCGGGCCAGCTGTGAGAAGTCCGCGGAGCTTTATGCCCAGACGCCGCTGAGGCTGCACACCTTACTACACACGAACTAGGGAGGCTGCTCCTCTGGGACTTCCGTATTTATTCCCGTGGACAAAAGGGTTTTTGTCGGAGGGAAAGTCAGCCTGCCCCCAGTCATCCCGGCCCAGGACTTCGCTGTGAGCTCCGCCCCAGTGCCTCCCGGTAGCTTTCAACTTCCTCATTGGTGAGCAAGGGAGGCTCCAGAGCGTGCTGAGCCGGCAAGCAGATCCTGACAGCCCTTGACCCCCCCCACACCCCACCCCCCTTCGCCCAGCAGCCCAAGAAATTCAAAAGTGAATCAGCAGAAATTGACTGAAACGCTTTTGAGGAGCTCCCTTTTGCCATCTAAATTTTGGTCGGAAGCCTGGGCGCCATCCAAGCCAAAAAACCTAGCAGCACACACAGATCAACAGTCACTTACAAAACTCAAAGCAAAGAAAAGCAAGTAAAGAAATAGATGATTTCAAAATGCCCAGAACTCTCAAAAGCAGTAATTTACTGCTCTTGAAGCTTTTTTTTTTTTTTTAATGCTTTCTTCCGCTTCCCTGCAGGTCTCATCTGGAATGCAGATTTTAGCTGCCTGGCCAGGGGGTGAGGGGGAACCAACAGGACTGGTTTCAGATTACTGCTGTTTTAGCTCTGCCCTGGTGTCTCACTGTTCTACAAACAGGTACTGAGGCTAGCACGCCCACCACGCCCAGTGTCCACCAGCCTTAGGCCGGCAGAGTAAACAGCCCCGGCCCGGCAGGAATGATTACCCTCCACACGCTCTGTGCCAACCTCAGGCTTCTGCTCAGCAGCTCTAACTTCCTGGTTTTCTTAGGAATCCTGGTGGCCGAAGGGCACCCCTCTCTGCTTCAGCGATCCAACCAAGTGAAACCTGGCTTGCTACAAGGTAACACACAACCTGCCTTGTTAGGCAAAGCAATTCAGCAAAGGTCCCCAAGGAGCCACATTCCCCTAAAGAGCAAGACATCTGAAAGGTCTCTGTCAGTCAGGTTTCTATCACAGACCCAATTTGCCTAAAACAAGAACAGGACGGACGAAATCACCACCAAACATCAGCTCAAGGTAGTTTCCAACACTCTGATTATATGCTGGGAACCTGGTAACCAAGGACGTGGAAAAATTATAGCTCTGTTTCCTAGCTGCATAGCTAGCTGCCTCTTGGGACAGCTTCCTGTTCTACCTGAAGGTCTCAGTGTTTTTCAAATCCTGTCCAGTCAGCAGGCATTTAGCAAGCACCCGCGATGGACAAGTTACTGCGCTGGATCAGGACAGTCAAACTGGCTTAAAAGTAATCACCAGCTCTCTGAGCAAAGCTGCAAGAAGATGGAGCCCAAGTGTTAAACACAAACAGCAATTTATTCTGCAAAAGAGAAGCTGTAGCCACAAGCAAAACAACAATCTTAGTTGGTCTGCATCAGGGAATGGCTGTGAATATCACACTGATGACTTGAATCATGTTCCCCCAAAAGTATTAATACTGAGAAATTCTGATTGCAACACATTTCTAGCAATGCATTCAAAAGGAACCCTCACACACAAAAGAGTACATATTATAATATCCTACCAACCCCTAGGGGAAAGTTAAGAGGTCACTTCCGGTCCCTGATTTGACCTTGTGTCTAAATGGAGACTTTCCCACTTGCTCCTGAGGCTCGTGGGTTTGGGATTACTAATTAGGGCACACTTAATCAAAAGGCCATGATGACACACAGAAAACTTTATCGGCACCATTTAAGTCTTCGAACAGTTTCCTGTCCAGAGGAAATGCCCACCGATAAAAATCAGACTTCTTCTGCTTCTTCAAGTCTGAGGAAAAAAGGAATCACCACACCAGATCATAAGATCTGTCTTCTTAAGCCCTACACAGAGCATCCAACACAGGAGTGTGAGGAAGAGATGTGACACCTATTTTGTGTCATCCTTTTTAACTGAAAGGCTCCATTTTCTCAGACCTAACAAATTATTGATTTCCAGAATAAGTTTCTGAGCTGGCTTGTGTACTAGTTCCAAATAAGACACAGAGTCCTCTAGACTGAAACACAGTAAGAGGCTCTCCCCATACAATTCTCCTCCATTTATGAAACATAATCCTATTACAAAGATGTATACATCCAACCATCGTTTTTACACACCAACTATGTACGAGGCTCTAGGGATATAAAGATGAAGAAAACTCCAGCCCTCCACGTTCATGAAACATGAAGTTTAAGAGGGGAAATCAGCCAAGAAAGAGGTGACACTTTGTTCTTACACTGTAAGTACTTCATACTCTAAACTCAGTCAGAATAGCAATAGGTGGACCCTAAAACAATTCTGAATGAAAGCAAGCAGGGACTATCTAAATAAGAAGATGAGTAAGAAAGAACATCATGGTAATTCAAATAGATCTTTGAATATAGACTCTCTCACACTATGAGAAATGTTACTATTGCTGGTCATTTAAGGAATTGAAAAATGTTTGACCATAATGTTCAAATAAGAAGCCTGCAAATGTTTTAAATCACTTTACTTGATTTTTCATCATGACAAGTGTACTCTTTAATCCCCATCCACTGTTTCCCCCATCCTCCCACCCATCTCCCTTCTGGTTACCAACAGTTTATTCTCTATAGTTAAGAGGCTGTTTCTTAGTTTATGTTTCTCTCTCTCTGTGTCTCTCTCTTTCCTTTGCTCATTTGTTTTGTTTCTTAAATTCCATATGAGGGAAATCATATGGTATTTGTCTTTCTCTAACAGACTTATTTTGTTTAGCATTGTACTCTCTAGCTCTATCCAGGTTGTTGCAAATGACAAAATTTCATGCTTTTCTAGGGCTGAAATATACATATAACAGAATATTTATATTTACCTATGTATACACCATATATATGGTATATATACCACAAAATATATATTTTATATATATATCTATACCATATATATTAATAGATAAAAAAAGTGGTATATCTATGCCGCTAACATAGGATCAGCCAATTATATAAGCCAATTAATAACAGAAGCAAAGAAACATATCGACAACAATACGTAGGGGACTTTAACACCCCCCTCACTGAAATGGACAGATCATCTAAGCAAACGATCAACAAGGAAATAAAGACTTTAAATGACACACTGGACCAGATGGACTTCACAGACATATTCAGAACATTGCATCCCAAAGCAACGGAATACACATTCTTCTCTAGTGCCCATGGAACATTCTCCAGAATCGATCACATCCTAGGTCACAAATCAGGTCTCAACCAGTACCAAAAGATTGGGATCATTCCCTGCATATTTTCAGACCACAATGCTTTGAAACTAGAACTCAATCACAAGAGGAAAGTCGGAAAGAACTCAAATACATGGAGGCTAAAGAGCATCCTACTAAAGAATGAATGGGTCAACCAGGAAATTAAAGAAGAATTTTAAAAATTCATGGAAACAAAATGAACACACAGCTGTTCAAAATCTTTCGGATGCAGCAAAGGCAGTGCTAAGAGGAAAGTATATAGCAATACAAGCCTTTCTCAAGAAACAAGAAAGGTCTCAAATACACAACCTAACCCTAACACCTAAAGGAGCTGGAGAAAGAACAGCAAATAAAGCCTAAACCCAGCGGGAGAAGAGAAATAATAAAGATCAGAGCAGAAATCAATGAAATAGAAACCAAAAGAACAGTAGAACAGATCAACAAACTAGGAGCTGGTTCTTTGAAAGAATTAACAAGATTGAGAAACCCCTGGCCAGACTTATCAAAAAGAAAAGAGAAATGACCCAAATAAATAAAATCATGCATGAAAGAGGAGAGATCACAACCAACACCAAAGAAATACAAACAATTATAAGAACATATTATGAGCAACTATATGCCAGCAAATTAGATAATCTGGAAGAAATGGATGCATTCCTAGAGATGTATAAACTACCAAAACTGAACCAGGAAGAAATAGAAAACCTGAACAGACCTATAACCACTAAGGAAATTGAAGCACTCATCAAAAATCTCCCAACAAACAAAAGCCCAGGGCCAGACGGCTTCCCAGGGGAATTCTACCAAACATTAAAAGAAGAATTAATACCCATTCTTCTGAAACTGTTCCAAAAAATAGAAATGGAAGGAAAACTTCCAAACTCATTTTATGAGGCCACCATTACCTTGATCCCAAAACCAGACAAAGACCCCATCAAAAAGGAGAATTACAGACCAATATCCCTGATGAACATGGATGCAAAAATTCTCACCAAAATACTAGCCAGTCGGATCCAACAGTACATTAAAAGGATTATTCACCACGACCAAGTGGAATTTATCCTTGGGCTGCAAGGTTGGTTCAACATCCACAAATCAATCAATGTGATACAATACATTAATAAAAGAAAGAACAAGAACCATATGATCCTCTCAATAAATGCAGAAAAAGCATTTGACAAAGTACAGCATCCTTTCTTGATCAAAACTCTAGGGATAGAGGGTACACACCTCAATATCATAAATGCCATCTATGAAAAACCCACAGTGAATATCATTCTCCATGAGGAAAAACTGAGAGCTTTCCCTCTGAGGTCAGGAACACGGCAGGGATGTCCACTATCACCACTGCTATTCAACATAGTACTAGAAGTCCTAGCCCCAGCAATCAGACAACAAAAAGAAATAAAAGGCATCTGAATCGGCAAAGAAGAAGTCCAACTCTCACTCTTTGCAGATGATATGATACTTTATGTGGAAAACTCCAAAAGAGCCCACCCCAAAACTGCTAGAACTCATACAGGAATTCAGTCAAGTGGCAGGATATAAAATCAATGCACAGAAATCAGTGGCATTCCTATACACCAACAACAAGTCAGAAGAAAGAGAAATTAAGGAGTCGATCCCATTTACAATTGCACCCAAAACCATAAGATAATTAGGAATAAATCGAACCAAAGAGGCAAAGAATCTGTACTCAGAAAACTATAAAATACTCATGAAAGAAATTGAGGAAGACACAAAGAAATGGAAAAACGTTCCATGCTCATGGATTGGAAGAACAAATACTGTGAAGATGTCAATGCTACCTAGAGCAATCTACACATTTAAAGCAATCCCTATCAAAATACCATCCACTTTTTTCAAAGAAATGGAACAAATAATCCTAAAATTTGTATGGAACCAGAAAAGACCCCGAATAGCCAGAGGAATGTTGAAAAAGCAAAGCAAAGCTGGCGGCATCACAATTCCGGACTTCAAGCTCTATTACAAAGCTGTCATCATCAAGACAGTATGGTACTGGCACAAAAACAGACACATAGATCAATGGAACAGAATAGAGAGCCCAGAAATGGACCCTCAACTCTATGGTCAACTAATCTTTGACAAAGCAGGAAAGAATGCCCAATGGAAAAAAGACAGTCTCTTCAACAAATGGGTGTTGGGAAAAATGGACAGCCACATGCAGAAGAATGAAACTGGACCATTTCTTTACACCACACACAAAAATAGACTCAAAATGGTGGAAAGACCTCAATGTGAGACAGGAGTCCATCAAAATCCTAAAGGAGAACACAGGCAGCAACCTCTTCGACCTCAGCCACAGCAACTTCTTCCTAGAAACATCGCCAAAGGCAAGGGAAGCAAGGGCAAAAATGAACTATTGAGACTTCATCAAGATAAAAAGCTTCTGCACAGCAAAAGAAACAGTCAACAAAACCAAAAGACAACCGACAGAATGGGAGCAGATATTTGCAAATGACATATCAGATAAAGGGCTAGTATCCAAAATCTATAAAGAACTTATCAAACTCAACACCCAAAGAACAAATGATCCAATCAAGAAATGGGCAGAAGACATGAACAGACATTTTTCCAAAGAAGACATCCAAATGGCCAACAGACACATGAAAAAGTGCTCAACATTGCTTGGCATCAGGGAAATTCAAATCAAAACCTCAATGAGATACCACCTCACACCAGTCAGAATGGCTAAAATTAACAAGTCAGGAAACGACAGATATTGGCGAGGATGTGAAGAAAGGGGAACCCTCCTACACTGTTGGTGGGAATGCAAGCTGGTGCAGCCACTATGGAAAACAGTGTGGAGGTTCCTCAAAAAGTTGAAAATAGAGCTGCCCTACGACCCAGCAATTACACTACTGGGTATTTACCCCAAAGATACAAATGTAGGGATCCGAAGGGGTACGTGCACCCTGATGTTTATAGCAGCAATGTCCACAATAGGCAAACTATGGAAAGAGCCAAGATGTCCATCAACAGATGAATGGATAAAGAAGATGTGGTATAGATCTACAATGGAATATTATGCAGCCATCAAAAAAAAAAAAAAAACCCAAAATCTTGCCATTTGCAATGACGTGGATGGAACTGGAAGATATTATGCTGAGTGAAATAAGTCAATCAGAGAAAGACATGTATCATATGATCTCACTGATATGAGGAATTCTTAATCTCAGGAAACGAACTGAGGGTTGCTGGAGTGGTGGGGGGTGGGAGGGATGGGGTAGCTGGGTGATAGACATTGGGGAGGGTATGTGCTATGGTGAGTGCTGTGAATTGTGTTAGACTGTTGAATCACAGACCTGTACCTCTGAAACAAATAATACATTATATGTTAAAAAAGAAAAAAAAAGATAGTAGGAAGGGAAAAATGAAGCGGGGAAAATCGGAGGGGGAGACGAACCATGAGACACTATGGACTCTGAGAAACAAACTGAGGGTTCTTGAGGGGAGGGGGGTGGGGGGATGGGTTAGCCTGGTGATGGGTATTAAAGAGGGCATGTACTGCATGGAGCACTGGCTGATATATGCAAACAATGAATCATGGAACACTACATCAAAAACTAATGATGTGGGGCACCTGGGTGGCTCAGATGGTTAAGCGTCTGCCTTCGGCTCAGGTCATGATCCCAGGGTTCTGGGATCGAGTCCCACATCAGGCTCCCTGCTAGGCGGGGAGCCTGATTCTCCCTCTGCCTCTGCCTCTCTCTCTCTCTGACTCTCATGAATAAATTAATAAAACATAAAAAAAAAACTAATGATGTATGGTGATTAACATAACATAAAATTTAAAAAATGTAAAAAAAGTGGTATATATATTTATAAATATAAATAAATAAATTATATACACACGCACACACCCCACTTCTTTACCCATTAATCTGTCGATGCACACTAGGGCTGCTTTCATATCTTGGCTATTGTAAATAATGTTGTGATAAACATAGGGATGCGTGCATCCCTTTGAGTTAGTGTTTTTGTATTTGGGGGGAAATACCCAGTGGTGCGATTCCTGGATTGTAGGGTAGTTCTATTTTTAACTTTTTGGGGAACCTCCATACTGTTTTCTCCGAGGCTATACCAATTTGCATTCCCACCAACAGTTCAAGAGGGTTTCTTTTCTCCACATCCTCGCCAACACTTCTTGTTTCTTGTATTGTTGATTTTAGCCATTCTGACAAGTGTGAGGTGGTATCTCATTGTAGTTTTGATTTGCATTTCCCTGCTGATGAGCGATGTTGAGCATCTTTTTGTGTGTCTTTTGGCCATCTGTATCTTCTTTGGAGAAATGTCTGTTCATGTGTTCTGTGCATTTTTAATCAGATTATTTGGGTTTTTTGGTGTTGAGTTGTATAAGCTCTTTATATGTTTTGGATATCAACCTTTTATTGGATATGTCATTTGCAAATATCTCCTCCCATTCAGTAGGTTGTCTTTTAGTTTTATTGATTGTCTCTTTCACTGTGCAGAAACTTTTTATTTTGACATAGTCCCAATAGTTTATTTTTGCTTTTATGTCCCTTGCCTTACGAGACATATCTAGAGATACACTGTTATGGCCAACATCAGAGACATTACTGCCTGTGCTCTCTTCTAGGATATTTAAGAAGCCTGCAAATTTGATCTCAGTTGATTGGTCTTGAAAAATGAATTTTTTAATGCTTTAACATTTTCAGGGGGAAAAATAATAACTTCTCCTGGACATCACTTATCTCAGTGTCTTATTCTATGATACATACTTATTAAATATCTACTACAAAAAACCAGTACCAGCCAAGACTTTCTCCTTTACAACCTCCCCTGAATCTCTTTTGTTCTGTATGTATCAAGGGCAGGCCACCCCAAGATGGGCCACCATGGCAAGAAGATTATTTTGTGTTGAAGGCAATTGAGACCTTGCAGGCTCAAGAGAAGCTTTTACCCCTCCCTTAGCCACACAGAAGAATCTGAATTGGGGGTCTTCCCCAGAAAAATGGTTATTACCAGTGATAAATTTTATGAGTGACCCATCTGTATGGCAGGACAAACATCTAGTTACCAAACATCCGCTCTTATTGCCCTGTGAATTGCATTCCTTCCCTTCCGAAGTCCCAGACCCCTACCCCTTTCTCCTTAGTTTAGGATAACATATATACCCCATTTTGCCTATCTTTGGAATTTCCATGTCTTTGTGGATTCTCTGTATGTATGAAATTAAATTTGATTTTTTCCTGTTAGTCTGTTTCCTGTCTATCTGATTCTTAGTCCAGCTAGAAGAGGACAGGAAACTCACGCTCCTTGACAGTTCTAGTGTCAAGACCCTTAAGCCCTATAATAGCTATATCTGTGCAAGAGGCCAGATAAAGTGACCCACCTTAGACAACTAAGTTAAAACATGTAGTATTTGACCCATGTGATGTTCTTTGTAACTATTTGTTAAAAACAATTTGTACCCAGGGGCACCTGGGTGGCTCAGTTAGTTAAGCATCTGCCTTCCGCTCAGGTCATGATCTCAGGGTCCTGGGATCAAGTCCCACATTGGGCTCCCTGCTTAGCGGGGAGCCTGCTTCTCCCTCTCCTTCTGCGCCTCCCCCTCACTTGTGCTCACTCTTTCAAATAAATAAATAAAATCTCAAAAAAAAAAAAGAAAAACAACTGGTATCCAGCTACTCAAAAACTGGACACTATTTGTGTGGAGAATTCACTGCTAGTGTTTCTCTTATCTCACCATCCTCTCAGACTAAAGTGGAAGGCACCTGTACTTCACGACAATAAGAACATCAGCCCAACAAACTGACACCTGGTGAAATAAGCCTGCAAGAGTGATTGCAAGAAAAAAGGCCCATTGCCTGAGAGCGTCAGTAGAACTTTCTTGGCTCTCATAAGATTAGAGGAATCAGCATTAAAAAGTACTAAGTCAATTTGCAGAAATTGGACATTGCCTAAAAGAAAAACCTCCTAAAGTCCTCCCAACCTCTACTCTTTACAGCCCTCCCCCACATCATTCAGTTTAGATAATTCCTCCCCTACATTCTCATAAAACCCCAGAAAGGCAAGGGAAAAGTAAAGCAAGTGAGATTAATTTCACAGTGTTAGGCTACATGAGTCTCCTCCTGTTTCTCTTACCTAATTTACTTCAAGTTCTGGGCCTGTTTTTAATGACTAATCGCTTCCAGCTTCTAAAGTGGTTCAACTAGCTTCATGTGATGATTACTTGAAGAAAGTAGAAGGGAGCTAAAATTACTAAGGGTGAGTAAGGATGTAGAAACTATTGCTGTGGAGGACAAGTTTAGACCAGTGGACTGGGGAGAGTAAGTAAACTATGGATATAGATGTGAGTGGTATAATGGGTGGAAATGCGGTTTGGGGTTTTTACTTAGTACATGAAGTCTGATACCAATGGTGAGACCTGAGGAAATTATGACATCACAAGCACTCAAAGACACTTGTTAAATGAACGACATCCTATGGAAGGAGATTAGGATTATGGAAGAATGGGGGTAGAATCAAAGTGCTGGGAAGCTGAACAGGACTTCAGAAATATTAAAAATCAACTACTTCGGGGCACCTGGGTGACTCTGGTTAAGTGTCTGCCTTCAGCTCAGGTCATGATCCCAGGGTCCTGGGATCAAGCCCCGCATCGGGCTCCCTGCTCAGCGGGAAGCCTGCTTCTCCCTCTCCCGCTCCCCCTGCTTGTGTTCCCTCTCTCGCTGTATCTCTGTCAAATAAATAAATAAAATGTTTTAAAAAAAATCTTAAAGAAATCAACTACTTCAACATTCTTGTTTTATTTTTTATTTTTTTAAATTATGATAGTATTCTTTTTTCTTAAGATTTTATTTATTTGACACACAGAGATAGTGAGAGAGAGAGCACAAGCAGTGGGAGTGGCAAGCAGGCAGAGGCAGAGGGAGAAGCAGACTTCTCACTGAGCTAGGAGCCCGATGTGGGGCTCGATCCCAGGACCCTGGGATCATAACCTGAGCCGAAGGCAGACGCTTAACCAATTGAGCCACCCAGGCGCCCCAACATTCTTGTTTTAAAGATGAAGCCATCTGAAGTCAAGCGAAGCTAAGGAACTGGTACTAGTTCACCCTGCTCAAGTGCAGCAACAAGATGGGAAACAAGGTATCCCAACTCCTGTTCACCTCCCATCTCCCCACTGCCCCTGGCCTACGAGCCTACCTTCTTCCTAAACAGCATCCTCCTTATGTTTGTTTTCCACATCTTCAAAATGGAGTCATGAGACCAAATAAAAGACAAAGTCCGAGACCTCCTTAAGCTTCCCTTTCTATTTCAGGTTTGTAGCATCTTCCTTGCCTTCAAGGTGCGGCTTCCCTCTGCCCACTGACACAACACTTATAACAGCCCCGCTGCGTCAGCCTATGAGAAGCCGGCAACTGTTTTTACTAATTGTCTTTTAAAAAAACAACAGGCTGCATGACCCTATTGCAAGGGCAGGTCTCAGTGATTGCGGCTTTTTTCCACTGAGCAGTCTTAGTGTAAAATGTTTCTAAGACTGGTTCCAGTGAGCAGTATCAAATCTTCAGAGGAAATGGGTTGAATATTGGTAACAAACCAGAAGACTGAAAGTTAAAAAGAGAGGCTGGGGCATACTTGTGAGGATGGAAGCAAATAAGAGAGCAGTGTGTCTGTGGTCTTTCAATGATCAGGAACCCCCAGGGCAGTGTGTACTGTTAAGATCCCAGCCTTGAGTCTTGAGTTCACATCCTACTCTGCTTCTTCAAGAAGCTTGACGTTGGGCAAGCAACCTATGCCTCAGCTTCCTCACCAGGATACTGGGAATAAGAAAAGTACCTACCTCATGGGTTGTTAGGAGCATTAAGTGAGCTAATATGTTTGGCACTCTCACCAATGCCTGGCACATAGTAGGTAGTATATCGGTGTAATATATTTTCTTAGCAAAGCAACAACCTTCTTAGAGCCATCAACCAGCATCTAAGAGATTTTTTTTAACCTTGTCAATATGAAACAAGTATTTACTGATGAGATGACAGCCCAAGCAGGAAGCTGCCCCTCCCAATTCCTTCTACCAATGCACTTGGGCAGAGGGGCCTTTTGGTTTGAACAGGATCATGCCTACTAAATACAACACCTAACCATGCCACAGCTGTGCCAAGAGTGAATAGAGTGTCAAAGAAAACTCTTTCAAGGGATCCCTTGGGGTGTTTCAGGGCCAAGACTCTCTGGATTTGTTTTGTCCACCTGTATCACCTAAAGGGAGTAAATTACTCTAAAATTCTCCCAGATGGCCACTGTAGGAGACAAAGTTCATCACGTTCTTTATTACTTTTCCTGTGCCCCAAGATGATTTTTTAAAAAGATTTTATTTATTTATTTGAGAGAGAGAGAGAACATGGATGTGCATGTGTGAGTTGGGGGAGGGGCAGAGGGAGAGAATTCCAAGCAGACTCCCCGGTGAGCATGGGGCCCAACCTGGGACTTGATCTCACAACCCTGAGATCATCACCTGAGCTGAAACCAAGTCCGATGCTTAACGGACGGAGCAACTCAGGCGCCCCCTCCAAGATGATTTTTAAAGCAACTCAATCATTTCAGAAAAAAAATAATCCATGAATTTAGATTTTTCTCCAGAAAATCCTTTTCTCAAGAGTCTATTGACACATATTGCTGCTGAACCTCAGAGTATGGTCCCTTAGCACCGTGACTTCCCCCCACTTGTGGGGAAGGGGTACTCCCAGACAGTGGCCAGTCTGGAAAGTGCCCAGGTCAGCAACAGCACAGCACTGACCATTTTCTTGTTTTGTTTTTAGGCCAATGCATTAGGCGTCAAAGGTGTTAGTTCATTTAAAATTTCCTTACTCTTACAAATACAAAAATCAAGCCTGAAAATAGTTATTACATTAGGATCTTACTATCAAATATTTCAAAGATTAATTCCACCAAACAGTACCCAAGGTTCTCTGGAAATGGATTCAATGTCCGTGACAAAATAAAATAATGTAAGGGGGAGAAGGAAAGGCTGAGACTCACTTGTGAAGCTGGAGGGTAAGGGAGGGAGAAAATGAGCATTCTTTAAGGTACAGAATTTCCTGGGACATGTTTCTGAAGGTTTTTGAGCTTTTCTAAAATAAATATTTATGCTCCACATGGACAATCACTCCAGAAAGTATGGAGTCCATAAAGAAAGCATTTCATTGCGGTTAAAGTTTTAGATGAAGATCTGGAATCTAATAAACCATATATACCTATTGCTGCTTATAGTCTCCTTCTTCCCAAAGAATAAAAACTAGACAGCCATTGGCTATGCTATAGCTGCGTATCTTTTTCTTTTCCTTCCTTAATTTCTTTTAGGTACAAGTTATCTTGAGAATATTAATTCAAACACCAAAGATCCAGGTATTATTTTTAAATTTTTTTTTATACTTAAAGGAGGCAATTGAAAAATTAGGGAAGGTATGGATTTACCTAAAACAAAATGAAGGTAGATGAAAAGAACATGCATGAGGGAAGAAGGGGGAGAGAAGTAGCATTTTGTAGGGTGTCATTGTTGTCCCAAGTGGGCATCACGCTAGGTTCTTATGGGAGTTTTCTTGTACTTTCCCTAACCCCCCCACAACTCTATGAAAAGGCATCATTAATCCCATTTTGTAGATGAATGCTGCCCACTGCCAGTTTCCGCAGTGATTGAAACGATCTCTATCTTTGTCTCCAATACAGTAGATACTAGCTACAGGTGTCTTCTGTGCACTTAAAATGTGGCTCGTGTGACCAAGAAATTAATTTTTTTTTTATTTAAGAGACAGAGAGAGAGAGAGAGAGAAAGAGAGAGCATGAGCAGGGGGTAGAGTAGAAGGAGAAGCATACTCCCCACTGAGCAAGAGCCCGATGCAGGGCTTGATCCCAAGACCCTGGGGTCATGACCTGAGCCAAAGGCAGACACTTAACTGACTGAGCTACCGAGGCACCCTGAGAAACTAAATTTTAAATTTTATTTAACTTTAATTAATAGCCACATATGGGGGCACCTGGCTGGCTCAGTCAGTACAGCATGAGACTCTTGACCTTGCGGTTGTGAGTTTGAGCCCCACGATGAGAGTAGAAATTACTTAAAAATAAAACCTTTAAAAATAAATAAAATAAAATAAAATCCTAAAAAAATAGCCACATACGGCAGTGATTGTACTGAGCACTGCTATAGATGTTAATACTGAGGTTCAAAGAAATTAGGTCAATTCTAAGATTATACAACCAATGAGTGGCAAAGCCAGGATTTGAACTAAATCAATCTGATTCTAAAAGTTCATTCTTTTCATTACCGCAAAGTCAAACAATGCTAGTATTTTGTAACAGTTCTCCTTCACATTGAAAAGTCAGAATGGAGGCAAAATATATCACCTCATTACTGGAACCAATGGCTACTGAAGCTAGAAGGAATTTGCTGAGGACAGGAAGGAAACAAAGATTAGGAGCCCTGATCTGATCAGCGATGATCCCTTTAAGTTAATACTCACAATTTAGTCATATTAAAAGAAAAATATGGAAACAAATGTAAATGCATTAAAATTGCAAAGAAGAAAGGTAGGCATTGTCACAGCTATGATCCTATCCTTGAACACAGTTAAAGAGAGGGCAAGGGGGGGGGCAAGAACTATGGTTTTGAAATGGGACATATTTGGGTTCAATATGAAATATTACTTATTGGTCACATACTAGCTGTGTCACTTAGGCACTTAAAGAACTTCTATGAACCAGTACCTACATTTATAAAATGGGGAAAATAATATTTAACTCATAGGACTGTTCTAAGGATTAAATGTGCACATTTTCCTAATCCAGTCTTCCTTGATCACCAAAGACACTCAATAAATAGAGCCTGGGGTGCCTGGGTGGCTCAGTTGGTTAAGTGTCTGCCTTCAGCTCAGGTCATGATCCCAGGGTCCTGGGATCGAGCCCGGCATCGGGAGGGTTCCCTGCTCGGCGGGAAGCCTGCTTCTCCCTCTCCCTCTCCCACTGCCCCTGCTTGTGTTCCCTCTCTTGCTATGTCTCTATCTGTCAAATAAATAAATAAAATCTTTAAAAAACTGAATAAATAAATAGGGGCTGTCATTGTGGAGTGCAGTTAGTTTCAGGGATCAGTGGGTGAGAGAATCACATTTCCATAGTTTTGAAATATATTCACTATTGCCTCCACTTTATACATCATTTTTAAAAAGATTTTATTTATTTATTTGAAAAAGAGAGAGAGAGAGTATGAGTGGGGACAGGGGCAGAGGGAGAAGCAGGCTCCCTGCTCAGCAGGGAGCCCGATGAGGGGCTTGATCCCAGGACCCTGAGATCATGACCTGAGCCCAAGGCAGACGCTTAACCAACTGAGCCACCCAGGCGCCCCTATACATCATTTTAATTTGGGATTTAAACAAAAGTATAAAGAGCACTACTGTCACATTCAACACTTTAAAAAGTATCATGAAATATTCTTAAGGAATGTTTTAATTGTTCCTAGAATCAAGGTCATTTACTTTCTATAGGCGGAGGGGGATGTTTATGATACATGTTATTACAGGACATTTATGGAGTAGCTGCAATTCTTAAAGCAATTTAGAAATAATGAGAATAATAAATCAAGATGGCTTAATTAAAGCCTATAAAAATCTAAAGGCAAGAGAAAAAATAACTAGGCCATTCCAGCTGAAACCTCATGTTAACACTCCCTCAACATTCTCTAGCCAAAGACTACTGCATTTAAAATTCTAATTGTGTCATATGGGATTGTCATTTTAACCACAAACGTCCATGTATATCCTGGAGAGATAAGGAAAATGCTTTCCTGAAATACACACATGGAACATAGATGATACATGGAGAATCCAGAGACCAAGGTTTAAAGAGACCATGTGAGGCTCGCAGCACCCAGTCAGGTGAGTACATACAGAGCTTCGGTTTTTCAGACGGAAAAGGCAGACTTAAAACATGAAACTCGTTCAAAGGGGGGCAAAAAAAAAAGCAATTATCTGAATTTTAGGGAAACCAAATAAAATACGTCAGCAGCAATATACCAATGCATTTAAATAAAATTCCTAGGCAAATTTCTCACTATTTTTACACAACTCAGTTCTAGTCTATGTTCTCCCAGGCTTTAAAAGCATAATACAGAGGCACCTGGGTGGCTCAGTTGGTTACACATCTGTCTTCAGCTCAGATCATGATCTCAGGGTCCTGGGATGGAGCCCAAATTCAGTCTCCCTGCTCAGTGGGGAGTCTGCTTCTCCCTCTGCCCCTCCCCCCACTCATACTCTCTCTCTCTCAAATAAATAAAATCTTCTTTAAAAAAGCATAATACAAAATTTTCTCTGTATACTCTCAAGAGTCCAAATTTTTTTTAAAGATTTTATTTATTTATATGACAGAGAGAAAGAGAGAGAGAGAGAGAGAGCACACAAGCAGGGGGAAGAGCAGAGGGAGGGGGAGAAGCAGGCTCTCCGCTGAGCAGGGAGCCCGATGTGGGGCTCAATCCCAGGACCCTGGAATCATGACCTGAGCCCGAAGACAGATGCTTAACCCACTGAGCCACCCAGGCGCCCAGGAGTCCAAATTTTATATGCACAGCTATCATAGTGCATGTTGGAATAGACAAAAAGGAAGTAAGTACAGTAAGTGTTATCAAGATCAAAGAAAAGCAAATTTCACAGTTCCATTAACCATTAACGTGGTTCAATGGGTAAGCCAAGTTCTTTTCGTTTTATAAAGAAATGTGAGACATTACTAGACTTGTCATTATCTTGCAGTACATACAGAGGACAGGAGGATGTCAAGGGAAGTGTGGAAAATGGCATAAGAACTGAACTTGATGACTGGCATTAATAAGGATTTCTATTTAAATAAGATAACTTTCCATACCAATTTCAAAATTGGAACTAATTTGAGAGATAAACTGGTTAAATTTCATGGGGCTTAGGAGTAGAATCAGATAACCCCCTTTTCAGCTGCTTTATCATGATTTAAAGTGATGCGGCATTTGTAAGAAAAAAAAAAAGGCGATTTTCCAATTCAACACATAATTCATGACTTTCACCTCTTCTCTTTACCTGGATCACTTCTTGATCATTTATCCTCCAGCCAATAGGCACATGTTCTCTGTCTTGCTCTTTCTCTGTCTTTCTCACTCTTTCTCTCTTTCACACACACATACACTCACACATATGTACTCACATATACAAATAAACATGCCCCTTCAGGAAACAAACTACACTGATATTTCTGAATTCTCTTCACTTGCAAATACAGGCCCACTGTCATGGTGATGCTACTCATTTGGGTGAGTCAATCTGTGGCCTTGAGCTTTAAGTGGTAGGCTCTCATTGGCTTCCAAGAAAACAAGACAAGGACATGGCCTTTTCCGGGGACTGCAAAGGCACTGTGCATTCTTTGTTGTTGAATCTAAATTATGCTCTGGAGTCTGCCGTTTAGGATTGGGGCGCAAGGAATGACATCATCTCAGGTTCTCCTCAGTACTTCCCCTTTAATTCTAGAGACCAAGGTCTTAAAGGGCCATGGCATCTGGTCTCCCATGTTAGCAGCTGCAGAATCTTCACTAGATTGAGTTCTGTGGGGTGATTTTGACTGTGGTTCTAGCTTCTAATGCTGAGCCTGGTTCTCAGTCCTTCTCACTGATTATGGGAGAGAACTTACATCCATTAAATGACTTTCTTTGTTTTGTTTCTGAAGTTAAAAACAAAACAAAAAACAAAGAAACAAAGAAGCAGCCAAAGTAGTGGAGAGGAAGAGGAGCTTAACATTGAAGCCCTTAGGTCTAGGGTCAGACAGACCTGGGTTCCAATCCTTGCCCCTGACTTGGCTGAAACTCTCTCCTTATTGTACAATTGATACAATACCCCAAAGGATGGTGCCTGGCATTTCAGAGGTGATCAATACATGGAAGTTTTGTTATGGTTTAGATACTTAACCAAGGGGTATGGCCTTGGTAATTATATCCTTACATTCTTAAGATTCAATTACTTGGGAGCAGATATTGTGTCCTCCCCAGCCAATGAAGCCAATTCAGTAGGGAGAAATCAGGGCCGTACAGGTGAGAAGGTGATTGAGATGATCCTTGGAGACTAAAATCACCAAGAAGAGTTCCGTTTGTATTTTCAAAGCCAGTGTGCAAAATCCTACTTTCAGAATCCGTGCAACCAACATACAACCCTGATGACTGCTTACCTTTTTTGCATTTTATATCTTTTTTTCAATCTCAGTCCGCAATCCTTTTAGGGTCTTTTCTACCCCAACCTTGTCCTGTGTTTATAGACATTTTATAAACCATCCCTCATGGTGAACATTCCTCTCAAATGGAATGTTTAAGAGTTTGCACCTGCTCTCTAGTCTGTCCATAGTGAGTTGCCTTCGACACATCTTGTTCAAGGTGTACTAGAAACTGAAGAACGTGGCCAATGATAGCTCCTACTTTGGTAGAATTATGATACTGCCCTTTGAAGCTGACTTTGTAATGTTCATACTCTAAATGGGCACTCTGGGGTGACAGAGGGTTTTTCATATATAGATGCTACCCCAGGACAATTCACACATTTGGTGCATTTGGATACTGCCCAAAAATTGATACTTAGATTTGCTAGATTTCATAAATAAGACATAGGACAACCAGTTAAATCTGAATTTCAGACAAACAACAAATTTTTTTTTCACTCTAAGTATGTCCTACACAATATTTAGCAACCTCCTGACCCAGAAGTGGAACTAACTGCACATTGAGTTTAGTCTTTCAGGAGTTTTGTAGATCGGCCCACAGAATTTGTCTGAGGAGGACAAGAAGATAATCACCCCAGCAGAATCTCTCTGCACAGCAGACTGGCTGACATTCAGCCAAGTGATGCTAAGACAGAAGCACTGGCCGCTTAAACACTGAAATACATACTGGTTGGAAAATTACATGGTGCCCTGAGCCTGCCTAGTATCTACCCTACACCAGCCTTACCTCCTGCCGTTCCCCAAACGAACCTCTGTATCCTCTCACAATTCAGTAACTAAAGATGAATATGGCATGTGACAATATGGATGGACCTGAAGGACATCATGCTAAATGAGATAAGACAGAGAAAGACACATATCTTCCATTCTCACTTATATGTAGAATCTAAAAAAAAAAACCTGAACTCACAGAAACAGAAGATAGATTGGCAGTTACCAATAAATAAATAAAATCTAGGCAGGGAATGGGGAGAGGGGGAAACAGGTGGAGGTGGTCAAAAGGTACAGACTTCCAGTTATGAGACTGATAAATTCTGGGGATGTAATGTACAGCATGGTGACTAGAGTTAACAATACTCTATTGCATATTTGGAAGTTGCAAAGAGAGTAGATCTTAATTTTTTTTTTTTTTTAAAGATTTTATTTATTTATTTGAGAGAGAGAGAACGAGAGACAGAGAGCATGAGAGGGAGGAGGGTCAGAGGGAGAAGCAGACTCCCTGCCGAGCAGGGAGCCCGATGCGGGACTCGATCCCGGGACTCCAGGATCATGACCTGAGCCGAAGGCAGTCGCTTAACCAACTGAGCCACCCAGGCGCCCGCAAAGAGAGTAATCTTAAAGTTTTTGTCACAAGAAAAAAAATGCGTCATTTTGTGAGGTGATAGATGTTAACTAAACTTGTTACAGTAATCATTTCATAATCTATGCACACATCAAATCATTATGTTGTACACCTGAAACTTATACAATATACAACTTATATGTCAAAGTACTTCAAAAAAACTGGGGGAGGAGGGAAGGTTAGCACTGGAGAGACAGAAAGTTGTATGAGCCTTCAAATAGAGTTAGGAGACAAATTTTGGTCTTGCGATCAGAGTTGTGACATGGTTCCTCACATTAGGACATAGATTTCACATTGAGAATATGAAGATCTATTTGTTTTCTTTAAATAATTCCCATTCCCCATATATTAATATTGCTTGGGCTGACTTATGCTCCTGTAATAGCATCGGGAAATTTAATATTATAGCACTTCATTTCATCTGTTCCTATGCCTCTCCATTCTGTCAAAACACACTTGATAAAGAAACTGAACATAAGCAAGTGTCCACAGTCCTAGAGCTGGTCAGTGGTCGAGCTGAGAGTGAAAGTGAAGGAGATCTCCATCTCTTGGTCTAGAGCAGAAGTTGGCAAACTGCAAATCTGGCCCATGGCCTGTTTTTGAATGACTCATAAACTAAGAGTGATCTGTACATTTTTACACGGTGAGGGGGAAAAAAATCAAAAGACGAATATTTCTTGATATGTGAAAATTAGATGAAACTCAAATTTCAGCATCTATAAACTTTAACTGGGACACAAGCTCACTCATTCACATATGTATTCTCCATGGCTGTTTTCTTTTTGGTTTTGTTCTTTTTTTGTTTTATTTTGTTTTAGATTTCATTTATTTATTCAAGAAAGAGAGACAGAGATAGTGAGAGAGAGCAGGAGCGGGGAGGAGAGGGAGAAACAGGCTTCCCGCTGAGCAGGGAACCCAAACTGGGGCTCGATCCCAGGACCCAGGGATCATGACCTGAGCCGAAGGCAAACGCCCAATGAACTGAGCCACCCAGGTGCCCCTCTACGGTTGTTTTTATCACCAGAGTTGAGTAGTTACAACATAGACTAATGGGCCCCAAGGTCTAAAATATTTCCTCTCTAGTTCTATTTAAAAAACAAAAAACAAAAAACTAAATTAATGTACAGCTAAATAAGAGAACTTAATAGCAGCCCCAGTCCGAATGCCAGTGGCCATTCTGATTTCTGGGTGTCAAACTCCCACTAATTCTTAAATGTTTTAGCTATCACCCCTGCATAATAGTGAGAAGCAGCATATCTATAGAAAAAGGCTGAGGAAAGTACCTTCCAGATATTGATGCTGCAAATCAGGTCCAGAACTGAAAACAGAGCAGTACTGTCAAACATTTAAAACTGATAAAAATATCACACAGCAGTAAATGCCTGCCTGACCTTACTATTCAAAGACCCTCCCGCCCCCCGCCCCAGAAGAAAGACGTCCTTATGAGCTGGCATGGTGATCAAAACTTTTACTAAATGAGTAGAACACTTTCAAATGGGCATCTTACTTATAATATCAATATTTAAAACATAGGAGTTAAATTGTGCTGTCTGAAGAGGGCAAACGACTTGGAGATGAGGAGCCTTAGGGCTCAAGGTGTAAAGACCACTCATGTAGAAAATAATCTAAAGAAACTATCCCAAGTTGCCTGGGTGGCTCCATAGGCTAAGCGTCTGCCTTTGGGTCAGGTCATGATCCTGGGATCGAGCCTCAGGATCAGATCGAGCCCAAGGATCGGGATCGAGGTATCAGGCTCCCTGCTCACTGGGGGGTCTGCTTGTCCCTCTCCTTCTGCCCCTCTCCCTGCTTGTTCTTGCTCTCTCTCAAATAAATATAGTCTTTTAAAAAAATAAACGATTCCAATTTTTAAAAATTATAATTAATGGAAAACTAAGAAACATCATTTTTTAAATTTTATTATATATTCATATAATTATTTTATATATAAATATAATTTATATACCATATATAATGTATATAATATATAAATATAAATATGTAAATCTATAAACCATTAAAGGTGGTTCAGGAAATAGACCTTTTTTACGCAGTGATATGTATCAAAAACCTAAATACATTTATAGACAATAATCCCAAGTTTATCTTAAAGAAATAGTCCTAAATATTGGGGGTGGGGGGGAGAACAGGGACAGGAAAAATTATGTTTGGTAGTGCTATTTATTTCCAAATTGTGGACTATTCCAAAATTGAAAAGAACATCAACATCAAATAATAGAGAAATGATTTAAAAAATTTTTGAGATACAATGTAGTAGAATATTATACATTCACTTAAAACATATGTAGAGGGGTGCCTGGGTGGCTCAGTCATTTAAGTGTCTGCCTTCAGCTAGGGCAATGATCCCAGAGTCCTGGGATGAGCCCCAAGGCCGGGCTCCCCGCTCAGCTGGGAGCTTGCTTCTCCCTCTGCCTCTCCCCCCTCGCTTGTGCTCTCTCTTTCGCTCACTCTCTCTCTCTCAAACAAACAAATAAATCTTAAAAAAAAATAAAACACATCTAGAAAGAATATGTAACAATATGGATAAGCAATGTAAAAGTAATTGGTAAAGAAAAAAAGGGGGGAAACATATAAAATCTATGTTTACATGTTAAAATAATCCTTCATTTAAGATAAGTCATACATAGTGAAAAATACAAAGAAAATTTATCAAATTTTAACAGTTGTCCTTGGCTGCAGAAAGTTCTTTTCTTTCAATTTTACTACATATTTCAAATTTTCTAAAAGGATTGTTATAATTTTTATAATTGAAATAAGTAAAAATAAGAGATAATTTCATTCACAGGGGAGAAGGAAAACCAGAAATACATAGTTTAGCCAAAGTGTAAAAAAAAAAAAAAAAAACACAATAAACATAATTTTTTAAAAACACAGAAGAAAAAGAAAGTAGCCTTTCAAAAACCATTTCAGGGGCGCCAGGCTGGCTTAGTCAGAGCATGTGACTCTTGGTCTAAGGGTCATGAGTTCGAGCCCCACGTTGGGTGTAGAGATTATGTAAATAAATAAAAACTTAAAAAAACAAAACCAAAAAAACCAAAAATCCACTTCAACACTTTCAGACCCCAAGCCTCCTGCTGCAGCAAACACAAAGTAATCTGACCAATAGATGTCACTGTTAGACTTCTTTCATTGACCACATCTTAAGATGCACAACCTAACTCTGGAGATAGGGGGACAAAAACAAAAACATTACAAATTTCCATTTCATCTCACAAAGGGCTGTAGATTTTTGATCTTTCAGCTTCATTCCAAACTTCCTTTTACAGTAACTGGGATGTTGAATGCTTTTCTAAAATGACATCCAGTGACAATGCTATTATGGTTAGGAAAAGCACAAGGTTCATCTGCTCTTGGTTGCTTGAGAAAATCTCCACTCATATGAAATATAGACCTAACCCATGTTTATCAAAGACATACTTCTGGGCCTGAAAGTAATGAACTGGAAGGTATCAAAAGGAATCAAGGACACAAGATTGCCAATGGGCATTAAAGTTAATGGCAAAGAAAAAAAAGGGGGGGAAGAAAAGAAAAAAGAGGAAGGAAGGAAGAAAGGAAAGGGGGAAAAAGAAGGAAAGAAAGAGAAAAAAGTTCTTCTTGGTTTCCTAATGCTCACCCTCATCTCTGAAAAGAAACAGAGATGGAGAGGGGTGGTGACAGTGATGACAATCTGGTCAATCTATCAGGCCATCTACAGTGTGGAAGTAGTACAACCCAGCCCACTGTTTTGTATAGTGTAGTTGATGGTTCTGTGTCAATGAGTACATGGATGAATGAGAAGGGAAAAGGCTGTTTTCTAAATGGGTCATCTTGTATTTGCTGATTTCCTGCTGACCTGTTCACCTGTTATTTGAGCAGCTGGAGAGAAAGAAAGGTTTAGGAACATGTGAGGGAGACAGGGTATTTAGATTGCTCTGGAGAATGCTCTCAAACTTAGTTTCTCAAATTTTTAGAAAAATGATATTAAGAGGTGACAAGCAGCAAACAGGTACTCCCACCACAAGGTTTAGGTAGCAAAGCTGACGTGGGGAGAGTACCCTGAAAACATTCAGGTAAACTGTAAACACAGTCACGTCCTAGTGCACACATTTCAGACCCCTGAGTAGTCTCTGTATTCTGCAGCTGACTGATTTTTAGAAAATGACCCCCACACAAAATGCAGCTTCAACAGTTTTACGAACACAATTTACATTAAGTGCATCTCTGTGGACTGCAAAGAATCACAGCTCGAGCACAAAGATTTCTACTTACATGGAGATCCAAGTAGAGTTCGCTTTTGTTTGGCTTCTCTCTCTCCTCATGGAGCAGAAACGGACAGGCTGGTCCTGCTCGATAGCCCAGGAACCATGCACCTCCATCCCTGTTGGGAAGGTCTTTAGCTGCTGTCTGCTCATTGAAACAGTCCCAGGGGAAGCTCTCGGAGGAGATGCCTAGACAAAAGCAGAGAAGACCATCAGTGACACGGCGGCTAGAAAAATATTGAGCCAGCCATATCTGGGGACTCCTACGTGGGCCATTTCATACTACCTCTTACATTCCTTTCTAGGTTGTATTTTTAGAGTATGCTCTCTTCCAAAAGTGCCTGTCTTGATTACTCTTTCTGAATCACACTAACAAAGAATTTAAAACACCTGCCCTCATACTCGATTTAAAAAGAGAAGTCTATTAGCTGTACTGTATGTTCATGATCCTTGCTTACCAATGCCAGCTATACAGATCGTTCTCTTTCAGACCGAATCAGAGGAGGGGCTGGAGGACAGAAGTCAGGAGGCCCGAGTTGTTGGATTCACTACCTAAAGGTGTTGCCTGAGCCAAGTCACCAATCACTAGTGTGCATTTTCTTCCGGAGCAGAAGCTGCAGCACGGTCATCTTCATTTCTTCATCTACCTTCATGGGGGTAGAATTACCATGCATGGTGCATATTGGCACTTGGTCACTTTGTTGAATGAGTGAACTGTTTGGGACTCACTTTTCTCATCTCCGGAATGAGGGTATTACGTCAGTTTTTACCTAAACTATGTTGGGATGATAGTAGTCAAGGATGAGCCAGGCACTGTGCTCAGCCCGGTTCTTCAATTTGTAAGAGAGCTCTATAGGTAGGCATCATTAGTGTTCCCATTTTATTTTATTATTATTATTTTTTAAGATTGTCTTTATTTATTTGACAGAGAGAGACACAGTGAGAAAGGGGACACAAGCAGGGGGGAGTGGGAGAGGGAAAAGCAGGCTTCCCACAGAGCAGGGAGCTCGATGCGGGGCTCGATCCCAGGACCCTGGGATCATGACCTGAGCCGAAGGCAGACACTCAATGACTGAGCCACCCAGGCGTCCCTAGTGCTCTCATTTTAGATGGGGAAATTGAAGCACAAAGAGATTAAGCAATTTGCTCCAGATCATAAAGTCAATAAATGGTAAAGCCAGAAACTGAACCCAGCCAGTTAAACACTAGAGGCCATGCTCTTAATAACTAGACTAGGCAGCCTGTGCCTGGCATTCTTGAAATGGCAATGCATGTTGTACAACAAAAGGACTTTGTGGTCAAATAAACGTGAGAAAACCTGTGTGCTCTATCCCTTAGAGCCACGATTCACGTTAGCGTAGTAAAGACTTTGAAACGCCCTTTAATAAAGAAGCTTAGCTCTGTATAATAGTGTTTTCTGAACTTATTGGACCACAGAATCCATTTAAAGGATCCTTGTGAAACATGTTGGAAGCCATTAGGGTTCCACTGGAACACAATTTGGAAAATTCTGGATTAGGTCACCTCTAAAGTCCCACACAGCTCTCAAGTTCCTAGGCCTCTTTTAATTCCTGGTAAGCAACCTTGGCAAAATATTAAGCAACCAGGCAGAAGGGTTTAGGCTCAGTGCATTTTGCAGTAGAGATCACTGTTGCATATATGATAGGGCATTTATTACACATAATCCTTGTAATAGTGTGTCTTTGATAGTAGCCCACAGCCAGCCAATGACTTTTGCCATATGGAAAACCTGACATACCAAGTTACTTGAGCTGAGAATAAGCCAGCTAGCAGAAGGACTGTGGGATAACATGCTTCCCCTTTAGATAAAGTAGAATTTTAGAAGAAAGAAAATTTGAAAACAGCCAAGGTTTTACTTTGTGCTTGCTTGTTCAGTTGGTTGGTTTCCAATCACACTTCAAAGTGAAAGGTGATACAGGTCACAGCGTCTCTACAGTTGGCCTCTGGCAGGCTGTTGACAAAACACTATTCTGTAGCCACTGAGAAAATGAGGATCCAAGACCTCAGGCATCTCCTCTGCAGACATAGGGCGTCTGGAAAGTTATAACCGGGCTGGCTCTTCCTTCATTTAAGCCAGATGTCTTAGAATGAGGGCCTTTTTATTCACCTGGCCTCACCCTTTCCTGCCCCTTTGCTACCTACTCTCTTGAGACAGACTGTCCCCTGGGCTTTTGCTTAAGACCTTCCCTCCTGCTCCGAAGACACAGAAAAGGGCTAGCGCCTAAAAGAACCTCAGAGAGGAGCACTCTGCTAAGCACCTCCCCTTTATCCTCATGTGACCCTTCGAGGAAGGTAGTGCTAGCTGTGCTGTAACAGATGGAGAGATAAAAGCTCAGGCTCTGTTTAACTTCCATTTATAAGGCTCATCTCCCTCCTAGAATACTTCTGTTTATATCTGGCAAGAAAGGAGGAAATCAAACTGTTTAAATTTAGGGTGTCCCCTCACTGTGCTACCTCATCTTCAGAAATGTGTTAATTACTAATCCCATCCCTCTTTTGAAATCCCTCCACCTTTCATTTTGATTTGGGGAGAGCGGCTGACTTTGGGTAAAGTTTACACAGATTAATAACATAAAACGTAGTCTGTATATCACAAACAACATAAGGTACAACACCTAAGGCAAGACATCTAGATCATCAGAGGCACATTGTCTGGTGACTGGAAGTTCATCATTTTGGTATAAGAGAGTGAGAAGTTCCCACAATAACAAGGATCTGGTGTCCTTGGATAAAATGTAGGTTGCCATGCAAACACACTCACACACCCTGCAGTAGCTATCCAACACTTCATTAATAAGGTGTGCAGCACGATCCAATTCACTCTTTATGCACAGGAAAGACAACACCAAGGTTAAGCAAAAACAAGGAAAAGTAACTTCATTTTGGAGACCGTTTTCATTTTAAAGAGCCAATTTCTAACATCTGATATTTAACCAGACAATATCCCTATGAAGGAAATGCACAAGGTATAACGGTGACGCATAGTCATTTTGGTAAAGATCATCAGGACAGGAAAGGACCAAGGGCAGAAATAAGTAACAAAACTGTTATTCTCAAAAGTCTGACAAACAGGTGCAAATGACAAATTCACCATTAGAAAGGACATAACAAACTTACAAAGTAAGTCTTTGAATGGAGAGTTTTAATAATACCAACACAAGCTTTTTGAATAGTCAAAAATAAAACACATGTCCATATTGATTAGCATAGGTAGTGGCCACGCTATTCTCTTCAAATGAATAAATTTTAATAAAGAGAAAAAAATTACCTGAAATTAGGTAAGTATATTCTGTCAAATAGTCAAATGTCATCTAATTTTATGACACAAAGAGATTTTGAGGTGTTATATTTTCATTGAACATTTTGCAAAAAGCTGAGAACGGTCTCCTCAACTCAGTCATGTCTTTCCCTTCCATGTGCATATTAGAAGTCCATTTTCCACTCCATATTTATTGGTTATTTTGTTTCTCAAAGACATTTCAATAGCTTGATGAACCACACATGCACACAGGTTAATGCTACAGCTGACCACTGTTAATACAACATATAGCACGGACACAGCACAGAAAGGGCAACTTACCTTGGGACCACTTTGAAAGGCTGTGCTTTTCCCAACCATTCAAATGATGAGCTGCACTTCCTGATGCTAGCCTACAACATCAGACTGGGGTTTTACTGTCAATGATCAACACAATAGAAGCAGACAGAAAGGAAAAGTGATATGCCATTTAAAACTGGAAGCAGTCTCCATAGCTCGTCTTTCCAAAATGGAGTAAGTGTCCCTACCTGAGGATCACTGTTTCCACTATTTCACTTCCTCCCTGCATTATGATTATGCACCCAAGGCGTTTTCCAGTTGCATTTGGAGCTCCACCCATTGGCATAGATGTTGTGTATTTCCCCTGGTCCATGGATGTTGGATCTGGCCTTGTGTCTTGCTGTATCCAATTGAATGTGGGCAATGTGACAGGATGCCAATTCTGGGTCCAGGCCTTAAGAGGCATTTTGTGGTTTTCCCCCCTGCTTTGTGTTTCTGCCATCACCATGTGACAAGCATGTGCTAGGGAGCCCAAATGAGACACACAGAGAAGACCCAAACATAGTCCTGCTGCCTGGAATGAACCCAGATCAGATCAAGTGAATGACAGCCAACCAACTCTTAGAATGAGAACAATAAATATTTGCTGCGAGCCACTGAGATTTGCGGTTTATTTACCAAAATAGCTGCCTAATAGACCATCATCTGTCCCCACCAGAAGCACTGTATCTATTAAAAACTTTAAACCATTTCAGCTGAGAGGGCTTAATGACTACAATATATATTTTTTTGTAATTCCTACTAAAAACAATTATTCAATATATCAGGTTTTGGAAAATCAAGCAAAAACTCATGGCATACCCATTTCCTCATTCATACCAAGATTCACACGCAAACTACATTGCATTAGAAAAATTAACCTTCTTTAGCAGGCATTGTCTTTAATTATCTAAAGAATATCTATATATCTATACCTATGCACCTACCTATATATATAGATATATATTCATATATAGATATATAGGTATACACATATATAGAACACATGTATAAATCCACTTCCAAAAAGAAGTTTGCAAACATACCATATAATCAGATCTGGACAAAAGTCCCTAAGGAACAAAATTACAGTGCCTTTCAGCTTTCCTGCTTCAATTATCCTGTCACACTGAGCCCTCACTTGACAGCAATGATGAAGTGGTTATGCTTCCAAAATGAGAAGGGGGGAAAAAAAACCTTAGCTTGAGACTCTCTTGAGTTTTTGCTCCTATGCTGTAGTTCTCAAGGCCATCCATCATATTGACTTAAAATAAATCCAAAGAGGTGACGTTTTCTCAACCGTGAATATCAAAACTGATATGCAAAGGTAGACAGGTTGTCTTCCATTATGTTATTCAAACATGTACTTACAAGCAAGAGAGACAGCAATCTAAATGTGTAGCTAATGGAAAGTGACATTGTTAAGTACTTGTAAAGAGGGTGTGTGCCTGTGTGTAATTATTCATGGCTTTATCCAAGGAGACAGAGCTTTGGTAAAAGTATAGTCTCATGGCTTGTATCTGTCAGTTTGAGATCAACGCTTGCCAATCCCATTGCCCCCATTTTCATTCCTTGTGATGTTAAATGATATAATGTCACTAAGCAGATAGGTAACTGTAATTCTGAGAATGCATCTTATCTATCCACCCCAACCTCTAACTCCTTGAGGGAGGGAAAACTTATGAGCAAGGACAGACAGATGGAGGTAGAAGGTGTACAGAGGCAGGGAAAGCCTGCGTGTAGATCAGGAAGTAGGAAGGAATGGGGAGTAGGCTATGTCAATTTCAGAATCTATGAGGAAAGCATCCATATCCATCAAACAAATGCAATGTTCGAATTTCTAAAGTTATGCTTAAATTCAAATGAAATGAAATTGAATTTAGTTAGAAGGGATCTTGGATATCTTCTATCTGCTCATTTTATACTTGACGAAACTGAAACCCAGGAAGGTTGTGATATCACCAACATGTTCACCTAGTGGCAAAGGCAAACTAAAATCCAGGTTCCAGGGAAATCTTTTATGTTATTTAGAGAAGGACATTATTGCCAATCCATAGATGAGAGAACACTGAGGTCTGGGTAAGAAGTAGATGTGAATGGTTTGACAGGTGGGATCAATTCCTGACTATGACCTTTACTAATTGTTTGAACTTAGTGGAATTACTAAACCTCTCTGAACCTTTATTTCCTCATTAATGAAATGAAAATAATATGGGGTGCCTGGGTGGCTCAGTCAGTTAAGCGTCTGCCTTTGGCTCAGGTGATGATCCTGGGATGGAGCCTGCTCAGCAGGGAGTCTGCTTCTCCCTCTCCCTCTGCCCCTCCCCACTGCTCATTCTCTCTCTCTCAAATAAATAAATAAAATCTTAAAAAATAATAATAATAAAAATATGCCTGTGAGCTGTGTTCAAAATTGTTTTCTTTCAGGAAACTTTACCTGGGCTGGGAGGTGACAGATTGATGGGGGATGCAAACAAATCCCCATTTTAAGTAAAGAAAAGAAACCTGTATACAATGAAGACATACTAAACATCACACACCCATGTTAAGGACTATTTTTTGTCCAGGAAGATAAAGAGAAAAAAAAAATTAAACTCATAAGAATTCACGGTAACACTCCCAAATCTGCTTAAGTCCTAAAAATAGAATTCACGTCATCAACTGCAATAGCTCCAAGTAAGTGGCTGATCATCTCCCAAAAGGGCAGCTCCTCAGGGCATTTCCTTAGAAATGACATCCAATGACACATCTTCCTTAAAGGTCAAACACTTGAGCCTCGGGCCATGAATGAAACTATTTATAGGCATAGCTTTAAATGAAATAGCATTTTAAGGAGGTACAAAAATATATAGTTCTATGATTATTATTACACTAACTTCTTTCCATGTTCTTTTCCTGCAAAGAATACAGATGTTAAATGAGAGACAAATATTGCTCAAGTCAGGAAACTCATTTGTGGCTATAGTCATACCGAATATTTTAACACCTGAAAAACGGGCGTGTATTTAAAGTAGCACAAGTGATGCCAAGTCACTCTGCTTTAAAATGGATAGAAGGTAGGAGCAGATGCTTCTAACTAAGGTTTGGTGCAGAAAAGATCAAGAAAAGATCACATCTAGAAGGTTGTAGGCATCCCTGAGACATTAAGAACCTCTATTCATTCTCAGAGAGTAAATGCTGAGGAAATTAGATCTTGGTACTTCAAATGTCTATTATCAAAAAATTTTTGTATGTTTGATGATAAGGAATATACTTGTTACATATTAAAAAAATATTATTGGGACACCTGGATGGCTCAGTCATTTAAGCGTCTGCCTTCCGCTCAGGTGATGATCCCAGGGTCCTGGGATCAAGTCCTGCATTGGGCTCCTTGCTCGCGGGGAGCCTGCTTCTCCCTCTGTCTCTGCCCCTGCCCCTGCTGAACTCTCTTTCTCTCTCTCTCTCTCTAACGAATAAATAAACAAAATCTCTAAAAAAAAAAATCCTTGAAGTGAAGAACAAGAATACAGAAAACATTTCTTATCGTATTCATTCTAAGTAAATTTGAATCACATTTTTTATGTTTTATGTCACATTGTTCCATTATTATGGGAATAGTTATACCAATGGGGAACCCAACTCTTGAAGAGATATGACATAATTACTAAAATAGCTAAGGATGTATAGGAAAGGAAAAAAAAAAAAACCTATCAAATACTAAGGCTTGGATTATAAAATATATAATGAATATTTTTTTAAAAAATCTTTTTCCAAAAAGAAATTATCTTAAGAGTCACAAAACGTGAATATGCATGACAAGATTGAGACAAAGAAGAAAAGAAGGCACATATACCAATATTAAGGGTAAACATTTAAGAGATTAAGAACACAATATGACTTTGAGTGTCCTGGCAAACAAAGCAAGAATGAAAAAGCATTCAGTTAGCTCATTTCTATTATCAAAAGGAGGAGGGACCCCTGGGTGGTACAGTCGGTTAAGCAGCTGACTCTTGGTTTCTGCTCAGGTCCTAATCTCAGGGTCCAAGGGGTGGAACCGGGTGTAGACCCCCATGTAAAGCTCTGCATCCTCAGGCTCCATGCTCAATGGGGAGTCAGCTTGTTCCTCTCCCTCTGCTCCTCCCCCCATGCTCTCCCTCTTTCTCTCGAATAAATAAATAAAATCTTAAAAAAAAAAAAGAGGAAACATACTGATCCTTCAAGGCTGATCAAGATTTTTCTTTTATTTTCTTTTATTTTATTTATTTGACACAGAGAGAGAGACAGCTAGAGAGGGAACACAAGCAGGGGGAGTGGGAGAGGGAGAAGCAGGCTCCCGATGCGGGGCTCGATCCCAGGACTCTGGGATCATGACCTGAGCCGAAGGCAGACGCTTAATGACTGAGCCACCCAGGCGCCCCCGATCAAGATTTTTCTGATGTTTAATTCTGAGAGACACTGCTACATAATACAGTCAACTCCCACCTTAGCCTTAGCTCCATCCAGGCTGTTTTGACCAACAGTTGACTTCACAGAGCTAATGGCGCTGATCTAGTTGTCTGCAAATAGCCTTTGTCCTTTTAACCAGAGAGGTTTGGAAGTTATCTTGATGGCCCAGTGATTTGAAACTAAAGTGAAGAGTTCTTCAAGAGCACTATTAAATAGTGGCTTCCCTGAAACAGCCAGATTCTTAAATGGCCCCCTTTTGCCAAGTGTCTTAGGCACTAGAGTTTTTCTTTTCCATTCTTCCACCAGCCATTAGTACTAAGGCACAGTCCTGAACCTGATCCCAACAACCTTAGCCGGGGCCTGATTTATCACCCTCTCTCGCCACAAATCGATTTTCTTAAGGGTAATTTCCTTCATATAGGACATTTACTATGTGTCACTTTATATACGTTACACATTATTGAGAATCTTCACAATAATCCTGCAAGGTCGGTACAAAGTAATCCTGTGCTAAAGATGAGAAAAGTAATGAAATAGAGAAGTTAACTTTACCCAGGGTCAAACAGTATGTAGGAGAATGGGTCCTGAATCCAGAGCCTAGAATTAACCTCCTGCCATAAACAACTAAAAGCTAAACAAAATATAGGAAACAACTATTTTTAGATATTTGACAGTAAGCAGTGCAGTACTATAATCCTTGAAAGAGGTACGACAAATGAAGTGAGCCTCATAATTGCTGGGCTTACAGTGAAGAGATGATTTCTAGACTAACGATAATTAATAGGGCCCAGTGACCTATGGGAAAATCAAGCAGTCTAATATACGTTAAATTAGAAGCAGGGGTCTGTCTAGGGGAGACAGAAAAATATTTAAAGAAATACTGGCTGAAATTTTCCAAATTTAATAAAAAGTATAAACCCACAGATCAAAGAAGCTCTATGAACCTTAAGGAGAATAAACATAAAGAAAATTATAATAAGTGAAGTTGTAGAAAACCAGTGATAAAAAGAATATTATAAAAGCAGTAAGAGAGGGGTGCCTGGGTGGCTCAGTCGTTAAGCGTCTGCCTTTGGCTCAGGTCATGATCCCGGGGTCCTGGGATCGAGCCCCGCATCGGGCTCCCTGCCCGGCAGGAAGCCTGCTTCTCCCTCTCCCACTCCCCCTGCTTGTGTTCCCTCTCTCGCTGTGTCTCTCTCTGTCAAATAAATAAATAAAATCTTTAAAAATAAACAAATAAAAGCAGTAAGAGAAAAGAATACTATATAGGAAACCAAAGAAAAGAATAATTAAAGACTTCTTGTCTGAACATGCATACTGGAAGACAATGGAATGACAACTTTAAAGTACTGAAAGATAAGAGTCAACCTAGAGTTTGACATGCAGTAAAAGTATCTTCCAAAATGAAAGGAAAACAAAGACTTCTTCAGACAATTAAAAGCCAGACAATTCATCTTCAGCTGACTTAGCCCACAGGAAGTGTTAATTTTTTTTTCTGGCAAAGGGGAAAAAATCCGAAGAGGAGCACCTGGGTGGCGCAGTTGGTTGAGTGTCAAACTCTTGGTTTCAGCTCAGGTCATGATCTCAGGGTCCTGAGATTGATGCCCATGTCTGGCTCTGTGCTCAGTGCGAAATCACCTTAAGACTCTTTCTCCCTCTGCCACTCCCCCTACTCTAAAATAAATAAATAAATCTTTTTTAAAAATCAGAAGAAAATTTGGAAAACACTGAAAATTATAAACATGTAAGTTAATACACAGGACAGTTTTCTCATTATTGAAGTTATTAAAAAATATAATTAACTGAAATAAAAATAATATATTGTGTGGTTTATAACATATGTAGGTAAGAGATGCTGATAACAATGGCAGCACATCCAAGAAGGAGAAATGGAAATATTCTGTTGTAAGAGTCAGACATTTATGTGAAGCAGTATAATTTAAAACAGACTGTGATAAATTAAAGTTGCATAGTATAAACTATAGAGTTACCAGTTTTTAAAAATGGTATCTCTAATGGTGGATTATTAATATAGAATCCTAGAAAGCACTCGATCTAAAAGAAGATAGAAAATTATGTAAAAGGGAACAAAAACAAATGGAAGGTGGATTAAAACTCAAATATACTGATAGTTACATTAAATATAAATCACCTAAAAACTCCAATTTGAAGTCAGAGTTTATAAGACTGGGTAAAAAAGCAAGACTCAACTATATGCTATCTACCAGAAACTCATTTTATATGTACAATTATAAATAAGTGAACAGTAGAAGGATGGAAAAAGCTATATATACAAACACTAATTACAGAAAGCTTGAGTGGCTATATTAATATCTGACAAAAATAAACTTTGAAATGAGATACGTTACCAGGGATAAAGAGAGAAATTTCATAATGATAAGGAGTCAACTTATCAGAAAGAAATAGCAATCCTAAACTCGTTTGTACCTGGTAACAGAACTTCAAAATACATAAGCAAAACTATCAGAACTAGTCTGGATAAATATATGTATTCACAATTATATTTGGAGATTTCAATACTCCTGTCTTAGTAGTTAATAGAACAGGATGACAGAAAATCAGTAGGAATATAGAAGAAATAAACCGCATTACTACCAATTTTACCTAATTGATAGTTATAAGATACACTATCCGATAACTACAGAATACATATTCTTTTCAAGTGCATATAGAATTTATCAAAATTGTCAATATACTGTGTTATTAATAAATATCAAAGGATCAACATCATAAAAAATATGTTCACTGACAGATGGAATTAAATTCAGATACCAATAGGGACACCTGGGTGGCTCAGTCATTAAGCGTCTGCCTTCAGCTCAGGTCATGATCCCAGGGTGCTGGGATCGAGCCCCGCATCGGGCTCCCTGCTCCACGGGAAGCCTGCTTCTCCCTCTCCCACTCTCCCTGCTTGTGTTCCCTCTCTCGCTGTGTCTCTCTCTGTCAAATAAATAAATAAATAAAAATCTTTTAAAAAATTTCAGATACCAATAACTAAAAACTATCTAGAAAATTCCAAATATTTGGAAATTAACACCACACTTCAAAAATAACTTCATAGGTCAAAAAAGAATCATAAGGGAAATTAGAAAATATTTGAGGTGTAGCTAAAGTGGTGATCAGAGGAAAATTTATAGCCTTACTTAACACTGAATTATGGCCTCTCTTCCACAGTGGTCAATATCTTAACATTTATTCCCTGGACTAGGGGATATCAGGCACAGTTGGTGCATGGCGAACTCACAGAAAACAGTGGATTCAGTAACCATCTTCTTGAAAGCTAAATGCTAAGGTCTTAACTTTTGTTGCCCCACTAGGCTTCTAGAACACTTTCAGTCTCTAGGGTAGGCAAGTACTGGAACATTATTCTGGGAGAAATAGGACTAGCTCAAGACATTGACTCTGCCTCCAGTTTCTTCATAAAATGCTGTCCCAGATCACCCTACAGTGAATCTCAAATCCAATATCCTTTCACGGGCACTCAGAGCTTCCAGTCAGCTTTTTAGTCTCCAGACCTTAAGCATGTACAACCAGTGATCGCAAGACAGCTGAGGAGAATGTCTAACATAACAAGCAAGAAAGTGGAGAACAAAAGAAAGAGGTTTTGTCACTGCATACCTATTGGATCAAGATTTTGGTGGTGGCTACGTTCTTCAGCAACCATATCTCTTGCTACCTAACCCTCTTCCATGCTCCAATTCTTACCAGCTTCCTGTAATACTGTTCCATCCTTCCCCCCTTCAGGCCTAGGGCTGGTAATGGCTTTTTGCTTTTGCTAGTTTCTGGGAACCTCACAAACCCAAGCTGGTTTTCTTGATTGGTCTGGACATAATCTCTTCATTAAGTTATTTTCAGTTTAAACCCTTTTGAATGTACCATCTATTTTCTGCCAGGATTCTGACTGACAGTAATTGGCATCAAAAATGATGTTTATTTCCTACCCTGAAGCATGTTTGTGTATTACTAAAGCATCTAGGGTGTTTGCTACCTAATGCTCGCCATACCCAGTTAGAATAATAGCAGCAATGTAATGGGCCAGTGTAATCTTTTGAGAGAAATCAAAATGATAAGACTCCTTTCAGATTATATTATGATAGAGAAAAGGTAAATTGTCATAGCCCTAAAGTAAGACAATGATGGTATACTGCTGTCCCTTGCAGATGAAGATGAATTGATTGGCATGAAAATAAAGCATTTTCTAAATCAATAAATGCATATTAGCTCCCAGAGGCTATGTAGATGTACTCAGTAAGTATACCATATCTGAAACAGCACTTGCAAATTGCATTCCATGTAATTAAATTTATAAGAATCCAGTCATTCTCTAAAAGCCATCTGTTTTCTCACTAGCCAAAAGAGAATTTAAACGGGAGTATGGTATAAATCACCATCCCTACATCTTTCAAATCTTCGATGGTGGCACAAATCTCTGCAATTACCCCAAGAATGTAGTATATGCTTTCAACTAGTAGGAAAAATATGATGCCATTCCTCTCAGAACATGCAAGTCTGGGAACCAAAGGTAGAGTAGCCCTTCACAATATTATACTTAATAAATCACTTGCATAATTTTTGCCTCCTACCCTTGCAACATTGGGCTTGCTGGGTTTGGATCTTAGTGACCCAAGGAGGAATGTTTCTACTAGGGAATATAGATAGCCGTGGTTTCATTAGACAGGAAGCTGAGAGTGCATCTTGGCCATTTCAGGTTCTCATACGTTAGAGATACATGTATTTGATTTCGCTGCCTAACAGAATGAATGTCTTTTATAGAATATTTTGAACTGGACCTAGAGTATTAAACTCCTATAATCCAAAAAAAACCACCAAAAACAAAAAACAAAAACCCAGTAGTAAATGTAAAGCTACATATTTTGAAAAATAGTATAGAACAAATAGTATAGAATGAATGTCCTCATATTAATATTAAAACAATGTAAGGAAGCTACTGTGAAACAAATACTCTCCAAGATTCCTGGTAAAAGAGCAAATTGGAATACATCCTTGCAGAACTATTTGGGAATCTACACCTGACACAGGGGTTAACAGTTATGGCCCCAATGGCCGAATACAGCACACAGGCTATTTTTGTATAGCCTGTGAGCTAAGAATGGGTTTTGCATTTTTTCATTTTTTTTATTATGTTATGTTAATCGCCATACATTACATCATTAGTTTTTGATGTAGTGTGTTCCATGATTCATTGTTTGTGTATAACACCCAGTGCTCCATGCAGAACGTGCCCTCTTTAATACGTATCACCAGGCTAACCCATCCTCCCACCCTCCTCCCCTCTAGAACCCTGTTTGTTTTTCAGAGTCCATAGTCTCTCATGGTTCGTCTCCCCCTCCAATTCCCCCCACTTCATTCTTACCCTCCTGCTATCTTCTTCTTCTTCTTTTTTTTAACATATAATGTATTGTCTGCTTCAGAGGTACAGATCTGTGATTCAACAGTCTTGCACACTTCACAGTGCTCACCATAGCACATACCCTCCCCAATGTCTATCAGCCAGCCACCCCATCCCTCCCACCCCCCACCACTCCAGCAACCCTCAGTTTATTTCCGGAGATTAAGAATTCCTCATATCAGTGAGGTCATTATCACCACTGCTATTCAGCATTTTTTCATTTTTAAAGGAAGGGAAGGAGAGAGGCGAGGGGCAGGGAGTGGGAATGGGAGAGGAGGGGGAAGAAAGGCAGCGACAGAGCCCTTATGGACTGCAAAGTCAAAAATATTTACTATTGGGCTCTTTACACAAAAAGTTTGCTGACTTCCATTCTAAAATGTTGCACATGTTCTATCCTTTAACTAATAAAAATTGGCTTGTGTGCATCTGTCCTAACAGAATAATCATTTTGTTATTCAAGATCTATTACAAAGAGATATGAGGGATGCCTGGGTGGATCAGCTGGTTAAGTGTCCAACTCTTGATTTTGGCTCAGGTCGTGATCTTGCAGTCGTAAGACCAAGCCCCATGTCAGGTTCCATGCTCAGCTTCTTTCAATTTATGAAAGAAAAAGGTGAGAAACTAAATGCCATAAACACCATATAGACCCTTATTGTTAAAATTATTCCTCTTGCTCTGGTGCTGAGTTAGACAACATGGATAGCCAAAAGGAAGAAGGGCACAGAACTCCATTTCTCCAAAGGTTTTTGCTTTCAAATTCAAATGGATGGTTCATATTCTACTGTATTCATTTTGAAATATTTTTGTTGTTTCTCATTCACCCTTCAAGCTATAATATGCTCCAAACAACACAAAAAACAACAACAAAAAACCTAAGCCATCAAAATGAGTTTCATGTTTTTACACAGAATATTAGAAGAGTCAGGATCTTTTCAGAATGTTTTGTTCAGCTAAATTACAATATTTTATTTTCCTTTACACTGTGAACCTATTTGGTCAAACATAAAATTAACCCTAATCATCTTCAATTTAGGGACTTGTTTTTCACATTTTATCACTATCTGGAAATTGCCTTTTTTCCTGAGGGTATTGCTATTATCTTGAATGTGATTTTACTATGTCCGGAGGCTACTGTCTTACCAGAAAACACAGCTCTAATTTAAAATGCATGTCAGTAGAAAAATCAATTTACTAAAAGAAAATTAACTTCATAGGCAAATCTTTGAGGAAAGCAACTGATCCATAAAGTGAGCTAAATCTGTACTAAGAATGGAACTGAATTCATTATATATCTTTCAGTCAAGAAGAACTTATCACTATATTCAAGTTCATGATGAACTTTCTCTGGAACGATCCCACTAAACAAATAATAGAATAGGAACTTCTGAGTCTAGCATTTCTGAGAAATTATAAATAAGCACAAGACTGTCCATAATGGCTTCTGACGAGCAAAGAAGACTGACTGAATTGTATTGCACTAACAAGTATTTAGGAGTAGGATTTTTACTGGGGGTTTACATTTTGTTTACCTACATAGAAGTGGACTTCCTTGCCAAATTTTCACAATTTGTCATTTAAAATAATAGTACGAGCCACTGCAGTGACTTGCTGCTAATGAATAGAAGCACCAAATAATTCATTTTCTCTTCATTTGAAATGACAGTCCTATCTACCAGTGAGAGGGATGTAGAAAATTCCTAGGGAAAGCCACAACTACCCTGGGCAAGGTTAGGTACATCTCCTGCTTTAATTGTGCTGAATCCTCTTTCAATAAATACTATTTACTTTCTCTCCTTTTCTTCCAGAGTCATTTAGTTTACATCAGTGCTTCATAAACACAAAAAGATTAAGCAACGAGAATACCAAAAATTTCATTTGGCATTGCCTCTGTGGCTTAAAACAAAAAGGTGGGGGGGTTGTTTAATATGTACTTAATTTTAGAGAAATGTCTAAATCTCATTATCGGAATCTATTAGCCTTCAAAGGAATCTTGAATCCTACGGAAGCATCCCCAAATCCTCTATCTTACCAAATCCAGTGGCTAAGTCTTAGCCCTTGTCCCATGGAACCTCTTAGTAGCATCAGGCAGAGTTTAACACTCTTTTATTTTCCTTGAAATTCCTTCCTAGAAACCACGTCGTTAACACTCTTGAAGTGTTCCTCCTCATTCACTGCTCACTCTTCAGTCACCTTGGTGGCTCCTCATCCTCCCTACTTCTAAATCAGGGTTCTTAACCTCAGTACTGCTGACAGACACTGGGACTAGATAATTCTTTTTTGTGGAAGGATGTTCTGTGCACTGTACGGTGTTTAGCAGCATCTCTGGCCTCCATGCACTGCTTACCAGGAGCCCCTCTTCCTCCTCGCCAGCCAGTTGTGACAACTAAAAATGTCTCCAGACATTGCTAAATGTTACCTAGCTGAGAAGCAGGGCTCTATTTGTTTCAACTCCCCAAAAATCTGTCCTGTGCCCCCTTCCCTTCTCCGTCTTCACTCACTTCCTTGGTCATCTCATTCAACCTCAAAGTTTTAAATACCATCTAAATTCTAGTGACTTCCACATTGATACTTCCACCCGGACCTCTTTCCTGTCTCACACAGGCACTGACTGTTCACTACACGGCCATTATGCCTCCCAAACTCTTGGTTTTCCCCCTAACCTTGCCCCTTCCTCAGTCTTTCATCAATATTCCCTCTGTTTCTAAGATTAAAAACGTGCTTCATCCTTGGGTCCTCTCTTTCTCTTGCATTCCACATACATCTATTAAATAAGACCTGTTTGCTCTACCACCAAATAGTATCCCAAATCTGACCATTTGGCATATTGTTAGCACCCAGTCTAAGCACTGTCTACTCTCATCTGACCAACTGAAATAATCTCCTAGTTCTTCTCCCTTCTTCCACGCCTATCCCCTATAATGTTCTCCAAAAGCATCCGTGGGATCTTGTATAAATCTCACACTGTCCCTCAGATCAAAATCCTGCCATGGCTTTCCATCCCAGTTAAAAGAAAGAAAAAAAAAGGTAATTCCTGGCCTTAAAGAACCTCACCTAATCTGACCCTATCTACCTCTTTCTCTCCATCTCCTACCCTCTCCCTTACTCTATGCATTCCTGCCACCTCAACTTTCTTGCTCTTCTAGGAGTAAGACAACTTCACTCGAGTCCCTGGCATTTATATTAGTGTTTCCTCTGCTGGGATTCTGTCTCCCTGATCATCACCTGACCAATTTCTTCATATTGCTCGGGTTTCAGCTAAAGTATCCTTCCAGCAAAGAAGGCTTCTCTTCACTGCTCCTCTTCCAACATTTTCTTTCTGAAGTATTTTATCTGTAATACCATTACCTGAAATTATGCAATTAATTAGTCTCAGATGAAACTAGGATTAAACAGAAAAAATAGATTTCAGTTTGGATTCTATGTTACTGGGATTGAATGATTTCAGTGCAGCATTGGCAAGAAATCTGAGGCCATGTTCAGACTCAGTGGGAAAGAATCTTGTGATTGATTAGCAATGCCTTCCCTGACATAGGAGGGAAGAGTGGTAGGGTGTATGCCATGTTTTTGCCATCCTGTAATGAAGTCCTCTGATTCTTCTTTTGTCTGCTCATTCTTCGGCAGTTCTTACTCATTGGCATCTTCATCAATGGAACAAGAAAACAGAAGAGATATGAAACTCAATCAGATAACTAAATAGTTGCTGCTTTTGTAGAAGTTTTGATGGGGGAAAAAAACCACATAAGGCTAAAAGATAAGCCGAAACCATCAGTAAATGTGAATCATCTGTGTATCTCTTAACTCCCACAAGTAGAGAAAGGAGATAATGGCATACATACAAGAGAGAAGGAAATGACTTCAAAGATCTGTTTATAAGAGAGTGAGATTATCTTTCTTTGTTCTTCAAGAGAAGAGCTTGAATGATGAAATTATGATATTACCACTCAGAAGACACTTGAAGAGTCTTTGTTATTAAAAAAACATTACTTTAATTTTTGAATTCCCTAACTCTGCTATGGAATGATTAAGCAAGGACAGGCCTAGAGATACTAAAGATAGAGAGAAAAAGAAAATAAGGTGAAAGGATAAAAAAGGTCTCTATATAACAAAACCTTCCCAACCCTCCAAATTCCTCTCCCTACTCTTTAAAAAAGGTCAACTGATAGCCCTTGGCTCCTGACATGTAACTATATCCTGTTCCTCTTTTGATGTTCTCACTGAGAGGGATTTAACTGCTCTTTCCTTGATTCATTAGATGGTCACTTCAAAGGGACTCCAAAGAGGCAGCATTTGCCCAAACAACTCCCCTGTCTTAGCAAATCCAGGCGAAACCCAAAAAGCAATTCATCCTGAATTTCACACATTATTGTCTTTCGCCCCTGTCAGTGACCTCAGCCTACAATATTGATTACCACTCTGCCTCCCAATATGAATCCTTCAGACAATCAATCCTTTCCCAGAAAAGGGAAAGAGTTATCCAGTCTAATGCCCCGAGACCTATGATTAGCCCAAGCAGAAACCAAACAACCTAGCAAACTTGTCATAACTTTAAATCATTTACAACCCATTTCCTACCCCAAAGTCAAGGAGGGAAAGATCTATAGTCAGTCTAGAGTATCCTTCAAGACTTTATTTAAGATAAAGATGGGTACTCAGTTGAGTAACAAATGTACTAAAATGTTTTATTAAATTAACAAATGTCTCTGACTACTCTAACATGTAAATCAGATTTGTGAGGTCCCTGTGAAGTGATGACATACAAATCCATGACAGCTTCCATATTTTTCTAAGACTTAGTGGATAAATGGGCAAAGGGCAAATAAGATAAATGACCAATGAGTATGAAGAAATGTTCAACATTACTAGTAATGAGAGAAATGCAAGTCAAAAGAGCAATAAAATACAACATTTCCCCATCAGATCAGAAAGATTAAACCTTAAAAATATGCAATGTTGGTAAAAGAGTAGGAAAATAGGCACCCCACTCTAAAAAACTGGACAGTGCCTATCATGTTTACTAAGCTAGCCACAGCACTTCACATGGTACCTGTACATAGCAAGTTCCCACTAAATACTTGCTGAATAAATAAATGAATAAATAAATAAAATCAGTGCATGGATACTCTGCTGATGGGAGTATGCTGCATAAAATTTAGAGGAATAATTTCATAATATTAAAATACAGATAGTAGTCATACTTTTGACACTGTTAATTCTTCTAGGAATCCACTATAAACAAATTCTTTAAAACTGCAAGCATACTATGCAAAAATGTTTGTTACATTATTAAACACTGAAGAATTATAAACAAGCCAAGTGTCCAAAATTAGGTAAATGAGAGTAAATAGATGGATAGTTCTCTGGACAGAATAGTTCAAAATAATTAAAATAATATTTATAAAATGTTTGAAAAATGGGAAAAGGTTTATAACCTGTTAAGCCAAAAATTATGTGTTTATAAAAGTATAAAATTTTAATAGTAATTTTTCTATGGGTCATGATAATAGAAAGTTTTCTGTTTTTTCTATCTTTCTAAATCTCTCTCTATTTTTCTATAATGGCCATAGAATACTTCTGTAATTTAAAAAAGGTAAAATTCTGTATTAATAGAATAGCAAGATTACTTTCTGAGGAGGATTAATCTGTCACACACCTCAAATAACATACCAATAAGATATGAACCCATAGCCCTCCATGTAAGGTCTTCTTTCCTCTTTTTGATTTTCATGTTTAATTATATTCAAGATAGATTTCCATAAATGCAACAAGCCTTAATTTTAACATTATTAAATCTCAATTAAAATCCTCCTGCTACTCCTTTAGCCATTTTCTATTTGCTATCAGTGAAGATACAGAGAACTTGTCAATGTTTTCAGTCAACTAAATTTTCTACATTAAAAAAATTTTTAATGCCTCGACACACAGTATATTTTTATTAACCTTAATGAAGTTCTAGAAACAACTTCTTTATATTTTCTTAAAGTTGTTTTTGTATAGCACCTATGATCATAATTATTCAGAGTAAATGAGATAATACATGTGAATAGGTGCTAGGTAATTATAAACTGCTATTCAAATGTTAGTTTTAAATTTTTTATGGTATGCCGTTTCTTACCTTATATTTATTTCTGATGGCATATTTCCCTCCTATTCTATGAACTGTTTCATTTCTGTGTTTTCCATGGTGCTTTGCATATGCCCTCTACAAATTATACTGATTTTTTTAATGTATGTTGTAAAATGCTTTCAGTTCTATACAGGTAATTTAAAATACAAAAAAAATTTTAAAGGACCCTGCAAAATGCAAACCAAAACCACAATGAAATACCACTTCATATCCACTAAGATGGCTAAAATCAAAAAGGCAGATAATAACAAATGTTGACAAGGATGTGGAGGAATTGGAACTCTTATGCATTGCTGGTGGGGATGTAAAATGGTACAACAGCTTTGGAAAACAATCTAGTGTTTCCTAAAATGGTTAAATATAGAATTACGATATGACCCATCAGTTCCACTCCTTAGGTATATATCCAAGAGAAATGAAAACATATGTCCACACCAAAACTTGTACACAAATGTACATAGCAGCATTATCCATAATAGCCAAAAGGTAGCAACAACCCTATTTCCATCTACTTATAAATAGATCAACAAAATGTGCTATATGTATGCAATGGAATATTATTTGGCAACAAAAAGGATAAAACTTGAAAACACTATGCTAAATGAAAGAAGCCAGTTACAAAAACATCTACTGAATGATTCCATTTTTATGGAAATGTCCAGACAGGAAAATCTACAGAGGCAGAAGGTAACTTAGTGGTTACCAAGGGCTGGAGAGAATTGAGAAACAGTGAGTGATTGCTAATAAGAGTGGTGTTTTTAAGGAGAATAATGAAATATTCAAAAATTATTGTGTGTGAAGTGATGACATACAAATCCATGACAGCTTCCATATTTTTCTAAGACTTTGATTGTGGTGATAGTTGCACATCTCTGTGAATATAGCAAGAACTGTTGGATTATACATTTTATTTTTTTTAAATTTTTTTAAAAAAGATTTTATTTATTTATTTGACAGAGAGAGAGAGAGAACACAAGCAGGGGGAATGGCAGAGGGAGAGGGAGAAGCAGGCTCTCCGCTGAGCAGGGAGCCCGATGTGGAACTCAATCCCAGGACCCTGGGACCATGACCTGAGCAGAAGGCAGACGCCTAACCAATTGAGCCACCCAGGTGCCCCTGGATTATACATTTTAAATGGGTGAATTGTATAGCACGTGTATTGCATCTCCATAAAGCTGTTTAGTTTAGTTTTTTTTTTTTTTAAAGACCCTGTGAGTTAACCATTTCATTTAAGTTGGTAGTATTATATACTGGTGTAATTTTTTGGAAAAAACAGCACAGGCAAAATATTCACATCTTTTTATTTCTTATATTTCTACACACTTAAAGAAATTATTTAATAGAAACAAAAAGCTACATGAATAAAGATGCCAACCACAGTATTTTCTATTAGTTTCAACTTGGAAACAATTTAAATGTCTAACAATGGATTAAATATTTTGATTCATCTACATGACAGATTATCATCCATTAAAATTATAAAACTGTAGTTAGTAAGGTCATATAGAAATATTAAAAAGTTTGAAAAAATCCTAGGTAGGTATAGATGTATATAAAATATAGGATAAGTAAGTCATTTAAAGATTTTATTTATTGATTTGACAGAGACACAGCAAGAGAGGGAACACAAGCAGGGGGAGTGGGAGAGGGAGAAGCAGGCTTCCCGCTGAGCAGGGAGCCCGATGTGGGGCTCGATCCCAGGACCCTGGGACCATGACCTGAGCTGAAGGCAGACGCTTAACGACTGAGCCACCCAGGTGCCCTAAGTAAGTCATTTAAAACACCTATCTCTGAAAAGAATTGAGGTGGCTGGATTATGAAAGATTTTTATTGCCATTTTTTTTGTTTTGTTTTCTGTAGTAGTTTTCTTATATGATCCTTTTAACTTAAAAAAATTGTATTTGTTATTGCTCCATTAAACCAGTAGTAAGCACAGCAATCCACTAAAATGAAAAGGTTCCTTGGAGATGCCTAATGAAAGAGCACTGGGTACATATGGGGAAGAATTTCAGGCACTGGTGTTCGTTTAAACGACATCACAAGAACCACTCTGATGATAGCGGAGGCAACAAGGTAATCACAAAAACTCCATTCATTAAGTGACAGGCAGGTGTTCTACCTGTACATCTGGTACTTTTCTCCCCAGTACTGATCAAGTTCATGGTAAATCACAGGCATTGCTGCTCCATCAATACAAGCTTAAGATATTATCCTTGTTGTTCTAGAGCTCCTACCCAAAAGTTAAGTAAACACATAATCTTTAATTAATACTTACGGAATAGGAGTATCCAGACAGATGCCATGGATGTGGTTTGCGGGGAAGTGACGAATGACGATGGCAAGAAGGGAAAGAGCATTCAGAGCAGAGCTATACAGATCCTGAGGGTTCCAGCTATTGTGTTCACGCTGTCAGAAAGGCTTAGCCTCCGCATTTCAGCTGCCCTCAGCAGTGCAGGGGGACAAGGGATGAGTTAAAGGCAGAGAGGTGCTAATAAAACCTTTCTTATTGGACACTTTGACAAGAGAGAATATGTCTTTATTTTTTCACAGTGCCTCAGCGTGTACAGGGGATGAAGAAACAAAATCCTTATAGATAAAGTATAATCAAAATGTCTAATAGCCCCAAGTCATATGTACCTCTAAATACATTATGTTTCAAATGCATTGGTGTAACTTGGATGCCTCACTCCCAAAGCTCAACCTGGGTACTGTGTCATCATTTGTTAATGGATTACTTACTTTCTGACATAGGCTTCCCTGAAGGGACAGCTGGCTCCTTGACCCAGATTCAATCAACTTCCATATAGGAGATAAACAAAATGAGTATTCCCAGGTATGTGTGACTTAGGTCCGTTACAAAGTCTGAATCATCTGTTGTTTTGAACTATCCAAGCATCTTATCCTTTAATTAGTAGTTAATAAAAATGAAGCAAAACTGTGAAGCCAGTGAAATTTATTTTAAGATCCCTCCAATCTGGGCACCTGGGTGGCTCAGTTGGTTAAGCGACTGCCTTCGGCTCGGGTCATGATCCTGGAGTCCCGGGATCGAGTCCCGCATTGGGCTCCCTGCTCGGCGGGGAGTCTGCTTCTCCCTCTGACCCTCCTCCCTCTCATGCTCTCTGTCTCTCATTCTCTGTCTTGCAAAAAAAAAAAAAAAAAAAAATCCCTCCAATCTACCCTTTTAAAAGTTTATTGTTTTACAATAATTAAAAAAGATACATGCACCCCGATGTTCAATGCAGCGTTATTTACAATAGCCAAGATATGGAAGCAACCTGTCTACTGATAGATGAATGGATAAAGAAGATGTGGTACATATACACAGTAGAATATTACTCAGCCATGAAAAATAACGAAGTTTTGCCATCTATGACATGGATGGACCTAGAGGGTATTATGCTAAGTGAAATAAGGCAGACAAAGAAAGGCAAGTACCATATGATTTCACCTTTATGTGAAATCCAAAAACAAAACAAATGCACAAACAAATCAACAAACAACCAAACAACATTAAAAAAAATAGAAACAGACTCATAAATACAGAGAACAAACGGGGCTGCCAGAGAAAAGTGGGGTGGGAGGATAGGGTAAACAGTGAAAGGGACTAAGAAGTACAAATTTCTAGTTATAAAATAAGTAAATCACAGGGATGAAAAGTACAGCATAGGGACTATAATCAATAATGTAATAACTTTGTATGGTGACAGTAACTACATTTATTATGGTGAGCACTTAGTAATGCTCGTAATTGTCGAATCACTATGTTGCACACCTGAAACTAACATAATACTATATGTCAACTATATTTCAATTAAAAAATGAACAAATAAAAATATTCTCAAGTTAAAAAATTGTTTTATTCTTCATTATTTTTTAAAAGATTGTATTTATTTATTTATTTGTCAGAGAGAGAGAAAGTGAGCACAAGCAGGGGGAGTGGCAGGCAGATGGAGAAGCAGGCTTCCCGCTAAGCAAGGAGCCTGATGGGGGGCTCCATCCCAGGACCCCGGGATAATGACCTGAGTGAAAGGCAGACGCTTAACCGACTGAACCACCCAGGCGCCCCTTATTCTTCACTATTAAGTTAGAATTTCTTTACATTGAAGATTTAGAAAATATTTATGAGTAGAAGAAAAAACAATTAGCCATAGCCCCCATATTCAGGGATGACTATTACACTACTTCAGTGGCTTTTGTTCTAGTCTTTCTTTCTTGACACAACTTTTGTTGTCATACTCCAGTCAGTACCTGGGCTCCTGCAGAAAATGGAAAAATCACCCTGCACCAATACACTGAGGTACCTTCTACAGCCCACCTCACACCCCAGCTTAAATAGTACCCCTGCCTACATTCTGTTACTCTTCTTCCCCTTCTAGACAGGAGCCCCTCACAAGAGGGGCTCAGATTCAGTCAAGCACAGATTCCCCATATCACTCGGACCACTGTGTATGTGATTTTTGGTGCTCTATAGCAGAGCCAGCCCCACAGCCAGGTCGGTTCTCCAGCCCTGATTCCTTCCAGACCATCCCCTTATAGTTCAGGTCCCTGAGGTACCACCGTATCTCAAAGCAGAACTTGCTTTAATAATAAAACCCTGACCAAAAACTGCTTCTACTGTCCCTTTAATTATTCTCCTTATGCTTTTACCCACAAGAGTGGTGAACCAGATAAACAGCCAACTGCTGGCTCCTTAGTTCAGGAATTGCTCCAAGTTCAGCAATTCCAAGCCTGAGTCAAGCTCTTCCCTCATCAGCTCTCCATGGATGGTCTCCTAAACTGGTTTCCTACCTTCCTGCTCTTTACATAGTCTTGTTCAGAATGTCAACCCGGTTTCCCTCTGAAACTGCTCTGACCTGGAGATCCTACAGGACACCCCTGCTGTTGTCTGGCCTTCATCTGCATGCTCTGCAAGTGAGGACAGGAGGCTCCACACCCTCGGTCCAGTCCAGGCCTGTGGGGTATTACCCCTGCAAGCCCCTGCCTGTCCAAAGAGGAAGAATAAAGCAGCCCAGGACTCTAAGCAAAGTATCCTAAGAACCTAACTTCAAGGCAGTGCTATAAGAAGAAATAACTGGCCTCTCACTTCCTGAACTGAAATATAAATACACAGAAATGAAGATCTGAATGTTTGCCAAGATATTTTCACGAAAGCGTTGAACATGTCATGTGCAGTCAGTGGATTCTCAGAAGCCTGTCTCTGTCACATCTGTTCCTCTTCTGGAACAAGTCACTGTTGGTTCAATCATTTGAATTATCCAGCTGCTTGTTTGTGAACACTACAAGAACACCACGCAAATGTGAATCTCTCTTTGCCTCATGACCAAAGCACTAAAGATTTCCTTCCCCTGCCACATGATCAACAATGCTCCTTTCTTGGGCACAGCCAGTAAATAAAAAGGAATGGTTGCTACCATGTCTCACTTGAACTAGAAAGGCTGTCTTTCTCATCACCTGAATGAACGAATGCACACCCCAAGTGCCCATAAAGCACTATAATTTTTTTTTTTTAGATTTTATTTATTTATTTGACAGAGAGAGATAGCGAGAGCAGGAACACAAGCAGAGGGAGTGGGAGAGGGAGACACAGGCCTCCCGCCGAGCAGGGAGCCCGATGCGGGGCTCGATCCCAGGACTCTGGGATCATGACCTGAGCCGAAGGCAGACGCTTAACGACTGAGCCACCCAGGCACCCCAGCACTATAATGAAAAGAAAGAAAATAATCCTACTTTAGCTGATTAATGTAAGATTCTGACTTCTGGAAATTATTTCGTGCTTCTCCCTTATGTCACCTCTCCATGTTTGACTGCAAAGATGCAAACATCTCTATAGTTAATGTTCAACCAGCCACTGAAGAGTTTAGGGCTCAGAAGGTAGGTGACCTGTGCTCATCTTTAATTCAATGCATGATCAGTGTATTGATTTAACTGGTAATATTTACATGGTCATCAAAACTTCATTTAGCCATTCAGTCAAAATACTGATTAAGCACCTAATAATGTGCCAGGCACTGAATCATGTAATACAAAGGTAACCAAGACAAGTCCTTGCCTTTAAGGAGTCCAGCATCCCCTAGGGAAAACGAAGAAGTAAATAAATTTCTTGGACTGTAAGTGTACAAAGGAGAGTAGTAAGGGAATAAAGAGCACGGCTACCTAAGGCAGTCCCAAGGGGAGTGGCTGGGGTGGGGGTCCGGGATGGGATACTTCTCACAATAAATAATGCTTGATACTAGGAGAATGGATAAGAGTTACCTCAGCAAATCAGAAGGGACGTGTACACATAGAAGAATGTGTGTGCTCAACAGATGGCACATGTTTTGATGATAGGACTGGAACGTGGGCTGCTTATGGAGAAGATAGGCGAGGGCCAGGTGGTTAAGGACATGTGTACAGCCCTGCTAAGGAGACTGGATTTCATCCTCAAGTCACAGAAATATTTTGGTAAGGGAGAGACTTGATGTCTTGCCAGCCCTCCCTGCCACCTCGCCCTGCCTTTTCAATGCAAATGATTCTCCCACAAGCCAGCCTGCACTAAGCACCTGAAGCCCAGATGTGGACAGCACCTGCAGCAGGTATTTAGCTGCAAGTGCTTACCAGTTTTCTCTACACCTGTTGTTCTTCCTTACTCTTGCCTCTCAAATCCCTAAATTATCCTCAGCTTCCATATTGCTGCTTCTGGCCATGTTTTTAGTTACCGCTTAAGAGTTCCCTTTCTGTTTTGCTGCTTGGTTCTTTACTCTGTGCGATCTGGTGATTTTACTTATTTTTTTAAAGTAGGCTCCATGCCCAGAGTGGAGCCCAACCTCGGGGCTTGAACTCACGACTCTGAGATCAAGACCTGAGCTGAAATCAAGAGCCAGAGGCTTAACCCAGTGAGCCACTCAGGCACCCCAGATCTGGTGATTTTATAGAACTTAACTTCAGGTTACAATGGCCCTCTACCAGCAGACTTGTTTGCATTGCTATTCATTTCAACTGGAGTCTCTCCCACACCGGCTTGCCGTAATAGTAACACTAAGTTTTTCAGGTGGCTCTGGGCTGTGTGTTCATTTTCTTAAAGGCATATACAGGAAGACTATAGATCTAATCATAAAAAATAAGGATCCCAAATTTTAGTGATGTCCCTTTGTGTTTTGTTAGATCTATGATCTTCCTTAGCCCTAGTCACTTGAATCCCCATTTTATAGAAGAAAACCAATGGAGACCTAGATTAACTTTTTTACTGGAGTTAACCTACAGACTAGGAAGCCAAATTTTCTCTTTCCATATGGTTGGAAAAACCTTCTAGCTATTTCAAAGTATCCTTGGCTCACATTAATTCTCATTTTACCCAAGGACAAACCACGGAAAAATCTAGATCTGCATTCAGCCTCCCACAGATTACTTCTGCTCACTCTTTAGCACTCCATTCCAACCCCTCCCAGCAAAACTGCCTGTGATAAAGCAGTTGTAGAGGGGAAATTCATACTGCAACCCAAACATGGTTATAAGCTGCAAAGATAAATAATAACGGGTATGAATTTTTTTTCTCACAAAACATATGCAACAGTGGGAAATGTATAGGCCTCGGAGATTCAGAAAAGGTACTTTACATTCCTTTGAGCAGGTTCTTCATCTATAAAATAGAGCTACTAGAGAGTCCCCAAGAGTTTTGTGAGGATTAAAATATATGAAATATTTAAGGTACTTTATAGAGCACTCAATAAATGCTTGTTAAGACTTTTATTACCACCAATACTACTGCTATTACTTTTACTATCACAATCAATGAAATATGGCACTAAAGTCGATGATCCACTTTTAAGCTGAGCTAATGGATGATCCTGCAGATGTTCAAAAATATTCTACTTGAAATTAAAGTTAGTCTCAGATCCAGGCATGTCACATACATATCGAAAGGAAGGGGTAAGTATAATATAAGGAGAAAATAAAAGATCTAATTTGGGGAAGATTCCAGTAGTCAGAGGGACAGGTCTTTACGTTTCTGGATGATTACTACAGGAAAAACTGTTTTAACTATTGAGTGTTGGCAAAGAACTTACTCTTCTCCACCAGCTCTAAGCACCCCACAGCCCCCACTAGGAAAGAGAGAGAATGAAAACACATCCAGGTGCCACTGCTGGAAGCTACACGCCCTCAGATTCTGGCAATAACAGCACAAGCATTTGTGATTTCCTGCCATAAAGAAGGCAATGCAGAAATCCTGCATTGATGTAAGAGTAATTTAAAATCTGGAAATTAGAGAAACCATAGCTGCATTTTGATAACTGGCATTTTGAGAAATACAGGGGCCAGGAGACTTACAAGGTGCATTCATTTCTGGGAGTATTCTTACTTAACTAGGATACGCTACTGAGCAGCTTCTCCCCCACCAGAATTATTTAACCTTGACAACTGCAGCTAGAAAATCTCAACTATGGATTGAACTCAATGTTTGTTCCTTGCACCTCAATAAATTTGTTGAGTCTACTTCAGAAATAAAAACTAATAGATACAAAAAAATTAATAGGTATATAGAATAAGAAATTAAAGTTAGTAAGTGTCCTCCTGTGATTCCAATAAGTAAACAACATTAATTTCTGATATGTGCTTCACCTACATCCACTAAAGAGATGGTTATCATACTGCAAACAGCATTTTTGTACCATTTGGATGAGACAGAAAGGGCAAACTTTATCTCCTTAAAGGAAGAACCACTATAGCAAACAATGGTTGTAAAACATACTCAGGACCATGTAACGAATTAGTGTTTGAACTAGGGATAAAATTCAGATTTACCCTGTACTCAAATACCTCTTCTTCATCTACTCTAGGTTATTGGTGATGGGATGGATAGTAGAGAAGGGGAATAATACTCACCTCTATGTTCCTAGAAAGAAAATCCTTGGTTCCTCAAATCGAAATAATGATACAGACGTGTTGTGAATTTGGACAGACTTTTTCTAAACTGATTCTGATTTTGTCATAAAATGAAATCATATGAATTCTGAGCAAATGTGAATACATGCCATGTGTCTCCTTAAGAAATGCTTTTAGATCTCAAAACATAGCTTACAAACTTAAAATTATTTGACTCATTGCCTAATATCCCTCATGGGAAACTTTAGCTTCTTCTGTTTTAATTACTAGTTCCCACTAAGCAATTATAACTTAAGGAATTCTCTCGTTTGCTTTATTAATAACTTTCATCACAGTTTAATATCCACTCTGTTTGGAACCATTGATGATACCCTCTCCAAACAAAGAGATTCTCAAGGGCATACTAAGAAGTCCACCTAAAAGATTAGAACAAACTAGAAAAAAAGAGATTATAGCTTCAAATGAGCACCAGCAAATAGAAAGACATGAGAGAGTAAAAAAATGTCAGTGTCTCCCTTAAGGCTGTAATTAATTTATTTTACATAACTTATTTTTCTAGGCAATTTATCTAATTTGAATATAAAGTTAGAAGGTGTATACCTCCTTTTGCCACAAAAACTTGCTTTTTTCAATAGATTTATTTATTGAGAGAGAGAGAGTGTGAGAAGGGGGAGGGGCAGAGGGAGAGAAGCAGACTCCCTGCTGAGTAGGGAGCCCAACACCAGGGGGCTCATCTCAGGACCCTGAGATCATGACCTGAGCCAAAACCAAGAGTCAGAGGCTTAACTGACTGAGCCACCCAGGCACCCCACAAAAAGTTGTTTAATAGGCATGAGGGACAGTTCTTATAGGAAAGAAGAAATCAGACAATCGTTTTCTCTTGCATCCCAGTCATGTCCATATTAGATATTAAATGCAAAGAGTATTATTTAAATAATACCCATACTAAAAATTAGATACAAAGTGTTTTCACCTACTTTGGCTAAATAATAGAGATTAAATATTTCTTGATATTGATATAGCATTTTATTACATCAACCTATCTTTGAAGAACTGCATTGAATCTGTATTTTGAAAATACAATAAGTCACACTCATACTCCAAAGTCCTTATGATGAAAATTATCTCTTTAATGAAGATTATTCCTAAGCCTTTCTTTACAAAAAAAAATGAATAAATACACTAATCCTTATGGCTTTTTCAACATAATTGAATGCATATATTAATATTCAGATGGCATGATTTTTAAAATTTGAGATCAGCAGCCCTGCAGCTTACATTTGGAGGACACCTGAACAAACACTTGTCATATGCCAAAAAATGACCTTTCACGAAGAATTCTACTTCCATGGTTCAGCCCTTAGAAACCCAGCAAAAGGATGCAAGCATGGGCTTTGGCTTTCAAGCTTACCTTCCTCTGGGGTTACTGACCTCCTGTGTCGGCACTTCCAAATCTTGGGAACTGAAATTGGTTGTCCATGTCTTGGGTTATAGTAATAGCATGCACCCATGGTGCCAAAGGGTGGAGAGCCTGCAGCAAACATGATGGATTCTCAGGACAGCTTGAGAAGAAGGAACGTGTCGAGGACGTATTTCCCCAGCTCCATCAGAGGAGCCAACTGGTACAGTGCCACCTGGGAAGAGACTCCACCACGCATTAATGAGTCAACCCTCCGTATGCACAGTGGGCCAGACAGGTTTCACCACTTTACAGTCCTATGAATGGTAACACTTTTGGAAAAAATACACAATATTCTTTAAGAGCTGCTTTTCATTGTCTTCTTCTTTCAGGGAATAGGAAAAGTGATCACTTTGCTTTTCAAAAGATGTTTTCAATTAAATACAGAAACTTAAACATGTTTTAACTTTCATGTTTTGAATCATCTCTCAAAACCAAGTCCTCTATTCTAAAAACTAATGATTCTATTATATCTGTCTTCAAAATGTGTTAGGGGATTTTATTTCCAGATTTTGAAAGCCAATTTTCTTCCTTGCCCCTATAAAATGACCTCCATCACTACATTCATCCTTGGATGTAAACTTGGACTATGAAAAAACCACTGTATAATTATCTTAATGAGACTTTGTGTTTATATTACATCTTTTATCTAAAGAGCTCAAAGCATTTTGCTAACATGATCTTATTAAGCTTCACAACACCCCACTCAAGAATGTGATGGTAAGGGTTATTATTATCAATTTTAATAGGTGGGGAAACTGAGAGATTAGCGATTAAATGATTCAATTTGAGGTCACAATGCTAGCTGAAGGCACAGTTTGATTCAGGACGCTGACCTCTCTTTCCAAGGTCATACCCAACTGACCAACAGAGAGCTTCATGCTGAAATGAGACCTCGTTTTCAACTTCTCAGGAAAAAAAAAAAAAATCTCTTCTTTGGTTCTAAGGCTTTAAGAAACATAAAAATCAGGCAAATAAAAATTATTTTATGTTCTCAAATTATAGCACATGTGCTGAAGATAGTAGATGTGCTAACTGTGTCATTTTATCCCCCTCCTTACCCTTTCCAAAGGCCACCACTATCTACCCATCAATGGATCAGGCCAGACAGTGCTCACGCTGTCCATATAGAATGGCTAGCCAGTGCACTGTTTCCTATGCACCAGGAGGAAAGAGATGTTCACTGCTGACAATCCTATGCATGTTCATTGTGAGATATCCAAACAATATGGAATTATACAGTGCAAAAGTGAAAAAAATCTCCTGTCACCAACCCCTGAGGTGACCACTGTTACACGTGGGGGATGTATGAATACACACATGTAGTGACACGAGACAATATTTTACAGCTTATTCTGATTGCCTTTTCCTTTTCCAATATTTTTTGGTCAATGCCCTTTGTCAGTTCATATATATCAACAGCATTCTTTTAACTGATTACATATCCATTTTTATGGATATATGCATAAGAATATACAGAGATTTATTTTACCCAATCCCCTTTCACTGGACATTTGGGTATTTCCTTTCTTTTTCTATTATGAACTGCAGTAAATATCCTTGTATGTTTAGCTTTCTGTGCTTTTTAAATATTTCTTTTGGATCTACTTCTCATTTTTTACATGATCTAAGACACTTGCTTGTGAAAATATACCTGTTAATCTATGAACTGAGCAGCTGATTGAATTGTGAGCCTACAGCTTTTGTTGGAAAATCAGTTACCCTCTTTCTTCCTATCACTGCCTGGCAGAGGCTTTGTTTTATGTGCAGGACACTAGCCTGCCTTTATCCATACGACCTACAAATATGAACTGGAAAATATCTCACGTGGGACATATGGAAAGATGGCTAAATGATGTGAGAAATCAATACCCACCAATGACACACAGCGCACTTTTCCCAATGCCTTATTTCAACAGAAAAACTAAATCTTGGCCTTTTACCAACAGACAGAGTGGTAGGTCCATGTTTTGGAACAAGAAGTGTTTTACAAGTAAGACTTTGGTCATATGCCTAAATCTGAGTTTGAGGATCCTAATGACTGACTATTTTGCACCTCTGTTTCCTCAGACCACTTGGGAGATTCAGTGTCATAGTCAGTTCAATGACATTATCATTTACAGCTTTTTGGACCGTGTATAAATTGAGGGCCCCAAATGAGTGCTTTCTTCTCTCATTTTTAGTGGGATTTGCCCTCGTATCACGTTTATGTTCACAGCGATGTCCTGTGTTGATTATCTTACTTCCCAATAAAGTACATGGTTGACAAGCATTGCTTTTCTACTTCAAAAACTAAAGAAGGCAAAGAAAGCCAGACTTACAGCTGCAACAAGAAAAGGCTTGACATAACTAGCTCCCATTGTTGTTGTTTCTATTAATTTATTCATTTGTTCACTTACCAAATATGTACTGGAAGCAAACAAGGTGAATACCATACAGTTCCTGCTTTCAAGGGGCTGACAGTATAGTCAGGGCCACAAAGAAAATAGGCAAACGAAGAATGATACTCTGAAAGTGCAGGAAAGGGTTCCTGGAGACTTTTATAGCTAATTATGCAGAGAAACGAACAGAAAAAACAAACACCTTGCCAGCAGAATGAAGTGCAATGCTTTCAGTCATGTGACTTTGAAAATCTTCACCAAAAAAGCAAATAAGCGGAGAAGATTTATTCTTAATCATTCTTGACATATTCCAATTTTCTTTGTTTCTATCCCATCTTAAAATGTTATGTTTGCTAAGCTCAAGTAACCAAGTAACTGTGCTCTTCCAGAAGAAAGTTTTTTAAAAATCCAGTTATTTATTAACAATTTTCTTCCAAAAAGTGCACACCATAGTGGGAAGGTAAGGTAGTTCAGAATAGGTTTTATATTCATTTTAGACTATGGACATTAGGTTCATTCTTCAAATGCTATCCCACAGCAAGTTTCATGTATGCCTTCTAGGCATCCTGAGTGTATAAAACACAGCAGGATAAACAGTAGGATACATCCTGACATCACCTTCTAATATTAGAATCTAATAGTCACCGATGACATACACAATGTAAGAAAGAGAAACCTTAATGTCTGTGTCAAATCCTTAAGTTCTGAATTGATCCATGCTGGCCTGTCCCACTCTAAGTATGCCCCTTTGAAGAGTGGAGAATTAGGGTCTTTGTTCTGATTGCGGCCATCATCTTGCTATGTAATCTAAAAGAAGGAGGAACTTCTTATATCTTATCTCCTACATGTGGGGATGGTAGAAGGTTGGCATAGTACAGGTTATCCAATCTCACTAAAGGAAACTAACATTTATTTAGCATACACTATGTGCCACACATGAACTAAAAGCTTTACAGATGTTGCTCAAAACACCCTGTTAAGTAGTTACTATTAATGTCACCTTACAAGTAAAAAGATAGACCAAGAGAAGTTAAATAATCTGCCCATGCTCACACAGCTAAATGGGTTTATAGCATCTCCATAGCCTTTCGACTAAGACTCAAATTTTGGAATCATCTAGGATCCCTCTCTTTCTCTTAACACCAAATGGTTGAGCCTTGTGGATCTCTTTGTACAATGTTTTTCATATCCACCCTTTTCCTTCCAGCCCAATTTGAGTTCTCATCAATTTCAGTCATCATCAATTGACCTTCCTTCTTCTAATCTCTTGCCACCCTTCATTCTCCTGCCTGGTTAATCTTCCTGCATCATGGCTGGGATCATATCACTCCTCTGCTCAAAGGTGTTCCATGGCTTTTCATGGTCTATTAAATTAGGTAAACACTCTTTAACCTGGCATTCAAGGCCCCCTACACTATATAGTATACAGATTTGATTCAATCCAAGCTCCTTGAATGAATACATGACATAAAACTAATGCTCACTGCATGTGGCAAGGGTTCCCCAAAGTAGTGTCATAGCATATTAAGTACTGAGCATGTCTTCAAGAGATAAATAATAAGATCTAGAATCTGTCTATCCCAAAAGCAAAAAAATTAAATCTAATATACCTGGGCTGGAGATATGGTGAAGGTTGTTGGTCAAGCAAAGGTAGCTATTTGATGGGATGTGTGCTTTAACACAGACTTAGATATCCAAGAGATATGTGGTCTTCCATGACTCTTTACCCCATTATCAATATATTGCTTCCTCCATTTGGCCTCTTGGTCCCACTGAGATGTAATTAGAATTCCTTATGTTGAAAGGGACAGAAATCCAGCTAAACCGACTTAAGCAAAGTGGAATTTATTAGCTCATATAACCAAAAAGTCCAAGGTATAGGCATGGCTGGATCTAGGTACTCAAATGATATAAGGAATCTCTCTACATCTTTCAATTCTGCTTTCCCCCAGGAAGTCAAAACGAAGCAGGAACCCAGGAAACACTCTCCATAGAATAATTTGGAAATGTGGCCATCCCTGAACCGATCACAGCAGCCAAGTGATGTGAATTCCCATTGCCCAGTCCTGGATCACATGATCACCTCTAGATGCAGGAGATCAGCTACACCCTTACCACATAAAGTGAGAAAGTGAGAGGTGGTTACTCAAAGGAAAAACGGGGTACTATTACCAGACAAAGGGACAAATAATTCCATGTGGTTTGAAAAAGCACTGAAGCCCACTGTTAAAAAGTTCTGATACAAGAGATAAGATGGAGGTGGTCAGCAGGGTGCTGGGTGGCTCAGTGGGTTAAGCCTCCGACCCTTGATTTCAGCTCAGGTCATGACCTCAGGGTTGTGAGATCGAGCCCCTTGTCATTGGGCTCCATGCTCAGTGGAGCGTCTGCTGGGCCAGGGTTGGATGAAGAGGAAGCAGAAGGACACTGTGGGCAGGTGGTCCAACAGAGCAGCACAGGAATAATGCAGAGCCTTGAGGCACAGAGTTTGTGCAGGGAAGCAGAGTGTGAGATGAAGCTAGAGAGGAAGCTGGGTACAGATGGTAGAGACTCAGTGCCTACCATGTCCAATATTTTTTCAAGACAGGCCAACTCTACATCTGTTCTTATCTGCTGGATATTTACATTATTTGTATTCAATGTTATCCTATATCAACCTCCAAAACTCACTGAGAAAGTCCCACAGATTTAGTTGAGGGTTCTTAAACACGTTCTCCTCCTGCAGTAGGCCAGAGAAGGAAAGGAAAGAGGCTGGGCATAGGCTGAGGAGAGAGCTGTAAGGCCTAGCAGCAAGCCCAGGAGTGGAGGCAGTCTAGCAGACAGGAAGACAGGGCAAAAAGGCAGCAGAGTAGGCTGCAGGCAGGTTGGAGCAGAAACCAGAGAATGAGAGGAAGACAAATTACTAGAACTGCCAATTTGCAGGGCCATGAAACCTGAACTCTTTCTGGATGCGCCTTCCTGGTGACTCCTCTGGCTCCGAAACTTCAGGAAGGATAACTGATACCCATAAAGAACTGTGGCTGTGTAACTGCAAAGTGGGATAAATGCTTCATTTTGATTAAAGGCAAAGTGGTTTTTCTGACCAAGAAAAACCGTAGCTGTCTACTCTGCAGAGAGGTTGCACACATGGTTACAGGCACGAGGCTGAGGAAAGTGCCAGATGCACGCTGCAGAAAGACACAGTGAGCATTAGGAGCTGGGTGGGGAGAAGCAGACAGAGTCCTGTCCCCAAGCAGCAAGGAGGCAATTTCCCATCCTACCTTCCCTCAAACACCAAGGAGGTCAGACTGGACCTGTTTTCCTTTATGACTATGGTCTCAAAATGAATCAAATGGTTGGTGGATCATCCTTACCCAACCACAGATATCCACTAATTTTCAGGAATGCCATGGTTAATGCTCCTCTGGGTTCAACCTGGACCCTACGACCCTCTTCCCAACTCGATTCTGTCTTCGCATGGACCATCCACTTAACGACAGTCTCAAGGAATAGACCGGAAGAACTAATAAGTTGAGTTAATAAATAAATCCAGATCCAACTGTAAACAAAACAACAAAAACAGATCACTATTGCTTATTAAATGAAATCCAAGGGTTACTGTCTTTATGAAACTGAACAAAGATTTTTTTAAACACTAGTGAGCTTTTTAAAATAGAAGCCAAGGGGCGCCTGGGTGGCTCAGCCAGTTAAGTATCTGCCTTTGGCTCAGGTCATGATCTCAGGGTCCTGGGATTAAGCCCCCATGCTCAGCGGAGTCTGCTTCTCCCTCTCCCTCTGTCCCCCCCTGCTTGTGCCCCCCCAAATAAATAAATAAAATCTTAAAAAAAAATAGAAGTCAAATGTGCAAGTGTCCTAAACTACTCAACCAGCATAAAGTTGAAATTAAAGTATTTTTCCACCCAGCTCCATTCCAACCAAAGTTTCCTTCTCATTTATTTGATCAAAATAGTGCTCTCCGCCCCCCCCCCCCACGCCACCCCCACCCCCACAGTGAAACTTCCTCCGCAGGTGGAGGCTCTCCAGAGCCCAGGCAATGACTTCAGAAAGGTTCTGTTGTACCGATGCCCATGCGGACACTGATGCCATATCCACTGTCCGTGTCTGTGGACAAGTGGTTGCAACAAATCCAGGACCCTGCCCCTGGGTCTCCCTGAAGGGTGACAAGGACCAGACAGTGGCTGTGCCACAGAGGGATCCCACCCCTCTGCTCATTCTAGAGGAGGACTGGAGACAGAAGGGGGAAAGACAGCAACAGGACAGGAGACAGACAGAGAAGGAGGTCATGGCAGAATGCCCAGACATGGAGGCAGGTCTGGAGACAGGAAGTAAGACAGTAAGTGAGATGTAGGCTGTAGGCTTGTTGGAACAGAAACCAGGAACAAGGCAGGGGGAAGAAAGAAGAGGAGAGCTGGTGATGGGACCAGCGGGGAAGTCCAACTGAAGCAAGATGGGGAAACAGAGAAAGCTAATAACTTGACCCAGAAAAAGAGAGTAGGAAGCAGATCTGTAAATGACCAAAGAACATAATTTCTAACATCCTCAGAGAGAGGCAATGAGAAACTGATCAACTGAACATTTGGCCATGACCATTGCTTAGACAAGACCAGCAACGAGGGTTCTGATTCTTAAAGGATCCTAAAGATTCACTGGCCTCTATCCGTGTTCCCATGGCTTGCCATTTGTTCGTTGAGTGAAAATACGCTTTCCAAATCCTAGCAGAATTTATATTCTTAGGACGTTTCAAGGTCCACATATAAGACGCCTCAAAGAAGTTACCATGGTCGTTACCCTGAGACATCATATTTTATGTAAAAACATATTTTAAAGCTCAAGTAACACAACTCCCAGTGAAAAAAGCAGTTAGGCAATACCATAATGCAATTAGCTACCAGAATTTTGGAGCAAGAAGTGAAATCACTCAGTGAAATCTGGAAATTGTAGGCATAAATAAATGCCTTAAATCTAAATAATCTGTCATTGGGGTGCCTGGGTGGCTCAGTCGGTTATGAGTCTGCCTTCAGCTCAGGTTCTAGGATCGAGCCCTGCGTTGGGCTCCCTGTTCTTAGGAAATCTGCTTCTCCCTCTCCTCCCCGTTCATGCTCTCTCGCTCTCTCTCTCTCAAATAAATAAATAAAATCTTTAATAAATAAATAAATAAATAATCTTTTTTCCCCCCCAAACAAACAAACAAACAAACAAAAGATTAGTAAACCACTAATCTTAACTGAGCTGAAATAAATCTGAGGCCGGAGTAGCAGTGTGTATAAAGAACCATGGGGAGATGTTAGAGCTTTGTCAGCACCTGTGCCCTCCCTCATCGCTGAAGTGAAATATTTCTTATTTCCAACATACCTTCCAGCTGACAGGTTAAACTGGCACTTTCTGATGTCTGCTTCATGGCATGCATTATGCTAGACACCCCCGTATGACCTCACCTAGTGTCACAACCATCGACTGCAGTAGGTGTTATTATCCCAATTTTACGGACGAGGAGACTGACGCCAGGCAGCTGGGAACCAGCAGAGCCAGGGTACGGACCGAGGGCTCCTGATTCCCAGTCTGGCGCACATTTTGTGAGATACCAGACTGCCTCTGCTGTTGAGACCTCTGGCTGGGAAGGAGTGGGCTAGTATTCAAAAGGTAGGATGCCAGAATGTCAATATTATCTTCTTATTCATCTATAAGCATGGCAAGTACTTCACAATAAAAATATGTATAGAGTCATGTAATGGACTGAATTATGTTGCTCTAAAATTCGTATGTTGAAGCCCAAACCCTCAGAATGTGACCGCATTTGGAGACTGGGCCTTTAGAGAAGTGATTACATTTATTTTTTTTTAAGTTTATTTATTTATTTATTTATTTAAGTCATCTCTACACCCAATGTGGGGCTCGAACTCACAACCCTGAGATGAAGAGTCGCATGCTCTTCTGACTGAATCAGCCAGGCACCCCAAGAAGTGATTAAATTTAAATGAGGCCATTTCGGTGGGCCCTAATCCATCTGTTTGGTGTTCTTATAAAAAGAGATTAGGATGGGGGGCCTGGGTGGCTCAGTTAGTTAAGCATCTGCCTTTGGCTCAGGTCATGACCCCAGGGTCCTGGGATGGAGCCCCACATCAGGCTCTCTGCTCAGCGGGGATCCTGCTTCTCCCTCTGCCTGATACTTGTGCTCTCTCTCTGTCAAATAAATAAATAAATCTTTAAAAAAAAGAGGGAGAGAGAGAGATTAGGACACACCAGAGGTATACAAGTGCACAGAGAGATGATCATATGAAGAGGCAACAAGAGGGCAGTCATCCGAGCTGAGAAGAGAAGCCTCGAAGGAAACGGACCCTGCCGGCATCTTGATCTTAGACTTCCAGCCTCCAGAACTGTGAGAAAATAAATGTCTCTTGGTTAAGGCACCTAGTCTGTGGTATTTCCTTATGGTAACCCGAGCAGATTAATACAAGTCCCTACAATGTGCCAGGTACTGTGCTGAGTGCAAGAATGTTACAGTAAGTAAGACAGGGCCCCTTCTCTCAAGAGCTTGCAGTCTTGTAGGAGAGACTGGGAAGCAAACAATTAGAATAGGGCACAGTAAGTGCTACAAAAGTAAGTGCACAGCACTATGGGACACACGAGAAGAGAAGGCCGTGTAATCTGATATTTTCCATGTACATGAGAGAGAATGTCTGGCAAAACTTTTAAGGAAGTGAGGTCTGGGCTGAGATCTAAAAAGATTTCTCCCATATACCTGCAAGAACTTCCAATTTCCACTGACCATGTATCTTTATATTCTTGATCCCAGTTCACCCAAATTAAGAAAACTCCTCTTGTGCCAGCCAGTTACTGCTCTCCTGGCATTTTGTTTCTCTTCAAAAACGAAACAGATACACACTTTCTTAAATGCTTAAGTCAAGGAATTGAAACTACGGCCTATGAAACTATTTAGAAATGTAAACAAAAAATCTAGATGCCAAGTTCTGTGCTGCACCTGTTTCTCAGAGCAAGGATGGATACAACCTAAGACTGCCAGAAAGAAGTCACTTAAAAAATCCTGGTGTATTTATTCAATGGGAGATATGCAAATATTAACACTGATTTTAAGAACAGTTAATGGCACAGGAAAATGCTATCATAAAATATAAAGCAGTTATCATTTTGTTCATTATTTGTTAATTATGTAATAATACAGTTTCAAAAGCTCAAAATATATTTAGGGATTATTTTAGGCTCGGAGGATTGGGTAGTTTTTAGTTAGTAGTTTTTAAAATAATTCACGTGCTCTCAAAGTTTTCTATAATGATATATATATAAATCTATATATGTAAAATTTTCATAATGAGATATATAAAAAATATATATATCAAATGAAATTTTTGTAATAAGAGAAAAAAATATTTGTTCCAGAAGGCTTGAGAAATTATCTGATTCTTCTGGAAGAACTACGCCACACTGTAGTTCTTCCAGTAGTTGCAACGACGATCAGTAGGAAGATCAAATAAGATGTCTGTGAAGGTACTGCAAATTATAAAGAGCTGTAATTTGATGAGGATGAGGATGGGTATTGTTTTTATTGACTTCTATGGTGCTCTTTCTGAACAAATCAATGTTGTTGAAGATGGAAATAGGTTTTGAAAAATCTCTAATCGTAACTGGCCATCGATACATTTGCTCCCTGTGGGTCATATTCAGGTTGGCCTTGGTGGGACAGGGATCACATCACTGGATATTGCACATGATTTCTCACAGATTGTGAACGGAATACGCGACGCCGAGCCCTGACCTCCAGAAATAATCCTTCACAGACAACTACCGGTGTGAATTTGATAGAGGCAGGTGCTACTCTCACTGCAGGCCACTGCCTGAGGGGCCACTAGGGCAGGCCCTCGGGGAATTGAGGAGGGTGGCAGGGCAGAGCATGGAAAAGTAGGGGAAATGCATCAACACTTACTAGATAAAGGCCCTCTGGGGGTCATCCCACCTCAAGTGACAGAAATGCCTCTACCAGCCACTAAATGTTACTTAAATAGATGTGAGAAAAGCTCTTTCAGATCCTGGGAGAAAGATACTGATCAGATGAAGCCTGTTATCAAGACTTTCCCACGCCTGCCTAGACCCTCCCTACAAAGAAAGAGTGGAGATAAAGACTTCCAGATCCTAGGAAGTGCCCTGAAATGAACTATGCCACCCAGGGCAATCGTTCAGACCAGTTAGGCAAGGGACCTGAAATAATATTCTCTACAGCTGGGTCAGGAGAAGAAAGTCAATAATTTTCTTTTTTCTTCCTTTCTTCATCCCCCCCCACCAACTCTCTAACTCCCAAACTTGTCCCTCCTTCCCTCTCTTGCTATCCCTCCCTTCTTTCCTGGCTGTATATGCTTGTCTCAATTCCCATAGTCCAAAATATGACCAGCTGGCTATTTTCAATAAAGCAGCACTTCTCCAAAATTATTCTATAGTTTCCACTTCTCTGGCTCAGACTATCACAGAATTTTCCTTCCTGTGCTTCCATACTCTGTACAGAAGAAATGGGTATTTCATTTTTTCTTGGGACTCTATGTGATCCACTGTGGTCTATGACCTTAACTAAAAATGAAAGAGTCAGCTGATCTTTCCCAGACCTCAGCGCATCGTAGGCTTCACGTTTGCAGAAGCCACTGGTGTGCAGTGGGGTGTCCAAAGGAGATGTTATATTTCTTCCTAATGTAGCCCACATTATGTCATTTGGAAAAGGAGCCCTAGACCGGGGCTGGCATGACATTATGCTATATGACACCCAGGCTACTCACCACACCTAAGAGCAGAGGGTAAAATTGCAACAGGAACATCCAAACCTACAGCTTCCCAGCCTATCATTCTTCTTGGTGTGGCATCAACTTAGAAAGAGTTGCTGGGGCCTTAGTGATCTGTCTCCTAGGAATACCTTCAATTTCCTTTGCTGATTCCAAGCAGCCCAGCCACCTCAGCTCTTCCATCACCATCTCCAGTTCCTCCCACGTGCTGTCTTGCCCAGACTTGCATCTCTTTCACTACACCCTCTGTGGGTCTCTGCGATCATCCAACCTGGAGGACTACCCAGGGGGCTTTTTGTCTGTGAGCACACAACCCCCTCTACTGGACAAAACACAAAGAAACATACCCGTCTGGGAAAGAACCACAGAATTCTCCATCAGGAACATCTATTTCACGGCCCTCACTTTGTACCTGAGAGAGCTGAGCTTGCAGACAGACCGTGAGTCAACAGAATCATAAAAGAAACTGGAGGCAGGACACTGTGTCCCTCTGCCTCCCATGTTAGGTGCCATCATCATGCAAAACTACTTGCATCCTTCAGAAGTACAGCTCATAAGAGGATTATGCAACTGAGTTCATGGGAGTCCTTAGGTTCCAAGTTAAAACACTCTCCAATGCACAGCCATTGATGGAGAAGCAGGGTGTTAATTGAAAGAGCCTCAGACGGGGGGAGTCAGAGGACCTGGCCTCTAGTCCCAGTTCCAACACCTAACAACCTGTGAGCATGGGCAACACACTTAAAGTCTCTAAGCTTCTCTGTGCTCACGTGTGAAGTGAAAGACTTGGAACAGATGATTTCTACGGGGGCCAGCCTCTCACAATATGAACCCATGAGGTCTACAATTGTAAACCAGTTGGTGAAAGAGTACACACAGGATCACAGACAGCAACGTGGAGGAAAGTGCATTGATTGGAATGCTGGAGACCTTGTCCTAATCCTGGCTCTGGTACCATCTAGCTTCTTGACCTTAGAAAAGTCATTTGATCTCTCTGGAACTCTGTCCTAGGAATGCAGATGAAGCTAGATGATCTTCTTGGTAGGAAGATTATACCTTCTCATCCCTAATTTTCTACAATTATGAGTAATAATAACCTGAGTATTGATGCCTTCTTCAAAGGATCCTAAAGCCACAGGGGTGTGTTCACTCATCTTTGAGACAAAGAAGGGAGCCATTAACCTTTCCATGTGTTTTCTAATAAATATAGCTAAGGGTACATACACCAGACAATTTGCTTGGATTCAGAAGAACACACATAGATACACGCTTACTTCCAACCTATGCAGTAGACAAGACATTGGTTGAAGGGACTACCATCAAACCACAAAACTTTTGTGAACTATACAACAAAACAGCCAGGAAACCACTGCTTTCTACGAAATAATGAGACCGAAGAAATTACCAAGTTTGATCATTAATCCCACTAATTTTAAATGGGGTTACAGGAATTGACATAAAGTTTAAAAGAGACAAACCGAATGATGGCAAGGTTGTTTCCTAATGGCCCAAGGATGGCTCTGGAAGCAGAGCAGAGGGGATCACTGAGCTAATAGGTCCAGCCCATCTCACCCCAAACTACCCAGTAAATGACAATCTTTATTTTAAAAATGTGCCATGAAAACACTGTTTCAAAACAAGTTCTCCAGCTGCGTCATGACCCCACCTTGCACCTGGCTGTCTGGTCTGGATCTGCTGCAGACATCAGGAAAATAGCAGTGGATTGTGACAGCTTCATAACCAACTGTTGGACTATCAGCCACAAGGTTAAATGGAAAGGCACTGGAAGGAAAAGGAAAACCACGACCCTGGAAGAGTTGCTTAACATTTCTGACATTCAGGTATCTTGGCTTTTCTTTTAAAAAAAATCTTTAAACAAATGCATTTGAGCCATAGTGTTTTGCAGCTAAAAGAAAGACAGCCTACATTTGAAATAATTTGTTTACTGAGTTCCTCCCTTCAAATGACCTTCCAAATCCCCTCCTTCTTTTTTGGTCCCCCAGGGAAATATTTTGAAAGTATTAAAATTCCAATGATGTGTTGTTTGACCTGCACACAACAAGACCAAGAAGCACTCAAGGTGTTAAACCACTGTTTGGGGGCCTCGTCTCAGAACTTGGTCTACACATTTTTCTTCAAAAGGCCAGTGTAAAATGTTAATAGTCTTTGGAATCTCACCCCCCCTCTTTTGTAAAGATGTGTCCCTGAAAGTAAAGAGAATACTGATTCTAAATGTTGGTACAAACTGAACAACAGTAGAAAGATCTCACAATAGGATAAGCCAGGGCACAGAATAACCTAGTTAGGGAAGAGAATGTCTGCTCTGTCAGTCTGCCTTCCCTAGTGCTTCTCCTTGTTGGCATCAAGGAGGAAAGATCCCTTTCACACCTGACATAAGTATGCACTGTCCTTCTGAAATGTGAGAAGAGCAACCCCCTGAAGAACAAGGAGGCCTCTTGGCAGGAGTAAAGCTGGAGAAACCAGAAGCCTAGCTGGCAAGGCCTATGTTAAGAAGTGACTCTCTCCATGGAATGCTGCTGGAATCAGTTAGGTTACTTCCTCAGGGTTATGCAAAGTTACTAAAATCTATTACTTAAGAATTATCCTTGTGCATTATACACCAATACTAAGATTCCTATTCTGTGGATCATAAAACCATGGGCCACATTCTGGCTCTCCCCAACCTGCTTTCACAGCTTTGTTTCTCCCCATCACACATATGCCCTGCTAACACAGTACAGAATCTACAGATTACTTTATATTTTGGTCCTCACCCTTCTAGAATGGATGTGAGTTCCATGAGGACAAGGATCAGCTTTTTTTTTTTTTTTTTTGGTTTGGTCCACTGTTGTGTCCACTATACCTAGAACAGTGTTGAATACACGACAAGTACTCAATAAATATTGCTGAATGCATGAATGATTTCTGAGTGCCTTGCAGAGGTAAACACAAATGATCACAATGTCAGCTGTGTTCACAGTCACAGTATAGAGAGGATGGTTCCACGGCCACAGGGGATGTGGCAATGTGGTAAAACGGGGAGGACAGGTAGTTCAACATGAAAGTCTTCCGTCTGCTATTTTCCAAGTGAGTCACCCTCTTTGCCTCTCAGCTCCATCCTCAGTCACGTGGAGATGAACTCCCTACTTCAAGGACAGGACTGTTAGGAATCACACATGAAGGAAATGGTCTTGAAAAGGTTTACATCTTTTGGGAGAATATGAAAACTACACATTTATGCACATACACTGCAGACCCACAGAGACAAAGACGGAAGTACAAGCATAAACACAGATGAACGGGTTTGGGAACAATTTCAAATAGGAACAATGTTGGAGGTCATCGAAAGGACATGACCACAGATTGCGGGACAATCGGGGGCTCCTTATCCCTTCCCCCAATCCCCATTCCTAGAATTCTATGTCTTACTGTTGCCACATTAGCAGCCATTTCAGGGACACAACCTTGGCAGAGCAATGTGTTGTTCAGACCATCTCAAGGGTGCACATGACTAAGCCCAGTTAAGGACTCTATATAAACTTTTAAGATTCAGGTGGGCAGGTGTGCAGGTCTACCGGTCTTGCGGCTATGGAAGACAAGCCTTGTACCTTTGCTTATTAAACCTGCCACCTACCAATCTGGAGTGGCCTGACTCTTTCTTCAGTCTCTCCCTGCCCTCTGTGTCCAGGGCCCAGTTTCAGATTTCACCCAGGGAACTCCCAAGGTTATAAAGCAACAAATAGAAAGTACAGGATAGTTCTTAAACTCCTGCTTCCTAATTTTAAACCATGACATTTCAGGATGAAATTGTCTAAGCAAGTGATTTCCTTGTTGAACAATGCTATAATAATGTTCTCCTGAAAGCAGAGCCAGGATCATGTTGAAGGCTCCATAGTGTTTTGGATCCAAAATTTGTTCAGATCAATACAACCCTAACAAAAGAATGTCTTCTCTTGAATTCTTATCATCTTTTTTCATAAATGTATTTTATGTGTTATATTGAATTCAAGTTCCTCAAATCCTTTCTGGAACAAGGTAGGACATAAACCAAATAAATTGTTAAAAAAAAAAAAAAGAGGCAGACAGAAATATATCCACCCACCTCATGGGGATTTTTGTGAGGATCTAATGATAATGCACATGGAAGTTCTATATAAGCAACAATGTGTATCCACAGATATCATTGCAGTTGGTGGTTCTTTCTGGCAATTTTTTTTAATTAGGTATAATTGACATACAATATTATATTAGTTTCAGCTGAACAACATAGTGATTCAACATTTGTATACACTGCAAAATAGTCACCACAGTAAGCCTAGTTACCACTGTTACCACACAAAGTTAATAAAATATTATTGACTATATTCCTTATGCTATACATTATATCCCCATGACTTATTTTATAAGTTTGTATTACAAAAACTTGTATTATAAAAACTCTTAAGTTTGTGCCTCTTGATCCCCTTTACCCATTTCTCCCCCATCCAACCCCCTCTCCTCTGACAACCATCAATCTGTTCTCCATGTCTTTGAGTCTGCGTTTTATTTTTTTTGTTCATTTTGTTGTTTAGATTCCACATATAAGTGAGATCATGTGATATTTGCCTTTCTCTGTCTGAATTATTTTACTTCACATAATACCCTGAAGTTTCATCCATGTCGCTGCAAACAGCAGGATTTCCTTCTTTATGGATTAATATTCCATTGTGTATATATACCACATCTTCTTCATCCATTTATCTATCAGCAAACATTTAGATTGTTTCCATATCTTTGCTGTTGTAAATAATGCTGCAATAAACATAGGGGTGTATATATCTTTTTTAATTAGTGTTTTTCTATTCTTTGGATATATAACTAGAAATGGAATTGCTGGATCGTATGGTAGTTCTTTTTTTAATTTTTTGAGTACCTCTACATTCCCACCAGTAGTGTCTGAGGGTTTCTTTTCTCTACATCCTTTCCAACCCCTGGTATTTCTTATCCTTTTGATACTAGCCATTCTAACAGGCATGAGGTGATATCTCATTGCGGTTTTGATTTTCATGGCCTTGATGATTAGTGATATTGAGCATATTTTCATTGGCCTATGTATGTCTTCTTTGGAAAAATTTCTATTCAGATCTTCTGCCCCCTTTTTTTGGTTTTTGTTATTGAGTTGTATGAGTTCTTATATATTTTAGTGATTAACCCCTTATTGGATATATGATTTGCAAATATCTCCACATTCAGTAGGTTGCTTTTTGCTCTGTAGATGGTTTCCTTCATTGTGCAGAAACTTTTTAGTTTGATGTAGTCCTATTTGTTTATTTTTTGCTTTTATTTTCCTTGCCTTTGGAGTCAGATTCAAAAAATATCACTAAGACTAATGTCAAGGAGCTTACCACCTCTATTTTCTTCTAGGAGTTTTATGGTTTGTAAGTCTTATATTCAAGGCTTTAATTCATTTTGAGTTAATTTCTATATATGGTGTAAGATAGTGGTGCGGCTTTCCTGGCACCATTTATTGAAGAGACTGCCCTTTCCCCATTGTACATTCCTCGTTCCTTTGTCATTAATTAATTGACCATATATGTGTGGGTTTATTTCTGGCCTCTCAACTCTGTTCCCATTGATCTATATATCCGTTTTTATGCCAACATCATACTGTTTTGATTACTGTAACTCTGTAGTACAGTTTGACTAGGGAGTATGATACTTCCAGCTTTGTTCTTCTTTCTCAAGATTGTTTTGGTTATTTGGGATATTTTGTGGTTCCACATTAATTTTAGAATTATTTGTTCTACCTCTGTGAAAAATGCTATTAGAATTTTGATAGGAATTACACTGAATTTGTAGATTGCTTTGTGTAGTATGGACATTTTAGCAATATTAATTCTTCCAATCCATGAGCATGGAACATCTTTCCATTTATCTGTGTCTTCAATTTCTTTAATTAATGTCTTATAGTTTTCAGTTAAAAGGCTTTCATCTCTTCAGTTAAATTTATTCCTAGATATTTTATTCTTTTTGATGCAATTGTTGAATGGGATTTTTCTCTTAAGTTTTATTTATTTAAGTAATCTCTATACCCCATTTGTAGTTCAAACTCTTGACCCCCAGATCAAGTGTCACATGCTCTTCAACTGAGCCAACCAGGTGCCCCAGGATTTTTTTTCTTGTTTTCTCATTCTGATACTTTGTTATTAGTGTATAGAAATGCAACAGCATATATGAACTTTGTATCCTGCAACTTTCCGAATTCATTTATTAACAGTTACTGGTAGAATCTTTAGGGTTTTCTATATATAGTATCATGTCATCTTCAAATAGTGACAGTTTTACTTCTTCCTTTCCAATTTGGATGCTTTTATTTCTTTTTCTTGTCTAATTGCTGTGGTTAGGACTTCCGATACTATATAGAATAAAAGTGGGGAGAGTGGGCATCCTTGTCTGGTTCCTGATCTTACAGGAAAAGCTTTTAGCTCTTCACCATTGAGGATGATATTAACTGGGTTTGTCATAGAGGTACATTCCTCCTATACTCAATTTATTGAGAGTTTTTATCATAAATCGATGTTGAATTTTGTCATGTGTTTTTTCTGCTGAGATGATATGATTTTTAGCCTTCATTTTTTTAATGTGGCATATCACATTGATTGATTTGTGGATGTTAAAACATTCTTGCCTCCCTGGAATAAATCCCACTTAATCATGGTGCTTGATCCTTTTAAAGTATTATTGAATTTGGTTTGCTATTATTTTGTTCAGGATTTTTGCATTATATGTTCATCATGGATATTGACCTATAATTTCTTTTTTTGTGGTATCCTTATCTTTATGGTTTTGGTGTCAGGTGATGCTGGCCTTGCAAAGTACATTTGTAAGCATTCCCTCCTCCTTAATTTTTTGGAAAAGTTTGAGAAAGATAGGCATAAATCTTCTTTAAAATGTTTGGTAGAGGGGCACCTGGGTGGCTCAGTCGTTAAGCGTCTGCCTTCGGCTCAGGTCATGATCCCAGCGTCCTGGGATCGAGCCCCACATCAGGCTCCCTGCTCTGCAGGAAGCCTGCTTCTCTCTCGCGCGCTCCCCCTGCTTGTGTTTCCTCTCCCGCTGTGTCTCTCCCTGTCAAATAAATAAATAAAAGCTTAAAAAAACAAAACAAAACAAAACAAAAAAAAATGTTTGGTAGATGGGGGTGCCTGGGTGGCTCAGATGGTTAAGCGTCTGCCTTCGGCTCAGGTCATGATCCCAGGGTCCTGGGATCGAGTCCCGCATCGGGCTCCCTGCCCCTTGGGGAGCCTGCTTCTCCCTCTGCGTCCCTCTCTCTTTCTCTCTCTCTCTCTGTCTTTCATGAATAAATAAATAAAATCTTTTAAAAAAAAAATGTTTGGTAGATGGGGCACCTGGGTGGCTCAGTCAGTTGAGTGTCTGCCTTCAGCTCAGGTCATGATCCCAGGGTCCTGGGATCAAGCCCCATGTTGGGCTCCCTGCTCAGCAGGGAGTTTGCTTCTCCCTCTCCTTCTGCCCCTCCCCCCACACTTGTGCTCTCTGTCTCTTTCTCAAATAAATAAATAAATCTTTGATAAAATAAAATAAAATAAAATGTTTGATAGAATTCACCAGAGAAGCCATCTCGTTCTGGGCTTTTGTTTGTTGGAAGGTTCTTGATTACTGTTTCAGTCTCCTTGCTGGTCACTGATCTATTCAGATTTTTCTTTTCTTTTTTTTTTCATGATTCAGTCTTTTTTTTTTTTTTTTTTTTTTGAGGGACAGAGTGAGCGAGAGAGAGAGAGAGCACATGAGCACGGGCAGAGGGAGAGGGAGAAGCAGACTCCCCTGCTGAGCAGGGAGCCCGACGTGGGGCTCGATCCCAGGACCCTGGGTTCATGACCTGAGCTGAAGGCAGATGCTCAACTGTGCCTGAGCCACCCAGGCACCCCTCATGATTCAGTCTTGAAGGATTGTAAATTTCTAGGAATTTACCCATTTCTTCTAGGTTACTCAATTTGTTCATGTAATTGTTCAGAGTGGTCTCTTATGATCCCTTATGTTTCTATAGTATTAGCTGTAACTTCTTTTTCATTTCTGATTTCATTTATTTAAGCTCTTTCTTTCTTGGTGAGTTTAGCTAAAGGTTTGTCCATTTTGTTTATCTTTCCAGAGAACTAGCTCTTAGTATCACTGATCTTCTCTTTTGTCTTTTTAGTCTCTATTTCACTTATTTCCACTCTGACCTTCATTATTGCCTTCCTTCTACTAACTTTAGCTTTCACTCCTTCTTTTTCCAGTTCCAATTTAGGTGTAAATTGTTTGAGATTTCTCTTATTTCTTGAGGTAGGCCTGTAATCTTATGAACCTCCCTCTTTGAACCACTTTTGCTGTGTCCCATAGATTTTGGTATGCTGTATTTCTGTTTTCATTTATCTCCAGGTAGTTTTTTTTTTTTTTTTAATTTCTCCTTTGATTTGTTCTATGATCCAGTAGTTGTCAATAACATGTTGTTTAATCTCCACATATTTGTAGTTTTTTGAGTGTTATTCTTATAACTGATTTCTACTTTCATACCATTGTGATCAAAAAAGGTGCTTGATATGATTTCAATTTTCTTGAATTTATTGAGACTTGTTTTGTGGCCTAACATATGATCTATCTTGGAGAATGTTTCACGTACACTTGAGAAGAATGTGTATTCTGTTGTTTTGGGATGGAATGGTCTGTATAAATATATTAAGTCCATCTAGTCTAATGTGCCATTTAAGAGCAGTGTTTCCTTATTGATTTTCTGTCCAGATAACCTATCCATTGATGCAAATGGTACAATTGGTGGTTCTTATCCACGGCTACTTTAGCCTATGCCACCCTTGCCTTCCCCTGTTCCCTGTTGCAGTGAGACCCTTCACTATTGCTACACCACTCTACTACATTTGCCTCTGATAGCTGAGAGGTAGAGACATGCAAGGTAGGAGTTTTAGAAGCATCTGGAATTCTATCTTCTTTTTCTCTGCCTACTTTGAATGAGAAGGGTAGCTATATACTTCTAAGAAGAAAAAAGAAACCTATATGACTCTGAAGTAATGTAGTTCCCAAAGAGCGAATACCATTTGAGTGATCAGGAAAACCCCCATTTAATGAGCCCAAGGGACAATGTTTAGTGATATCACCAAGGAAGTATCCTGGCATCCATATTTCTTCCTAAGATTCTGATTTTTGTTCATATTCCACTCAAGAAATTAATTTTCCTACTAAAAGTAAACAGTATATTTCTTTTCAAAATGCTATGTGAAAGGGATGCATATGTCTTTATACTGGGGAATGACCTATATGTTTATGGGCCTTGGGCAACTAGGGGAGCCCCAGGTAGTGCAGCCTCCTAAAGTGCTCTCTATCATGTGGCCTGCTCAACAGATTGCCCTACTTCTCTGGTTCCAGGTTTTTACTCCATTCACCCCACCAATGAAAGAAGGTACAACAATGAGGTGCAGAGAATGAGGGACAATGGTTGAAGATGGTCACCCCTGGGTTTAACTCTAGGTTCTGCCACTCAGTTCCTGAGTGACCCAGCAATTTCACTTCTCTGACTTTCTGTTCTTCATCTGTAAAATGGGAAGAAGAACTATTGTATAGATTGTGGTTTGCATGAAATATACTATTTATCAAGTGTTCAATTCAGTGTCTGGTACATAGTGCTCAATAAACAACTACTGTTGAAGCTACTGGTTTCTTTTTTGAGCCAATGGCCATAGGCATAACCTGTTTGCTATGATGCAGACAGGGCCAAAGTCAATACAGGAAAATGAAAGGAATGGAGGAACATGAGAAGAGAAAGTAAGCAAGTGCCAACACTGGGAAAAGGCCTCCAGGAACTGCTCTGTCAGTGGGAGCTCTATCACTGATTGTTTGCACTTGTGGGAATTAGATTTCTATCAGGTAATCTAAAGAGGAGTCTGTTGAAGATATATCACCAACTCCTAGCTGCTGGACTCTGTAGATATTGTTCCTTATCCCCGCTAGCTTCCTCCCATTTCATTCTCCTTCCCTCTTGACAATGCCAAGTGTTGCCTGTGCACACATCATGTTCCTCTGTTCCCATCATTTTCTCCTTACCCATCCCCTCCCCAGCAACAACGTGGTATGTCCCCCAAAGCCTTCCCCAGGGAAATCAGGGAGATACAGACTTCCTCTTGTCTAACCCCTCAACATGAACACACAGAAGCTTGGTTAGCCAAGCCATTCTGAATTTTCAGGGTTTACTAGATAACCTGATTCCTCCCAGCAGTGAGGATATCATTGCTGTCAAACTTCGTACACTGCTTTGATTATCCTCATCAATAGGATTCTTGAATTATGAGAGCTCTGAATTAGGGCTCCCAAACCCACTCAGAGTTTATACCACTATGCTGTTTCTCCGTTTATGAGGAGGTGATGGCCATAGCAGTGGTGGAGGCAAGAGAAAAGGCCCAGGGCAAATCTCAGGAGCAACAGGTCCCAAACTCTACTCAGGTTTTCACTATCTCTGACCTAACCTAAAAGTCACCTCATATTTCAAGTCCCTGGAGATCTTCTTCAAGCAATTTCATACCCTATCTACTGTCAGAGGGTGATGTGCCTGGGCTTCAGTCGTCCCAGAGAATGTTGCTGTCCTCTGAGATGGGAAATGGATGTAAAGCCAGAGAAAGAGAGAAAAACAGAGACAGAAAGAGAATGAGAAAGAGGAGAGGAAGAGAGGGGGAGAAGGAGTGAGGGGAAGGCATGATCGAGAGAGCACTCCTCCACAGATCATACTCCAGACTTGATAAATGCTGCTGAGGAGCCTGACCACTCACCTGAATGCTCAGGGTATCAAGAACAGCAGGCTAGAAAGAACCTTCACAACAGACCACATATTGAAGCTCCTTTATCTCACAGGTAAGAATGATGAGGTTCCCGAGAAATTGACTTATCAAGAGTACCCAGTAAAGTGATTAGTGTCAAAGCAAAGACAAAACCCAGTTTGCTGGGGCAAGATGGAAGCTTTTATAAAATTTAAAATCAAGTTTTTGTTTGTTTTCTCTGAGAAGGATGTCTCCTGTGTGTGTGTGTGTGTGTGTTTGTGTACACGGTAAAGTTTCCCCCCAAATTTCTTTTTTTCCCCCCCCAAATTTCTAAGGAATATTTCCAAATTACACAAAGAGAGAGCACCATATAATGCAGCCATACAAATGCATTACCCTAGAAAAACAACTATCAAGATTTTGCCACACTTGCTTCATGAAATCCTTACCTTTATTTTAACTAAGGTATTATGAAAGCATTCTCAGACCTTATATCATTTCACCCCTACATACCCCAGTATGCATCTCTTTTAAAATAAGGATATGTTCTTACATCAATGATTCTCATATTTTTGCTGGGTCCCACCCCCAGAGTTTCTTACTCAGTAGGTACGGGGTGGGGCTGAGAATTTTCATTACTAACATATTCCCAGGTGATGCTATCAATGCTAGTCAAGGCCACACATTTAGAACCATGGCCTTACATACTCATGATGCCATTTTCATACCTAACAAATTTCACAATAATTCCTCAGTATTATCAAATATCTAGTCCGTATTCAATTTTCCTGATTGTCACAAAAACGTCTTTTTATAGATGGCTTATTTTAGTCATATTTCAAGGTCCACCCATTATATTTGGTTGCTAGGTCTCTTACATTTGTTTTATATATTTGCCAGACCAATCAGTCTTCTCTCCCCCCACCCCCAATCTGTCTCTTTTGTTTACTGCCTTATAAACTTCAAAGTTGCTAAGAGACCAGATCTTAATTGTTCTCACCACAAAAAAGAAATGATAATTATATGACATGATAAAGATGTTAGCTAATGCTATGGTGGTAATCATACAGAAACATATAAATGTATCAAACCAACACGTAGTATACCTTAAACTTACACAATGTTATTTGCCAATTGTATTTCAATTAAAAAAATACACAGTACAGTTCCATGTACGGACTTATCTGTTTGCTTGCTCATGGAGTTGCTTAAGTTATCCCTCTCCTCTTCTATATTTCCTGTGAACTGTTAAGTTAGCCCTGGATGTCTCCTTCCCTATAGATTCAGCTCTTTAGCAAGAAGATGGAGCTGCGTGGTAACATCAAGGTTTAAATATTAAACTCAGTTCTGGGACACATATTTTCATATGTTTGGAACATACATTTAAAAAATATTACTTTACTGGGGCGCCTGGGTGGCTCAGTTGGTTGGGTGACTGCCTTCAGCTCAGGTCATGATCCTGGAGTCCCAGGATCAAGTCCCGCATCGGGGGGGGTCCCTGCTCAGCAGGGAGTCTGCTTCTCCCTCTGACCCTCCCCCCTCTCATGCTCTCTCCCTATCTCATTCTCTCTCAAATAAATAAATAAAATCTTTAAAAAATATATATTACTTTACTTATTTGTAAACCATTTTAAAACAATACATGTCCTTTATACTAAAGCATACATTCCTCAATTGAAGCTTCATGGATCCCTCTTTTTCTCTAAGAAAAGAAAGCAGATTCCTCAGTAAGCCACACACATGGGACCCAGTTCTTGCTCACACTAGTCAGTTCGCATACTCAACCCACGTATAATAAAAACCCTATATAAGCTAACATTTATATCAGGAATGTCTGCAACTTGATGACGAAAATGGTTTCGTTTCTAAACAGCCAAGGCTGCTATTTGTAGCTACTGCTGTCTTACAATCCACCTCTCAGCTCCTAGGATCCCAGCAGAAAAGTCCTCTAGCACACACCAAACAGGAGCCTGCCTCTCAAACAAGCTCTCCAACCATTCCGCAAGTGGCGGGGTGCTGTTCGGATGGTACCTGCGAGCTTAGGAACAACAAAACAAGCTGTTTGGGGATGAAACAGGATCCAATAGATGAAAGTGACAAGAATGAGATAGCAAGGAGGATTCTTACCAAGAATAAACTCCAATTCCTAAAGTCTAAAAAAGCATGGATGATATTTAAGTCATTTTGGTAGATTAGACTTTAATCAAAGTGGTTAACAATGGCAAAATGACCTTCTCGGTCATAACAGAGCACTTACCTAATTGACATTTTTTTTTTTTTAATTCCAAGGATAAATACCCAGAAGCCAGACTGTACTGTGCCAGAGCCCTCCTTCAGCTAATCCCATTTTCCTTCCTGCACCCACACAGGCATGAGATATTGGGAAAGGCATGGACTCCTGAGGGTGAAATGAAATCCCATGCAATTAGCCTAGCACAGTTGGGGACACTGTAACAAATGTTAAATCCCCATGTCTCATTCACTCTCTCTTATGAACCTTATTATTGGCTGTTCTAGGAATCTCTGCCCAGGGAAGGGAGAAAAGAAGAGCTGGGTTCTGGCTGTCAGTGGGTTAATGATGAATAGATTTCTCTAACCTCTTCTCCTGTTGAAATGGAGGAATAGGAGAGCGTGAGAGGACACATTGTAAGCAGAGATCAGGTAAACTGTGTATAGCGGAGAACATTTCCGCGGTCATTTAAAAAAAAAGTTAACTTCGAGTTGAAATAATCAACTCTGAGCAGCAGTAGGGCATTGATCAAAACCTTAATTTTAGGTAAGGATTTTCACAGACAGAAATGAAATGCTTCAGCAATGCAAAGTCATATTTGTTGAACCAGTAAACACTATTGCTAGAGAAAAATTATTTTGTTATTAGCAGTTTTTAATATTCTTATACTCATTAAAAAAAAAACATTGGTACTGGTATAATGCATAACACACCTGGTTAGAAATAATTCTTGTGAAAGCAGCATTCTGTAAGAGTTACTGTTTACTCACTTGTCCTGGGCATCAAGTGAGTAATCTTATTTACGATAATTAGGTAAGGCCTTTTAATCTGTTCTAACATTACCTAGGGCAGGGGCTATTCTTTAAGTTATGACTTTATGGTGACAATAAAAGAATTAATTAACATTGAAGAACTATGTGCAATCCAGTACACATTAACCTAAGCATAAATACATGCAATAAATTGTAAATGATAAATAATATAGTGACTTTTTTTTTTTTAAAGATTTTATTTATTTATTTGAGAGAGGATGAAAGGAGAGAGAGAGCACATGAGAGGGGGGAGGGTCAGAGGGAGAAGCAGACTCCCCGCCGAGCAGGGAGCCCGATGCGGGACTCGATCCCGGGACTCCAGGATCATGACCCGAGCCGAAGGCAGTTGCTTAACCAACTGAGCCACCCAGGCGCCCAATAATATAGTGAGTTTTGATACAAAGTTCTAGATCTTCTTTATGAAAAGCCAATTGAAAACCCATTGTTATTATGTCTATGAGAACAGTGTCAGTTGAGGTCAAGTCTGGTATGGAATCTTCTTCATTCATTGCGCAGGTACTGTGAATATCCCTTGCTTGGTCCCATGCAGCCTTCACTGGTTTTGGTTGCTCCTTTATATCAGAAACATTATGAATATGGGCAGAAAAATTATCATTTTCTGCTTATGAAATTGATTAAAGTTCCTTTTAAGTACCAAATCTTTATCATGAGAATTTGGAAGGAGGTTTTCTCTCTCCCATATGCTCTATAAAATGTTCACTACTGGATTTATTTATGCCAGTTAGGTGCCGGGGATGAAAAAGAACCTTCTACTAAAGAAATTCACCATCTACTGATTCCAGCTTCTCGAGAATCTGCCCATTGGTCTTTTCAGAACACTTTTATAGAAATCCAACAACCCTTTTGCAATTCTGTTTCTACAGAGAAGAGTGGTGGGGAAAGGAAGCAGAGGAATTTGTTGTGGAATCAGAAACATACACTCCTATCTTCAATGGCCCATCAAATTATGACCTACTGCTTTGAACGTAACGATCAAAAAGTAAGTTTTTTTTAAACACATACTGCAGGACAGGAGCAGCAAAGTACTTAAGGCTTCAATGAGATCAAGAGGAAAAGTATACGTCAGCACTGAAAAGAACACTTTTACTGGTAGTTGTGTTACCAAATGCTCTGTCACAGCTGCTAACTTAGGAAACAAACAGGTGAGCCCTGGTGTGCTGCTGGGGCCAACTGCCCCGTCCAGGGAACCCTGAGGGGGCTGGACAAAGGTAGGGCATAGCTCCTGAATGGGTGTGCCAACACTATTGCAAGAGATAAAGTCGTCACAAAAGAACACAATAACTCAAGAGACTGGGGTTTGGAAAAGAGAAAGGGAGAGATTTATTTCAGGTGCAGGCAGCCATGGGAGGTGGCAGGCTCAAGCCTTAATAACTGACCTCTTTGCTTGCAAGATAGACATCTAGAGTTTTTTAGAAGTTCAGTGGGGTACATGCAAGAGAGCAGGCAGAAAATACGTGATCATGGGTGGGGACTGGTATGTGTTCAGCCCATGATGATGGGCAGGGAAGGAGATGTATGGGATGTGGTCTTCTAGGCATTCTGTTGCTATCAGGGCTTTTCTGGTCTGGGGGTTGGAATGTTCTGGTCATTGCAAAACATTTTATTAAATGCCTCAAGAAAATGCAATAGGAAGTGAACACAATGGGTTTTAGCTAGAGCATGAGTTAAGCACTGTTGTCTATTTCTTTCTTTTTCTTTTAAAGATTTTTTTTACCCATTTGAGGTGGGGAGGGGCAGTGGGAGAGGGAGAGAGAATCTTAAGCAGCCTCCCTGCTGAGTAGGGAGTCCAAGGCTGGGCTCTATCCCATGACTATGGCCTGAGCCAAAATCAAGGGTTGGACACTCAATGGACTGAGCCACCCAGGCACTTCTGTCTTGTCTATTTCTGGTTTTAACTATTGGGGTCTATAGTTGAGCTAGAAGGCTCCCTGACACTTGCAGTTGCATTTGGTACACCCTAATGGCATGATTGCACAGTGTGCCTGGCTCTGTGCTTGGCATCTTATTCACTCTTCATAAGAACCCTAGGAAATACATTGTGTTATTCATTTTGGAGAAAAGAGAAAACTGAGGCTAAGGGAGGTTCTGTGACTTGCATTAACCCATAGCAGCAGAATTCAGATTCAAACAGAGGTATGACTACCTGTATTTTCCCACAATGTCCCCTTCAAACCTTACATCCATCCAATCAACTACAGAGAAGCCACATGGTTGGAACAACTAAATAATTGATTTAGTTTCAATAAACCATAGTCTTACCAAGTAAATGAAGGGCAGAAAACACATATATGGAGATGAATGAGTGAGATTCCTGGGAACCTTTCAGAAAAACAAGACAGCATTTTAGTCATAGAACACTTTTCAAAAAAAAGAAGAAAACCTTCTTTGTTAAAAAACACTTCAAGCATCAGTTAATGTTGCAAGACAAGCAAAATCTGGATGAATCCTCTGTTATTACAATTACAGAATCAAAATATTTAGAAGGAAAAGATCCTCAAAGATTTATTGTCCTCAGATTTATTCTAAGTTATTCATTTAACCAAGGAGAAAATAGAAGTCCAGGGACATTACTAATTTTATTTCAATTATCACATAAGATTCTTACACTTAGAATCTTCATCATAATTTGCTTAATTAATGAACAAGTAAATTTTTAATCTATTTTTCAAATCTTTACCTCTTACTCCATATTCATCATGAGCCCAAATAATTATACTGGTCTGGAATGGAGCTGCTCTATCCTCTTGAGTGTAGGTGCTAATGAAAGCTAATTATTAATGGTACAAAGGCCAACAGGCACTTGCTTACTGGGGAGATTTCAAGGGCTTCAAAGTAAATACCTAAGTAGCTATTGTAACTCGAAGTCCCTGAAAATCCAAATAAGTTTCTTGCTACCTTCAAATTGGTGGTGGGCACAGTATATGGAGAAAAGGAAAGAACGAAAATTGAAAGTAGGAGATCTGGACTATTCTATCACTAAGTAGTTATGACATATTAGATGGAACCTTACTGTGAAGGCACTGGGCCAAAGGATCCCTCCTAGCTTTAATATTTTATAATCACTGTAGGAGATGACAGATACCAACTAAATCATACGCTCCCCTCTGGAGTTTGTAGAACTGTTGCTGGCTTTTAAAAAAGAGATTAGAAATTTTTCAAATGCCTTGAGGGTATAGGTTCCCAAAGACTTAGATTTCCTGAGGGAGATATTTTATTTTTTTAAATATGTCAACATATTTTATCTCTCTAGGCAAAGTATACTTCTTTCAATTTGTCAGGATTAGAAATAAATCCTGCGGGTACCACTAGGCAGAAGTAGGCTGGAAGAAAAACAATGAAAAACAAAGAAAAACAATACTTACTTTGTCTCCATGAAACTTTCCACCTATGATAAAAAGAGCCAGCTTTCTGCATATCCTCTTTAATTAAATGGAGGGTGAAGACCACATTTAATCTTATGCTCCACTGCAGGTGATGAGCAATTAAAAACTCTTTTCAAAGGTGGAGTTTATCTTGAACTAATTTTAGAGGATGATCAAAAAAGCAAAGAACAAGTGCAGAGCATTTGACTTTTCATCCCTCTGTTTAGAAAGGGTCTGACCTAATGAAGAAGCCACTGGGGCAAGGAACTGGTTCATTCATTCATCCAATATATATTTTCTAGTTAAGTGCCAGGCACTATGATAAATGCCAGAAGCACACAGATAGACAAGATTCCTGCGGTCCAGGGGCTCATCATCTAGTTAATGTCAGAGATTCACATGTAAGCAGAAAATTACAACAATGCCCAGTATTTTAAAATGGAAGAAGCGCAATGTGCTATATGGAATATATAAGGGGACAGTCTTAACTCTGAACAGGAAGGTGAGGAGAACTTCATGGAAAAGATGACTTTGCACTAGGTCTTCTTCTTCTTTTTTTTTTTTGTAAAGATTTTATTTATTTGAGAGCAAGAATGAGAGAGAGAGAGAGCATGAGAGGGGGGAGGGTCAGAGGGAGAAGCAGACTCCCTGCTGAGCAGGGAGCCTGCCCAATGTGGGACTCCATCCCGGGACTCCAGGATCATGACCCGAGCCGAAGGCAGTCGCTTAACCGACTGAGCCATCCAGGCACCCTGACTTTGCACTAGGTCTTGACAGATGAGAAGGACACATGGAAATAGCATGTGCAAAGGCACAGAAGCAGAGAAAGGAAGGGAGAGGGAAGGAAGGAAAAAAAGGAAAGGTATTATAAAAAAATTTTAAATTAATTTCCCCAATCTAATGTGTGTGAACTAGGATCTTATTTTCATTGTCATTTCCCTAATTGCTTGTGAGGTTGAACATATTTTCACACACTCATTCATCAGTCAGACTTTCTCTTAAGCAAAGCGACTATCTTCTTTGCCTATTTTAGTAGGGCAGTTTTGCTTTCCTTTATGAATGTATATGAATTCTTTATCCATGCTAATTCTGTGTTAGTCGTAAGTGCTACAAATATTCTTCCCAGCTTTTCCTATTATTTTAAAAAATGATATCATTTGTCATAGTCAAGTGATTTTATCTTAATTTAAATTTGATGTTATTTTAATATAGACAAACTCACCAATCTTCTTCATGGTTTGTGCTTTTCAGAAACCCTCTCCTAATCCTTCCCTATTTTCTACTAAAAGCTGTAAAGTTTTGCTTTTCATAGTTTAAATCTAAATCCTCGTGAAATAGATTTTGTGCATGAGGTAGTTCTGACTTTATTTTCTCTTTCCATGTGGATAATCAACTGTCCCGGCATCATTTATCGAATAACATATCCTTCCCCAGTCTTTGTAGTGTCAACTGTTGCGGCTAGTATTTCCTGGAAAACAGATGGAGCAGAGAATCCCACGGAGAAGGTTTAGTGGAGAGTGCTTTCTAGAACAACGCTGAGAGAGTGAGGCAGATAGGACCGGGCAGGAGATGCAGCCGCAAACAGAGGCCTCAGCTGATCACACATTGGGTTCTGAAGCCGGGGTGGTCCCTCAGAGTTGTCCTGCACAAGGCGACAGACGGGTCACTGGGTGGGGCTGCCCCTGAGGAGTGGGCAGAGGCTCGGGCAAGGCAGCTCCCTTGGATAAAGGTCAGGCCTGGGGAGCAGCTCAGCTGGAAGCCATCAGCCAGCAACACTCCCAGCAGCTAAGAAAACTAGGGTCTTGACTCAGATAGGGGGATCTGGGTGACCCACAAAGTACCCACTACACGGCCTCTGTCACATGTCCTGTTTCTAATTTTATTAGCTACTATTCCTTTGGACTCCTTTTCCTATGGTATAATTTCCAGATAGGTCTCCTTCCTGTCCCCTGCATGTAATGTAATTTGTCAATGAGCCCTCTTCAAATACATACTTATGACTACACCAAAAACTCCAGATTTGTCAGACTATATGCAGTACAGTGACACATTTTCTGCCTTGATATAAATATCTATTACTAAAGTAGCCTCGCTTTTTGCGTGAATCGGCCACATGACCCAACTAGCTCAGAATCAATATGTCGTCAACTAAAGCTGAAACATAAATCTCTTGGGTCCTTTACTTGTAGGTACATATTTTAATCTAACTGCAGGATGTTTTCAGTATCCTCTTGACTTCAAGCTTTTTACATTTAGCTTAGGAAGAATTTAACAGGCTTTAATTCTGTCATCTAACACCTCTTTCCATTTCAGTTTTTCTCCGAAGTTGGTTATGAATGCCAACAAGATATTGAAAAGAAAAGATCCAAAGAGGACAGGGGGCAGGGATGAGTCTTGGGACATGCCAGCAATACCTTGCTACAGTTCCACACAAGTCCATTAATCAACTGTTCGCCTGGCTGCAGACCCAGCATGTTTTAATACAGTGCTTTTCTTCCTAGTCGCCTGGGGCAGGAAGCTTCAAGTAATCCTTGACTCTTTTTTCTCTCTCAACTGAAAACCCAATCAGAGCCGTCTAGCTTTGAGTCCACAGTGATTTGGAATCTATCCCTTGTTACCACCAATACCAACATCATCACAGACCTGTTTGATTCTTACCTCTGTTTTGAACTCATCACATTCTCATTCTTGCCAAACCTACTTGCTTTTTGAGGCTGCCATCTGTAATCACGGAAAGAGTGTTATAATTAACCCGTTGTTAAGTGTAGGAGTTGGAAAAGTAGTATCTTACTCCCAGACACATAGCTAGTGACTGACAGTAGCAGGGTATGAATTTGCGTTTCCTGATTTCAAGGCAGGGGCTTCTTCCCCAATCCAGCTCAACGAAATGGTTGTGTAAAGAATGGTCTGTTTCACATGAAAAGGAAAAAAAAGCATCAAAAGTCAGGTGAGTTCTGAAAGGGCAGGCTCCATATCTCTGAAAGGAAAACACTGCCCAAAGGACACAAAGAAGTGATTTTGGGGACGCCTGGGTGGCACAGTCAGTTGCGCGTTGGACTCTTGGTTTGAGCTCAGGTCGTGATCTCAGGGTCCTGGGATCCAGCCCTGTGTTGGGCTCCACGGTGAGCGCGGAGTCTACTTGAGTTTCTCTCTCTCTCCCTCGTCCTCTGCCCCTCCTCCCTCTGTGCCCTCTCTCTCTCATAAATAAATAAATAAATAAATAAATAAATAAATAAATAAATAAATAAATTTTAAAAAACTGATCTTTCCCCAATAACAGAGGCTAACATCTGACAAATTCTGCAGCAAAGAGGCAAATGCTTTCTTGACTCAGGCTCTTTGTGAGATTAATCATACATTATCATATGATTTTCCAAGACACTTGCTCTTAAAGGAATTAGAAAGATGATGACAAAATAGTAGTGCTGCTCTTTAGAATAAGGCTGCAGATGTGTGATTGTAATATCTTAATTACTTAGTAGATGGAACCCTGTAACTCCACCAATATTTGCTGAGAACATAAAACTGGTTATAAAAGCTACATCCTGAAAGCTTAATGGATGCTTAAATACAATTTGGAGAAGTAGCCTCTTGGAACACATGGCAGCAGTAGGCGCTTGGCAGGCATTGACAGAATTTGAAGATGTGTGTATTGAGGCCAGAATGGTTAATATTATGATTAATGGTAAAAAAAAAAGTTGTGATCACAGCAACAAATGTCAAACAGGAAAATATTCAAGAACAGCATTCTGCCTTCCTGTATTAAAGCAATGCCCAAGAATTGGCTGGCAGAAGACTAACAAGAAAACTTTAAAACTTGCTCATGTGTACAAGCATATAGTTCCCTATATCTGATAAGTTCTATAATATTCAAAATCATTACAAAAATGACTAAGTGGAAATTCAATTATTTCTTAAAGATAATTCACCTATATCATTTCCCTCTAATAAAATATTTGCACTTAAAAGATTCTGAATTCATTTAACATAGCTATACAATTGTATAATTGTTTACGTTTTCAATCTTGGTTTCCATGAAAGAGGTTAAGCACAGACAGCTCGTCCCCTACCCCCAGAATTTCTGATTCAGTAGATCCAGGGGATGGGGCCTGAAAAACAGCATTTTAGCAAGTCTCTAGTTTTGGCTAATAATGGTGCTTGTCCAGGGGCCACACTTTGAAAACCACTGTTCTGTACCACCCTGACCCTCCCACTGGTTCCTATAATCACGTATCATTTGGTCATTGGTGAATCTTTGTGCACAAAAAATAAAAATTCATTCAACAATTAGTTACTGAGCCAGCATTTATATAACATATGCTGTAACTATATCAGATGTAATACTATATATTAGAGATACAAAGATGAATAGAGCTTAGTATCTGCATCCATGGACTTTATATTCTAGACAGACATGTAAACAAATAGTCATGATACAATATGACGAACATCATGTGTAAAGCTCCCTGAGAGTAGAATGGAAGTGTTCATTCCACAATGAGGGGAATCAAAAGGCTTTATGATGATGGAGATAACACTTAGGACTTTTTAAAAAACTGTTTATTTTGAAATAATTTTAGATTTAGAGAAAAGCTAAAAAATAGAGTTACCCTAAATACCCTAAGCTCAGCTTCCCAACATTACACAGATGACATTTTGCACACACAAGGTTAGGATGGATTTTGAAGGGGGCATAGGAATTTATCAGGGTATCCCCTGTAGAGAAATAATATATGAATAAAACCACTGAGACAGGATATACTAATAACAATATCTAAATATTTTTGGAGAATTAGGTGTTACACATTGTGCCACACCCTTTAAGTATTTTTATCACGTATTCCTTACAAAAACTGCTAAGTAGTTAATATACTACCTACTATATGGATACTACTATCACTCCCCTTTTGGTGAGGAAATTGAGGTGGGTGCTAATCTTCTAGTAGGTAGCAGAACTGGAATTTGACAATAAAACGTCGCAACTTCGGCACACACATTCTTAACCAGTATAGTATGATTCAGAAATGGAGAAGTTTATTGTGTATTCAGATCAGGTTAGGGATCAGATTAGGGAAAGTTGTAGGGACAGGGTTCTGATAGTGGAAGCAGAAGACAAGACCAGAAAGGGAATGGAAAATGCTAGACAATGGAGGGATACTATGGTAGGCAGAATTCTAAAACAGTCTCCTAGGATGGATGGGGGAAAAAATAAAATAAAATAAATAAAATAAGTCTCCTAGATTCCTGTCCCCTGGAGGACATGCCTAGAATAATCCCTGCTCCTTAGGTAAGGAGGGTAGACCCTAGTGAAGACGATAGCATATCACTTTCATGTTTCAGTTAAGGCTGCACTGGTTTGGGGCCTCAAATTCTCAGGCCATTTTCCAAGTCTGCCTATTCCTTTCCTGGCCTTGACTTCTGCTTTCACTCTTAGAACCCTGTCCCATAGCCCATTCTTTAAGGATCCTGCTCTGCTAGGTAATAACGGAAGCTTTATGAGGAAATTAACATGACTTAGTTTGTGCGTAGCTTTTGGAAATCAATCACATAGCCTCAGCTTATACTGGTATTATACACAACTATTCCAGCAATAGTGCTTTCTTTTGCACAGAAGGCAAATTTCAATGGTGGGCATCAGGTACCGAGCAAATGGGCCATGCAGGAGCCCCTGAATCACAGCCTATAAGAGTTATAAGCACCTGCCAAGCTGTCTATTTCACCAACATGTTGGGTCATAAAGTATACATTGGTGCAAATAGGCTGGGCTTTGTCCATGCATAACGCAACATGGTTAATCTGTGACCAACAAAACACAGGAAACAGGAAGCTGCCTCTGGTTTCCATTTCAAGTTTGATCACTTGACTACCCCTCAGTGACTGGCTTTGAGAATTAAGTTGAATCTCATTTTAAGATTTAAAAAGGTCTGTTCTGGTAAAATCAATCATGTTGTAAAGTTATTCCAATTAAAAGAACAGTTTCTTTGTTCAAAAAAACATTTGGCTTTGAGGACCCATATTCCATTTAATTTCATTCCTATCCTCTGGGTACATTCAGATTCCTAAGCCTATGCAGAGATTAATAGCTTAAAGCTTGCTTTAAAAATAAAGCATCATGGGGCGCCTGGGTGGCTCAGTCGTTAGGCATCTGCCTTCAGCTCAGGTCATGATCCCAGGGTCCTGGGATCGAGCCCCACATCGGGCTCCCTGCTCTGTGGAAAGCCTGCTTCTCCCTCTCCCACTCCCCCTGCTTGTGTTCCCTCTCTCGCTGTGTCTCTCTCTGTCACATAAATAAATAAAATCTTTTTTAAAAAAAATAAAGCATCATCTACCAAAATAATATAATAGTAATCACATAATATGGCATGAAACCATTTTCATTCTGTTTAACATAAGACAAATGGGGAAAATTTGCCCCTGTTACCAGTTTGCAAACCATGTTTTCTCATCATTCACCCACCCATTCACTCACTCATTCATTCATTCATTCAACAAAAACATTCACTGAATACATGCCATGTGTCAGTTACTGAATCTGATTCCAGGTAAGTAATGATGAATGTGACACCATTCCTGTCTTTGGGAGGACTTTTTTTTTTTTTAAATAAAAATAAGGACACATCTGATTCAATTCTGATGTGTTCTATCACAAGCAGAAACAGGCTCCAAATGAAGATGATGAGACACCAAGAGCTCGGCTGGAACAAACCCACTTCACTCTGCTGTATGGCATACCATTTGAAGGAATATTCTGTTTAATACCATTCTGTTTAACTACTCCTAGGCCAATCTGTCACTCCCAGTTACTGCCCCATCACCTGTAAATTGGAGGGCTGTTTTTAATTAAAGTCAACAGCCACAAAAATTTAATTAGGCCAATACATATTGACTATTTTGTGACATACTGTTCAAGAAACTGCAAATCATCCATCCAAAGTATAAGATAGGGCTCTACATCTAAAAGCTTCATGAGGACTCAAGACTGACATACAAAACAATGAGGGAATATTATTAAAATATAAATAGAATAAAATATATTAAAATACAAAGGTATTAAAATTTTAATAATTAAAATTATTATTATAATACATACTAACATAAGAAGATCAAATAATAGAGATCCAAAAAGGACAAAAACATGATATGGAAATCAGAAAAGACAAGATAACTATTAGTTGTAGAAACTAAAAAAGCTTTGTGAAGGAAGATAGGATGTTAGGTGGTTCAGAAATAAGTGGTAAGAAGAAAGGGGACTTTTGTTTTTCTTTTCTTTTGCTATAACATTCTTTAATTTATGATTTCATATTGGAATGACATTAGCATTAGAAATGCAATTCCGATTTCTTTGTTAATTAATGTAAAATTAAAATTCCCCAGATTAAATTTTAAAACTATCAGGTGAACCAGTAGTAAGCTACACTCCATGGAGAGTGCATCAGAGGTATCGTATATGATCCAGTGACACCTTCAAGTTTTCAAAAATGAGGTGGAAAATCCAAAATTAATCCAAAAAAAACAATAAGAGACCATTAAAGATGTAAGTGACTTAGGGGCGCCTGGGTGGCTCAGTTGTTAGGCGTCTGCCTTCGGCTCAGGTCATGATCCCAGGGTCCTGGGATCGAGCCCCGCATCCAGCTCCCTGCTTGGCAGGAAGCCTGCTTCTCCCTCTCCCACTCCCCCTGCTTGTGTTCTCTCTCTCGCTATATCTCTCTTTGTCAAATAAATAAAATCTTAAAAAAAAAAAAAAGATGTAAGTGACTTAAAAAACAGAAGTGACTGAAAAAAACAGAAGCAACTGAAAAAACAAGCAAATGTAGAAGCTTTAATTAAGAGCAAATCAAGAAATCTACATAGGATAACTAGCTGTGAATTATTATTTGTAGCCTCACTTCATCACTGGAAAACACCAAAAAGAGTAGATTATTAAAATCATTTCTGCTGGAGCACCTGGGTGGCTCAGTCATTGGGCATCTGCCTTCAGCTCAGGTCATGATCCCAATGTCCTGGGATCAAGCCCCACATGGGGCTCCCTGCTCAGTGGGAAGACTGTTTCTCCCTCTCCCTCTTCCCCTACCCCCTGCTTGTTGTGCTCTCTCTTGCTCTCTCTCTCTCTCTCAAATAAATAAAATCTTAAAAAAAATAAAATAAAATCATTTCTGACTCTTTGAGCCAACAATGATGTGTAATTGTAATAAGCTGATGTTTTCTAATGTTTTATGAAGTATTTTCATCGACATCCTTTCATTTGATTCTCAAAAGAACCCTATGGTTTGATATTATTCCTTCCAGTAAATGCAGTCAGGGGAGTAACAACAGGGTGCCAAATCAGGATTTCTCTGGCTTTACCGATTTTGGTGCTCCCCTCGCCCAGTCCATAATTTCTCCTAATCATTCTAGAAATCACACATGCTCACGGATGCGGTCCTACCCATCGTCCCCGCTGTCCCCTCTTGTCTGGCTGCTTCAGCTGCCTCTTGACATGGTTAGAATTGTCACCAGGGCTGCTGCAGCTAACGTGCCAGAGGTGCTGGCCAAGGCACTACTGCTGACGTCCCCCACTTCTCTGTACCTAAGGATGAGCTAAAATCTGGTTCATTCCACCGTGCTCCCTGTCTCGCCGTGCTCCAACAGCACCTGGAGTTGGGACTCTTCGTCCACATGTTTGTTACACTCTATTAACGCAGACCCTGCCTTCAATATCTTAATAACATTTTATTTTATTTTATTTTATTTTATTTTATTTAAATTGTATTTATTTATTTGACAGAGAGAGAGACACACAGCGAGAGAGGGAACACAAGCAGGGGAAGTGGGAGAGGGAGAAGCAGGCTGCCCGGGGAGCAGGGAGCCCAATGAGGGGCTCGAGCCCAGGACCCTGACACGATGATCTGAGCCGAAGGCAGATGCTTAACAATTGAGCCACCCAGGCGCCCCATCTTAAGAACATTTTAGTAAAATTTCTCTTTAAATTTTCACATGGCTTATTTGGTGCAGTTCCCTCTCCCTATGACCCAGGTGTGAGTCCAGGGGGCGGGGTCAGCAGAGAATCTGGAGGAGGAGAGATAGAGATACGCTAGTGTCAGTGTTGTCCCTCCCCCTCGCCCCTCTCATGAGCCTCAAATCCTGCTTTCCTTCGGATGAGCCCCGCCTGTGACCATCCTTGGAGCTCTCAAGCAAAAGTCTCTTGACAGCTCTAACCATCTAATTATCCAGACAAGCCTAGACCTATGTCTGAATCCTAGGGAGACCACGCTTAGGCTCAAGCTGCACATGTTATTTACTCCCTCTGCAATTCCTCGGGGCTAACCTGGAAACCAACAGCTTTAATCAACTACAAGAGTATTTTTGGGTTCTCCCTCCAAATGCAAAATTCAACCTCAAAACTTTAACTTGGATTTGAAACGAACAAGCAAAAAATCTGTATCATAACATTTTAGGAAAAATATGTGACACCTGGATGATCCAACTTACTGCCTTTTCCTGGATAAAATTGTGTTACATGAATCACAAAAATCTGAATCTCAAGTTCTAAAGCCTCCCACTCACTTGCTTAGCATGAAGTCCAGTTTTTTCTCAGGTTCTTCCTCCCCAGCTCTGTCCTCCCGGGGTCCCACAAGGTTTCCATGCTCAGGGGCCTGGCTGCCATCAACACCCTCTGCTCTGTTGCTCTATCACTCTGTGCCCTTGGGTTCCTAACAACCTCTATCCTAGACTACTGAAGCTGGCTCGCTAAGAAAGTTCCTGCCTCTCCACATGCACCCCAATGTTCATAGCAGCAATGTCCACAATGGCCAAACTGTGGAAGGAGCTGAGATGTCCATCAACAGATGAATGGATAAAGAAGATGTGGTTCATATATGTAATGGAATACTATCCAGCCATCAGAAAGAATGAAATCTTACCATTTGCATCGACATGGATGGAACTGGACGTGTTATGCTGAGTGAAATAAGTCAAGCAGAGAAAGACAATTATTATACAGTTTCACTCATATGTGGAACATAAGAAACAACAGAGAGGATCATAGGGGAAGGGAGGGAAAACTGGGAAGAAATCAGAGAGGGAGATAAACCCTGAGAGACTCTTAACTCTAGGAAACAAACTGAGGGTTGCTGGAGGGGAGGTGGGTGGGGGGATGGGGTAACTGGGTGATGGGCATTAAGGAGGGCATGTAATGTGATGAGCAGTGGGTGTTTTATACAACTGATGAATTATTGAACTCTACATCTGAAACTAATGATGTACTATATGTTGGCTAATTGAATTTAAATTTAAAAAAAGAAAGAAAGAGGGGTGCCTGGGTGGCTCAGTCGTTGAGTGTCTGCCTTTGGCTCAGGTCATGATCCCAGGATCCTTGGATTGAGCCCCACATCGGGCTCCCTGTTCAGTGAGAAGCCTGCTTCTCCCTCTCCCACTCCCCCTACTTGTGTTCCCTCTCTCACTGTCAAATAAATAAATAAAATCTAAAAGGAAGAAAGGAAGAAAGGAAGGAAGGAAGGAAGGAAGGAAGGAAGGAAGGAAGGAAGGAAGGGGGGAAGGAAGGGAAGTTCCTGCCTCTCTTGAACAGCTCCTCTATACTGTAAGACTCTCGGGCTTCTGATGACAAAGTTTTTCCTTCCCTTCATGCCAGAGCCCCTTCCCCGTAGTGTCCAGGGGCACTCATAGGAAGATGAGGAAACATCTGTGCACAGACTTTTGGCCCAGACTTATTCCCTTCATGATACTTCTCCTACCACTGTCCATCATTCTTCCCTATTGTTCAACATCCTTTAAGGACCCCAGAGTCCTTCTACATCCTATACACACCTGAAACCCAATTCTTTTTTTTTTTTTTTAAGATTTATTTATTTATTTGTCAGAGAGAGAGAGAGCACGTGCACACAAACAGGGGGAGTGGCAGGCAGAGGGAGAAGCAGGCTTCCCACCAAGCAAGGAGCCCAACATGGGACTTGATCCCAGGACCCTGGGATCATGACCTGAGGCAAAGGCAGATGATTAACCGACTGAGCCACCGAGGCGCTCCCTGAATCCCAATTCTAACCTAGTTTCAAGGTCTTTCCTATAAGCTCTGGGCCATCTAGAAAGCATCTGGTTCAATGTACTGGAACAATCCATGACTGTGGAAAAAACTCCTAGGGCCTCCTGTTAAGAGTCCAGAAACTCTATAACATGCCCTGGCAGGGGGCTGAGCTATGTGGGCACACAGAGAAACTCTAGGGGGATGGTATGGCCTAATATCACAGCCCGGAGGCCCCCCAAATTTACTAAGTAACATGGGTTGATTTGTGTTTAAGAACTATCTAACAGGAGTTATGGTCCTTGTAAGTGATCAGAAAGTAGATAAAATAAAATAAGAAGTAGCATACGCAATAAGGCAGTAGCAAACATTTCCCTGATGAGAGCTATCAAGAGGAAGAAAGTAGGCCCAGGGCTTATCTACTGTTTCCAAAAAGCAACCTCTCCCAGAAGAATCCATGAGGAATAAAACAAAACGTATGCCTTCAAAATCAGTACTTTGCTTTATCAATTTGATAAAATGATAGAATGACCACATTAAAAGCTTATTTTTTTATGCCCCAACCAATAATGCTATGAGGCAGAAGGTGAAAAAATATGTATCTATTTATTTAAAAAATTGTTTTCTCTTTGAGATTTTTCAGCAGCTATGACTTGTAATCACAGTGTTACTTCTGTTATTTCTATATATCTTTAGAATTACTTTAGACCAATGTGTGTAACCTGGGATTGCAGATTGCCACCCTCACTTAAAATCTTGGGCTCCGAACCCAAGAATAGAAAAGAAACAAGTGAAAAACAATTCAATTGAAGGTGTGATCCTCAAAGCACAATTGGATATTGATCTGGGAAAAAATTCACATACATAGAGCTGGCTCCGGATTTGAAAACATCAGATTTTGGTCACGATCTTGGCTTTTGAAATGTATTATCTTTTGAAAAACGGAATTTGAATGCGAGAAACACCCATCATTTATTCTACATGGAAACTGACTTCAAAATACAAATTGTTCATTGGTAGAAAATCTATTTCATATTTCATATGCTAATTAGCTATTCTTATTTTGCAGTGATTGAGAAAGATATTTTTAAATTCTTTTTGTGTTTTTCACAAAAAGCAACTGAACACAATGTGATAGCAATCACAGTTAAATAGAAGAGCTTTGTTTTTAAAAACCAGCTAATTTTTTCTAAATCCGTGGAATGAAAACTGTATCGCAAGATCTTCCAATTCTTTTACTTCCTCTGTTTTTGAACTTTTAACAATAAGAGACAGTCAATCCACTTAAATTTAAAGGCATAAAGGTCACATGACAAAGAAATGAAAGGGTGCAATTATCGTTTATTACCAAGACAACCACTGTTCTGTAGCAAAACAGCCACCATACATTCTTCTTTGCCTTGTTGCTCATTTAACATACCATTCTGTCTTCCTACATTTCTTGGTTTTCCCCCTATCTGCTTCATCTTGTCTTCCATTTGCCCCTCCAGATCCACTCTCCACCATTCTCCACCCTGCCCTTGGCCCTGGAAGGCCAACCTTGAAGACCACATCTGCCGGCTTCCTTACAACCCTGTGGTTGGTTCAGTTAGAGGTTTCCAGGCAGAAGATCAAAGGAGAGAGAGGCCAGGATCTTCAGTCCCACGAGCTCGGCCACAGGCCACCGGCCATGACTCTGCCATGTGGCCCTCTCCGTGAAGCTCACCTGTCTGGATTCCAGTGACCACTGCTTCCCCTGTTCCTTCAGGCTGAGGGGTGTCTATTCTCTGTCAGGACCTTGTCTACCAGGAGCCTTTATAAAGCTCCTTCTTCTCTTGGTTTCTGGTTAATGGTCTATCCTCACCCAAGCCTCCCTGCCTGACTAGTTCTCTCTGGGCTCTGCTTTCCCAGCTCTCTAGCAAACTGCATTTCCCTGCCTAACAGTACAGTCTCAGAGCCGAGCTTCTCACCCTGTTAAAGGACATGGGGAAAACACAGGAAAGTGCAGTTTAACTGTAATCCCACCACACACACTAAACGCTCTAGGTGCCTTGTTTTTTTACTTAAAAAGTCATTAAATCACTCATTAAAAGGAGGTGGGGATATGGATGAAATAGGTGAAGGGGATTAAGAGACACAAACTTCCAGTGACAACATAAATAAGCATGGGGATAAAAAGTACAGCATAGGGGATATGGCCAATAATACTATAATAATGTTGTAGGGCAGTGGATGGTAACTTACTTATCCTGGTGAGCAGTGCATAATGTCTAGAATTGTCAAATCACTGTGTTATACACCTGAAACTAATATAACATTTATGTCAACTATACTTCAATAAATAAGGGATAACCATTAAAAAAAAGTAGTTAAATCCCTCTTAAAAATCATAAAAGTGACACATTTACTGCAACCAGTGACATATTATAAAAATATATAAAGAGAAGAAGTTAACGCTCTTCCCCAGTGCTTCTGGATTCTTCCCCTTCACCTCATTCCCCACCTTCACCCTGCTTTGCCCACAGATAAAGAATGTGAACAGACTGGTCAGTCTTTTTCTACACCTGTCTCCATGATATTCAAGCCCATACCAAACATACATATACTCATATATGAAGAGGGGTGATACCTGTCTCGCAAAAACTGCAAGCATGCTATCCATCACCTTGCCACTTGCTAAGTACAGATCTAGTTCAATACTTTGAACGGCCTCATAGTATTATACAGTAGAAATGTACTATAATTTATTTAACCATTTCTCTACTGATGGACATCCGAATTTTTTCAGCTATTTTTGCCACTAGAAACAATGCTACAGTAAACACTGCAGGGTTGCTAGGTCAAAGTTACATATAGTTTCAATCGCCACCCCCTTACTTTCTTAAAAGTATATGACAATGTATTTCTTAATTTAATTCTTACATTTGTTTTATATGGGTATGATATGGTTTATGCAATTGTTGAATCTTATTTTCTCTCTTAACAGGAATTACAGAGAATTTTCTTTTTTTTTTTTTAAAGATTTTATTTATTTATGTGACAGAGAGAGACACAGCGAGAGAGGGAACACAAGCAGGGGGAGTGGGAGAGGGAGAAGCAGGCTTCCCGCGGAGCAGGGAGCCCAATGCGGGGCTCGATTCCAGGACCCTGGGATCATGAACTGAGCCGAAGGCAGATGCTTAACCGACCGAGCCACCCAGGCGTCCTGACCACATATTTTTTAAGTAGGCTCCACACCCAAGTGGGGCTTGAACTCATGACCCTGAGATCAAGAGCACATGCTCTACTGACTGAGCCACCCAGGCATCCCTACAGAGAACTTTCTATGTACTATATACTTTCTGTAGTAATCTTAAATGGTTGCATATGTCCATTTTGCTATGAAGTTCCTTTAAATTTTTACTGGACTTGTATCAAACCTCAGTATTACTGTAGGAAGAACTTCTATCCACTCCCTGTAATATATGATCAGAGGAATGAAAGTTTTGACAGTTGCATCAGATATTAAAAAAACCGATTCCAAGTGTGTGTCTCAACTCTTAATCGGTTGACATGAACTACATCTTCTGATGGCCCTTCCAATTGATCAAGTGACTCATAATATCAAGAAGAACTACGCCTGGGGCATCTGCTTCCACCACCGCCTCAGTGACTTCAATCAGAGGACAAAGATCATGAGATTGCTGAGGAGCACACAGAAACACTGGGCATTTTCCTAAGTTTGGTGAGCCAGATTCCATGTGATTCTTCTGGCATTAAAAGGGTCTATTTCAGATCAAAGGTAAAAAGAAAGCCATCAAAACAGGAAAGAATCTCAGCCCCGAGGATATCGCTGTGCAGGTTTGCACCACCAGAGTCCCTTGGTCTGAGAAAATACCACATTCCACAAAGGCTTGGGAACATTCTACAGTAGTTTCCATCCCCAAATAAAATACTATAAAACCAATTCCAAAGGCGGGGGGAGAAGATGGTGTGTGCTGGGGGTGGGGGGGTGGGCGTGGGCATGAGAAGACAAATCTGTCCATCATTCACTGTTAGTATATTCTCTGTTTGATCATATCACCATCAGACAAGAAATTCGTTTGTGTAGCCCTTGGAATGAAGAGTTAAGAAAATTTCAAAGCCAATAGGAGGTGGACCAATAGCCTCTATGATACCTTTATGCTATTTCCTGGGCGGATGGATGGTTAATACTGGCTTTAACTCTTTGTCCTGTGAGAAGGAGAAGTGGATTTCATTCTTTCCTGGGAATTACTACACACCCATAACACTAAAGAGTCTTCCAACTGGAAACAGATCTGATTACTTTTGCCAGACTTAATCTCTTACTTGAGCAGTTAATGAGAGCTTTCAATAATCTTAATCACATCACTTCAATAAAATACCTCGATGTTATTTCCACAGGAAATAAATGTCCACAGACCATAAACCCAACCTGGTTGATAGCTAACATGGGAGAGAGGTGGGAGTTGGATCCAGATAAAGGGCCACTGTGCAGTGACAGTCAATGAATTATGCCCCTCTACCCCCTCCACCCACCATCAGGGCTGCTGGGGACTCTCTGAGGCCTCTGCCGGGAAGGGGTGAGAAGGGAAATGAAGTGAAAGACAGGCAGCTAGAAGCACGAAAATTCTCCCATACATATGGACCCACCAGTGGCAGGAAGTCCCTGAAGGATCCGGAATATGAAGAGAACTCATGACCACGGAAAAGGGGAAGAAGGGGGGAAAAGAACACAGGAACACAGGATATAAAAATCAAGACCCACTATCTGAAGAACTCCCTCCCTTTATGCTTTTCAGAGGGACAGTAACAAGAGACAATGTTTGGATGTTCTGGAGGAAGGTACCAGCAACAGAGAAGTCACCCACACCAGAAGAAAAAGTCTCTCCCACTCCTTTTCTCCTCCTTTCCAATTCCTTCTTTTATAAGGTTAGAAGCACACTATCATGATTCTAAGGACTGGCTCCTGAAAGTGCTATGCAGGGCTGGGCCCAAAGGAAGGGGAACGGTTCTGAGCAATTATGTGGAGAGGCCAAGGTAGAGCGTGACCACCCACTGAACTTACTACTCGGTGGGCTCATGGTCAGTCACCATAGAAACTGAATGTCCTCTGTGTGCCTGCCTTGACCCAGATACAATGGAGCTTTTATAATATTTTTTATATAGAAAAAGGGCAGGGTGCCTAGGTGGCTCAGTTGATTAAGCGACCGCTTCCGGCTCAGGTCATGATCCTGGAGTCCTGGGATCGAGTCCCGCATTGGGCTCCCTGCTCATCGGGGAGTCTGCTTCTCCCTTTGACCCTCTCCCCTCTCGTGCTCTCTCTCTCTCTCTCTCAGTCTCTCTCTTAAATAAATAAAATATTAAAAAAAAAAGAAAAAGGGCAACAAAATAAAAAGATAATTTTAAATCAGGAAAAAAACAAGATTTACTGAAGCTCAATGTATTTAATGCCCAGTTTCTGGATGAGGGACACGCACAATCCCAGAAGTTAGTGTGGTTTCTAAAAAAGAACCTTTAGAGTTGAAGCAGCTATTCCACGCCTGAGCCTCCAGAAGTCTCTCATCTAATAACTGCACAGACCTCCCTTTCCAAGAATTCCAATGGCTCCATCATCCATGAGGAGAAAGAATTTTCATCACTAGGGTTCTATGATACATGAAACAAAAGCTGTAATTCTCTGACTTTCCTGGTGAAGCAGATTGGTTATATCATGAAAGTAGCAAGTCTTCTCAAACTAAGATCAATATATTGCAAAAATAAGATCAAAAGTATTTACCACATTTTTAAAGAACCACGCCTGGATCAATGATTTAGAGAAATTTAAAAAATGTCGAGTCAAAATGAACAGAAAGCTGTTGAAATTCCTCTTTCCTAGGTAGAGATTTTTATCTCAGAAATTGAGCATGATGTTTTGTCTAATCTTTAAGAGACTGTATATCATATTACGACCCATTCCCCAGACAAGGCATTGACCACATGCTGTGGGAGTTACCCCAGAAAAGAATCGGTCCCCTGCATAGTGGCATACGAAACCCTGAGCCCCTGGCCACATTGGCCTGGAAAATGTAAGGAATATCGGAGTGGCACCTTTTATACATTACCTTTTTTGGTCTTATTGAATCCACTTTTAGAACCCCCAAATTATTTCCACATAAAATTTTATATCACATTAAACATATAAGCCAAATTGGCTCTTGAGCACCCATAAGTAAAACATGACAGTAAAACAGACCATAAATAAAACAGAATAAACATTACTTCATGCTCATTTGGAAAATAGTCCAAAAAAAGAAAGAAAATCTGAATCGAGTTTCTTCAAGTGAGACTGAGTTCATCCCTCTTCTAGTAAAAAAATAAAGTTCTTGCCATAAAGTAATGACGCTTATAAAAGTGATTATTAAAAAACAAAAATGAAAAACCTCTTACAACAGACAGATGAGCAAAGACACATGGGGCTTTTGCTCTTCTGCTTAGAGAACCCCAACAAACCCGAGCTACTCCAGCAGCATGAACAGCAGAATTTAGGTCAAGGGGCCAATTACCCAGTGTTAGCATCAAAGGCAGAAACAAGTTGCTACTTCTTTCTGCTCATTCCTGTTTCCTTTGAAAATCCTAAGTTAAGCAACCACGGAGGCAGCTTTAGAGTATGCCAAAGTAAAGTATTTTTAAAAGACATTTACCAAGCATTGCTTCTGGAAGCAACTACACCCCTGACCCTATAAGTCAGCACCAGCCTCACCATTGCCACACTCCCCTACACCGCTCCCAGTTTTCTTGCTACAGAGTGAATTGACTAACAGGCCCAAGAATTTGGGGTTCTTTGTTCAGGAGCCAGTCTCTGAACAGCACAAGCAGATTAGTGTTTGTGAGCTGCCCAAGCACAGATGTAAAGTATCTTATACAGGGACTTACCTGGAGGTGACTGGTACTGGGGCCGAGCTGCGGTCTTTCCAGGCCCCAGGCTCTTTTCCAAAGGTTCCCCAGGCACCGACCGAGGTTGGCCTGCTCCAAGGGAGGTCGAGCTGGCTCCTTTGGTCTCCGTGACCTTTGCAGAGGGTGGTGGCTCCAAGGTGTCAGCAGAGGGGGACCCAGAGAAAGTACTGCTTTTTCGGCCAAGAGAGTCATCAGGAGCCACTTCCCACTCAACAGGCAGTGAAGGGAGCTGCAGGGCCCTGTGATGCTGCTCAGGGCCTGGGAGCCTTGGAGAGAGAGGCGAGGGAACAGGTGCCATCCGTTTGTGTGTGCTGGACTGGGAGGCTGAATTATTCAGTAGCATGCTGAGGGCTGCTGGTGCTGGGGGGGACGGCTTCTTCTCATGGCCTCTGGGCTGTGACCAGTCAGGGCCTCCGCTGTGGGGCAGACCCAGAAACGAGGTTTTGTGATCCCTCAGAGGCAGCCCGGTCTTCCTCTTGCCTCTGGCTGCTGGGAGGGCATGGGGGGCTGGTGTGCTTGCAGGGAAGCCCAGCCTTTTCCCCTCAGTGGCTTCATCTAACTTCTCACTCTCTATCACCTTTAGCAGGACCTTGTTCACAGCCCCCTCGGCACTGGCTGGCGTGCGTTCCCTGTCCGACAGCTGCCACGACCTGTCCCCTTGCTGTTCCTGGCCCTGCCACCTGGACCCATGAGTCCCAGCCTCGGCTCCTGGGAGGGTGAGCCAGTCTGCTCTGGGTATAAACTCAGCTCGGGCCGCCGGGCAAATGGCAATGCTTTCCTCACCTTCGGGATGCGTTCTAACTACTCTTTGCACCTGAGTAGACAGATCCTGGACTTTGGCCACCACTTTGGAAATAGGCTTCTTCCTGCATGTACGCTCAGTAGACTTCTCGCTCTGGCCCCTCTCTGCCTCTGGATGCTTCTCAGAGTCCTCATGACTTCCAGATAAACCTGTCTGCGGGCGCACCAGCCTGTGAGGGCCCCTCTCCGGCACGCCAGCATCATCATCTCCTGGCTCTGTGGCGCTGCAGTGAGGGGGCGGCTCTCCTCTTCCAAGCCCGGGGTCCTCACAAGCCCCCCTGAATCTCCCAAAGCTGCGGCTCGTATCCAGTGTCCTGGGGAGCTCTGGGGGGCAGCTCTCTCTCCACTGTAGGGAAGAAATAAATGCCCCACTTGGGAACGAGCTGCCTCTCTCCTCTAGAAGCCAAAGATTAGGCCTTGTTCGAGAAAGAGGAAGAGATTTGCTGGAACAGATCTGGTCCTTCCCCATCTGAGGAGCCGACTGCTGGCCCCCACGCCCTTTTCTTCTTGTCCTCTTCTGTGGAAGCACCTCAAAGCTCCCTCTCCTTCCACCAAACCTCCGAGGCTTTCTGTTCCCATGGGCACTCCTCTTATTGAGACAGCCCACGGGGGGCTCCCCTAGCCAGTCACCAGCACTCTGGAAACAGTCGTCCTCAAGGGCCAGGCTCACGGACAGCTCCGGCAGCTTCCCCTCCTGGTTCCCCATCGTAATCCCCAGGATGTGGTCTGAACTCAGCAGATTGGCCAGAAGTTTCTCCCTCTCTGCTGTGAGTTTGTACAGCTCAGTTAAAATGTCTTTTGTGGGAGTTTGCTTGAAAAATATGTCGCCTGGATGTTCATTTGGCTGCAGGCTGAGGTTGATGACGTCTGACCCCTCCCTGACTTGGTAGCAGTTATGAAACCCTTTATTGGATCTGTCTAGAGTTACAGTGCCCTTGTATGAAAATCCTCTGACTTCCCCCCTTGGAAGATAGAAGCTGATGTAGCAGACTTCAGTAATGGGCTTACGCAATTGGAGGGTGCAGTGAGTGCCTTCCATTATGCCTACCTAATTATTCATGCCTTGGAGATGCTGGTCTGTGGTCAGGCTTCCCAGGCTCCGGTGGTGGGGCATGTGATGATGGCTAGGCAGGGAAAGCAGCTGACAGTCATCTCTAGCAACAAGACCGCCTGGTAGAAGAAGAGGGGAAGAAAGCAGCTTGTCTAACTGAGTGCATAAATCACACACCAACATAAATGAAATCATAGCAATGACTTATCCTTTCTCTCTGCCTGATCTCAACCAACTCAACTCACACCAACCAGAGGCTGATTGCAACTACTTCCCCAGTCCCATCCCCCCACCAGACCGGAGATTTTCTACAGCTGAGAGATGGCAGAGTGCTCTATTTTAGCCCCAAGACAAAAGCTCCTTTTCCCCCACAAGGGAACTCACCATATACCCTAGAGCAGGTCTGTCAACTTCTCTAGGCTTCAGTTTATGTTTTTCTATTAAACACAGCTAATACATCTCTCAGAAATCCCGAAGAAAGGGGACTTTGGGATCCTTAGAAAACATAGCCATTTTAATAACTCATGTTTGGAATATTACTTTGCAAAAACGAGTGAGCTTTTTTACTCTTCAAAAAGCACCTTCTAAGATTTGAGATTAATTTTCTATTTAACTTAAAGCAGTCTTGGGAAAAGGTATTAGGCCATAAATTTGGAGCCTTTTCTGAATACAACTCATATATTCTGCCAAAAGAGCTAAAAGTGAAAAATTTTAAGTTTGAAATTTAAATAAATAATTCAGGACTCTTAGTCAAGGTTGTTTGGGTTTTTTTCTTTTTTTTCTCCCCTACTTCTTGCCTATTTAAGGCCAAATGGAATGGCAGAGAAAAAGTAAATATCTACAAGCCACTGTCGGCCCTGTGCGGATTTTCCACGTCTTTACCAATGAAGCAGCTGAAATGTCACATAAGCAGTGAAGGTGGCTGTGTTTCTCTCCTAAGATTTGAGGAATCCTAGGCATGTCTTTGTGGCTAACATCCCCCTCTCCCCCAGACCAAGCATGGAGCTTAAAATTCTATGTTATGACACTTCATTTCTTAAATTATAGCATTTCCCAATCTTCAAGACTTCCATGCCTAAAAGAAAATCCCCTTGGGAAGGGTAACGCAATAACCATTTACTAACCATTTATATCTTCGGTGAATTATTTTCCTCAGGTATTTTATAACTGGTTCTAAATAATAAAAAGCTACATAAAAGTACATCTTGAGTGGCAGAAGAGAGAAAGGAGGAAGAGTTTTGTAATAGAAACTCCTTGAGGAAGACAGATAAAAGGTGATAAAAATGAAGATTAAAAAAAAAATACATACATCTGCTGGTCAACCCACAAGTGCCAGGAGGACTCAGAGTTCTCAGAGAAAGGGAAAGTAGAATGCCATTTTAAAGTGTTAAGAGAAAAGATGTGTTAACCCAGAATTTTATATCCAGTGAAATATTCTTCAAAAATGATGGTGAAATAAAGTCATTCTCAGATGAAGAAAGAGAATTATTGCCAGCAGACCTGCTCTAAAAGATATGCTAAAGGAAGCTCTTCAGAGACAAGGAAAAAAGAAACTTGTAATATCAAGAATGAAGAAAAAGCAACAGAAATGGTAATGTCTGTGTAAACACAGTATTATTCCTCTCTTGAGTTCTTTGAAAGATGTTTCACAGTTGAAAACAAAACAAAACAAAATAACATTGTTTGGTGGGGTTGCAATGTATGTACATATAATATACATGACAGCTACAACATTAAGAGGGTGGGAAAAGAGACCCATATGGTGGTAAAGTATAACAGAAATTTAATTCTGGCTACACTGTAAAGAGTAAGACATGCATATTTAATCCCTAGGGCAAAGACTAAAAGAGATATAATGAAAAATACAATTGATATATTAAAATGGAAGAATTAAAAAAAATTCAAATAACTCAAAAGAAAACAAGAAAGGGGAAATGAAAGAGAGAAACCAAAAAATAGACTCAACAAACACAAGTAAATAATAAAATGGGAAACCTAAAGCTAAACATATAAATAATTACATTAAATGTAAATGGCCTACACACACCATTAAAAAACAAAGATTGTCAGACATGTCTAATATGCAGTTAAATGCATATTAGTTAAATATGACTTGGATGAGGTTACTCAAGAAGAGTACACAGACCAAAAAAAGCAAAGGTTGTAGTAGAGTCCTGGGAACACATATATCTAAGAGATAAATGGAGGGAAAAGAGACTTTAATCAAGGCTGAAAAAGAATGTGCATTAAGATAATTCTCCACATTTTATAGCTAAAGAAATTAAGATTCAGTGATCTAACTTCTTACTATGCTTTTAGTATAGGTCTGTAAACCCTAGCCCTAATATCATTCAATCAGTGCTGCCAAAATGAGACCAGAACCCATGTCTCAGAAACTAGTGTTAGATTAAATCGGAGGGCTTCCATAATATAAGCAAGCCTTTCATCCTCCCTTCCCTGACAATAACTGGAGTCACACACCCAGTTATATCTTTAAATTCTTAGCTCCAGCCTTATCCATCATCTCTTCTTAAATACCTGTTGCATTTTCTCTCTATTGATACATTTTCTTTTGCAGAGGAATAGTGTAAAAATAGTGAAAGTCATAACCATGGTATTGTACCATGTTGAAGACCTTTCGACTTGGGATCAAGTAATAGGGTGTAGAAGGTAAAAGCAATGACCTCGGGGTTGTAGATCTCAACATTGGCCATGTAGTTTGTGGCAGGCTACATGGCAAAAATAAGTCCCTACCAATTATAAAAGAAAAATATCCCATTCTTGGAATCCTAAAATTTAAAAAAATATTGCAAAGTTTTACCTTGCTTTCAAGATAAAATACTCTTCTACCACTTTTGGGGGGTCCAAATCCAGGTGCAAAATGGCTTCTTTGTGCCACGTGTTCATAATTTCTGAGTTTCTAATGATCATGTAAGCAAATAGGGAAGATATTCCTAGCGCCTCTCTCTCTCTCGGCCTTATCATTTAACAAAAAATTTAAGCAAAAGGCATTATCTGCAATGAAAGGTAGGGATTGAGAAGTGAATTGTTTTAAAGTGGAGTTGCTTGAAAACAACAAATTTCTCCCCTGAATGCACAAGAGCACAGGTATTGATATATCAGTGGCACAAAGATAATCTAACTTGCCTGAATTTCGCATCCAGAGGGCATCTTAGAGAAAATTTATGGAGGCAAAAAATTATTTCATATTTTCTGGTCTTAGGATGAGTTTCAGAATTAGCTTTGCTATAATTTTGAACATCCAAAGTCCAAATAATTTAAGACAAAGAACATGAACAAATCTTTTTCAAACACTCTCATTTCCCCATTCTCTTCCATAGTCTGAAATTATTTTTATCAAAATTGTTATGCACATCCTCCACTATCATCAATGAATACTTACAGAGCTGCCTCTGAAGCATAGAACTATCCACACTTTTTCCCAATCTCTCTCTCTCAACCAAAGAAAAGTCTCTTCAGGATTCAGCTATCAGCCTAGCATCCCTGCCAGTGTCAGTATCTGGATAAAATGCCCCTCATGTATTTTCTTCTTTCCTTTGTGAAATGAGAAATTTAATCTCTAAGTTTCTAATTCATTACCTCAAAATATTACTTGGTGACACCTACTAGCTAGCCAAAGAACTACAAAACTCCTCCTCTTTGAAGAAAAACATATGCCCTGAGTAAAGGAACTTCAACCTCAGCACTCTAGTGGGCACCACGCGTCACAGGCAGTCTTCTGAGCAGGGCAAACACTTCTCTTCAACAAGCCATTAGCAAGTCAGAGTGCAGTGCTGAATCATCACACATATTTTCCCTCTGAGAAACCAGAGGAAAAAACTATAAGTCTTGGGAGAAAAAAAGCAAAATAACAAGGAAAGCAATATTGAGTGGGGTTAAATGCACCAGCACTATAATTCCATGCTGAGTTCACAGGACTATTTCAAGCAGCATTGCCTCATTCTGCTTTGACTAAAATACAGCAGCTCTGCAGGCTCCACACACTAAATTATACATCTTAATTTGGCCGGCAAAGTAACCTTCTCTGGTTATGCTCAGTGTAAAAGCACTTTGTTTCTTGGGGAGTCTTCATGTCTTCCATTTCCTCTGGCAAACTCCAGGCTGTCTCTCCAAGATAACACTGTTGTGGTGATTTCTTCCCTGACTCTTTTTCCAATAAGCAAGTACATGATTTCACTCTACCCAAAATGGAAATATCTGTTGTACCTCATCATAATGGAAAATTATTGCCTTTTTAGTAGATGCTATTCAATGCTCATGACATACTTCACCAAAGCCTAAAATAAGATTCAAGAATTAGCTGCAGTCATGCTGTCTGCTTACTGTCAGTTTCCTAATTGATTCTGGCCCTAAAAGACCAAGGTGAAGCTTTATTTGCTTAGCGATTGGCAAAGTAATGCCCCGTGATTCCATCTGAGCCCAATACTAAGAGAGATTATCTATAAGTTCCATTATTAAACTGAAAATTGCCCATTTGTCCGTTCAGATTCAGGTTCTCCCCTTCCACACACCACTCTAAATACCAGGAGACTGAGTGAACAAGCTCCCTGGTAACTCTGGCTTCTACTGGGTTTAGACATCGGGAAATACTAGTGGAGGATGAGAGAGCAGAATGGAAGAAGGTTCGTATTTATTCCCTGGCTCCCTTCCTCCTTGGTTATGGTTTTGTAGTAGGTATCTCCTCTAATGAAGACCACAGTTCCTTTTGGGTAGCCTTTCTCCAGGTATAGCTACTTTCTCCGGGTAGCAGTTGTGACTTCCTCCCATTGTTTATCCAAGCCTAGGTAGCTTTGAACTCTGCCACTTGTGTGTTATTTTGGAAAAGTTAGCACCTGCCTCTCTCCTTCTCACCCATCCTAGGATAGAATGCAGTACTACTGATTTTCAAATAGAAGATATAAAAATAAAGATAAGTCTGCAATAGCTTTCTAGCTCTTTTCCCCCAGAGGTATTTTTTCTCAAAGAATCTACACACTGTAAGAGTAGGAGAATAGAAACAATAGTTAAATTATTGCAATACAGGGGCGCCTGGGTGGCTCAAGCATTAAGCGTCTGCCTTCGGCTCAGGTCATGATCCCAGGGTCCTGGGATTGAGCCCCACATCTGGCTCCATGCTCCATGGGAAGCCTGCTTCTCCCTCTCCCACTTCCCTTGCTTGTGTTCCCTCTCTCGCTATGTCTCTCTGTGTCAAATAAATAAATAAAATCTTTAAAAAAAATTATTGCAATACAAAGCAGAAAGAGACTCGTTTGACAAGACATCAAAGAATAGATTAGAGGAGGTTAAAAAAAAGAGAGACACATCATGTTTGCAGGATCAGAAAATCCTTCAAAAAGAAGAAAGCATTTGGAGTAGCTCCATACTAAAGGGTAAGATTTTGACAGATGTGATTTTAAAAAGGGAATTCTAGGAGGAGAGACATTATACAAGACCAAAAAATTTGCTAACATGTGCAAAGGGAAGAAGTACTCTCCATGTCTGTTTTTTAGACACGTGTTAGGAGAGATAAGTCAAGAGTGATAGCACATTGTAAAAATATTTGAATCCAGGTTGGTGAGAAATTAATGCTAACTTCATAAACAAATGGGAAGCTGTGGATGGGTTTTGATAAGAGAAGTTGTTTGTTCTACTGAGCTTAGCAGTAACGTCAGAACAGAACAGAGTCGAAAGAGATCAGACAGAGAGTCAAGAATGCGGAGCTCCAGTAAACATCAAATTCTGTAAAGCGGTTGAAAAAGAAACATATTAGAAGGGGAAATCACAGGCAGAGTTTTAGATAGTGATTTTAGTAAAGTAAGAGGATACCAAATTATATTGCAAAGAGCAAGAGAGAGGCTAATGGGTAAGAGAAGAAAATAAGAAGAATAGTCTGTACAGGTATCAAGGTGTTGTCTTTGTTGTTACTTTTATTTTGTTTTTTTTAAGTGGAGGACACAGGGAAGGGTAAGCCTTGACAAGAAGGAGGTTGTTTCATGCTCAAAGACTAGGGCTAAGTAAAGGGGAGAAGATGGTTATGAGATAGGAAGCAGTAAAATTGAAAGAGTACATATTATCTCAGTGATTTTTGTTTTCTTCATAAAAATTCTACAATTTTATTATTTTCTTTGCATTCTTACAATGTCACAAGAACGAAAGGACTAAATCAGTCTATACTGCAAAAGAAAAATTTCTACCTTTGAAACTCTGACTTGACTATGAAACCACCAATACTCTGAGCTAGGCATTATTAGAACATACTGGCAAAGCTCTACAAAAATAAAATAGAGGCCAAAGGTTAGTCAATAGAATTATTTTTGGTCAATAAATTTCTAGCCATAGCCAGAGATGGCTACCAAAGGATAAGAAAAAGGGCTCCTTTTTGTGTTTGTTTGTTCACCCATAAACCAACACACTCAGATACCTAGCTATTCTATTAGGTGTGAGTGTTGAAGATTCTCCCAAAGACCTGAGAGAATCCTTTCTTCACCTTTCCTGTACCTCTTCAAAGCTTCAGACATAAAGATAAACAAATGTCAGCTTTCCATGTGATCTTCATGAAAATATAAGATATTGAGATCTTCAACACATCTCTGGCTCATGTCGCTATCTGGCTTATATCATCATCTGTGGGAGACAGATGAGTATACTGAGGAAATAAACCCCTTCCCCATGATATAAAAAAGAATCTGAACATACGAAATTCTTTTTTTTTTTTAAAGATTTTATTTATTTAACAGAGAGAGAGACACAGTGAGAGAGGGAACACAAGCAGGGGGAGTGGGAGAGAGATAAGCAGGCTTATCCCAGCCGAGCAGGGAGCCTGATGCGGGGCTCGATCCCAGGACCCTGGGATCATGACCTGAGCCGAAGGCAGATGCTTAACGACTGAGCCACCCAGGCACCCCTGAACATATGAAGTTCTTATTCATTGAACGCTCAAGGTCCAATGGCCAATGTTTGACTGCACAGCATCTCACAAAAGTGGGATTGGTACATTCTTTGTAAAACAAAGATAGATCCCTTTTTAAAATTAGGAGTTTCTTTCTAAATATGCAAACCTATTCTGTAGAGTTTGTTTTTCTGAGAACTTTAAATGAGGATCATTGCAAATGTTAAGTTAATTTGTATTTCCAAATTAAGGAAGCCACTCTTGAAAAATAACTTTTCAATTAGACAGAATAAGGGATTAAAATTGACTTTTCTGTTCAATGGACCACGGCTGCCCCATTTTATAGAGGAGTAAGGACTCAGGCAGGGTGCTTTGAGGGCACTCTTGTTTAAAGGTCTGCCACATACACATTCTTTTCAAGTGCACATGTAACATTCTCCAGAATAGATCACATATTAAGCCACAAAACAATTCTTAACAAATTCAAAAAGATCAAAGTCATACCATGTATCTTTTCTGACCACAACACTATGAAATTAGAAATCAACCACAAATAAAAAATCTGGAAAGAGCACAAATACATGAAGGTTAAATAACATGCTGCTAAACAATGAATGGGTTAACCAAGAAATCAAAGAAGAAATAAAAAATTACATGGAGAGAAATGAAAATGAAAACACAATGGTCCAATATCTTTGGGATGCAGCAAAAGTGGCTCTAAGAGGGAAGTTTATAGCCATACAGGCCTACTTTGAGAAGCAAGAAAAATCTCAAATAAACAACCTAACCTTACACCTAAAGGAGCTAGAAAAAGAACAAATAAAACCCAAACTAGCTATAGGAAGGAAATAATAAAGATTAGAGCAGAAATAAATGATATAGAAACTAAAAAACAATAGAGCAGATCAATGAAGCCAGGAGCTGATTCTTTGAAAAGATCAACAAAACTGATAAACCTCCAGCCAGACTCATATCAAAAGAGAGAGAGAGAAGGGACTCAAACAAAGTCACAAATGAAAGAGGAGAAATAACATCCAACACCACAGAAATACAAACAATTGTAAGAGAATATTATGAAAAAATATATGCTGACAAATTGGACAACCTAGAAGAAATGGATAAATTCCTAGAAACATATAACCTACCAAAACTGAAGCAGGAAGAAATAGAAAATTTGAACAGACCAATTACCAGCAAGGAAATTGAATCAGTAATCAAAAAACCCCAACAAACAAAAGTCCAGGACCAGATGGCTTCACAGGGAAATCCTACCAAACATTTAAAGAAGAGTTAATACCTATTCTCAAACAGAAGAGGAAAGAAAACTTCCAAATTCATTCTGTAAAGCCACCATTACCCTGGTACCAAAACCACTAAAAAAGAGAATTATAGGCCAATATCCCTGATGAACACAGATGCAAAAATCCTCAACAAAATACAAACAAACCAAATCCAACAATACATTAAAAAAAAAATCATTCACCATGATCAAGTGGGATTTATTCCCAGGATACAAGGATGGTCCAATATTCACAGATCAATCAATGTGATATATCCTATCAGTAAGAGAAAGGATGAGAACCATATGATCATTTCAATAGACGCAGAAAAAGCATTTGACAAAGTACAATGTTCATTCCTGATAAAAACTCTCAAAAAGTAGGTGTAGAGGGAACATACCTCAACATAATAAAGGCCACATAAGAAAAACCCACAGAGCTAACATCCTCAATGGGAAAAAAACAGAGCTTTCCCTCTAAGGTCAAAAATAAGACAAGGACGTCCACTCTCCCACTTTTCTTCAACATAGTACTGGAAATCCTAGACACAGCAATCAGACAACAAGAAGAAATAAAAGGCATCCAAACTGATAAGAAGTAAAACTTTCACTATCTGCAGATGACATGATACTATATAGAGAAAACCCAAAAGACTCCACCAAAAAACTGCTAGAACTGATAAATGAATCCAGTAAAGTCGCAGGATACAAAATCAACGTACAGAAATCAATTGCATTTCTACACACCAATAATGAAGCAGCTGAAAGAGAAATTAAGGAAACAATCCCATTTACAATTACACCAAAAAATAGTAAGATACCTAGAAATAAACCTAACCAAAGAGGTGAAAGACATGTACTCTGAAAACCATAAAACACTGATGAAAGAAATTGAAGAGGACGCAAAGAAATGGAAAGAGATTCCATGCTCATGGATTGGAAGAAAAAATATTGTTAAAATGTCTATACTATCCAAAGCAATCTACACATTTAATGCAATCCCTATCAAAATACCAACAGCATTTTTCACAGAACTGGAACAAACAATCCTAAAATTTGTATGGAACCACAAAAGATCCCTAATAGCCAAAGCAATCTTGAAAAAGAAAACAAAAAATGAAAAACTGGAGGCATCACAATTTCAGACTTCAAGTTATATTACAAAGCTATAGTAATCAAAACAGCATGGTACTGGAACAAAAATAGACATATAAGTCAATGGAACAGAATAGAAAGCCCAGAAATAAACCCAATTAATCTTCGACAAAGGAGGCAAAAATATGCAATGGAAAAAGGACAGTCTCAATCAGTCAATCAACAATCAATGTCTGCCACAGAGCACAGCCCTCAAGGAGGAAGGGAGGAACACAGGGACTCAGAAATAAAGCTACTCTGCCATCTCTCTCATTTCCCCTACAGCCCCGATGTTGAAAGAAAACCCATTTTAATGTCTCATATTGTGTGTTTTCATTTTATAAAATGGCTGGAATATTTTCATACATCATAATAATATGACATTTGTACAAAACTTTCGTAAGACAGGTTGTGTGGACTGATGACTCTCTGATCTCTACCTCTGAAACTAATAATACACTATATGTTAATTAATTGAATTTAAATAAATAAATAAATAAATAGAAGTTGTGTGGTTGGAATTTCTATTTGAGCCCTACAATCACTCTGTGAAGCAGACATGATGGATGATGTCATTGTCAGGGCACACACAGTGAGGCTAAAGGAGACCAGAAAGTTTAAGGTGACTTGCCCCTGATCACACAACTAGGGAGCAGTATAAATGGGACTCAAATCCAGGTTTCTGGACTCTCAGTTTGGTGCTCTTTCTACTACCCTACTATAGCTGACAGTCATTTTTTAAATAAAGAAGAAAACTAAAGAAAAAAAATGCCATAGCAACATTTATAGTTGGGTAGAACTTCAAACGCAATGTAGTACTAAACGGAGGAAAGCAAGTGGGCTTAAAGCCAAGCCTTGGTAAAGGTCTCTCATTTAAATATGATTTTTAGAAGATTTCTATGTCTGATTAAATATTCAGGATTCTACATGGGACTATAATTTATAGGCAATGGTTCTCTAAGTTATGTCTGCTTCCTCTTTGCTTGGCTGTTCTTGTTGAGGGAGACCACAGTGGTGTTAGATATTCACAAACTCATTTTTACCATGGGGATCAAAGAAGGCCCTACTCATCTTAATCAAGTGTCAGTTCATAAAATCTGCCATAAAAATTAGTCATTTTGAGATTTTTTTGTACAACACCAGTAACTCTAAATACAGTGATGTTTCAACAAGGATCTCCTAAGAAAAGGGTAGAGGAGCTCAGGACTGCATTCCAATCCAGTGTTCAGGTCTGTTTCAGCACAGATAGCTGGGATCACCACTGTTGTCTGGCAAGCTTTTCCTTAGTTCACCAATGAGGAGGCAGGAAGTTAACAATTTGGGCACAGTCAAAATCCATAAAAATCAAAGACAGAGATGTGCTAATAAAATAGGTGGATTCATACTTGGTTGAGAAGGAGGAAGAAGAAGAATGGGAACAGGATAAGGAGGTAGATATTGGCCAACATCTTAATCAGTTCTTTTTTTTTAAGATTTTTTTTAAATTCATTTATTTGACACACAGAGCGCGAGAGAGACAGAGAGCAAGTACAAGCAGGGGGGACGGCAGGCAGCGGGAGAAGAAGGTTCCCTGCTGAGCAAGGAGCCTGATGAGGGGCTCGATCCCAGGACCCTGGGATCATGACCTGAGTTGAAGGCAGCCGCTTAACCGACTGAGCCACCCAGGTGCCCCTCTTAATCAGTTCTTAATCAGTGCTAGGCCCCTAGGCTAAGTGCTTTCTATGCCTCAGTCATTGATTCTCATTGTCCTATGAGATGGGTACTAGTAATTTTCCCATTTTACCCATGAGAACCATATAAGCTCAGAGAGGTTAAGTAGTTTGCCCAAAGTCACAAAGCTATTAAGTCACAGAACTGAAATCTGAATCCAAGTCTGTCTTAAAAGTCTGCATGTAGAAGCTACAAAACACTTCATTTCTTAAAACTTTAGGAAGAGATCATGAATCCATTATTGGAGACCCTCAAGAGACCTCTAACATCTCTACATAAGTATTATTTATCTTCTCTCCATAAAAAGACGGTTAACAGATTGTGGCTATTAGCCAACTGACATCACGATCTGGGTGCCCCTTAGCCAGAATATAAATCATCCATCTGGCAGCAAAGAAAATGAAGATATAACGCTTGCAAAATTCCTGCTAGGAATTCCTCTTTGTTCTGAAAGAATACTAGTGCTCATGGCTTAATATTTCTGTTAGGACCTAAAGAAAGATTTGCCCCACAAATGCCCCAGAGGAGATAAGAAAGGTTAAAATTGGACATTAGCATTTACCTCAAGTTAAGTAAGAATTATGATTGAATGTCCGTAAGCTTCTACCTCAGGAGATGTAATAAAATGTGTCAACCCTCTCCATTCCCCGCCCCCACCCCCGCCCCCTGACTTTGAGGCCATCCCCTTTGTGATCAGGAACTAGGCTGAAGGTGTGGACTCTTGGAACCCTGTTTGCTCAAACATTTAAACCAATCCCACCTTTGGCAGAAGGCTGGAAGCTGTAAAGAGCATATCTAAACAACATCTAACTAGTCTCTATCTGTCGACATCTGAATTTAAAAGAAAGTCTCAGCCACAGAGGGTAATTATTTTATCCCTAATTTCAGCAGCTTTTAAGAAACAGACCCTTTATGCCATAGTGGCTGCAGTCAGACCCAAAGCAAAGGAAACAGTACCATCTTGAGCTCAGTAAACATCTTCCTTTAATGAACTGAGCTGTTCTGAGAATTCCCCGTATGATTGCCACTTACAATTTCACTACTTTATGCAGTAATATCACGTCCACAGTTCCTACAGCTCGATGTGTCATACAGAAGATGTCTTAACGGTTCTTTCATACCATTTACATACGATTTTAAAAGCATTTCCAGATGATTCCACAAGCTCATTCTCAACAATCTAGTAACTGATCTCAACTACAAGGCAAAAACATAAAAAGGCTATTACTGTATCAGAAATAAAAAACCGCAGCTATCCATATGGCAGACTTGGAAAGAATAAAGGTGAAGGTAAGTATATGCATTTATGAAACCAATGGAAAAGCCAAAGTTTTTAGTTACAGATGGTTGCCCTGGATAACTTGTTATAGCAGCCTCATGTTGCTTCTAGAGCTCTCTTATGTTCCCAGGATTCAAAACATATAAAAAATTCCTTTGAAAAACATAAAACAATTTAATAAAAACATTTCAGAATATGAGATTGCTAAAACTGCTAGGTAGACAGAAAAAATTATGCACAATAAAAAAATTGAAAATGAATTTGGAGGCAAATGGCTGTTGTTTTGATTCCTAAAGTAAAGAATGGTAGGTCTCTCCTTCTTAAAAGCACAAAAGGGAACCTCTGGGAACTAAAGGACTCTGAGCACAGTTCTGATATCAGGAAAATTTTATATTGCCTGTGGCAAGTTTCAAACATAGTTTGAAATAAAAGTAAATAAATACTAAACACAGCAAATGGATCTGTGATGACAGAATGCAGAATGAAAAGGAAACTAAGGTCTGGGCTTCCATAACTTTTTATAGCCGTTTATGAAAAGTTGGAATTGGCACAAATTTCTGTCTCACAAATAGCAAAGTAAATCTGTGAATCTGATGAGGCCACTAGGGAACACACTATCAAGTACACTTGTCATCAGGTTGGCGAACATTGTTACAAGTAAACTTGTACTGCATGGTGTATCAACCTTCCAGTTGGGAGGAATCTGAGTGATTAAGAGATCAGGATTCACCAAAAAAATCTTTTTTTTTTTTTTTTTTAAGAGAGGGAGGTGGATGGGGGGGCAGAGAGAGAGAGAGAATCTTAAGCAGTGTGGGTGTGGAGCCCAACACAGGGCTCGATCTCATGACTCTTGGATCATGACCTGAGCCAAAACCAAGAGTCAGACGCTTAACTGACTGAGCCACCTGGATGCCCCACCAAGAAAATCCTTAAAGGCCTGACATCATCAGAAGAAACATCGTTTGGTTGTGTTGGGGGCCTATTTGAGCCAAAAAAATCTATAGCACTCAAATCATTCTTCTAAAAAGAATGTTTTGAAATATTAAATATTTCAGTAAATGACATTTTATAATATAAATAATTTCAAGGCATGCAAATTTAGTTCAACCAATGGCTCTTGGAATTTAATTACTCATGGAGGAAAAATGATCCATGAGGTTTCCTTAAATCTTGATGTTGGGAGACAGGATACATTTCCCCATTCCTTCTCTTCAGTCTCAATTGCTTTGCCAGACCCGAAGTATTACTAATATAGCCATAACCACAGCTAGTTATTCTTCAATCCTAAAATGTTTCAGTAAAAGGTACACAATGAACACTGAGTTTGCAAATGGAATTAGAAATGTTGTCGCTCAGGGGCACCTGGGTGGCTCAGATGGTTAAGCATTTGCCTTTGGCTCAGGTCATGATCCCATGGTCCTAGGATTGAGCCCCGCGTTGGGATCCCTGCTCTGCAGGAAGCCTGCTTCTCCCTCTCCTGCTCCCCCTTCTTGTGTTCTCTCTCTGGCTGTCTCTCTCTCTATCAAATAAATAAAATCTTAAAAAAAAGAAATGTGGTCGCTCATATAACTGTGTGTTAATATCACTAGCTGCCATCATGATGCATAGTGTGTAAAACACAATCATTTAGGGGCTCTTGGGTGGCTCAGTTGGTTAAGTGTCTGCCTTCAGCTCAGGTCATGATCCCAGGGACTTGGGATCAAGCCCCGCATCAGGCTCTCTGCTCGGTGGGAGTCTGCTTGTTTTTCTCCCTCTGCCTCTCCTCCAACTCATGCTTTCTCTCTTTCTCTCTCTCAAATAAATAAACAAAATCTTTTTAAAAATACACAATGATTCGGGTGCCTGGGTGGCTTAGTCGTTAAGTGTCTGCCTTCAGCTCAGGTCATGATCCCAGGGTCCTGGGATCGAGCCCCGCGTCGGGCTCCCAGCTCCCTGGGAAGCCTGCTTCTCCCTCTCGCACTCCCCCTGCTTGTGTTCCCTCTCACTGTGTCTCTCTCTGTCAAATAAATAAATAAAATCTTTTAAAAAAATACACAATGATTCAAATGGGAGACCTGTATTCTACATCTAAGGTACTCACAGATTTTACAGTTACTAGTGAAAACCTGACACCATTACAAAGAGGTACAAAGAGGTGGTGAACGTGTGAATTTATGACTAAATGATCAACCCTCATACTAACTCAAGTTTCCATGATGAACTTGATGCAAAGGCCACTGGTAATCTGAGTGACCTGGAAGAAGGATGGCCAGATGAGGAAAGGTGCAACCCATGATGCAGGAGGGCTATATGGATCTGCATGCAGTGATAAACCATAGTCAGTTGTACAACTAAGGGCAACTTGTCACCAAGAGATGAGACAAAAAAGGGAACAAGGAGAGGAGACTGACACTGGTTATGTGGTTTGCACTGAGTTAGAAATGCTACAACTGTTAACTCATTTAACTCTAAGGGTGATCTTCTGTCTCACATGGTGATCTTCATTTTATAATAATGACATAATAAATGAAGTTCACAAGAAGGAAGTGGCAAAATTGGGCTTCAACACAAGGTCATTCTAACCCCAAAGTCAATATCCTTGCAGTATTGCACATTCAAGTGGGATGGCCTTGAAGACTGTCTATCCATACTCTACCTTTTAAAAGGATTTTAAAAATGGAGAGCTAGAAAAAGTGAGCAAATGATTTCAATAAGGCTGGAGAAAATATAAAGGATGGAGAATTAAAGAACGTGACTTTGAAGTGGAAGAGAATAGGGTGGAGGTGGCGAGTCATATCAGTGAAATAATTCAGTAAGTATGAGAATGAGCTCACCACAGGTAAGGTAAGGTATATGTTATACAACCCACAGAAAAATGATGGAGCAGCTGAAGTAATATTAATTGAAGGCTCTTATACAGCAGAGTGACCCACCTAATCCCAGCCTGGAATAGCCAGTCCACCTCTTGGTGAAACTGATGGACAAGGAGCTTATTATATGAGTAGATATACAGGGAGTAGTTCAGGGATTGGAGAACCAGTAAGATGGAAGGGGACATATTTAGTTACGAAAATCTAGAGAGAGGGAGGAATCTGGGGGTAGGGATAGGAGGAGAGAGAGAGATGGGGACAATGGAACAAAAGGAATAATATTCGACCCAGAGAGAAGAAAGAAGGTAGGAAATTTATTTGTGTTTATAAAAGACTGTAAGATTATGAAACCAAGCAACCCTTGCTTCAGGGCCCAGATGAGAAAGCGTGGTCAGGACTGGAAAAGAGGCTGTTCCTCCCCAGGAACCACCTTCTTCAGGCCCTAAGAACTCAAAAAGACGTGCAACAGAAGGCTGCTGTGCTCAGCAGGGTGTCATTTTAATGGAGGGCACCAGCAGCGGAAGTCAGGACAAGGTGCAGTGAGGATGAGGCTGGAGGATAGTAGAACTGGTCAGAGGGCCAAGCAGATGCTACACTCCAGGAAATAACTGGAGTGGTGGGGTTCAGAGGTAGATGAAGTCCATTGTGAAGAGGAAAAAACTTAAGATTCACCACAGTATTATTATCAATGTGGCCTCCCTCGAATGCATAAACAAGTGATTGCTGGGTTATTAAGTTTATGCAGGGTGAAGAAGAAGCAGGTGACAGAAAAGGGTAAGAAAGAAAAGAAACTCAGTGATAAATATGTCTCTCATCCCAAAGAAGGAAAAATCAGAGTGCTCCAAATGGAATGGATTTCTCTGGAAGGCTGGCTATAGTTGGACATTTTCAAGTGCATATTGATGACTGTTCGATAGATTCTGAGAAAATCAAATCATTATCCATCCAGTTCTACAGATGTATCAGGCCTCCTTACAACCTGCCCACCCTCAGATTCCAATCCATTACCAGGTGCTCTTGACCTGGCTAGGTGTTTGAATGGACTGGCCTTGGGAACCACTTCCATCCTGAGGTGGCGTTATTTTTTTGTATATGTTATGGTGTCTATTCTTCTTGGAAAGACAAAGACTCTTTGCTCTTTTAATCTCTTCTGCATAATATCCCACATCATTAAACTTTCATTAAAAAAAAAAACCCAGTAGATTCCAATAATCATTAACATGTTTTTGATTTGTTTACTTAGACCATTTAATTCCACAATACCCAGAATTTGGTCTACTGATACTTAAGAGATCAGACAAGTGTATCTAGGCCAACAGTAGCCACTAGATTCTTGGGAGCACAGGATCAAATGAGCAAATATCATATGGATTTTCATGTTCCCAACTCCCATTTTGTGTGAATGTTACTAATAACAGGACTGATAGTAGGACTGACTTTCCCATATTTGGACTTACAGAATAGTTGGGCAATAGGAAATATTCCACATTACACACTTTGGGGTTTCCAAAAGCAAAAAGTCATGATTTGGTTGCATCATGATTTGTTTCAAAAGCTGAGTGCTGACCCATGGGGCTAAATGGAGAGCCTGTGACACCAAGAACTTTCAGATGGAGAGAATTATTTCTACTATATGTTTGCTTTAATTAATAAAACTAGATTCCTTTCAGAGAAAGAAATTATTCTTAAAGAACTAGGATCTCAATCATAGGTAATCATAGGTCTCAATCATAGGTAATTCCTGCAGAAGTTCTGGGGAGGGGAACTGACATTCTGGAAGAAAACACTCTGTCTCCTAAGTGTCTTACCATCTATCTTCTCCTTCCAATACTTCTCTTTTATGAGAAATTCAGGAAGGCAGGAAGCCCCTATTTTTCCATATCTCTTCCCCTTCCTTTTGTTTTTAAACAAAGAAGTGAGTCCTCCAAAGCCTAGCTTGGACCACTGCACCCAGGGCTGGCTATATATCTCCTGGCTGGGAACCCTAAAACCAAAAGCTAGTTATGCTCCAGTGAGGTCCAAATTTAGTACACATCAAAGCAGAGATACCCTGAAAATACCCCACAGACACTTGGCACTACCTTCTCATGGATGCCAAAAGCATCAAGCAAGTCTCATCCATATATCATCCACCTCAAATGAGAGGTTCAATCCTGATTAGAATATTTATTTATTATTGTCAGAGTTGAGCTGAAGCTACAATGCCATGAAATTCCACAATGCCTTCTGCTTTCTGAAGGAATCTCACACACGTAATCTTATCTAAACAAGCAATTTATCTGAAGGTTGTAGAAGATCAGTATCTGAGACACAGTGGACTTGGCTGAGGGAGGTTTGAGAGAAATACCTAGTTGAAGTGCTACCAAAGCAAATGGCACATTTTCCATTTAAAAACCATCCCATTTAGGGGCACCTGGGTGGCTCAGTCGATTCAGCATCCAACTCTTGATTTCAGCTCAGGTCATGGTCTTGGGGTCGTGAGATCAAGCCCCTTGTCAGGCTCCACGCTGGGTGTGAAGCCTGCTTAAGCTTTTCTCTTTCCCTCTTCCTCTGCCCCTCCTGCTTTCTCTCTCCCTCTCTAAATAAATAAATAAATCTTGTATTTTTTTTTAAGATTTTATTTATTCATTTGAGAGAGACAGAGAGAGCATGAGCAGGTGGAGGCGCAGAGAGAGAGGGAGAAGCAGACTCCCCACTGAGTGGGGAGCCCGATGCGGGGCCCCATCCCAGGACCCTGGGATCATGACCTGAGCTGAAGGCAGACACTTAACCATCTGAGCCACCCAGGCGCCCTAAATAAATCTTTAAAAAACAACAACAACAAACTTTCCATTTAAAAATCCAGCTGTATGTCAGACATTTTTCTCTGCACTACTTAGATGGATCATTTGTCTTTGGCATCTCCAACAGACTTCTTTGTGCTTTCCTTCCTCTTACTTGCAATGCATTCTCTTTCCTGTCCTTCAAAAAATTCACTTTCAAAATATGACCGAATAGAAGTCATTGAGCTTTCAACTACATATGTTAGTCATCCCAGGAGTATTTCACTTTCAGGGTTACCCTGTCGAAGGGAATGATAAGCTGTGGAGTCAATTTAGGGTATGCCAGCTTCACTTAAATAGAAGTATTGGTAGGGTCAGAGGTCTTCCCAGCACTGACAAAATCCTAATGCTTTTTTTTTTTTTTAATTTTATTTTATTACAAAATCCTAATGCTTCTGCCTGCAGCTAACACATGACTCATGAGTACCAAGAGTGTTTCTAAGTAGTCTATGTCTTTAAATAGTTCAGGTAATTACTATTGTTTAGTGATCACTCATCATATACTGGGCACTCTCCTTAAGGCTTTACCTGTTTCAAGACATTCATTTTCATGCACGCACACACACAAACACACACACACACAAGTCTATGAGGTGGGTACTACAATTATCCCCATTCTACCATAAGCAAACTGAGGTACAGAGAGGGTAAGTAATTTGCCTGGGGTCTCACAACTAGTAAGTGGCTGAGCTGGGATCTGAACCCAGATGGTTTGCCCCCAGAGCCCTGACTCTGAAAATCTCCCACAGGACTGACAGAGGACAGAGTCTCATTCAGAAGACGGGCCCATTCATTTACTAATTCCTCTTCTTTAAGTCAAAGAATATGGAGCACTCACCCTGTGGTGTAACTGGTCCGGGTCTGATCAGTCTTCACTGGAGACAGTTCCCCGCCCCCAGGCAGTGTAGACCAAGGAAAACACAATGAATGCAGAGTGAGAAGCCTTGGACTCAAGTCCAGCTCAGCCAATCACTAACAGTGATCTTTCGCAAGCCACTCAACCCCTCTGTACCTCTGTGTCCTCATCCATAAAATAGTTTTTGATTCTCCGTATTCACAGTGCAATTCCACAATCCCTCCTGCAGAGAAATGGAGCCCGCTCTCCAAATTCCTTTTCTAGGTAAACAGTGAATTCAGAGCACACGTGGGATCAGAACCCAAACTCCTGAAGCCGAAAGACACCATGGGACAGAAAGGGGTGGAAGCAGGCAAGGAAAATGGCATAAGAAACTCATAAATAGGGAGAAAAAACCAAACTTTCATCAGTAATACAAGAACTAGAAGGAAAGCAAGTGAAGTGTTAAAAAACAAGTAACACTGAATGTAAAATCAGCATGGGTGAAAAAGAAATGCATTAATCAGGGCTTATTATTTCCACCTCTATTGTAAAAGAAAATTCATGATTAGCTTAAGGGAGACCCAGGACACAGTGATCTCTCCACCCTGGCATTTCTAAAGCCTTTTCTCCCTTTGATCCAAACCCTTTATTTGGAACCTAACATTGGTAGTTTAATCACTCCTTCCTGGCCAATGCTCAAAGGCAAAAATCTTCAACTCAAGGCCTTTCTCAGGCTCTTACCAGTCTAAACCAGCCTATGATGCCTCCATGTCCTGCTCTGGGTCTCAAATCTATTTAGCCTTGTGTGTCAGAATATTTGACTCCATCCTAACTGGGCCCATGATCTATTTTCAGATGTGCTTGTGCACCATGCCTCACAGTCTTAAGGGTCAGAGGGTCCCTCCCTCCTCCTACCCCTTAGCACAGCTTTAGGAAATATACTGCCTAGGTTCAAATCCCAGCTCCTCTGCTTAGCATGGTAACCTGAGATGGCTATGTACCCTCTATGTGCCTCATGCCTCAGATATAGGCAATAATGATAGCTGATAGACCTATACATAGTACATATATACATAGGGGCTCTATCAGTAATTAGTATTATGTGTTTTAGAGCCATATTATCCAGGAATAGAATCCCAGTACACCCTGTTTCCTACCACCAGTTAACCTGTGATGTATTTTTCCTGCTTGATCAAAAGCCCCTACGGAGAGGGATTATCATCATCACCATCTTTTTATTCCCTACAGTACATGTCTTAAAGATGGAAGATATTCAGTAAATAGTTCACTAAAGTACCATTATCTGAAGATATAAATCAGACCTGTGTCTCTGCCTGAAAATTCAAGCACATTATTATTTGTAGTCGGCGGTAATGTTTAACGATGGCTTGAGTTTTCTTTCCAGCAAACACAACAATTAAAGTAGACAAAAAGTCATTATCAAGAACAAAACTGGCTTTCTGTCAGTTTTGACAGGGAGGGGCGCCTAGGTGGCTCAGTTGGTTTGGTGTTTGCCTTTGGCTCAGGTCGTGATCCCTGGGCCCTGGGATCGAGTCCCACATTGGGCTCCCTGCTCAGCGGGGAGCCTGCTTCTCCCTCTTCTCCCTGCATGTGCTCTCTCTCACTATCTCTGTCTCTCTCTTTCAAATAAATAAAAAATCTTTTACAAAAAACATGCATCCAGGAGAGAAAAATATGAAAAATACAAAAAGTCAGATTAGGGAGTAAATGGCTAGATGAATAGCAAAATTTCCATTAAAGATCAGATGAAAGTCACAGTAGGGCATGTGAAAAGTAAAGAAATGTTTTTAAATATTCCAAGATACTAAACAAGGGGGAAAATGGATTTATGAAACTGAATAATGCCCAAAGGAAAAATGAAAGAGGTGATTCCAAGATTCCACCATCAGCCAAATATATATATATATATATATTTTTTTGTTGTTGTTGTTGTTGTTGTTCCCTTTGCCTGAACCACCCCCAGAATCTTGATGACTTAGTCTCTGGCCACCTTCAGGTGTCTGCTCAAATGATGCCTCACAAAAAGTCTTCCTTGGTGACGCTATATGAAAGAGTGCCCATGGCCAATGTCACTCTCCAGCCCTTTCCCTGAACTTGTCACCTGCCACATTATATATATATATATATATATATCGGTTTCTTGGTCTCTCCCAAAACACTGTAGAACATAACCACCATGAAAGGAAGAGCTTTGTTCCAGGCTGTGTCCTATGCTTGAGAAATTAACTAGAAAATGATGGGTATTCCATAAAAGTCTGCCAATGTGTAATCCATTTAATATAAGTATTAGTAAATATGTGTGTACAGTGTTTAACATCATGCCTGGCACAGAGTGGGCCCAGTTAGCTATTTCCAAGAAGAAGAGTGGTAGTCCTCCCTCAATTCTTTTTTTTTTTTTTTTTAGTTTATTTGACAGAGACATAGCGAGAGAGGGAACACAAGCAGGGGTAGTGGGAGAGGGAGAAGCAGGCTCCCCGTGGAGCAGGGAGCCCGACATGGGGCTCGATCCCAGGACCCTGGGATCATGACCTGAGCCGAAGGCAGGCAGACGCTCAACGACCGAGGCACCCAGGTGCCCGCTCCCTCAATTCTTTTTGATGGTTTAGTAACAAAATTCTTCTTTCTTTGGGGCTGGATAAAGTGGGAAGAGTTAGATAAGGGGGTGTAGGGAGACAGTTCTGAAATCCAGGAGTGACGATGTTCACTTTATTGGCCACTGAGGGCTACTGAAGTGCCCTGTAGTACAGCAGGGTCAAAAAGCAAGCTTTCGTGGGGCCGGGTTGGGGGGTGCTGGAAAGGAAGGCGAGGCCGGGGCCAGGATGGTGGGGATAAAGAGGCTGCATAGGAGCCCAGGCTCAGGGTGTGTCTTGACAGTGAGCAGAAGCACAAGGTACGGCAGTGACTCAGTGCACCCTCTTACTTAGATCAACCTTCGCTAGGGCAGGCTCCAGGCTTTGAGATGTCAAAAACATGGTGCCACCAGGCCTGTGTAGAAAGAATAATCCAGGCTTACCTGAAGCAATTGCACATTAGGGTGTGTGTGTGTGTGTGTGTGTGTGTGTGTGTATTCCTGTGTTGTCTGTATATTTGGGGACGCCAATTCTAAGGGGCTTTCAGAAAAAGGGAATCAAGATGTTGATCCTCTTCTGATGTGAGTCGAGGGACGAGTAGATGCTGCATCTCCCGTAAGGCAACTATATCCTCTCGCCTTGAATGACTGCTGAGTACAGGATGACCGATTGCGCTGCTCGCCCATGACTGAGGAGCTTCCAGGAGGCAGGCCTTTTGGTGCTAGCTGAAACCAGTGCTGGTCAGCCACCCTACCACCTCGGTGCCCTCCAAATGGGTCTGCGTTCGTTCACCTGCTGCTCACATGGCAACCAGAACAATCATTGCAAGACGAGAATCTGACCTGATCACCTCTGCAGTCAGTCACACACTCAAAACTGTCCAGTGGCTCTCTTGTGCTTAAAACAGATTTTAGCCCTTAACTGGGCCTAAAAGACCCTGTGGGATTGGACCTTCACCTCTTCTTCCAGCTTCATTTCAAGCTCTCGCCACAGTGACCTGTCAGGGGCTCACATGCAGGCCACCCCCTCCCGCTGCGGAGGCTCCACACTGGCCGCCCCCCCTTCTTTAAGATTTATTTATTTGACAGAGAGAGAGACACAGCGAGAGAGGGAACACAAGCAGGGGGAGTGGGAGAGGGAGAAGCAGGCCTCCCGCCAAGCAGGGAGCGCGATGTGGGGCTCGATCCCAGGACTCTGGGATCATGACCTGAGCCGAAGGCAGACACCCAATGACTGCCGCCCCCTTTATGCACAGAAGTGACTCGGGCCCTCCTTCGCATGGTTCACTTGTGCAGTAGCTCCATCACTCTCTTTTTCAGAGGAGTCTTTCCGGACTCCCCTTTTCTGAGCCTTCCCGGGGTCGCAGCCACCATGGGCAGTGCCCACCCTGTCCCCTCAGTGGTGATCGGCACACCCCGAGAGCTACTCCCTGCGAACACCTGTGCCTTTCTGTCCGCTGGCTTTGGTCCGTCCATAGGAGACGCTCCCCTACACACAGGCCGGTACTGAAGAGAGGGGAGCAGTGGATGGGAGCCAGATCAGGTAGGCTTTGGGGCCATGACTTAGAGTCCAAATGTGATTCCAAGTCCAAGGGGAAGCTGGGGAGAGACACGATCTGATTACATTTGTCAAAGGTCACTCGGGCTGCTATATGGAAACTAGACTATGAAAAGGCAGGCGTGGAAGCAGAGAGAGACCGGGAGCAGAGGGGAGGTGAGGGCAGTAGGAAGGAATCATTGTGGAAGTGGCTGTTCATGAGCACAACAGTTGGAGCCTTCAAGTGTCGGGTCGGCCCCAGAACAGCAGCTCACCCGAGAAGGCCCACTGAAGACTGCTTCGTTCAAGGTGGTTCTTGGGAGAGGATTAAAGGTCTTACTTTGTGCGTGTGTGAAGTAGGGATAAACAGAGTACCTAATAGATACGCAGTTTATCTGTGGTACTAACATGTCATGATGGGGAGGCAATTAGGGAAAAGTCTAAAAGAGAGAGGCAATGAGAAAAAGGTTGAGGAACACTGTTCTAGAATAACAGACAGACTGCAGGCTCCTTCTTTGGACCATCTGGTGCTCTTAAGCTGGCCTGGGATGGCCCCTGGCCTCCTGGACCAATAGTCCTAAAGCTGCCCCGTCACCTTACGTTTCCTCGGAGCCGTACGGACACTGACTAATTCACCTTCTCAGCGGGAAGATGGTCTAGTAAGATATGATGGTCTATTTGCAAGTCGGCCTTTCTAAACACAGATACTCCTGTTTGGACACTCTGGAGACAAGCAAGCAAAGGGAGGAAGGTTTGGGAGTTAATTAGGGTAATGCAAATACAGTGCATCTCGGCGAGATCTTCGGCCCTATGATTCATGTTTCTCTTTCTACCAAGACTCCGTCTACCTCTCACCTGATGAATTCCTACACTTCTAGCAGAGCCCACACACAAGTGTCCTGAAAATCCAGGGGACAAAATGATTCCTTTCTTTGAGCATTCAGAGCACCCTGCAAAAATAAGAGTAATGTCTACTCTTTCCTGAGCACTTGTGGCAGGCATTATGCTATACATCTTACCCGAGTTACTTCACTTAATCCTCCCTCTGTTAGTCCCATTTTATAGATAGGAAACTGAGGCTCAGAGAAGAGAAGGAGCTTGCTTGATGTCAGAGAGCAACAAAATCACAGAGTGGAGATTCCACACCCAGCAACCCTGTAGCCTCCAGACTACACATACACCATCGTATTACTCACTCATGTATTATAAGCAGTAGTTCATGTGCCTCTTTCCTCCATTACTTCCAACATAAATTTATGACCCAGGCCAGGGGTGATGAAAAAAGAATGAACTTTACCATGAAATCCTGTTGTATAACTTTGGGATATTATTTACTGAGACTCCGTTTCCTCAACTATAAAACAGAGACAGTAAATGCCTACCTAATAGGTTGGTTGTCGAGATAAAATGAGATATAACTTTTAATGCACTTACCACGGTGTCCAGCACATAAAGACCCCTTAATTAAACAAGTATTGATTGAGGGCCTATGAAATACCAGACCTTAGGATGGTCACAGGGGATAAGGAAATAATAAAACAGCTTTCATGGAGCTAGCACACTAGGAATTTAATATATTTTGGTTGCTCTCTCTTCTTGAGGGCAGGGATTCTAGGTTATTTAATGCCAAGTTTTTAGAGTTCAGCAATACTTAGCACCAAATAGGCACTCAACAGTTTTTTAGTGATGAATGATAGTGGTTTACACAGTTTTAGACCTAAGTATTGGAGATCATGAATGATTGTGTCAAGTTATCGTTTATCAAAATAACTGAAAACAAAGCACAAGGATACCACGCCCAGAGCTATACACATTCAATTCATTTAAGCATATGGCTACCACTAAAGGACTCTCAAAATATACTTACATAGCAAAAAGGGACACTATAACCTGAACAATGTAAAAATAATAAAACATCTAATAATATTCAGGAGGTGGGAAAAGGAAATGGGGAAGAAGTTTCAAAGCTGTTAATCTTTCAAAAAAAGGAAGTCAATTGATACTGTCTAAAGAAGAAAGTTCATAAAAACAGCAATATAATTAATGACAGTGACTCCAGCTTTTTAATACTTTTCATGATACTTTAGCCATAAAGAGACATTTTTAAAGAAATAATGTACCTTGAAATGAGGTACATTTATTTGAAGTTTGACTCTTCTTTAGTTTCAATGCAGTTTTTTAAATTGCTTAAAAATTTAAGCAATTTAGTTTCAATTCAGTTTTTTAAATTGCTTAAAAAATTATTTTTGTTATAAATAGCATCTCTATTTATTTTTTAAAAAGTATTCTATCTAAATATCCACCTAGATAAACAGATATATAGGTATGGATAGATGTCTGAAATTATGTTATCTAAGGTTAACAATGGGAACTGTAGTATTTGAGATGATTTTTTTTATTCTCATCTTTGTAATTTTTTGCCTTATTTGAATTCTTGACAATCAACATATATGATTTTTTTTTCAAAGATTATTTATTTATTTATTTGAGAGAGAGAGAACATAGAGGGAGAGAGAGAGAGAGAGAAGCAGACTCGCCGCTGAGTAGGAACTCGATCCCAGGACCCCGGGACCATGACCTGAGCCAAAGGCAGACACTAAACCAACTGAGCCACCCAGGCGCCCCAACATATGTGATTTTTTAAAAGTGTGTTTCCCAAAAGTAGAGGGAATACAGAATGCAAAATATGATGGGAATATGGATCATTGCTATTTCCTTCTTTGTACCTTTTTGTATTTTTCACATTTCCAAAAATGATTTTTAAAATGGCTTTACCTTAACTCTGAAAAACAAACTGAGGGTTCTAGAGGGGAGGGGGGTGGGAGGATGGGTTAGCCTGGTGATGGGTATTGAGGAGGGCACGTTCTGCATGGAGCACTGGGTGTTATGCACAAACAATGAATCATGGAACACTATATCTAAAACTAATGATGTAATGTATGGGGATTAACATAATAATAAAAAAATTTAAAAAAAAAAGGCTTTACCTTAGACTCTACATTCACAATTATGTTTCCTTCTTTTTAAGTTAGACTCCAAAATAGATAGAAAATATGTTTTTTTACTTATATCGCTGATGGTGTCTTTAACAGGACTTGAGAACCCAATTTGCAAAGCAGAAAAGACTGGATTCTTTTGAGTGCTCTTGATAAAGTAATAACAGAGACCTAATGAATGGTTACACGTACGCTTGCATTTTTTAAAGTTTTTACAAGAAGAATGAGAGATTATGAAAGAGATTATGAAAATGGTCATGTTGGACTACATCTGATAGAGTCTTTAAGACCAGGATTTCAAACTAAGTGGCTTTCCTTGTCCATTCTTGTTTAAGACATGATTATTGAATGTCAACATCTGCTTGCTGCGATAAATGACAAACGAGAATAATCCAGTTCTTACCCTTGAATTAAGAATTATAATCTAAAATACACAAATGGTTACATAGTTATAAAAGGGATGAGCTGATGTGAGATGTCTTGGGGAGTGGTGAACAAAACATCTGAGCTACCTGTTTAGGTCTCACAGGAGGTAACAGGGTAACATCTTATTCCTTTATAAAGGTTTGGGGAAAGAGTGGGATTCTGATTTCCTCCATAAAGTAACTCAAGAAACCTATTTAGTTTCATGTAGCCTCGAAATTTAAACAGTGGAATTCAGCATTCCCTGGGTTTTGCATGCCTACGTTATTATTACAGAAAGTTTTTTTCAATTCAGTGAACCACCTGGATGTGAAACGTTTAATCACTGTCAATAACAATTCAGAGAATAGAAAATAAATTTTTGTTTCTCTTTATGAAAATGTCTTCTCTCAATGATAAGTTATAGCCTATGTGTGTGATTTTTTTTCATATAAAGGAAGAAAAATGTTATAAAATAATATTTGTGAAGTGCTTAAACTTCTATTGCATTCTGTCAAGATGTGGGTTGGCATTTTTCTAGTCTAGGAGTGGACAAAATTCATAGAGAAAATGATAGGATCTTAGATTTAAAGAAAACTTTGAAATTATCCATTCCATCCCAATTATGGATTTTCTCTTTCACTAGAACCTTTGTGAATGACCATCCAGTCTCATCTCAAACTCTTAAGTGGCAAACTGTTCTCTAGACCACAAGGAAACCTCATGGGTTTCAGACAACTCTAAATGTAAAATAATAATAATAAAAAAAATCCCTTAATCCCAGCCAAAATCCATTTCCATTGATACCTTCCCACTGGTGCTTGTCCTTACTTGCAGAGCTTGTAAACCCCACTCTCCTCCTGTCCAAGGGTCCTTTAAACACCTGAGACATCTCATCCTAAGCCCCCGCCCCGTCTTTTCAGCAAGCTCTCAGATGGAAGTACTTCCATTCTCAAAAACCCTGCGCATCATCTGACTGTTCATTAGTGTGTTGACACTTTACTACAAAGCAGTGCCCACAGTAAAAAAAAAAAAAAAGTTCCTCAAAAAAAATGCCAAAAGTTGTTCCAGGATCGCAAATGTAATTGTTGTAATGGTCGCTTTAAATCCTTAGATGAACACCTCTTAAATGGTTAGATTATATCTTACTATCTCTTCGCCTATCTTGAGTGTCAGTTTCCTCTTCACCATGTTTTTCTGCCTTTGCAAGTTTGAAGACTATTCTTGAATTACTTTTGGTTGCAAGCAACTGAAACTGATTTGGGCTACTTTTAACAAAAATAGAGGCATCTCCAGTTTCATAAAATTCATGGATTTCTGATTTCATGAAATCAGAGTAAGGGTAGAAAAGCCAAGAGCAGGAGGCAGAGCCTTCCAATGGCCTCTGGGACAGGGCACAAAGGCCACCCCCTGGAGTACTTCCCTAATTGCCACATAACTCCATTGACTCTTAGTCACTGCCATCCTTCAGTCCTAAACTCTCATTCTTGGGGAAGGGAATCCGACTGGCCCAGCTTGGGTCAGATTTCTATCCCTGGTTTAAGTAACCCTGACCAGGGACATGGTCTTATGTATATGAAGCCCCTACTCACCTATTGGGGTCATTTTCAGAGAAAGGAAAATGGATGCGAACAAGACAGATATCCAAAATCACTGTACTTCTAAAAAAGTAGTTCAAAGATAATTAATCTGTTTCTTTTTATTTCTCCTTGTGTTTTCCCCTCTTGCTTGACCCCCAGTAAGGCAGATATCAGAATTGGTGTCCATTGCATCAAGAGAGGTCAAAGGCAAGGGGAAAAAGAGAAATAGCCTCAGAATATTTGTAGATTTTGTTTTCCAAAATCCCAAACACTTAGAAGAACATAGGGAATCTCTCGAAGGAGGTAATAAAAAGGAATGAAATATACGGACATGAAGAGCCTTGAAGCAACAAGGGGAATTATCTCCCTCCAGCTGTGGGAAAAGGAGGGAGGGAGGCTTATGAGCCCAGGAGGAGGGAGGAGCCAGCCTTGTTTCCTGACATTGTCCCCAGGGAGGCCACAACCCCCCTGCCCCCAGAGCTGTGTGTGGGACATCTAGGCAGAAGGAGCCATAGGAAATGTCACCAAAAGATTTTTGTGGCCTGAGGATGACCTGGACACCTGCAGCTGAGCAAGTTACATGAGCGGAAATACAGCACTATAGTGTGACCTGTGTGATCAGATGCCTCAATGACCAGAGGGTCCCCTCTGCCAGGGCTGCCATACTGTGCCAGCACCCTGGAGCCTGATACACCTCTGGGGGATGCTGTGAACCTAAGCAGGACTGAGGGTAGGTCTTCTACTTTTCCAGAAGGAAGAGGCTTGAAACAAAAATGAAGATAATTTGAAAAAGAGTTAAGAGAGGAGATACGTTTTATATGCCTGTGTTCATAGATGGAGATTCTCACCAGCTACGCTTGCAGAGAAAAGACAGGAGCAAAATAAGAACGAAGGAGCTCTGCTTCCTCTCTCTCTCTGAATCTGACCTCATCCTTTTCAAGTAGCAGCATTTGTGCATCATATTCTGCTTGTAAATTAAAAGCCCTCTTTTATAAAAATTGGCTTAATTTTTTTCTAGTCCTCTTATTTATGACCTTAGTTTTCCTGATGTGATTCCCCTGGGCCCAAGCCATACCCCTGTCTAAGTGCAGTCTTAGGCTATATGCCCCTTCTCCCCTCTCCTGTGTGTTCTGTCCTTGTTGGATGTTGTTTGAGCACAAGAGCCCTATGCAACCACTTTGGTGCCTTCAGCCACCTTTCCCTCTCACTGTGTCATTTGCCCAATTTGTGATTATGATATCAAAATAGTGTTTATCTGTTTAAAATTATTTATTTTAGTAAGAACACTTCACATGAGGTCTACCCTCTTAACAAATTAAGTGTACGAGACAGTACTATTGGCCACAGGTACAGAATTTTGTTGTTCTTCTTAACAAATTCTGCTTTACTTAAGGTCTTAAATCTAGCTAATAGGGAGCAATGTGGCAGCTATTAATACGTTTTAACCAAAAGTGGAAAAAAAAAATTTTTAAAGGCCAAGGCCCAAAAACCTAAGTCTGAGAGAGTGGTGTCCTGTCCTTTCATTTTTGTAGCTGGCAGGGCTGTTACTTCCTGAAGAGAAGTTGAATGATGTCATAAACCAAGCCCAGGGAGTCGGGTGACCTGGATCTATTCTTGGCTGGGCCACTGACTGTGAGTGACCTTGGGCAAGTCACTTTCTTATCTCCCCATCTCAGTTTTCTCCACTTACAACTAAAAAAATATATCTTGTCACCTACCTAGAGAATAATTTGGGTACAAGAGCTATGGAGTAAGAAATAAGGTAATGCTTGAGAAAACTGTAAGGTGTTTGTTTGTTTTTTTTTCCCCCCAATCTGGCACGGTTTCCCTTATGACACTAGTGTTATCAGGGAGTTTCAGTTCTCCAAATAATCACAAAAATTAGAATTGATCTATATTTTCAGAGCTTCAAAGGAATCAGGACCAGCTTAAAACAAATCAGAAAGTGACTCTAATGTAAGGACAATGCCCCCTATTACGTGTGCTTTGTTCTATTCATATTTTTTTCAATGGGGATTAGGTGGGTCAGAGAGAAGGCAGTTGGGCTCGTGTAGGTAGAAAGTAGAGGGTGCTACGGCAGAGACAGAGATAAAAGGGGATGAGGACATTGGTAAATGGGAACAGGACAGATGCCAATTCTGTAGATGAATTCCATTTTCTGCAGACCTGTGGGCTTTTAAAAAATTATTTGCAAAGCTTTCCAAATATGAGCTAGGCCTAGAAAATTTTCTAAAGTGGCTGTCTTTATCTAAAAAGAGAAAGCGTAATCATGTTAATGCCTAAAAAAAGCAACTCTTGCTTTTCACTAAACCCATACCCAGAATACTGCACTATATTTATGGTTTATACTGCTTTGAAAGTTTAACAAATTTCAAAGCCAGGAATGTTCTCTGTGGCTTACTAGGACAGACAGAAGGTGGAACGCAAACCAACAGGTAAAATAAATACTACCCAGATTTCATTTAGAGCCATACCTTTAAGCAGACATATTAACCTCTCTGAGTCCTGAATTGCTCATCTATACGAAAGATAAAATACCACTTACCACTGCACAGAGGTACCTACTGATGGATTAGGTAACCAAGGGAGGGAGCTGAAATCTCCTGCACTAAGCACAGGAGAGGAAATATACTTGCTGCCTGCCCTTCGAATAGACTTTGAGGACATTTTTCTCTAAGTAGAACACCAACAACTTCTGTGGGCTCCTTGGCATCACGGTGAGAAACAGGCTTTATTAGTACTCACAGGGCTAAGATCCCAGGGATGGGCTTTTAATCAGTGAACAGATCAAAGCAGCAAGGCACCCTTTGGAAACAGCGATGAAGATTTTAGTCACTGCCTCCTGGGGACTGAACATATTTAACACAACAATATTTGCCCAGTGCAATCTCACACAGGAGAAAGATCATTAAGTGCTGTGACAAAAACTGTCATTCCCCATCCTAGCTCAGCTATCTTTACAACATCAAAGAGCAGAAAAGCTGCTCTGTAATACTGGAAGACACTGAGACACTGGAAAGAGCCCTTGGGGAGCATGGGACAGCACGGGGCCCAGCTATGTGCCGCTCAGAAGGGTCTGCTCTCAGCCACAGATGACGCCATTCTTCCAGAGAATTTCACTGGAACTTCATTTGTGCAAATGTCGAGGTTTGGGAAGCTATATGATTTCCCCAAATTACCACGGGGAGTGGATCACCAGAGGGAGGTTCTCTTCATAAGTGGACAGGTTCCCCGCCCTCCCCCTGCCGCCCCGAAACATCTGTATTTTTCCTTCCATGTTTCACAGGGGAAATCACTGCAGAAAGCCTCTGAGCCTGCATGAGTGTGGACATCTGGGCAAAAAGAGGGCAAGCATACCTAAGAAGAGCAGTCACACACTGCTGTGCTGGGTGGCTTACTAAATATTGGTCCTCAGGTCATCTCCCAGTCTCTGCTGCTTCTTTCATAGAAACATGCTCTGGAGCACTCCTCCTGGCGTGTTAGCACTAGCACCTTCACGGTAGCCGCACGGTGGTGCTTCCTGCCCTACCCTTTAGCCTTATCTACCCTCCCACTCCGCCTTCTGGCGGCATCTGCTACTTGTCCATGAATGCCCAGATCCTGATGACCAACATGAATATGAAAGTCTTGCCTATCTAACCTTTGTTGCTGTATAAGGCCACTCAAAAGGTTCACCGCAACACCCAGTGCCATCACCAGGGACATTCAAACTGCAACCCAGGAAATTCATCAGACTGGCATTGTCTGTCCTGATGCTGCCATCTAAGGATGCTGTAAGCCCAGCATTTAGAAATCTTACCAATCAACTGCTCTCTGGACTCAAAAACTGGGTGTATAGTTTGTTCTAACCATTAGAAATGGGTTTTATCTCCATAGAAATGCCCCCTACTAAATGCCTGATTGCTTACACCATATAGAGGCCATAGAGATTGCTGAGCTCAGTGCCTTCCTCCCACCTATACCGCTGTCTCCTGAAATAACTGTTTAACTAGACTGGCTGATTCCCAGGACCAAGACACCGATTTAATGAGATGGGGCAATGCTTCTGCTTTCTCATTCTTGTTCCTTTTCTCTCTCTCTCTCTCTTTCTCTCCCCAACCCCCTCTGTAGATCTCTTACCCTGCAAACCTGAATCTCTCTAAAGCTATATACCAACTTGGCTTTTGATAAATAAAACTTCTTGGGAAAAAAAATGAAGTTTCAAGGGGCAGAATGAGGGATATCAGAATATGCTACCCCCCTATGTCTCTTTGGCATATGTATTAGTATGAGCTAATGGCCATTGAGATCCAGGAAGATGCAGTAAAAGCTATAAAAGGAAAAGTGCACAAGCTTTCCTTTTGTAAATGAAATGTACATTATAAAGGAAATTTCCACTTGTAAAAAAGTATCTCCTTCTCCCATGCCAGGAGGAGGAGCATTCTTAATAACTCTTATTAATGAGAAGGCACAGACTTAAATCTGCATAACATACTTTACTAAGCAACTCTTGTTTAACCATACTTTTCTTGGACACCTTCCCAAAACTTGCCTCCTTCACCCAGAAGCCCCAAACTCCCTTCCTTTGGCCTAAGATGGTATTTAAGCCCATGTTCTCACTACCCTTTGGAGCTACTCATGTCTGGGTATTCCCATGTGTAAGCATGATGCACCTGCTAATGAACTCCATTTTTCTCCTGTTAAAAAAGAAAGTCCTGCCTACCTCCAAAATATCCCCCACAATAGCCTGTGACTCAGAAGACCAAGGTAAGAAAAGTGTTTAATTTGAAAGATGTTGGTCTTTACTAAGGATCTATGACACTGCAGAAAGGAGAAACAGGTATAACCCTAATAAAATGGAACACAATATAGGTCAGTTTTGCTTAAGGTAAGGAAACAGATGAATTGGCTTTTAAAAAACAAAAACAAGAACAAGATCAAAAAACCTACCCAGTTGCCTGGTTCCTGTCGAGGTGAATTACAGAGGTCATTTCAAGGTAAGGTGAGATAAGGCCCAAAGGGAAGACTAACTCCTTGCACCACCAGCCCCCCCGCCCCAGCCCCATTCGTATACTACGGCATCATATCTTCAAAGCCTAAAGAAATATAGAAATGCACATTATTCGGGGGCATGTTTTACATGTAGCCAGAGAACTTGAGAAACCTAAGTGGGAGGGAATGGCCCATTTCCTAGAGCTTTGCTTTTATATATTGACAAGGTAAGGAGGTTTGTAGCCTTCTTTCCATCTACCCACTTTCGTAATTATTATGTTACAGGGCATACAGATGACTGCTTTGTCAGCACGTCCGCTCAGATGCTAAACACAGGGATGTTCCAATTCCCTCACAAGGCCAGCCTGTTTGTGCAAGCTCATATTTACTCCATGAGGATACAATTCCCATGGTTTAGCATCTCTACAAGATCAAGCAAATCAGATTAATGGCTGCAACTCTGTCAACACACAGGCTGAGACCTGCTGAGAATAAAACTGATTTTTAACACAGCGACTATGAGCCTCTGCAAATAATGGCTTCTGTTAAAACAAAGTCCCAACAAGAGAGTATGAGTAACCCCCAAACATGATTTACCAAGACTGGAATCACCAGATATTATTAAATATCTCTGGTGAATTTTCACAATTATACAAGTAAAGTTTTAATTAAAGAAACCATTAAAGGCAAAATCATCTAAAACACACTAATGCCTGGGATCACATGATCTGAGCTCAAAGCTTTAATATAAAACTGGACTTTGAGTCACTGTATAAGAGGTAGGAGAGAAGGATTTCTGAGTCCTCATCATCACATCAAGCTCCAGGCTGCTCCCTTTCTTCTTCCTTTGGGGACAACTCCACCAATTTTATGTGGAGAGAGGGAAGAAGACTAGAATAGGAGATCCACCCCCAGACAATAATAGGACTCACAGAACCCCATTCCCTTTGCCAAGACATTCATTCTAGGCAGGGTTAAGCCTGTGACCAAGTACCGATCAATCACGGTTCTTCCCTAGGATTCACTGTGGAGCTAGAGGAGACAGGAGCTACCCTTGGCTTACGGAGCTAGATGAATTTGAATCTAGAGCCTAAGAAGACACTGAGAGGACAAGGTCTAAGATAAGAAATAATAAGGCTAAGAAAGAGAAAGAGCAGATATAAAAGACAGAACCTAAAGAGATAGAGACAAAGAAACAGAAATCAAGCTGCCAAATCAGAAAAGTTTCTCAATCTCAGGACCAGCTTCCTCAGGAAGACATCACAGTGTGGTCAAGACTTGGTTATGTTAGTCAAAAATGTTCATTTTTGCTTACGACTGTTTCTGCTGGGTTTCCATCACATACAACAAACAGGATCCTAATTGATACAACTGACGGTATCCTCTAAATTTCAAAGTATCCCCAAAGAGCTGATAAGACTCTTAACCTCTCTTTCTAAATGAGAAAATTGAATCACATCAATAATGCTTGCTGTTTTCTACATGGGCAAAGAGAAATATATTATTCTTAAAGAAGAAAAATATTGTAAAATACAAGTTCTTTTATGCTGGCAAGTTAGATTTTCTTTAATTCCCAGGGATATTTGAAGAAAAGCAGTTTTGCTTCTCCTGGGCAGAAGCCAGTGCATTCAGTAGTGATTCTGGAAAAAGCACAATTTACCAAGTCAGAGCACTGAAGAGCCAAGGAGAAAGGAGCAGCCTAGGACAGGCCCAGAGGCCCAGAAACCTTCTCTAAAGGTGTATTTTTAATGCATCTGAAGAGCTTGCTAAGCATTTGTGCAGCCTGGTGAGAGAAATGTCTATCCAAACACAAGTGTCTTCAATCAGTGCTACCCCTCCAAGATGGAGTCCTATGAGAAACCTAAAGACTGCCATCCCCCATGAGCATCAGTTTTAAGACCTAAGAGGGAAGAAGAAAGACAACGGGAGGGCGGAATGCACATTGAGGGACGGAACACTAGCCTTCATTATCTTTGTTGGCAAGTATTATCAAGAACAATTACCATTCATTCCCCACTTACTATGTACCAGGAACTACTAAACATTTAACTGTATTCTTCCTTTAATCCTTCTAACTTCCCTTATGAGGCAGGTAATACTATCCCCATTTTATAAATCAGAAACTAAAGTGCAAGAGAGTAAATGACTTGCCAAAATCACTCAGCTAGTAAGTGGTTCACCCAGGATTTGAATTCATGTGACAGGTTTTGGGTTTAACCATTTTGATATACTGTCTCCCAATTTTTATCCATTGTTTCCCTCCGGTGAGGCCACTGCTCCTTCGTCCCCGCAGTATATCTAAAGGCACTGTATTCACTGGTCCTACTACTAGGCTATAACCACCATTGGGAAAAAGGAGACTAATGGTTAGATATGTCTGACCAAAACCTGAAACCTCTGAACACTTTTAAAGCAATATCTTCCACAATGACAGTTAATCTGGTAGGCAACCCTCAGTTGTACTGTTTTCCCCTCCTGAAAAAGGGTTAATAAATCTGAAATTCAAGTGATCTTGTAGTAAGCCCTAGGAACAGCTAAGCAATGGCTGCTGAATCCCAATCCTGCCCTCATAAGATGCTACCCGCTATAGACAACACAACATAATTCTCTCTCCCAGGGACTTGGATCCCCCAAGGTGGCAGGGCCCACGATGCAGATGCAAACATGGATCGTCCTTTAGTACAGCTGGAGCCACTGTGGAAGAAAGTCAGACGCTAAGCTAGTTCACCCGGTCCTCTTAAAGGCTTGGGTCTGGACATTCCCCTCTCCGTAGCTAAAGCACCCATACTGCACAGGCCTGGATCACAGGTCCTGGACTCCGCATTCAGCTCATCGGAGTGTGTGACTGACTGCCAATGTCAAACTCTCCCTAGTCAGCCAACAGCAGTGTGAATGATTAGAGGAAAGGGTTTTCTGTGGCAATCTCAACTGCAAATAGGGATAAAGAAATTCTCTCCATTCACACCCCACTCCCAGCTCTTTGGCCTTGAGTTAAATGAGGACTTGGCTCTGTCCAGCCTTAGGGGGCAAGGGCACTGCGTGTTATTTGGGGAGAGCACTTACATGCATGAATAGAGTCTGCCTTTGCAGAACTTGTAGAGCTCTGATGGAGGAAGAGAAATGTTGATGGTGATGGTCGTGGTGAAGATGTTGATGAAAGAAGAAAATGGTGATGGTGAATGTCACCTACAAATATAAGCACAAAGCAGCAACAGATATCCTTCTAGTCATTGCCAATCACCATCATGAAGCAGCTTCCGTTCCCAAAACAACCTCACTAAGGTATTCCCCCTGTGAACTAAAAACGTCCAGCTTCAAAATGAAGCGCTGCATCGCTCCCTTCCCCGCCCGCCCTTCCACCCTTCCTGTGCCAAGCTGGGAAGGAGACTGCACTGGCAGGTCACGGGCGCTGGGACCTGAGAGTTAACGACAGTTCTGTAGCGAGGAGCGTTAGGGTGACCCGGGAGGCCCTATTAACGCACTTCGGAACCGCTTGCTTGGGGAGCTTGAGGAACGGACGCCGAAGGGGAAGAAGGTAAGGTAACGGGGCAAAACAGATTTGATGCCTCTTTCCGAGAGCCCTGACGCCCCGAGAGGAGCAGGCATCCTGTGGTCGGGAGGGAGAAGAGGCGGAGCAGACCGCCAGCGGGACAGACAAGGCTCGCTTTACCTGACCAAGTGCAGCAGCCAGCCGTAGCGGCTGCAGCGAGGATGCTGCGCTGGAGTCCAGACCCAGAGCCCAAAGCCACCGCTGCGCCAGCCTTCGCCGAAGCCCCACCCTTTCCCCGCCCCTTCCCCGCCCCCTGCCCCGAGACCCCGCCTCCCTAGCACGCGCCGGCCCGGCAGGCTGTTTGGGGGAAGCGAGCCGTGGACTGATCGGCAGGGCTGACGACCAATGGAAACGTGCAGCGGCGCCCGGGGCGGGCAGATGGCAAGGAGGAGCGGGAAGGGACGGCGCCCAATCACCACCGGAGCCGCTGGGCCTGGCCAGGGCGCGGTGAGGTTATTGGGCAACTCAAGCCCCCGCGGCTGGGTTGGAGGCTGCGTTCGTTAGGCTAGGTCAAAGGTGGATAGCCAGGGCAACAGCCAATCCCCGGCTCCGTGCCCTCAGCTCCCCGGCTCCCGGGCCCTCTCTGAGCGCATGCTCTGGACTGGTTCGAAGCGATGGGGGGAAGGGGGCAGGTCTGTTCCCACGGTTTTCGAGGTTCCCACGCCTCGGAGACCCCGCAAAGCTGTGCGGCTCCAGTGGTCGGCTCAGCGCCCCCTGCCTCTGCACCCCCAGCCTAGCCATTCTCGGTAATAAGTGCTTAAAGGAGCAAAGGAGGAAAACTGAATCCTCACGTAAATCCAAACCCTTCTGTTAGTTTCCGCCACGGCCCCACGCGGCCTCCAAATAACTCTTTAACCAGATTCACTGGCAGATAAATTACTTTGACTACTTGTAGCTACGAGCTGAAACTTTGGGCAAAAAAAAAAAAAAAATGAAGTAGGGTCTCGGCGATCCGGGTAAAGGAGGACTGGACGTCAAGAGGGTGGGCCTCACAATGAAGGCTACCTCTTTGCTGGAAAACCACCGTTCAAGATCATGTTGCCACTGTTTCTGTGACGGTGAGTCAGTGTACACTTGATGCCAAGGTAACTATTTTGCCCCCCAAATAAGTGTCTGATCATTACTGGGAAGAACTGCCTCCAAACCTTTCATAAGAGGATTTGAGGTCTTAACGATATGGTGATTTGGTCTGTGATTTGAGTGGCATTTCCATCTGTTCCAAGTAGGTAGGCAAGAAAGGGCATTGCCTTTAATCTGCTCCCTGTTAAGTGCAAATTTTGTCTATCCATTAAGAAATCTATCCTGAACAGATTCTGGTTTCAAATAATAAACAAGCAAGAAAAAGAATAGGAAGATATTTTAAAGTGATTTTTTTCCCTCAGTTTTTTTTTCTAGAAATAATAGCTGATGAGAACTCTGATTTATTCCTACTTATAATATTACCCAAACACTGGTAGGCACTTTATATGTAATTATCCCATTCAATCCACATATCTACCTTGTGTAAATTCCACCTTATCGATTAGAAAACAGAGGCTCAGGGGCGCCTGGGTGGCTCAGTGTGTTAAGTGGCTGCCTTCTGCTCAGGTCATGATCCTAAGGTCCTGGGATTGAGCCCCACATCGGGCTCCCTGCTCAGCGGGGAGCCTGCTTCTCCCTCTCTCTTTGCCTGCCTCTCTGCCTACTTGTGCTCTCTCTCTATCTCTCTGTCAAATAAATAATAAAATCTAAAAAAAAGAAAAGAAAACAGAGGCTCAGAGAGGTCAAGTAGTTGTCCCAGGGTCACATAATTAGGAGCAGAGTCAACACTAGGTCAATATTTCTGTTTAAAGCCCATCGTTATCAACCAAAAGAAGAACAAGCAGCAATAACACAACTCTTCTTTGAAGTTTTGTTTATTTCTCACCTGAAAAACTATCCTAGAGGGACGATACTGACTACTTAAAACTGTGGCTTCAAAAGCACTTCTAAGAGTGAAGCATCACCTCTGCAATGTGTTAGGAGCAATTGCAAGTCAGTTTTGCTCATACAGAGGAGCTGTAATTTGATATCTATGGGAAGTAAGTAAATTTTTCCAGGGCATGAGTCTTAGCTAGTTTTTAATTGGTGCAGGAATCTTTTAAAGTAAACCAACAAAATAATATCATGGCCATAAGAGCTGAGTCCTAGAGAGAAAGAAAGAGGATAATAACCCAAAACAGCTCTCTGAAGAGATTCATAAATCTTATGCTGACCTTTATTCACACCTGGAAATATGTACTAATTCTAAGGTTGGGAGGGAGGAATATGTAGGAGGTGGTTTAAAGAGAGAGGAGAAGAAGAAAAGTATTTTCTTAGAGGATTTGAGGTCTTAACGATATTTGATATTTATGGGAATCAAGCCACCGCTTGACAAAATATAAATAAGCTAAAGGTTGCAGATCAATACAAAGGTATACACTAACAGGTTAGTGGTCTAAGCATTTAGGGTTGTATGCGCTCCTCATTTAATACATACTTACTAAGGGCTTAATATATATTGGATGCTGTACTAGATTCTGGGGATATTCATTTCAATAAAACCCATTTCCTGACCTCGATGAAGCACAGCCAGTTGAGGACGCAAATCTGGATGAGGCTTGAAGAGATCACTTTCTAAACAAAATTGCTAGTCTTCACAGCCCCCCAGCATGGTCTGTATTATCCTGATTTCACAGATGAGGAAACCGAGACTAGAAAGAATAATAACTCACTTGAGTTTGCACAGCTAAGGAAAAGTCTTAATCCTAAATCCTTCTGATTCAGAAGCCCCCGTTTTTGCAGTACACCGTGCTGCCTTCGCACGGGAAGAAGCTATCCCTTGTCATCTAAACAGAAATGCACCCCTCTCTAAAATATACAATGCAAGGCCTGTGATTTTTAAAATACTGAATTCAGTCCATTTGTTTATCAAAGTACCCTACTTTGTAAATGGAACCAAGAAAATATAAAAGCTGGTTCCGGCCATCGACTGTGGTTTACCTTTTCACCCTTGCACTGCCTTGCATATGTAAGTGATCTGCTTTGGTTAATTGAAATCTCTGTCCTTCCCTGAGGTGAGTGATTTCAACATGTGACCTAGAAAATCAGAAGATGTATTTAAAAATGAAGCAGAGAAACCAGGCACAGAGGAAACACACACACACACACACACACACACACACACAAACAAACATTTGGTAGTTCCTTTTGGAAGGACTCCAGTCCAGGCAGGGTAAAAAGATAGGATGTGGCGGGTGGCATCCTTTGTGGCAGCAGAGTCCCACCTTCCCATTACGTGACCAGTCACAAGCAAGGAGTTTCTTTGACCCACGAGCTAATGCCAGGGAACAGCATTCTGGAGGCCCCAAGTATGGATGTCAGGGAGACCAGCTGGAGTAAACATGGGGATTAGACACTCAAAGTAAATTCTGGGAGTGTGAAGGGAACACCGATAGGAAGAGCACCCCAGTGAGCATTCCCAGGGGAATGGACTTGGCTTTTCCACAGAGAAGGACTATGATCTGACAGGATATGCCCACATAACAAATAATTCTAGAAAGGGCCCAACAGTTCATCACACTAACTAGTTCTGTCCCCAGCCCAAATCACCTTCACCCAACCGGACCTCAGTGTATTATCTATCACGGACTCGGGATAACAAAATTATCCCAGAACACCTGCCACAGGGCCACTACTGTTCATGTTCTTCTTTGTTCCTACTGAGCTAAATGTATACGTGCAGCATTCTCCGGGATAGATTTGTATTTATTTCAACCCCAAAACAAACAATCTGTGGGAGAGAAACACTGTCCACAGGAGGCAATTCAACAGGAAACCAATGATCACATCCCTCTGAAATGTAGGACACTGGGAGCAAACCTAATCTCCAAGATGTTTCCACCTCATTTGCCCTCAGCTGTGTAATCAGCTTTTCATCTCAACGCTAGATGAATGCAACTTGCCTGCTGCCACATTTGTCCTAATGTAGATGCTATCCTATCAATCAATAGCTTCTCGTCACCCACAAATTTCCTGAAAATACTTAATGACAAAATTCTGATCTCTGCAGCATATCCGGGGATCTAAGACACAGAAAAACCAGGCTTTGTGCTGGGACTTTGTCACTCATGAGGGCTCACAGCCTGTGAAGAGATAAATCAGGCCATGGAAAAGTCAGAACTTAAGTAACAATAGAAAATACTTACTCAAGCCACCAGAATGATACTTCTTCAGAGTGAGGGGGCTCAGCCTCTTCTGATGCACCTCCTTATTTATTTATTCCCCAACTCAGTCCAAAAAGGTTTTGAAACGACAGATTATCCTTGTAACACTGCAATGTGTAGGTGAATGTTGTGGAGGCTGGTAAAATGTTTGCAGACTGACAAGATTTTTTTAACTTGCCTACAGAAGTATTAAAAATATCTTAAAGGCCACCTGAAGCACCATATGGAGGAATTACTCTCACTTAGCTACAACCATAATTGCATTTATGCTGTCAGTTTATAGGAAGAAAACAAGTACTTGAGTCTCAAGCTGAAACCATTCAATCATTCATTAATTCCCTGAAGAAGCTTAGGTTCGACTCCACAGGAAAAGTCATAATGACTATAGTTCTCTTTATATAGGGGAGCGGAGGGGAATGATGCGTGAGGGTTTCACGCCAAGAGCTATCTCCTCAAATACTACGGCGGGACTTGCACTCAGGAAAATCCCACTGTCTTGTCATTAGCTGGCAAGGCACAGTGGTATGCAGCTTTGTTAGAGGGCCTTTTGCTGAGTCATGAAGGCCACCCCAGGCTGTATGCCCCCTGAGGGCAGGAGAAAGATAATAGCAGGAGTCAATCATCTGCTTTGTGGCCAATAACCCAAAGGTGATGGCAGGGAAGAGTTACCCCATCTGGGGCAGAGTTTTAGACAATGCAGCCTAATCATGTTCCACGTCATAAGCTAGTCTCTGAAGGTAGCAGTCAGAAGGATCAGTGCCAAAAGGCAGCAGGCTCTGCGGAGAACAGCTGTAGCCTCAAAGGAAAGGAAAAGCTTTTTTTTTTTATGATTTTCTTATTATTATAAGAGCATCACATGATCATTGTAAAGTGAAAAAGACGAGGCACAGAGGAGAAAATAAAAATTGATGGTAATCTCACCATTCATTTATTCAATCAGCAAGTATTTCTTGAGCCTCTCCTACATACCAGGCCCTTTTTTAGGCACTGGGGTTGGAAAGGTGAACATAAACCTGCTCTCTTGGAACTTATAGTGCACAAAGGGAGACAGATGAATAATCAAATCACACAAAGGAGAATATCATGATTTACTAGGCTGAGTGCTACACAGAAAGGAATGCAGTCCCTAACAGCAGAATATAAGGGAACCTGTCCAGACTTAGGGGGTAGAGGCAGAGGAGTAGTGTCTGAGAAGGCTTCCTGAGGAAGTGACCCTTCACCTGAGATCTGAGAGATGAGCAGGAATTGATTAATCAGAAGAGGGATGAATAGTGACCAAAAATAAATAAATAAATAAACCAGAAAGAACGACATTGCACAAGCTCCCTGGCAGAAGGGAACGTGGGGTGTGTGGAAGAACTGGGAGAAACCGGCGTGAATAGTGAATAGACTCAGAGCTGGAAGGAAAGCGTGGACAGGAGCCTGGAGAGGTAGGCAGGGCCAGATTGTTGATCTCCATTGTTGACCTCCATACAAGTCCTTCAAATATTTTATTTATGTATATGTGTACATAATAAGTGTGTATATGTACAACACGTGTATATATATAAGGTGTGTGTGTGTGTGCATGTGTACATGTGTAGTTTAATCGTTATCATCAAACTGCCACAGTTCCCTCCAGAAAGTGTGCACCAGTTTGTACGCTTGTACTATATGAGTGTCAATCTCACTTCATCTTCAACGACACCCATTATCTTTTTTTAAACTTCAGTGTTTGATTAGCAAAAAGTGTATTATTTAAGTTTTCATTTAACAATGAACACATTATTTTTCACTTGCTTCACAGAGAGCAGGACTGTCTTCTCAATGAAATAAGTACAATATTGTTAATGTCAGTCAATGGCAGCTGAAATAACCCCTCCGTGGGAGATAGCTCCTGGAAAGATTCAGCCTGGGTACCTACCATTCCCTCATTCCTCATTCTCGAGCTAAGGCATTAAAATTAAAATTTGTTGGAGAGCAATCCATCAAATTTGTGTGAGCCATTAGTCTTAGTTTATATTAATGCATGAGTGAATTTCCTCCTGGCCAATCACTTAGAACAGCCCCGAGGGAAAGTGGAAAGTCAGCTAAGGCTTGTTGAGAAGAGAGAAAAGGGTTAGGTCTGGGCTTGATGGGAAATGGGCCAATTTGAAGGAGGTAAGGAATAGTGGGACCCAAATCAAGGACCTCATGAGGAGGCTTCATGCCAAGAAGCAAGGGATGACAAGTGAGAGAGGGGGCAGTAGAGAGAAACATCTGAACACAGGTTTGACAGCTTTACCATTCAGCCTAGGGAGGGCTGTGTTCATTTGCATTCATCATCTGCAAAAACTCACTGGCCTTCCGTTTATCCTCAAGTCCCTTCTGCACAAACAGATCTTGATCTCAGAAGATCAGGACTGCGAGTGAGCGTATGTAAGGGCTGCAGGAGCTTATACCTAAGTCACGTGTGGTCTATGCAGCATCCCCTGGGACCGAAATCTGCATCTCTGGGGAGGTCTGAGGGTGTGTGGGAATGGGCCAGGGAGGTTTACCTATTTCCACCCACTGGTACACCAGGATCTTGACAGCAACAGTCAGGAGAGGGTGCAGAGAGCTCACTGCAACAACACTGGGTAGTTTAACTTGAGAACTTTTATGAAATGATGAATCAAGAAAGATTGAAAGCACACCACATCTTGAGTTCTATGTACACTTTACTGTATAATCTATATCCATAAACTACAAATACGATAAAGTGTGTTTCCTAGATAAGTGTCCAGTTCCAACTGACCAAAGAGGCTGGGGGAGCTAAAACATATTCTCTCTTCTGGTCAATGCTGGATTCCTCTTGTTTTGTCTGGCTCTTGTTCTGTAAATGAACTTCTGTGGGTCTCAGTTCCATATTTAATGGCATATCCAAGTCCAGCTTCATAGGTGTGGAACCTGGACGGTCACTTAGGACTCTGAGGGTGGAAGATCCCACATTTTGTTTAATGTTCTCCTGTCCCTGTCTTGAAATTCTTAATGAGTTTTAAACAAGGGAACTTGCATCATCATTTTGCACCAGGTCCCACAAATCTTGTAGCTGATCCTAGTTATATCCTGTTCCCAAGACTCTTGTTTCCAGTATTGAAATGTTTCAGAGATTTCACAGTATAGTATTTTGGTTAGGAGACTATGTTTGGTACAAGACGGACCAGGGTTCACAGCTTAGTTCTGCCACTTCCTAACAGTGTGATTTTTGAGATATAGAATCTCTCTGAGCTTCAGTTCCCTCATCTGTGCTCACCTCTGAATTTGACTTTTTTCTGGTTTTTAAAAATTTAAATGCAGCAAAGCACTTAGCACTCTGTTGGGCACAATGCATGAAGATACCATCAGTATGTGATTATACTGTACACATTTTACTTTTATTGCATGTATCTTGCTATTTAATGAAGACTTTGCCTCTTCTCTCCAATATAATCAGCAAAATATTTGCCACTAATTACCATAGTAACAGCTAGACTGTGTGGTCCTTCAGATGGCCATCTGTCTCTGTCTCCATACTCTGCACACGTAATCTGGTCAGTGGTTGTTGAGTTTGTTCACAGTGTCTTCTTCTCATACAGCGTTTTGCATTCTCTTGGTGGCCATGGGAGGGTTGTTTTTATTCTGCAACTTCAGGCAGAAAGAGTAACTCCCAGACTTGGATCTGGACAAACAGTGGATGCTGAACTCCCAAGTCACTCCTCACTCACTTCACCCATGACCTCATGACAGTAGCCATGTAACGCCATTGAGCATGGGTCCTACCCAGAGCAATGCAACAGCATTACTAGTTACCATATCATACTCCAGAACGTATAAGCTCAGACACAGAAGCTTCATTTAAAACACACATGGGTGTGTGCATGCGCACACACGCAACACACACACAAGTAAATGAATAAACACAGATCAAACTAGAGACCAAAATGGGCAGTCAGAGTGTCTTAGAGGAAGTATACGTGTGTATACATGATGTCTGCAACTTAAACTGAAATGCATAAAAATTAAAATGACTGATGGATGATGGGTAGAGGGATAGATAGGTGGATAAATATATGATAAAGCAAATAAGCTAAATGTTTCCTGTGGGAACTAGCTGATGAGTATATGAGCATTCAGTGTAGAATTCTTTCTTCCTTTTTATACATTTAAAATTTTTTAGGGGCGCCTGGGTGGCTCAGTCGGTTAAACGTCTGCCTTCAGCTCAGGTCATGATCCCAGGGTCCTGGGATTGAGTCCTGCATGGGGCTCCTTGTTCAGTGGAGAGCCTGCTTCTCCCTCTCCCTCTGCTGCTCCCCCTGCTTGTGCTCTCTCTGTCTCCCTCTCCCACATGCACAAATAAATAAATAAAATCTTAAAAAAATAAAAAATACAAAACAAATAAAATTTTTAATAAAATTGTCAAGGGAAGTCTAGTCTGCTGAAAATCAGGACATGTAATAAAATCCAGATTTTTGTCTTTTGGAAATCTAAATTCTGGCAAAATTGAACCTACATGCCAACAAGTGGTTGGGGCTATGTAGCAGGTGCCTTTTCAAGGGTCATGAGACCACTAGGTCTCCACATCCCTATCGTCTCCCATTCTATTGCCCTAGGTGCCCCTTGAGTCACTCATTTAGGTTTCCTGCCTTGTTATCACAAACATTTGAGTTGCAAGCCCTGTTGTAAATGTACATGTGCCAGTGGATTGATTATGGAATGATTCACTCTTGTAAAAGTATTCTTTTTTTTTTTTTTTGTAAAAGTATTCTTCTCAATTACCTTATCCAGAGAATTTGTACATGAAGCTTTTAAGGTTCTCCTTCAGCAGATTATGAATCTCCTAAAATTATATGTGCATTAAGAATACTGTGCCTGTGTCCTTATGTTCATTTTTCTGGAAAGATAGCCCATAGCTTTTTTTTTTTTTTTTAGTAGGCTCCATACCCAGCATGGAGCCTAATGCAGGACTTGAACTCACAACCCTGAGATAGAGACCTGAGCTGAGATCAAGAGTCAGATGCTTAACCTACTGAGCCACCCAGGCACCCCACCTGTGGCTTTTTATTAGGTTCTCAAAGAGGTCAATGACTCAAAATAATTAAGAACATTAAGAACCAACATAAGTTAAGGAGCTATACTAATGTATTTTAAATTATTCAAATTTTAAAAAATTCCATATACACATAACCAATCAGGTACACTGTTACCTTGGAACTCACGTTATCCTGGAAAATAAGGGACCTGTGTACCTCTTCCTGAACCAGAACTGTTCAGGGCTCTGTGTGTGTAAGGGCAAGTGAGTGAGTGAGTGAAAGTGTGTCTAGAAGGCAAGGCAAGATTCACTGAAGATGAGGGACCAGCACACATAGAGTTCCCAAATGCTCTCTGTATCCCAACATTAGAAGTTTACTTCATGTGCAGAAAGCTCTGCATCTTGTGTGTACACAACTCCAATAGAACAAAGTGATGTGGTAAATTGTATCTTGGGTGCTAACAGTTTCAATACTGTCTCCCTCTTCACTTATGTCCTATCTCTAGGAATGGCCAGTAGTATCTTGCTTCTCTCCAGAACTTGACCCCAGGATTTCCTGGATTTGTATAGATAGTGACAGTTTATTATTCTAAGGCGGTGCTTGCTCACTTATCTTTCCCATCCTTCAAGAGTGTGAGAAGAGATAGTGGTTAAATATAGATAACCTTTCTTTTTTATAGGCAATAATTTTTCCACCAGTTTGTCTGACATTTCCATAATTCCAAGTGAACACAAAGTTAGAAATGGATTTAATTCAACAAATGTGTACTGTGATCCTACCATGTTTCATGCAATGTGTTAGTCTTTGGGGCTACTCAGTCCCTACATTCCAGGAACATTAGTTATGGATACTATTGACTTGCTATGAGTATAAGTGACCCAGAAAAGCCCTTAAGATTATATAATTTCAGAAACCACGGTTTTTCCTGGGAGTTCTCATATGGATTAGGAAAACTTAATTTACTGGTCCTGAGATTTTTGCCTTTCAGAACTTTCCCTAATCTCTTTTCTTCAAGGTGGCCACACTGAACTTGGTATCAGGGACATCCCTCTCAATCAACAGGGTGTTCAGGCAGCTGTGACCATTAGAGTTTCTCTGAGCCTGGGCTTGGTGAGTGTGGGTATGTTGGGGAGGCAAGGTACAGAACAAGGGCCGTGTCCAGGGGCAAAGCAAACATAAGAGCCAAGTAGAGGTCTCCTCAGGGCTTCAGTCAAAGGTCCTGGGCAGGAAGGGTAGAAAGTGGTAAGGAATCAACAGCAGGATGTAAAGCAGAGGTACCTGGATGGAGGGCTAAGTAGAAATCAAGAGAGATTCTGTTAGGTACTTCAGAAGCTTCTCATAAGGAAAAGGGAACCGTTAGGGTTTGTGGCACATTTACGTGTAGATCTCTTATATAAGACAATTCTCTAGACCTTCAGGTACCCCTCAGTCAGTCAATCATTAATATTTGCCATCTCTTCATTTCTGGGGTGTGAGTGCTTTAATATTAATTATATCATTTAATCTTTATCAACTCTTTAAAACTCAGAAAAATCTGAGATAAGGCCACAAAAACTAAGCCTAGAGCAGAGGTCTTTCATCCCAAGACCATACCCCAGCTGCCCCCAAAGAAGTACTAACATGTTGGGCCAAGGTTCTTTGGACTTTTCTCTTCTGTGTTAATCCTGCTTTTTTAGGGACCAGAATACATATTAAAGTCCTTCCAGATTGCTCTCTTCTTGATTGTGCTTACTGGCTTTAGTAACTCAACTTCACCTCAGATAACCCAATTCACTCATCAACAGATACCACTCCTACTTACTGGATTTTTGGATGGATTTCACAACAGGCCTTCCTTGGGCCAAGCTGTTCAGCTAAGTTTTTCTCATTTAACACAGAAGCATCTAATGCCTGGATACTGGAGTCATGTGAGTGTGAGGAGGCTCCTAGCCAGAAAGAAGACAGTGCTAACTTACTGAGCTGGAACTTATGAATCCCTGTGGAAAAGGGAAAACAGGAGCAAGAGCAAGGCACACCTAATGGGAATCTGATTCTCCTGCCCATGCACACTTGTTACAGGGCACTGCCACTTTTAAGCCAGCAGGTGGCTTCGCTTTCTGTTGCAGAGTGTGTTCCTCTCATGTTGACAGGCCAGCTATTTTACTAAATGTGATCATTAACAGAAATGCAATTTTTTTGTGGCACCATCTCTTAAGTATTATGCCTCAAAGGATTAAAACAAAACGAAATGAGTTCATGCCTGGATCGGAGGTAGGACTAAGGTGACCAGATGTCTCTGCTAGTCATTGGATTTATTATCTTCCCTGGTCTACCCATCTGGCACCTGGCTCCTGGCCAGGGGGCACATGAATTGAATAACTCTGTCTTAAACAATTCTAGAATATGAGAGGGGGAGAAGAGATTAATCCATAGGAAGATAGTCTTCACCCTTGGAATTTCCTTGCCTTTATTTTAGGGATTTGCACATCGTTGGTTTAAGATAGCTTTCTGCAATTTGTCTTATATGAAACAAGGATAAACACTTAAGACACTATCTTGATATAAATATATTTACATTCAAGAAAACAGGAGAGGTGGAAAGGAAAAGCTCCTTGTTTTATTTTTTCCAGTGATTTCCCTCAATAAGCTAACTGGCTTATCTTTGGCAAATTAAAAGATTAAGCAAACGTAAAAAGAGTTCTTATAATCTGAGTTCTTGGAAGAAATGGCTGGGCAGACTTACAAGTTTTAAAAAACCCCACATCAACAAATGGTCTTTACATAAAGTTAATAGCAGGCTGAATTTTCCTAAAAATAAATCTCTTTTATATATGTATAGATACAAAGTCCCACCATTGAACTTTTACCAGTAGGCAAAAAGTTTCATTTTAATTTTTAAAATTTTTAATTTCTTTTTTTAAGATTTTAGGGTTTTTTTGTTCTTATTTTTCTTTAAGATTTTATTTATTTATTTATTTATTTGACAGAGAGGGTGGGGGGAACACAAGCAGGGGGAGTGGGAGAGGGAGAAGCAGACTTCCTGCTGAGCAGAGAGCCAGATGTGGGGCTTGATCCCAGGATCCCGGGATCATGACCCGAGCCAAAGGCAGATGCTTAATGACTGAGCCACCTAGGCGCCCCTAAGATTTTAGTTTTAAGCAATCTCCACATCCACCATGGGGCTCGCACTCAACAATCCCAAAACCTAGAGTCATGTGCTTTACCGACTGAGCCAGCCAGGCACCCCCAAAAGTTTTTAGTTTGATAGGATCACTCCATCTTCCTCTCCCTTTATCCTCATAATGATGTTGAAGGGAAGATGCTGCATTTTTTACCTCTCGGGAATCTGGGATCTGCCTAGAGATAAACCTGGTAAAATTGCACCTCCATCCCTAAGGCCTAGGGCATTTGACCACACCAACAATCCATATCCCAGCTGAAGTAGCAAATCCAGTTGAAATTTACGTCAGGTGTCCCACATCCTTCACAGACCAGATTCTGGAGATGGCCCCAACTTGCTAATCTGAAATAAAGTCACTTAGGCCAGAAGGAGAAACTTAAGAGAATGGGTATGCCACAATTTGACTCAACTGAATGGAGCTAGGCTCAATTCTGTGTTGTTTTTGTGCTTCGTTTCCTTTTTTTGAAAAATGGTTTTTCAATTGCAGTTAAAAAGAAAAACCCTGAGTAACTTTAGATCAGTAATTATGGATTGTACTAAGGTGTAGACCCTGAACATTTGCTTAAGATGGAGGGAGGATTAGGAAGGGACAGTCTTGTGAGGTTAACAAAAGCATTTCCCAATACCCTCCAGAACCAATGTTCTCATCCAGAGAGCCTGAAAAAATGGCCCCTCAATTAAGATTAATATCACAGCACATAAAGGATAATGATTTCATTGAATATTTAATTGTAAGGAAGCTCCTCTCTGGTTGAGAACACCTTCTCAATCTCATAAAGATGTTGACATTAGAGAGTAAGGGACAAGAAAAAGTACAGACTAGACCAGTTTATAAGAGCAGAGTGAAGAGGATCCTTATCATCTTGTGAAGTTGGAGAGGAAATCCAAGAAATAGGAGCTAGTGGTTGGGTTTAAAAGTATTGTGTGTGTTTTTATAAAACCTTCAAATTAGATCATAGATCATAAAAGATCTTATTTTAGTTGTCTGGGAAGTCATTTGTGTCCATTCCCTTGACTTGGGAATCATTCTGGAAGCTTTTTTTCTAGTTTTGTATATCCAGTTGTCTCCCTTTCAATTTTTCGGTAAGTGGTATATGATGAAGATTTACCTTCTTAGCCACATTTGTAGTTCTTTCTCTGTACCTCACACTCATTTTGTTTTCAGAAATGTGACTATATTTTGTTTTCCTTGAGCCATTTCATCCTGTGTTCTACACTCAGCAAGCCCTCTTGCTCAACTCTAGACCCCCAAAATTAAAACCAGGAATAGACAAGACTCCTTAACTCATGCTCTAGCTAAAACCCAGTGTGCTCATTTCTTACTGCACTTTCTTGAGGCATTGACAAAGACGTTTTGCAATGACAAGAACATTCCAACTCCCAGACCAGAAAAGCCCTGATAGCAACAGAATGCCTAGAAGACCACCCCCACACGTCTCCTTCCCTGCCCATGACCATGGGCTGAACACATACCGGCCCCCACCTTGATCACTCGCCCCCTGCCTACTCACTTGTGTGTACTCCCTGAACCTCTCTCCTGTAACACTCTGGGTGTCCATCTTGCCAGTGGAGAAGTTGGTTGTGCCTTCTCCCCCAGCTGCTGGCACTGGAAATAAGTTTCTTCCTTTCTCTTTTCCAAACCCTCATCTGGGGGGAGGAGCAAGATAGCAGAGGAGTAGGGGATCTAAATTTCGTCTGGTCCCAGGAATTCAGCTAGATAGTTATCAAACCATTCAGAACACCACAAACCCTCATCTGTTGAGTTATTGGCTTTTCTTGCGACGAGTTTACCTGAGTTCATTTAGCAACAGTGTTGGCACACCCCGCCAGGAGCTATACTCTCGATTTGTCCAGTCCCCTGCAGGTTTCTGGGACAGAGCAGTTGGCCTTGGCAGCGCCAGGGCTCACCCGCTCATTTCCTGAGTTAGCAGCTGTGATAGCTCATTCCGTAACACTACTTTCATATTTCATACTTACACAGTATTAAAAAGAATAATTTTCTATAACAAGTTTATTCAAAGACTTCTAGTTCTTAATTTCTTTGCATCTAATCTGTAAATAAGTCAAACATTCCAGAGTTTTCATTTTGCTGGAGCTTAATATCAAGTCTCTTAGTGCTAGTGAGATATCTGTGCCCCTGACCGTAGATTTTTGACTCCACCATTTACCTTCTCCGAATTTTAACTAGGATTCAACTTAATCATGAATCATGATCATCAATTGTGACTAATATTTGTTGAAAGCCCGATATCTGCCAGACACTATACTTGTTGGAAGAGGCAATCTGCCAGGCAGTCTGCTCTGTGCATGCCTGTGTGTTTTTGCTAAGAATGCAAGGTTCTGACCCCTCTTTAGCCAGGCCATTTCAGAGTTGTGTTAGCAGCAAGTAACCTTGAGGTGTGAGCAATGTCTCCCCCTGGACAAACAGCAAGCTTGCTTCTGCTTACAAGAAAGTGATAAATCCCCACACTTAGTGTTCCTCTCCACTAATTCAACCTAATGTGTGTGTGGGTGTCTATCACAGGCCTTGTGTTGCCCCCATGAAACTTGGGGGACCTAGAGAACCAGTGCAAATGCGCATGAGGCTCTGGCTACTGCTTTTGCTGTGAGTCCTAAAGTTCTATGTTTCTGGCTCAGGAGTCCATGTCTTTTGCCAGCCTCCTGTGGCAGGCTAACTTGTTAGCTCATAAGTAGAGTACTATTACAGACCCAGCCTGCAGAGTTCCTGACAAAGTTTTGTATGTTGACTATCACATTTAATCCTCACAAAGCCCCTGTGAAATCCTTATCCTCCCCCCCCCCCCCCCCCCGCCACCGCCCACCGCCGCCTTTTCTGGTTATCACACTATCCTTCATCACTAAGTCTGGATCCCACTGTCAATTCTCTTGTTAGTACCTCTACTCCTTATGCTTTCCCTGCAACCACCAGGTAAAACCCACAAAGCAGACCAATCCCAGTTAACCTTCTCTACACCTGTGCTGTAGAGAGCAGCCCCTTCATCGTAGTCACTGTGATTCACAACACACAGCCTCAGCTGAGCCATCTATGACCTCTCTTTGCTTATCTCTGGCAGCTTCACCTCCCATTCGCCTCGGAGGCCAAACTTCACTCTTTCCTCAAAGTGCCTCCTCTATCTCCTTGACTTCAGTGTCCTATTTCATAGAAAGCATAGAAATTCTCCGGGAGTAACTCCATCAACTCCCCTATACACAGACCCTTAATGGTGTTTTTATGGACATGGCCCCCATAACCTCTTTCCTTAAAAACCCCAACTGTTCAAGTCAAATGTGTCCCTTCCCAACCCATGCCTTTGATATTTTCAAGCAGTCCAATTATGCTTGTATTCCCCTCAGCCATAAACATTCTCGAATCTCTAGCAAGACCAAAACCTTTCCTCAAGAGTCCCCCAGGATGTTGTATACCTGAAACTAATGTAACATTGTGTGTCAACTATACTTCAATTAAAAAAAAAAAAACTCCCCTAGGATCTCTCCCTCTGTTTCTCTCCTTTCCACAGCCAACATTGCTCCTCCCCACTTCCACTCCTCCTCTGGGCTTCCCATCCATTGCATCACAGAAGTGCTCTAGCAAAATTCAACTAAGATCTGCTAACTGCCCAATCCAGTGGGTCACTTTCTTCTCCACACATCTGAGTCAGAGACAAAAGTTGACCAGGACCAGGGAAGAGCAGGGCTGGGTGGTTCTGTCCTGGTTGAGGGCAGCCAGGTGAAGGTAACCTCTCAGAGAGTAGCCGTGAGAATCAATATCCTGTTCTCATGTTCCTCGCTCCTTACCTGGTACAGGTGCTCTGCATTGGTTGGTCCTAACTGAAAACAAGGGAACTCTACAGATGCAATTCCTACAAGCCACGCTCCAGAGCAGGTAGGGAATGGGTGATGGTTGGCTGAGAGGGCAGGGGGAGAGCAAACCATACAACCTGGCACAGCGCGCTCTCTGAGAAGATCGTCACAATAGTTTTTCAAATCTTTAGTAAACAACCTAAATTCTTGTCTTGGGGACAAGAAAAGAGAAGGCGGCATATATGGCAATCAAAACATGGCACAGAACCTAAAGTTACAGATGAAATAAATGGCTTTAGATTTCTCCACGAACACAGGCAAAAGCACCACTTACATTTTAAGATGTTTTCAAATCATGCAATAGCAGTGTTATTCTTAAATGATCATAAGATGCCAAGATTAACTCCAGTAGGAGTTGACATTTGAAGAGGCTAGTGAATTAATAGGTTATTTGTAATAAATGACTATGAAACGGGATTTGTTGGTTAATTTGCTATGTAGAGAAGAATAGAGCAAAATCTTCTTTTTGGTTTGAGGTTAACTCACTTGGGTCATTTGGGGATATTTTCATTGTGTGCTTGTGTATCCTGGGGTAGTGTATAGATAGCATGGAAATCACCATTTTAATTTTCTTAAAAACTTAGAGATTTATCTTAAAGTTTAAGAATCAAATATTCCTTGGCTCCATGACTTCCCTTGGCTGTACTCCGTATTTAATCATTTGGCAACTTCTTTCTCCGTGATGTCTGCCAAGGACAGATACCAAATGTAAGAGTGGAAAAGACCTTGAAGATTACTGAGTTTGACCCCAAGATTTTATAGATGAAGCTAAGATCCAGAGATGCCACAGGAATTACACAAGGCCAAGCAGCAGTTGTTAAGAGAGATTAAACAAGAATTCGAGTTCCAGTAACACTTAATAATACGTTTGCTGTCGTTACTACATCTCCAACTTTGCATGGGGCCACTGAAAATGTGGAGCAAATCTTCCCTTAAATGCTGATGCATTGCCCAGAGGTTCGTTCAGCTAGAAGCATCATAGAGAGGTGCCCACAGCACAGTGCTAGCAATCAGCCACCTGTGTCAGAACTGGTCTCTGACCCAACAGAATGTGAACCCTTGGGCAAGCTCTTTTTTCCATCTGGGCCTAAATTTTTCCTTCTGAAAAAAAAGTGGTGGAGAGGGGAGGGGTAGAGGAAAGCTAGAACAAAAGATTTCCAAGGCCTCATTCATATCTAATTTTGTATAAGTGCATAAACTAAAACTTGGGTGACTGCTGTGGAAATCTGCTTTATGAAAACAATGATGTGGTTGTCTTATATCTGGAGGGCATTTTAAATCTCTCTGCAGATATTCAAGGAGATTTCTAAGAATTACATCATCTAAGTAACTTACATTCTTATTTCTAAAAGAGGGACACTTACTGGACTTTAAAAACATCAGATTGGGTTCACCAAAGATACATCCACTTCCAAAATAAACACATTTTTCACTCAGATTTTAGTGACCCCGCCGCACCAGGTCTAAGAGAGCAGGAACTGGCTCTGAATTAATTATGTCTATTTTCCCATTTAAAATATTTGGAGGAAAATGGTAGAAAGAATTTTGTGTCCAGGTCCTCCAAGAAGCAGACACTAAATTGTGATTAAACATGCAAAAATGTTAATAGGTGACATGCCTGTGAGAGAAAATGGGGCGGGAGCCAGAAAAGTCTGGGAGAACAATCAGACTATGATGCCAGTTTGACCACAACTAAAGGAATAGGGGAAGGAAAGTTGAGTGAAAGGATCCTAGACTGCCAGGCAGCCCAAGGGAGGTTCTGCAAGGACATCTGGAGTCCTTGAACCAACCTTGGCCATCAGAATAGTCCTATCTCCAGGAACAGACTTGCCTTAGTATCCCTCTTATGTGCAGGAAAAGGGGATAGAGTATGGAAATCTGTTCAGAGCTTGGGTCCTTGATTTATTAAGTGTGCTTAATTAAGGTCTTTGAGACACATTCTCAAGGCCTCCACAAATTTTTATTCCTTTGACTTTACAGTATCTCAGGAAGTGTTAGCTCTAGGTCCCAGTCATTTTCCTGGCCTTCTCCTATAGGTGTGTGTGAAAATAAAAATATGAATTCTAATTCCATAATTTCCACTTAACCTTCTGGAATTAACGTTTTCCACATGTAATGTTGACTCTCCTCATTGGTCTATTTTTTTTTTTAATTACTATAAATCATGATTGAAAGAACTTTGTAGAAAAATTCTTTAAGAATGGGTGATGCTGGGGCGCCTGGGTGGCTTAGTTGGTTAAGCGTCTGCCTTCTGCTCAGGTCACAGTCCTGGGATCCTGGGGTCCTGGGATCGAGCCCTACATCGGGCTCCCTGCTTGGCAGGTAGTCTGCTTCTCCCTCTCCCTGCCTCCCACTCATGCTCTCTCTCTTTCTCTCTCTCTCTCTCAAATAAATAAAATCTTTAAAAAAAAAATTCTGTGTTTAAAAAAAAAGAATGGGTGATGCTACAGAAATTGTCACAAATATAGTCTTGTTTATTTGGTGAGTTAGAAGGGAGTGAGTATGAAGATAATATTTTCTTTCATGTCTTGAGAGCTGGGCCTGGCCTGATATTTGCTGACAGCCCCAAATTCTAGGAGCAGAGACTCCTGGGAATGGTTGGAAAGAACACTGTCCATACTTATGGAACACTTCACATATCTACACTTCTGCCCACCCATCCCCAAGTGCCAGTTCCAGTTCTCTTCATAATAGAAGCCTTGTCTAAAGGGTGTTAGAGCCTCTTATCTAGACTTCTACTGTTCTTGTGCCATATCCCTTCCATTCTCCTCATATTGGAGAACTTATTGCTAATTGCAGGAAATGTGCATGTTCTCATGCAGTTAGTCATGTTCATATTTGAAATCTAGAATCCTCATCTGTATTTAGAGAAGGTTGCTTTCCCCCAGTTGTTCTGTTAAATGCCTGCTGTCAGTTTTTTGTCACTAGGGAAATGTTTTGCAAATGGATATAAGCCAATTTAGTCATGCAAACTCTCCTAGGTTCTTTTTAGCAGCAACAACAACAACAAAAATAGTAGTCACTAAAAAGTTGGAGGTGGCCATGGATTAGCAATCCTCAGTGGCTGGAAACAGAACGAATTTGGAATCAAGTCTTGAGTTGGATTCTTACATTCTTTGTTCATGTATGAAGAGGGAGTAGATTAAAAATATTTTGGCCATTCTGCAAAATTGCATACCCTTAATTTTGCCAGTAAGAGCCAGCTTCCTAACTTTCAAACATATTAACTAGCCATGAATTTTGTAGATAAAACTCATTTTGAAACTCATTTCATTACCCAAGCTTCTGGTATTGATTAATAGATAAGAGAAGCGCATGTAATTGTTGCCTTTAAAGATTTTTATTTATTTATTTGACAGAAAGATATTGAGAGAGGGAACACAAGCAGGGGGAGTGGGAGAGGGAGAAGCAGGCTTCTCGTGGAGCAGGGAGACCGATGTGGGACTCAATCCCAGGACCCTGGGATCATGACCTGAGCCGAAGGCAGACACTTAACGACTGAGCCACCCAGGCGCCTGTAATTGTTGCCTTTAGAGCATAGGCTTTCTGATTCGATGCTGCCTGACTCTCAAGGCCAGCTACATTCATGGTCTGGGATGCAGCTTAACCTCATCTATACTGACACATAATATCACACTACCTATGCTGAAGTGTCTCAAGGATATTTACAGACACTATAATCGGATGATTTCTCTTTCTCTTTATGAGATCCTAGGGCTCTTCTTTCTGTCAGCACCTCTGCCCACTGTAAGGATATGAATTGGCCCTTAATATACTCTGGCTGTTGATGAGAAATGCCTCTCTTCCCTGGCCACCCCATCTCCCCCCATCTCTTTCTTCCTCCCAGCACCACTCTGAGCAAAGCCGGGAATTTCCACCTCAAGGCCTTTGCCCTTGTTCTTCTCTCTTCTTGGAATGCTTTTCCCTTGGCTCCTTGCTTGCCTAGCTCTGTCTCATCCTTTAGTTCTCAATTAGAATGTCATCCCAGCAGAGAAACCTTTCCAGTGTACCGCATCTAATTCAGCTGACCCTTCTCCCCTCGTACTTTTTATGACATCACCCAGAGCATTTCCTGTGTATCACCCTTCATATCTGTTTTAATTTCTTTGTTATCTATTGTCTTGTTAATACTTTGTTGTTCTGTTCTTATTCATTGTCTTGTTTTCTTTTAAAGGCCAAGAGGTCAGCTGCCTTGTTTACCACTGTCTCCTTGGTGACTAGTGTAGTCCTTGCACATAGTAGATGTCCATTAAACGTTTGCTGAAAGAACATATATGACCTCATCCCTGGGCAAGGGAGATGGATTGTATGATCCTTCCCCTGTAACACTATTAAACACTTTGGCTTAGCGGAGCCAGAGTTCTCCTATTCATTCATTTCAGGTCACAAAGGCATCTTTGGGGGTCTTCAAAAACACAACCATTCCTTTACATATCACTAGATCCTTCAACCCTCAGTCCTAACAACCTCTCTCCCCTTTCTGCCTGCAAGAGTAGGACCACTCAGCCTGGCATGTGGTGGCTTGTGCAGGTCTTACTCCACCCTCCATTAGGTTTTTGTGCCAGTTACAGATGATTGACTCTGAACTCCACATTCATCCTTTCTGCCTGCTCTGTGAAAATGGATCATGGCTCCTCAAACATTTTTCCTCCACCAGTTGGCTGAGTGTTAAGCTTTGTTAACAGAGGACACTGGAGAGACATCGCAGGAGGAAAGGATTTTGCATCCTGGTTTGCTATACACAGATTCACTAGACCCAAGTAACCTTGTAGAATGTCTGTTTATCCCAATGCTGTAGACAGAAGAATAAATATTATAGTATTATATATATATATATATATATATATATATATATATATATATATATAAATAATACAGTATATTATAGTAGAACAGCACTGAGTTCCTAGTCTTAAATCTTATTACGGGAATTCAGCACTCCGATAGGACTGTCTCGTCAGGGTGACCTTGTGCCAAATTATTTGCTAACAGAGTTTCTTCTAACTTGTCAAAATCTGGCAGGGGATGTGTGCTCCTGGTTCTTCTAAAAATTGCCCAATTTATAAATAGCTTTGAGAAGCACAATTCATTAAAAGGAATCTATTAAGACCCCTAAGTCATAAGTCTTCCAATAGACTTGACAAAAGAAAATGAGATAAATCGGAGCTAAAGCTCTTCATCAAAAGTAGAACAATTATAAGTATCATAGCAAGTGCAAAGTGACATACTGCATCGTTGAGCAGATAAATGGGTAAACAAAATGGGGCATAAACATAGGATGAAATATCATCCTTAAACATAGGTTGAAATATCATCCTTAAAAAAGAATGAATGAACTCAAAAGACCTTGTGCTAAGTGAAATAAGCCAGACACAAAAGGACATGTATGATTCCACTTAGATGAGGTATCTAGAGTAGTCACATTCATAGAGATAAAAAATAAGAACGATGGTTGTTAAAGGCCAGGAGGAGAAGAGAGTGGGGAATTATTTGTTTAGTGGGTGCAGAGTTCCAGTTGGGGAAGATGAATAAGTTCTGGAAATGAACAGGTTTGATGGTTGCACAACACTGTGGATACACTTAATGCTTAACACTGAATTATACACTTAAAAATGGTTAAAATAGTAAACTTTATGTTATATACATTTTACTGCAATAAAAAAATTAAAAAGTGACGTATTCCAAAGTGAATACCTAATTGAGCATCTTGCCCTGAACCTTTCCTCTTCCAACAACACACACACCCCCTACCCTGCCTGAATCTTGTAGATTTTGTGTACATCATCCTTTCTGCTTTGAAAAAAACCACCTAATCTACCTAATAGGCAGATTGCCCTCATGCTTTAAGGCAGTGCTGTCCAATAGCAATAGAAAGCGAGCCACATATGTAATTTTTAATATTTAGAAACCACATTAAAAAGTAAAAAGAAAGCAAAATTAATTTAATATTATCTTATTTAATCCAGTAAATCAATATTATCACTTCAATGTGTAATCAATACACAAAATTCCTAGTGAAATACTTAACTTTCTTTTATTGGCATTTTACACCTACTTCCCATCTCATTTTGGACCAGACATATGTGGCTAGTGGTTACAGTACTGGACAGTGAAGCTTTAAGGGCTCCAAAGAGGAATTTTTTAAGGTAAACAGGTTTTAAAGAATTTAACCCTTGATTTTTCTACAAAGCAATGTAGGAGTTATCACATGGAAGATTGTATCTCATTTATTTTGTGATTTTTGAATTAGAACTAGAAATGGTGTGTGTTGATGACACATAGTTTAACTTTTTTTTCTTAGTGGAACCTAATATAATGGTGCATCTAATAATTAGTGACATTTTATTTTATTTTATTTTATTTTTTTTTAAAGATTTTATTTATTTATTTGAGAGAGAGAGAATGAGAGACAGAGAGCATGAGAGGGAGGAGGGTCAGAGGGAGAAGCAGACTCCCTGCCGAGCAGGGAGCCCGATGCGGGACTCGATCCCGGGACTCCAGGATCATGACCTGAGCCGAAGGCAGTCGCTTAACCAACTGAGCCACCCAGGCGTCCTAATTAGTGACATTTTAGATTCTTTTTTAAAAAGACTTATTTATTTTCAAGGGGTGAGTGAGGGGCAGAGGGAGAGGGAGAATTTTAAGCAGACTTCGAGCTGAGTATGGAACCCCAATGCGGGGCTCGATCTCACGCCCCTGAAATCATGACCTGAGCTGAAACCAAGAGTCAGAGGCTTAACTGACTGAGCCACTCAGGCACCCCATGACATTTTAGATTCTAAGAAATACCAGTCTTAACCCTCAGAGTCTTTGATTCTTCCTCTATAAAAGCAGCAATAAAGGACCTAGAGAACAGGATTGTTGGGAGGATTAAGTAAGATAATGGGTGTAAAATATTTAGCAGCTTTTAGAGGCTTTGTGTGTTTCTTGGCTTACGGCCCCCTTCCATCGTCCATTGCTTTGACCTCTGCTTCTGTCTTCATATCTCCTCCAGCTGACTCTCTTCCTTTCCTCCTTCACATGTAACGACCATTGTGATTACACTGGGCCCACTCAGAAAATACAGGATAATCTATCTCAAGATCCTTAGTCACATCTGCAGAATCTCCTGTGAGGTACATATTTATAGGTTCCAGAGATTAGGATATGGATATCTTGATGGGGCCATTATCCTTCCTCCCACATCTGGAAAGGGGCAAGTTGCTGCTTTATCCTGATCTCTGTCCTCTTTCCATGGACTACAAAGGACCCAACATGTAAAGAGACTTTTCTTATCAAGGCAAGCGAGCAAATGTAAACCCAAAGATTTGGAAATTTGCCAATGCAGCTATAAGTATGAAGAAAGAACAATCAGAATGGGTGCCTTCATATTGAAGTGAACTCTCTTCTTATATAGAAATGTCCCTGCCTCTTCTCACTTATTTTCCCAATTTGGAAATAAGCTCTCCTTACTGCTCTCTCATCTTTTTTTTTTTTTTTAATTTTCTTTTATTATGTTATGTTAATCACCATACATTACATTATTAGTTTTTGCTGTAGTGTTCCATGATACATTGTTTGCATATAACACCCAGTGCTCCATTCAATATGTGCCCTCTGGAGGTTACTCTAAACTCTTTTAAAGCAATAGTTCTCAACCTTGGCTGTATATTGGAATCACCTGTGAGGGGGAGTTGGCGGGAACAGGGGCTTTTCAGAAATATCAATGACCCTAAATGAAATCAATCTGGGGTTGGGGTCCAGCCACCAAGGTCTTTAAATATCCTCAGGTGATTCTAATGTATTACTAAGGTTTAGTAATACATTACTAAACTGCCACACTGCCCTACTTCACTTGCCCTACCAAATGTAAGTGAATAATTAATGTCTCTTGAACAATTAGTAATCAAGTAAGCTGCTATTAAGATTTTCTCTCCTGGGAGAATTTTCTTTCAAAATTCAAAGGATTAGTGTAACTCTATCCTCTCTCTGGTGTAAAAGAAATAACTAGATTCTTCTTTCTTAGGCCCACAAAATGTTCTTTCTCTTTTTCTTTCCTTTACTAAATAATGTTTCACTTTGGTCTGCATATTTCTGGGAATCAGTGGCCTTGAAGTTGTAAGAATTTAGGAAGTTTCACCTAAGAAGGTGCTGGAAGAGGTCATTGAGAGGACACGACCACTGGATGACCCATGAGGTCCACTGGGCAATTGGTGGCTCCTCAACCCCTGCCCTGTCCTTGGAATGTGCTTTCCATCTGCTTTCCCTACACTAGAAGCTGCCTCAAGGACAAAGAGTTGAGAGAGCCATGTGTTGTTGAGATCATCTGGATGGAATACTTCACAGGAGCTAGTTAAGGTCTCTGTATAAACTGTTAAGATTCTGGACAGCAGCTGAAGAGATCTGCTCATTTTGCAGCCACCCAAGACAAGCGTTATACCTAAGTTCCCTTGCTTATTAAACCTGCCCCCTACCGACCCGGAGGGGCCTTACTCTTCTGTCTTTCCTTGTCTTCTGTGTATGGGGGACAGTTTGCAAACCAATAGAGGGCCCTCACAATTATCTGGTACATTCTTCTCCCTCCAGTCCCATCAATATCTAATCCACTGGAGACACAAGTTTATTGAATTCATTTTGAACTGTTTCTTGCCTACCAAATGTAAGTGAATAATTAATAATGTCTCTTGAACAATTAGTAATCAAGTAAGCTGCTATTAAGATTTTCTCTCCTGGGAGAATTTTCTTTCAAAATTCAAAGGATTAGTGTAACTCTATCCTCTCCCTGGGCAGTTTAGATTAGTCTATTTAAAAGCCTGGGGGAGTTTTTGGATTATCATTCCTCACCTCCCCTCAGTTAGGAAGCTCTTCCTCCTCCATCTTCATGGGTTGAAATCTTACCTCTCTGTCAATGTTTATTATCAAATGACACCTCCCCCATTAGCTCCTTCCTGTTCTTGATGTAATCTATCTATCTATCTATCTTTCTTTCTTTCTTTCTTTCTTTTTCTTTCTTTCTTTCTTTCATCTTTCTTTTCTTTCTCTTTTTGAGCCTCCCTGGCACTCTGTATCGTCTTCTTGATACTTCATTCTTCTTTGCATTACAGTTGCTGAATACTTTCTCTTTCCCTTGCTAATAGATTATAAACTATTTCAACTCTTTCAAGGTAGGAATTATATAATAAAATACACAATCCTATTGAGCGTGTTTTTCCCAGTATAGTAGTGCAGGTAGGAGGGACATTAAAATTTGGCGAACTGAATTTTTTTCTTGTAAGATTATTCAATGGTGATCTTCTCAGTAGGACAAAACCTTGCAGAGAAGATAGGTTTCCCATTTCCCAGGAAGTTACTGGTACATTCGGCTCCAGGCTTACATTGACTCATCAGTTTCCTGGACCAGAGATACTCAACACCATGCCTGGAGAGGCAGGGGGCCTTTTCAGCACCTTATCTCAATTTTACCTCTTATTTCCAGACGGCAATACTGATGTGGTTTTGTTTAAAGTTGAATGCAAACACAGTTCCAGGTTAAACTGGCCTGGAAAGTAAAGAATCTCCTAACCACCTACCTTTGCAGCAGGAAAATTCTAGCAAAAGGAAGGATCCATAGCCAGGAAATCCATCCCCTTTCCCATCAGACCCTCTGGGACTTCCTCCTTCTGCCATGCTGCCCTGTGCTTCACTGCCCTACTTGATCCACCCCATCTCACCACCCCCAAACTGTCATTCTCCTCATAACTGTCCAAAATCACTGCTTTCTCATTTTTCTGTGACTTAGCTCAGTGGGGCTGAGAAATTCAGGATCTAAAAAGCTTCCAGGTAGACCCAGCCTTCACCAACCTGCCAACAAACCTCCCAGAAGAAAAAGAAATCCCAAGTCCAAGCAAGGGGGGTCAGGCTCCTACAGACTGCTGGCTACACGGGAGGGCAGCTTTGCCAGCTGAGAGCCGTGAGGAGAGCAGCAGGGAAGCCTTCCACCTGCTCAAGCAAGTGGAGGGAGCAGCGCCTGCCCATTCATGGTCTCTGCCACACAGCCAGCAGCTCTTGAGCTTGGGGACCGTGGAGCCTTTCAGGATTCAGACTCGCTGAACTCCCAGAGGGACCAACTGATGCTCTTCTTTCAGGCTGGCACCCCCACACAGGGAGTGATGACCATGGCATCAAGGCAAGGATTTCAATATGTGGAGTGTGGGGAAAAGACCCACCATGAACATTTCAACTGGGCTTTGCAAAAGAGCAAACTGCAGGGGACAATGGCACCCCTGGGATAGGTTGGATTCCCTCTAAGTCCAATTTTGTAATACTACCAGCTGTAACATGAGAGTGACTTGGCTATGTGTGAGAACCAAAGCTTTTATAGGGATGGGCTCCTCAAGAGCCACTCTGGGCAAAGCTGCTCTTGGTGGAGTCACCCTTCTGTTACTCCCTCAATTCAACACCCTGACCCACCTGCAGGTGACAGTGGCCTTAATATTTCTTTCAGGACCCCCCAGTAAAATCCAGTTCTCCCACCTTGTATTCCTACTAAGGTATGGATGGCCCATAGTGCCTTAATATAGCATTATCCAAGGCATTTTTAATTGTAATCATTAAGCTAGAGCTATAATTGAGCTCCAAAGTAAAATTTAACACAGTGACTGGAATGATATTGGATCTCTGTAGTAACTTTAAACAAATCATAGAAGAGAGGAAAATAAGTAACTGATTACAGTTACTGGTTCAATAGTTCTACTAATTAGCAGACTAATATTGGATTTGGAGATGACTTCAAGGGTCTTTATTACATCTGAAACATGAAAGGCAACTGTCCTGGGGAGTCAAGAGGTGGCCCATGAGCCCTGGTTCTGCCATTTGCTAACTGGATAATCTCAGGCAATTCACCAAACTATGAAATGGAGACCATATGGAAGTATGTAGCACAGTGTCTGCAATACAGTAGATGATCAATAAATGTGCTATTGATAGTTCTGAGCCCCAATTAGGCCAGCATTTATACGTCAGAGAAGCTTAGGAGTTACCTGTAACCTTGATATTGAGTGTTGGAATCTGCTATAAAATCAAGAGTCTTTGAGAGCATGGTTTATTGCTTATTTTTTGAACTATTCCCCTTTCTTCTCTGCCTTCCAGTACATTCATTGTGCAGTGAATGATCTTAGAAAGCACCCAGAAACCAACCTCGGGCCCAGAAAGCGTGTATGGCTTGTATAAAATCAGAGAAGTAACACAAAAGCTAGGACCAGGGTCCAAGGCTTGACTCTTTTTTCGGTGCTTTTTTTCAAGACAACACTGAGGCTGGCAAAAAGATATAAAGTGCATTTTTTTTTAAAGAGGCATTTCCAATGCTATGTTTGGAACAGGAGAAATGAAAGAGATACGCCACTCCTTAGGGCATAGGGTATAATGTTCATAGATAAGGGTCTTATTTCACCTCAATCTTCCCTATCAAGGAAATTGATCTTTTGCATGATAAAGAGGATAGTCTGAAATAGTTAACAGGTAATTAAGTTTTAAGATAGGTGAGAAGATATAAGGAGAGTACCTAATCCATTTAATTGAATTCAAGCCTCCAGACCCAAAGAAATTCCATTTCAGAATACTGAAAGAACTTGCAGCTGTTGTAACAGGCTCCTGGGGGAGAGAATGATTAGCCACCTTAAAGGAAGGGTTAACTAGCTGCCTGGGGTCAGCAATTATTACAAGACCAAAGGAGATTTCACACCCAAGCCTCCCTGCTCCAGCAGTTTCTACTCTACCAGGTGTCTCTGGCATCTAAACAGGCTAGTTTATTCCTCATAGAATTAGGGTTTTGAGTGATTGCAATAGACTAACATGAAGCAACCAAACCAACAAAATGAAATTTAATCGAGCACATGGTAAATCCTGCATTTAGTATTATCTTTTAATCTGCACGAATACAAAGCTGAGGAAATGTAGAGTAAGAATAATTCATGTTCAAAAGATTAAGGATCTCGGCTGAGGGGCATCTGGGTGGCAAATGTGGCTAAGGGACCGACTCTTGGTTTCGGTTCAGGTCATGGTCTCGGGGTCGTGGGATTGAGCCCCATGTCAAGCTCCCAACCCTGAGCTCAGCACAGAGTCTGCTTAAGATTCTCTCTCTCGGAGGCGCCTGGGTGGCTCAGTCGTTAAGCGTCTGCCTTCGGCTCGGGTCATGATCCCAGGGTCCTGGGATCGAGCCCCGCGTCGGGCTCCCTGCTCCGCGGGGGGCCTGCTTCTCCCTCTCCCACTCCCCCTGCTTGTGTTCCTGCTCTCACTATCTCTCTCTCTGTCAAATAAATAAATAAAATCTTTAAAAAAAAAAAGATTCTCGCTCTCGGGGCGCCTGGGTGGCTCAGTCATTAAGCGTCGGCATTTGGCTCAGGTCATGATCCCAGAGTCCTGGGATCGAGCCCCGCGTCAGGCTCCCTGCTCAGCAGGAAGCCTGCTTCTCCCTCTCCCACTCCCCCTGCTTGTGTTCCCTCTCTCACTGTCTCTCTCTGTCAAATAAAAAAATCTTAAAAAAAAGAAGATTCTCTCTCTCCCTCTCCTGCCCCCCCACCCCCGTGCTTGCTCTTGCTCTCGCTCTCTCTCAAAATAAATAAATCTTAAGAAAGAAAGGGATCTTGGTTGACTCCAAGCACATCACATATCTTTGTTTGATACAGTTGCCAAACTGGCTAATGAACTCTTGGGAAGCATTAATTTCTCTGAATAAAGGAGGAGAGAGCTACTGTACTTTGTCAGATCTCATCTGTAGTATTCTGTTCAGCTCCGTAGGTGTCCAGGGAAGGGTAAATAAGATAATACAATTCTAGAAGCCATGCCATGTGACAGCTTAAAGGACTGGAGAATGTTCATTTGGAGAATGGAAGGCTGTTCAGTTTTAGTGACTAAAATACGACAGAAGCCATTATTTTACTGTGTGGCTTTATAAGACAGGACTAAGATTAACTACTAGATAAAGGCAAACTTTTATCTCATGTAAGGGAATGGAAACTCATGGTGCTTGAATACCCATCATGGACCTTTTGTTGTGCTAGGTGCTTTGTATTATTTTGTTAAAATCTCTCAGAAACTGATGGATTTTGGGGGGGTGGGGGGTAAGCTCCCTGTTGCTGGAAGTCGGATGTCCAGCTCAGCACTGCTCACGTAAAGCAGTAGTGACCCCTCTTCTGCTTCCCAGACTTGGGAATGCCATCCAGGCCCCTCTGGAGCCAGCGTCCTGCTTGGAGGCAGGCTCTCTGGATGGCAGAAAAGACCATTTGTGCTTCTGCAACGTGGATTTCCAACACAGCTTCAAGGTTCACTGGATCACTGACTGCAAGCATGGGGCTACGGTGTCCTTATTTTCCTCAGCTCATATTTCTTAGCCAGTCTTGAATGTTGGGATGCTCCCACGTCTACCTAGGATGTGTCTGTGGGAAGGGCTGGGCACTAGAGGAGAACCTGGGATTGCGTGACTGGAGATGGCACAGGAAGTAATACTCTGGGTATACATTTCTTGGCCGGTTGCAGCCATTTTCTTCACATACACCTATAGTCTTAGAATCAGTCACTCCAATGCTGAAACCCTCCAGGCTAAGGAATGCTTCTGGCCAGTGAACAGTATCAGCCAAGGTCCTGGCAGGAACCAGAATTCAACTTGGAGGATTCCAATGAAGAATTTAATGAAGGGACCGTTATAAAGGTATGAGCGTGGAATCCCAGAGGAACTTCAAATGCACTAGGTACACTCCAACGTCAAGGCTGTGTACTTGCTGTCTCCCTCTCAGCTATACCACAACCTCCCCATTGCCCAGACAGAGCCCCCGCCATCCACAGGGCTTCCTCATCTCATTCAGGTCTTGGCTATCATGCTACCTTCTCAAGTGAGCATTGTAGCTGCTGCTCCTCATCATTCCCTTCCTCCTCCCCCACCTAACTTTTTATAGCACCTAATGTCGTCTGACATTTCTATATTTTAATTATTGATTATTTGCCTCTACTCACGAGAACCTGGGCAGAGATTTTTGTGTGTTTTGTTCATTGCCATAATCCCGGTGCCTAGAACACTACCTGGTCCAAGGAAGAATTTCAATAAGCATTTGTTGAATTGATGAATACTAATTGTATTTATAAAAGCTCATAAAGAGAACTGTCCAAAAGTGACAACTGATCCATCTTTTTGCTTCAACTGGGCTGATCACATTCCTGCCCTTTTTGGGGAAGCCCGCGGAAACGCAAGAGCTTTTATATGGCCACAAGAGGGCGCTGTTGATCAGTTTTTCATTTTTAAGAAGTCCTTCTGAGACCCTTCACCCTCTCCTCCCCAGACCCCAAAAGAAAAGGTGGGGCGAGGTCATGTCTACAGCCAAAGCAAATACAGTGTATCTCTACCATTCCAGCATTGCTGTGCAAGTGAAATGCAGTTAAAACCTGTGTCAAGAATGGTCTCAAAAGGACAAAAGGTCATCAGAAAGCGAGAACCTGAGGAATGTATAGGAGGAAGGAGATGCCAAATGTGCAAGGAGCATTCAGAAGAAGGCAAGTGAAGCTCTCACAGGTCTGGAGGGATTAGAGGAGACATTATGGGAGAGATGGCATTTGAATTAGGATTTGAATGATAGGAATGATAGGTAGGTGCAAAATCGTGTTTTGCTGATTTTACACACTACATTTTATATGTCACTTGAATTTTAGAGTAATTTTCTTCTCAGTTGAGAATGAGTAACCATCTGTGTACATGGGAAAAAAAAAGGTTAGCTTTTTAGGACATCCACTCCTATAATACATAGTGAAATATAAAAATAAAAAAGCTTTAGGAAGGACAATGGGTTGTTAAAATATTGGCTGAAAGCACACCTTATATCCACCTCATGATTCCTCAATTGAATAGCCTTTGTACCCACCCCAGAGGACATGGAGAATGTTACAAATGAAGACATGATTTTTTTTCTACTGTTTCTTCAGTATGGAGCAGAGAGTGGAAGTGCTGGGGGAGGTTTTCTTACCTCTGAGTGTAGCTTTTCTCAAAACAGGTGGAAACTGTGAATGTTTAATGAGGCCCCAGGACTCACAGACCAAATTCACAGACCAACACAATGGACACTGGTCAAACATATTCTTTATTTAAAAGAGAGCCACTGCAAAGGGAAAACAAGGGAATAGAATGAAATGAAGAGGTCAGATATCCAAGTCAAGGCTCCCACTTCCTTCTTGGCCCACCACCGATTCAGGGCTACAGTCACGTCCCCCTTCTCTACTGGGTGCCATGTGGAGCCCCCCACGTTACTTCAGATTAATGCGGTAGAACTTCTTCCACCTCTAGAGTGAGGAAGGGAAATAAGACTTCCCTCAGCCTCTTCAAGGTGTCCCTGCTCATTACCATGGGTAGGGCATCCACAAGAAGGTCTGGGTTTATGTACTGCAGGTGGAAAAGCGCATAACCCAGCAGCCTAATGAAGATCATGACCATGAAGACAAGACACCTGAAATGCCTGCGAAGAGATATTCTTGGTTAGCATGGGGGACAGGGACAGCCTAGGATCCAGCTGTAGGAGGTGAAGCTCACACTCATAAATAACTGAATTGCTTTCTTCAGGCAAAACTGATGGAGAAGGGAGACCCAAAGGATGAGGGTAGGGGATAGGCGATTGCAGAAAAAGATCAATGTAGTAGTTAGGCATTGCATAAGGCTCTCCTGACATGTAAGCCCTCTGACAGAATAGATGTCCATATAGAAAAAAGTTGGAGGTGGAAAAGGAGATTTTCCAGGTATTACATAAGTGGCAGGCCTTTTGGGGGTTGCCAGAAAATGTTCAGGACTGTCACACCTATGAGTCTCATGACCAGTAGTCCTCTTCTGGTCTACTATAGCAAGAAGTTCTAGAATTTGGAATAAGATTGGGACATCTCTGACATGATGTCCAGGCAAAATCATTAGGATAGGTTTTTTTTCTAAACATCAAGTGTCCAAAGAGACCAAGTTAAACAATAAAAGGTGTGTGTGTGTTTTCTTGTGTGCTCCCAAGAAAATTTCACACTGAAATCTTGTCTAAGGCCTTCAGTCTTTAATTATATTGAAATGTCATAAATTGAAGCTCTTCACTAAAGTGCTACATGGAGCATTTCAGAGTTAGTCCCCTTGTTTCAAAAATTAAGACAGAAAAGGCATAGAGAGTTTAGGAGATTTTTGTTTTCTAAAATGTTCAGCCTACAGTGAAAGAACTGAGAAAATTAATGAGCCCTGAACCATCTTCTCAGCAAAGAGTATAGCGGAGATTATCAGGTTCAGGATCTGAAAAATAGAAAGGGGTCATACCAAGAACCATAAGAATGGAAATGCAAAGTAAAATGCAGCCTGCAGCCTTCATCTTGAAGAAATAGCTACTTTTTCTGTATAACTCTGGTGTTGTGGAAAGGAAGGAAAGAAGAGTTGGGAGAAATCTGGGGCTGCCTGATATTTTCTGGCTGGTGGGTGTATTCATCCTTATTCCTTATACCCTTACCAAGTCACTCGCTTCTAGAGAGTGAATGTGGCCTAGACTGGGTAAAAACCAAGATTCTACCACTTACCTGTACCAAAAGATTCTCTTCTGTTTCTTAATGATGGTCTTCTCCTATGGGAAGCAAGAAAAGCCACAGCTGAGCCTGTCTGTGTGGTCACAGACAAGCAGTGTAGTAGGGTACCAAGAGCCACCCAGGAGTCAAGAGTCAGGCTGCCTGGATTTGAATCCGGACTTTGCCACTTTCTAGCTGCCATAGTGTGGAACGAGGTACCAAACTTCATTATGTCCTAACTCTAGGTTTATTACAAAGGGGAGAGGATGCAGGGAGCAAGGAGAGAGAAGCCAGGGGAGGGAGGGATAAAGGAACACTCCAGTGTGGGACAAGGAAGACTTACCATGTTGCTTTGGATGGTCTCTACCAGAATTGACCCAGGTTTCACAATTTGGGAAGAGTTGTTCTGGGCTTTGAATCTGGGTGAAAAAAATCGGATCCGAGAATGATATAATCTGAGGGGCTGATGAAAGGTACTTTTCTAAGTCATGCAACACTGATGATTTATTTCCCAGATTCTTGATAGCATTCACAGGGTTCAACATTCAAAACTCATAACTGTTCAACGTACAGAGATACCAGGAAACTGTGGTCCGTTCTCAAGGGAAAAGACAATCAGTGAAGAATAACCCTGATGTAACCCTGATGTTGGGTTGAAACTGCAGAAAGTCTCACACATGTATGGTCACCTGACTTATAAAACAAGGCACCACTGAAAATGCATGTTCTCTTAAATAAATGGTGCTGGGTCAATAGGCTCTCCACACAGAAAACCATGATCTTGATCTCTACCCCACACCATAGAAGAAAACAAATTCCAGATGAATGCGAATTTAAGTGCACAGTAAAATAATAAAACAAAATTGTAGGGGAAAGCATAAGAGAATAGTTTTATGACCTAAAGAAAGGACTAACCAAAAAAACAAAAGTCAAAAACCCCAGAAAAAAACAAAAACTGGTCTGAGAAGCCCTTTGCCCTTCCAGGACATCCCAGTGACTGTCACTGCAGTCTATCAGGGACATAATTTTTCCAAACTTACACTTCTTTTTCAAGAAGCATCACCTCTTTTTCCTTTTCCATCTGCCTCAGAATTTCCTGGTATTTCTTCCCATGGAAACAAAAAAAAATTGTTATAATGAAGAATTTCTCCATATTTCATTATGATGTCATTGATGATTCTCCTAAGACTAACTCCTTATACTCCAAATGGTGCATGCATGAGTGTGCACACATGAGTAGGGAAATATTCTAATAAAAATTGGGAGATACCGGGACTAGATGGATATATCTGAAAAGAAAAAAAAGAGTTCTCGCTTTGGATTCTGCTTGTATTCAAGTCCCAGTTCTGATGCTTACTGTTGTGTTCCCAGAGCACATTACCTAACTCCCCTAAACCCCAGTGTCCTCTTGATTATAACAATATCATCCCAATAGTTTTACTGGACAAATTAATGTAGAAAAATACTGTATGTTAAGAACTTACAAATACTGTATGCGCCATTGCCCGGCACAAAGTAAATCCTTAACATACATCTGTCCTGTTGTTGTTGCTATTGTATAAAAGACATTTTCCCCGGTGGCAGATTTTAGCCCAATGAGAAACCAAGGAGCCCATAGCTTTGGAGAAATTCTGCCTCTTCTCTGACTTGCCCCTGCTGGCAACATACCTTTATGTAGTGGGCCTGGTCCTCACAGAGCTGATGCAAAGATTGGTAGTCGTTCTCTATCTAGAAAGAAGAGAAAATTAACAAATCTCATCAGAACCAAGCCTCAGCTGCTCCTGGGGACCCTAACTGGTGCATTGGACATGTGGCTGGTTACCAAGCAACTTCTAATTTTAAGGGAAAATAAGCATATCACAAAGCAGTGATCTCATCATTCAGGGGCACAGTATAATTTTGAGCCAAACAAAAATTGTTTGCCAGGTTGTCATATGCCTGTCAGGTGAAACATCAGGAGAGGTATCAGGGCACTTGGGTTTGGGATTCAGCAATAGTATTTTGAAGGGGGCGGTAAAAGGGTGTTTAAGAAATGGTAAAACCAGTACTTCTAATATAAGCTTTCTTGCCCTTCACCTGCATGTGAATCAGAAATTCCTCTGCCAGATGTTCCTGCTACTCCCCCTCCCATGCCTCCAACTGTCCTGTTTCTAAGACTTTGGGGTGTTCTCCCATTTATATCCTGGCCAGACCCTCAGTGAGGAGACACTGCCTCTACCTTGAGCAGTTCCTTCTCTTGCTTTGTGCAGGACTCTGTTGACTTTTGTAGTCTGACCTGGAAGACAGAAGAAAGTTCTTAGCATTCTTTTGTGGAAGGCAAATGGGTAATGATCACCCTCTCTCCAGACCAGCAAGGAACATGATAAAAATGGCTATCATGTATTGAGGGATTGAGGACACATTTTCACAATCTGGGGTGGGCACTATCATTAGCCCTATCTGATAGATGGGGAGACAAAGGCAAGAAGTTAAGTGCTTAGCTTCTTTAAAAGTCACATGGTGGCAGAGCTGACATTTAAGCCTTGGTCATCTGACTGCCCAGTCTCTGAGCCTTACCATCCTCCTTCTTCTAGCCTGACTGACCAAAGCTCACAGGCCTCTTTCTCCCTCTTACCTTCCAGAGGGTACACTCACATAAATCTGCAGAAAGTTTCCCAACAGGATTTCTGTCCTCTATGGGGCATCCAGTTCATTCATTCATTCAACAAATATTGAGCATCTACTATGTGCCAGGCACTGTTCTAGGCACTGGAGAAATAGGAGTGAACAATATAGACCAAAAATCTCGCCCTCATTGGGTTTACCTTCTCATAGAAGAAAAAGATAAACTACATTTTAAAAAATAAAACTTTTTTGGACTATAAGCCATGGGTTGGAAAATGAGATAAGATTATTGACACATTGCTGTATAATTATGGAAGTTTGTATTCTCATCTTACCTGAATATCCATATTTTTTTTTAAAGATTTAATTTATTTATTTGAGAGAGAGAGTGAGAGAGAGAGAGAGAGCACAAGAGGGGGGAGTGGGAGAGGGAGAAGCAGACTCCCTGCCGAGCAGGGAGCCCGATGTGGGACTCGATCCAGGGACTCCAGGATCATGACCTGAGCCGAAGGCAGTCGCTTAACTGACTGAGCCACCCAGGCGCCCCTGAATATCCATATTGTGCGTCATTCAGACCCTAAGCTTCTTGGCTGGTTCCTGATGTGCCTTCAGCATGTGTGTTCTAGCGATTGATGGGTGTTGAGGTCTCGAGCAATCCCCTCTACTTTGATGACATTGAAGTGACCTCTGCAGTTACTTGACTAATCATGTTATGAATGCCCCACAGGCCATGAGGTAAGGGAGAGGGAACAAAGACATTGGCTCACCTCTGAGAAGCACACAGACATACCTAGCCTGGGAGAGTCCTTGAAAGTTGTTCCTCCCGAACCTAGACTTGACACACATCTCCCAGAAAGTCTCTAGGTTTGCTCTTCTACTCACCTTCAGTTCTGCCAACATCTGCTTTAGGGCTTCTTTATTAAGGCCATCATTCTTATGTCTCCTTGAAATCTGAAATACCATCCCCAAAACCATGAACTGAGTGAGGCACACAGACATCAAAAACTGGGATAGTGGCCGACTTTGGGGTCTCGGGGCTATGGAATGGTGGTGGTTAATGAACTTAGATCCCAGGTAGAAGCTTCTGATAGAAGAGTGTCTCCTTCTTGCTCATGGGAACTGCCTGACTCCAGGCTGGCTGGAAAGACCTTTTTGCTCCCATAGGCCATGAAAACAAACGCCCAGGGAGCAAGGAGGAAGGGCGGGGGCAGAACAGTTGGGGGAGGGAGGGAAAAATCTTTTCTCCTATAGTCAGTCCCTTAGCTATCTCAGCAGACCTGTAATCCCAGGGAACAAATGGGGGTGTTCATCAGAGTTTGTCCTAAGTGGGTGGCAGAGGGGAGGGAGCACACCCATTTAGCCGGTTGCTCCTTCTTGGGTCTTTCTGACTAGAGAGTTCAGGAGTTCAGACGATTCTGTCAAGATTCCTAAAAAATGAGCCTCCTTCAAGGGGGGCCCACCTTACCTTCTTCTGAAGCTCTACCACATTCCTGCTCAGAATCTTGTTGCTTTTTTCCTGTGAAAAGGGAGAAGTAAAGGGGATGCACCTGCTCTGTTTCTGTACTTTCACTCTCCCTGGGTCTCTAAAATATGGTCTGGGGATGAGTGTATCGAGGGGGAAAAGGACACTCTGGCCCCACACAGAGGAAATGGGAAGAGAGCCCAGGCCTGGGGCCCCCATGCCAAGCGCTTCATTCTCAGAGCACTCTCGCCTGATTTCTCCAGATGTAGCAAGGGCCATGGATGATGATCCCCTGGCAAAGAGAGAGCAGCAGCAGACTGCAAGCCAAATGTGTCACAGGGTCCTTTTCTAGACACCTTCTTACCAGCTTTGCTGTCTCTGATTCCAGGTTCCTCAAGGTTTCCTCCTTCTCTGATGCGATATGGTTCAACTCCTCCCTCTCGTTGGCTCGTCCTAGTGACAGGGCAATCTCTCCTTCCAGACTGAAAAGTACAGACACCCAGATGTGGATCACTCATGAGGACACTGCCAGCGTCCCAGCTTAGGAAGCCAAGGTCTCGGGGCGGTGGGCGGGGGGGTATACTGACTGCCAAATGCAGTGGCAATACAACGTCAGCCTCATGTGGAAATTTAATGCAAGAATCTCTACATAAAGCCCCTGGGGGCATCACAGTTCATGCTTCAGAATTTAACACGCCAAGATTTATCAACAAAAAAGGAAACCTTCCTCCCATCTTCTCTTTATTCCAAGGGCCATTTTGTTGAGGAGAAGCCCTTCCCTCACCAACCGCAAAGCCTGACCTTTGAATAGCTTCTTCCTTCTCTTGAATTTTCCTGAGAAGAACTTGATTTGCCTCATCCAGTCTCTGCAGGTCCTTTTCAAGGTCTGAGTTCAGGTAGTCAAGGTTTTGTTTTGTGACTTCTAATTTCGGTATTTCCATCATCTCCTGCCTACAGGAAAATCAGCTTTCTTATTGAGCTCAGGACAGGAAAACAGAGGAGCCCTAAGAAGGTTTCCCTGGGATCATGACCAGAGTTGAAGGCAGCCGCCTAACTGACTGAGCCACCCAGGTGCCCCTCAAATCACATTTTAATTTTAAATATTGTAAATGGAACCCATTAAAACACAAACCTTTTATAAAGCAGAAGGAATTTTTTTTTCATATGAACAATTATGCTCCAACTTACTTATTTTTTAAAATTTTTTATGGAGTATGTGGAATCCAAGCTACACCTATAAAACATGTAAAGATCTGCCAGGATGAGGGGATTTCTTCAGTACCCTTCTGTTACAGTCTCCTGAGGAGTTTATGCTGTGTATTTTCTACCCCAGTCAAGTAGGCCCACAGGCTGGTGGGGGGCAGGGGTGGGAGTGGATCTTTTCTCCAAATCTGACTGACTTGCTTTTTGAGGCCTTAGCTATTTCTGAAAACCCTACCATTATTAGTATGAGGAAGTCCAAAGATCTGAAACTAAAGTCTTTTCTCCCCTGGAAGGGTCCCAGGCCTGAAGAGATAATGTCCTGCATCATGGAGGTTCTCTTCCTTACTGGATTGGGGCAGATGCTTCCCATAGCAGCTCCTCTACTGAACTTTATCATCTTTATTACTTACACATCATCCAGTGGGTCCTGTCCAGCTACTTCCATTGTTTCCTAAATGTTAACACACACATTTATTACGTAAACGTAGGCCCTAATGTCCAGCATAGTAACAGTTGCCCCCACTAGCACAGGAGGGAGCAGGCAAAAGTTTGACCAGGCAAGACAGAGCTGAGAAGAGACCCGTGCCTCCTAGTCCCTCCTGTTTTCCAGCATCAGCCGCAATGTTTTACTAAATTCCGGTAATCCAGCTTTTGTTTTAACTTCAAATTGCATAAGTGAATCCCACGGGAGTACAGAAATCTTCTTGTTTTCACAGTTTTTCACATTTTGGCTACCTTTCCCTTTCCTGGCCTGCGTTTGTCTGGTCACAGGTAAAGCACTAAGGGCACTCAAGCTTATGTCTTTTGGCAAATGCACTGAGAGTTTATTTCTAACCCAGATCTCCAGGGAAACTCAGGGGAAAAAAATAATAGAGAAGAGCCAGAGGGTGCCATGAAGCTGGCTGCCTGATTTCTAGGTCTATTGCCATCTGAGTTCTAACAAGTTCTAGATATCGCAGGCTGAGTCGATTCTGAAATAGCAGCAAAAGCAGCGGGGTGGACAGCAGGATACACCTGCCAACAGGAAGAAACAAATGTTGGGCTCCCAGGGACGGTGCCTCCTAACTGCTGCCCCGAGACTAAAGTTCAGGACCGAAACCAATCTAAGAAAAGTAGAGTTCTACACTCCCCTCTCCTTTCATGTGCCAGCTTCTCTTCTTTTCTCTTTCCTCTGAAGCTTTTTGCCTTTAATTCTCTTTTTAATTCTTTCTCACACCTCCTTCCCCTTTCATCGCTCCCCTGCATTTTCCCTGCTTTCTCTACACACAAGGCATCCCAGCCTTTGATGATGCCCTCCGCACTCACCCTTCTCTTCCCCACTGAGATTTCTTCAGGTCTCACTGAGATTTCCAACCGATTGTCAGAACTTTCAGAAAAGGTATCTCCTTACTGATTGAGGCCTCCACATATCACCAGACCTGTCCTCTCCAGCGGGGTGGGGCAGCATGTCATAGTGGGTAGGGTTGGGGGGCGACAACAACTCCCACATCACCCCTGTAGGCAGCATGGGAGCAGAGTTCAGAGCTTCAGGGCAGTTGAAGTCTCTTCCTACACAGCGGTAAGGTGTATGGAACACATTTCTGGACACAGGGTCAGTCCCTTCTGAGATGGCAGTTAGCTCTACGGAACACGTTTCTTCATGTCTCCAAGCCCTTAGGCCTAGTGGCAGTTGAGATCACTCTCTCTTCCTTCTTCGACTCCTTGTGATACGTGTGCCGCCTGCTGCACCCAAATCCAAATTATGCATTTCTCTTGAAGGCATCCGAGAGCTATGGGGCATGGGATAGGAAGGTCTGAGAGCAGGCCCAGAGGAATCAGAGATGTCTTCTCTATGGGCCAAGCAAGCCCTCCTTCTCACCAAGTTGGATTCTTGGAGCTACAGAAGAAACTCCTTTATTTTCCCTGAACTGGCACTGCCAACACATGGGGAAAGAAAGGTCTGATGTTTCAAAGATGGAGTGTATGGAGGTGGAACAGGAAGGAGGAAAGAGGAGTGTTAGGTCCCGAAACCTGATTCCACTGCCTCCTCCTTCAAAATTCCTCCTCATTTTCTGAGGTCTTAAGTTACTAGAGCACTAGATGGGATTTCACACGCCAGTGTCACTCTGCTAGGCAGTTCTGGATTCTCTGATTGAGAAGATGAGGCAGTATGCAGAGCTGGAGAGAGATCAGTGAAGGTGTGTACTTGGATTTCAGATCTGTCCCTTGCTGTCCCTTACACTCCACTCACTCTTCCATGATGTCAGTGTAACCTTTCCCAGCAGAACTGTGCTAATCTCAAGTCCCTGGAAAGGCCTTCCAGAACATACCACTGCCTCTCCAAGAAAATATCTCTCCCACACAATAATATCTGTCATTTAATTGTATCCATCCTTCTCAGCTCAATTCAAATGCTGCTACTTCCACACCTTCCCAGATACCTTGCCTCCAAGCCCAGCAGAACGAATCCCTCCAACCTCTGTTCTCCTCTTTTGGTATTTTGTATTGTTTTTAGGAATGTGTACACACTGGTCTTTATTCCACAGTTAGGCTAAAAACCCCTTGAGAGAGTGTGCTTTAATTGAAGCCATTTTGATTTCCCTCCCTAGTTGAGCTCCAGGAGAGCCTTGTACATAGAATCCAGTGGGAATGGTACCCCCTGGAGTTGTTGAAGAAGGGGGTGGCTTTGAAAATGGAGAGTGGAAATAGGCTGGGTAGGGACAGAGAGCGCCTGAATGTCATTCCATCCTGGCATTTCAGAGGTGTGTTACCTTGGGCAAGTTACTTGAGCTCTCTGAGCTCAAGTCTTCTGACCTGTGAGATGGGCATTATTCCTACTTCATGAAGTTGTGGTGGAGATGAAATGAAATAATATATGTAAAGCTCTTAACAGCGTGTGTGGCACACAGAAGCACTTAATTCCCTTCCATTCTCCAACACAACACATACTCCATTTTTCTGTCTTATATTACCTTCACACATGGTGTTATGCTGAATGTTTTTAGAAGAAGTGAATGAATAAATGACTCCTTCCACTCCCTTTATCTAGAACAGGTGTTCTCCTCCCTTTCCTTCTTACACCTGAGAGGCTCTCACCTGTACACCCCGATTAGTACACTGTCATTAGCAGCACAGCACACAATAGCGGAATTCTCGACAGACGACCCTGACCCCCGTGAGGCTGGTCCGTGGTCATCAGGGATGCAATCTGAAAGCTTCTGCCCAATGTCCCAGAGCAGTAGGTACCTCTGCTTGAGAATTACTGATGAAGAACAAATTCTCTACACCAAACTGCCTCTCTCTTTTCTGTAAAGACACTGCACAAAATCACCCTCTCCGTGAACTCTCCCAAAATGAACTCTTCTTAGCTTATTGCCCCAAGTAGACAACGTGACTTTGGAAATGACCATGTTTTCCTTTTTGTTTTGACACTAAGAAGCAAAAACACCACATTTGAAGCCCCCAGTTTTCGTGACTGTACTGGACATTGTGGCCTGTGTATCTTTCCCTTAGTCCTATTCTCCTATTCATTTTTCATGTGATTCTGATTTTTAACTTATTTTCCACTATTTTGTATTAAATAGATTGTTCCATATGATACAGCTATAGGTAAGTAAACATGGACATAGTTAGAGTTATAAATAATAGCAAATAGATAAAGATCTGAGAGGGGTAGTGTGTTTGGATGTCATAGGTAACAACATTGGCTATGGAATCAGACCACACAGACTTTGAATACCTGCTCCACCAGTTCCCAGATATGAGGTCTTGGACAAGTTATTCAACCCCTTGGACTTCAGGTTTCTAATTAGTAAAGTGTATTTGGATCGTTCTATGGCATATAAGATACTTTGAAAGTGTGAGTCCCATAGATATAAACTTTTTTTCTCCCCCACCCCCTAAATACAAACGTTTAAGACTAGGGACCATGTGTTCTTGTTCCTTGGTTTATCTCCATACAGTGTGTAACCTGTGCATGTGAAGCACTCACTGTGAATACATACCGAAATTCTTTCTTCATCTAGTTCTTTGCATATCATCCTAGCAAATAGAAAGAATGATATCAGGGCACCTGGATGGCTCAGTCCGTTAAGCATCTGCCTTCAGCTCAGGTCATGATCCCAGGGTCCTGGGATTGAGCCCTACGTCAGGCTCTCTGCTCAGCCGGGAGTCTGCTTCTCCCTCTCCTTCTGCTGCTCGCCCTGCTTGTGCTCCACCCCCCCAATTCTCTCTCTCTGTCAAATAAGGAGAAAAAGAATGATATCATGTGTATCAAGATGACAAAGACTTTTTGACACCTCTGTTTTTAAAAATTAGTCTAAAAACAATAACTAGTTGGATTTCCTATGGCCCTCCCAACACCTAGCACTTCTGCTGACTCCCTGGGGAGCTCTAAGCTTCAGCAGCTTAGGAAAACAAAGATTTGATGGCTCCTATTTACTGTTTTGAGTTCTGATTTTTATTCTCAACAGCTTAGTTTTATTGAGAATAGCTCCTGTTTTGTTCCAGTACCTGAGGCTATAGATGAGACCTGTGCTAATTTGCATGGCTGCAGAATTCAGTTTTCACCTTTTTGTTAGAAATCCCACAAGTCAAAGGGTTTGTGTCATTATGCTATTTTAGTTCTCTACAAATATCACATCATGGCAAGACAAATTGTTGCAGTGTCAGGAATTAACTCTGTTTTCTGATGAAGGAGAATTCCTTTTCAGTCAGTGGATTGTATACCTGGAAGAAGATAAAAAATTTGATTTAATATGTGTTTTGAAGACCTTATATTCCTTGCTTTCCATACAAATATTTTAAAAATTTAATCTTTTGAGATTTAGAAGAGATGCATTTATTATGCATTTTGTATAACTTTTCATAACATGAAGACTAAGTTGTCAATCAAAACTAATAGAATAAAATAAAAATTTCCTATATCATAAGAGGGAGTTGTTTAGAAGGTAACAGCGGAACTGTACAGTTGGTCATCAAAGTTTATAAATATAATGAATGGGATCATCACCAAAAAAGAAAAAATATCCCGTCCAACCCATCATGATAAAAAACTTTTCTTATGATATTCTTAATATCTGGGAGGGATCTACCTACTAAGAATTCCTGGATTATTTTTAGAACACTGGGTCATTTAAGATAAAAATAATGCCAACAGTAGATTCTTGAAAACTCTAAAATCTTGCTCCTACTCTGTAATGCAACCTCTAATAGAGTGTGTTGAAAATTTTGCTGGTGTCCTGCCTTTCCTATTAGGTGGATTCATTGAAAAAATGAAAAATTCAGTTAGATAATTTTTGGTATGGCCTAATATTTTATGTGTAGCAACAAGACTTTTTTTTAACAACACAGTAATTTCTGTATAAGCAATAATCTCCTATGCTGTCAGTGGGATGTAAATGGGCACAATAACCATGGAAAACAGATTAGAACAAACATCCACTTTGGCCAAACCACTTTTGGAAAACTGTAAATGGCAAAACAGACCATGCACCTATCCTACTAGCCAGCAATCTCACTATACAACATACTCTAAAAAAATTTCTTGTGCATATACCCCAGGAGAGATCGTACAATAATTTTTACACAGCACTGTTAATAATAGCAACCCAAATCTGTCTGTCCATCAACAGTAGAGTAGAGAAATAAGTTGCGATATACAGCAGAAGAAATAACTTACAATTATACTCAATAACATGGTTAGATTCCCCAAACATACTATTGACCAAAAGAGGCAGAATGTATGCATTCTAAGTTGAGATATATCAAGTTCAAAGTAGATTAAACTGAACAATATGTTTTAGAGTACATATGTAGAGAATCAAGCTGTTAAGAGAAGCAAGGGAATAATTTTCACAAAATTCCCAGTAGTGTTTAATATTCTGGAGGAGAGAGGGGAAGAGATCAGGATTGGGTACAGGAGGCTTTTGGAGTATATTTTGCTTTCTGGCGTGGGTACATGAGTGTTGACTATTATTCCTTAAACACTACACATGTGTTTTCACCCTATGCTTCTGCTCTTCTTCACAATCAAGCATACAGAGAAAGGCAGCCTGGTTTGGGTTCTTGATGTCTGAGGTCCCTGTACCTCCAAAGGATGTACAGGATGTAGAGTCCACAGTTCACAACCGAAAGAAAGAGGAAAAGCCCTTCCACAAAAGGCAATCCCCACATAGACATTTTACCTTAGGCCGAATCTCGTGCAGGCCTGTTAAAACAATCACTCTGGATTTGCCACAATGGGAAAGTAATGGCAAGCATGACTTTAAGCAGAAGTAGGAAGGGGCCTGTTTGCAGTGAGGGGGACTTGGTTCTGAGGCTTAGAAATTTGCACACTGCCAGTGAGGGGACTCATATTGGCCATAGACATGTTAGGTTTGACCCACATGTATTTATAATTTTTTAGTTAGTTGCCAGCAACTTTAAAACAGATTTTGTGTGAAAATCTTGAATTTCAGTTCCTCTTGAAAGATCAAATATGATAGCATTGGATCCATATTTAGACAGAATATTCACTCTTCAGTTCAGCACTGTCCTCATCAGTCCCTATTGGTTTACACTCAGGTTGTTCATTAAATTCATCCAGCTCTAAAGGCGTGTGCGACACCTGACTGTGGATTCTGTGAGTGGCATGAAAATATGGTCCTCTTGCTTCTAGTTTTCCAGATATAAGACTGGGCTTGGCAGAGGCCAAGGTAATGCCCGCGGAGGTGGGGCACTAACTCATGTGGTCCAGGAAGCAGCAGTGAAGGCCCTTGGGGCCAGCTGCAGGGATCCAGCAGGGAGGGGCTGGGTTTAGTAGGCCTGGCCAGTGGAAACCCCATGGCTGCTCCTCAGGCCTCACAGCAGCCTAGACAGAGAGAATGTCAGTAGGGTAAGGACCAATGGTGAACACTTTTCTGCTTTTTTCTGGATGACAGAAACTCAAGATCCTGGTATAATACAAGGAGGGGTGGATGGCAAGGGGAGAAAGCCACAGAAGTGAATTGATACTGGGCATCTCATTGCTCTTGAAGAGGTGAGCTCAGAAACAGATTTGACTTGATAAAGAAAAGGAAATGTAATCTTTTTTGCATTTTGATTATAGTGAAAACATTCACTCCTGCCTTTTATGTGGTGTTTTACAACTACCAATTTTGATGGGAGTGAAAAAAAAATTAACATATAAGTATATCCAGCCTCTTTCTCTCCTCCCATTCAAAACAGTGACTCTTGAATTTGAATTTGCTAATTATTTTCCTTGCTCTTCCTCACCTTCCATTTTCTTTCCCATAACAGCCCCTGTCCTTGCAGAGGCCAGAGCAGAATCAGAAATGGGGGGGGGGGAAACAGCTCAAATGATGGGGGGAGGGGGTTGGAGAAACCAAACTGAACTTCTTAACAAACAGCTGGAACTGGGAGAGGGGAGAAGAAAAGGGGTGGGGAGGGTGGGCAGAGGGAAGGAGGCTGGGAGGCAGCAGAACAGCAGAACAGGTGAGTCAGTTCAGCCAGGGAGGGAGCCAGAGGTGAGCAAGAACTTTGTTGAGGACAGAAAGGCAGATAGTGAGTGGCAGGTGTTGCTTGTCATGAAATAAGTAGGATGCCCATCATATTTAAAATTTTTAATATTTACAACAGAATGAGATTGGAATCGCTATTGGGTAGATGAAGGGGGTGCTGTTTGAAATCTTCTTCTCTGGGGTGCCTGGGTGGCTCAGATGGTTAAGCATCTGCCTTTGGCTCAGGTCATGATCTCCAGGTCCTGGGATTGAGCCCCATGTCCAGCTCCCAGCTCAGCCGGGAATCTGCTTCTCCCTCTCCTTCTGCCTCTTCCCCTGCTTGTGCTCTCTCTGTCTCTCTCTCTCAAATGGATAGATAAAATCTTTAAAAAGAAAAAAAAAGAAATCTTCTCTGAATCTGATGCTGGTACTGAGAAGAAAGGGGACAATGAGGATGTAGGACTCACAGTTACCCCACAGTGGGGAGTCTAGAGTGAAGGGGGGACTTCAGTTAGGAGGGAGAGGCTTGTCCAACTTTAGACCTAGGCAGATGAAGGAGTGGATTGCAGTGGAACTTACAAGACTTGGGCAAAGTCTTGGGCAAAGGCCTGAATCCAAAAGGGGTCAGCAAGGATGTGCATTTCTATACTGTGGGCATGGGTGGGAGGCTCTCCTGGTTGGGAAGGCAGTCAGATGAAGGCAGGGAAACTATGCCCTTGGTTGTTGCTGGGATCACTAAAAGGTCCTCACTATTTTAGGGAGGATATTTGGTTAAACATTTTCCATTTATTTGCCTAACCTGACCATGCCTTACTGTTGGTTGGTGGGGATTTATTTATTTAGGATAAAAACAAGTGTTGAATTTTATGATTGCCATAATGTCGATCAAGCCACTCTAAGTATTGGAATTCAAAGATATTAAAATTCAACTCATTTAAATTCAACACATATTTGCATAATGCCTATTGTTTCTATAGTATTTGAATTTTGCCAATGTGCCAACAGTGTTCTCTATAGCATTTTTCCTAGATCCAGGATCCCATCCAGGATCACCCAGTGCATTTAATTGTCATAGACCTCTTTTACATGAAACAATTCTGCCTTTTTTTGTCTTTCATGACATCAACATTGTGAAAAGTATAAGCCAGTTGTTGCATAGAATATTCCTCATAGTACATAATATATACTCTGTATATAATCTTCTTAAGGCTAAGAAAGATACAGAGAGAGAATCTTAGTGCTCAAGGGACCTGTGAAATTATTCCCATAATGCTTAATTATAAAGATAAGTAAACTATTTGTCTACAAGCTAATTTAAAATTTATTTTAAAAGAGTACTTCAGACATTACATTTTTATTAGGTAGTTGGTACATACAGAATGGTTTGGTTGGGGCTGAAGTATATTCAAAAGGTTCCATGAAAGAATCAGGAGGCTGAAGGCTGGAACAACTTGGATAGAGAGAACCCAGGATGTCAAGTACCTTATGAACAAGGTGCCTCTCAGGGGCAAATTACATTTTCCAAAGATGATAATAGCTCTTTCTAGGATCTGGCCACCTCTTTATCAAGTGAGGAGTCCAAGTCTCTGCTTCCTTGAATTTGGCTGAACTTGTGACTCTTTCCATAAATGCAGTGAAAGTGACACTGAGTGGCTTCCCAGGCTAGGTTAGAAAAGGCCACACAGTTTCTGCCTGGTTCCTTGGAATGGAAGCCCAAGCAGCCCATGGAAAAGAATCAAAACATTGGGCCCCTATGCCTGACTGAGCTCCTTGGCAACAGCCATTACCAACTTTCCAGCTATGTGAGCAAGAAATCTTGAAGGTAAGTCCTCTGGCCCCCAGTGGAACAGCCCCAGTTAGCACTATAGAAAACAGAATAACTGCTCCCACTGGGCCCTGCCCAAGTTGAAGATTTGTGTGAAGAAAAATGTATGTATTGTAACTGTTTGAACCATCTAAGTTTGGGATGTAGTTTGTGGCTACATAGCTGTTGATAATCAGAATACTATCTGTCAGTTGTCACATGAGAAAGAAGCAAGAAACCAGGAGTGAGGAGCTCAGAATCCTTTTAGATACAAAACAAAAACAGTGTTCTAGTTCATGGATACTACAATTGAAAGGACCCAATCAGAAGAAGTTAAATGGAAATCTCTTATGGATGGACCTCATAAGCAAGAAAGAGCAGTAACACCTGAAAGATTCTAGCTTTAAAAAGTTCACTGAAGGCTCCAAGCATGGCTCTGAAAATTTTGCTGGATCATCCCTTCAACCTCCTGCACTCTATCCTGGTCCTTCCCAGTAAAGACCATATCCCATCTTTGTCCTGCTTCTCTGCTTTACAGTAACAGTCTTCTGGCCACTCCCTGCCTCACCATGAGGGCTTAACTCCAGGTCATTGAAACCTGGACCTTTGAAAAGTGAAACGGACTGCAGGAGCTTCAACAGCATAGACCCAAAGTCAACAAAGGCAGTCATAGCCATTGTGTTTAAGACCAGCCCAACTCCACAAGAGTCGCTGCACCAAGAAACCAGATCCTGAGTCTATCTCAGGAAAATAAGAGCTACTATATGATAAAGACTTACCAAAGGCAGGTTAGGATTTTCTCCCATTGGTCTATAGCAGTCCCTTGACAGCCTTAGAAAGAGCCTTCAATCTTTTCTAAAATTTGTTAGCAGCTCTTTTTCCTTTTCTCAAGTACATTTAGGGTGTAGTTGGAAGACTTAATTGCAATTGATGAGCTGTAATTAGGGTCTTAGGGTTTCCCTAGAGTTTAGGGCCAACAGCTATGGAATCTTATTAGAAAATTTAATTAATGTATTTCCATTACATTTTCATTTACTAGGGGGGAAACCAGAACAGTGATGAAAGGATTTTTATAGAAATGAAAAAAGTTAGGTAAATTACCATTTTTTAAGCCTCATTACAATAGAAAAACACTCTTTTAATGTAATCTTATTCAGTCGAGTGAGTAAAAATGTTTCTCTGCACTTTTTCTAAAATTGCTTTTCCTCTTCCTAGGTTTAAAACAAATTAAGACTCAAAAAGATATTCCAGCTTCCAGTGAAATCAATTCATCATGGATTGGGAAAGATACAATCTTGATTATAAAGGGTGAATGGAACAAAGATTACCATGGCCAAGAGACAGCATTAATGTCTGATTACTCAAAGGAGGAAAAATACCTCATACAATTTTGTCCATTATATTATAATAGACATTACTGTGCTAAAATATATCCCCATCAATCTACCAAAATGACTAAAATTCCACAAATAAAGATTCATTAATTTTCAGTAAGCCTTTTTACATTTAGGATCAATCTATTAAAATATTATTATTTCTAGAGAGTATTATTATTTCTGGAGAGAGTATTATATCACTTATGATCAGTTTTTAAAGTTTTATCTTAGACTTTTTGAAATAAAGAATTGTTGCCTTGGAAAGCTATAACAATTATCCTGGGTGAAGGATGATGTCAGGATAGGTATATTTTGATGTGAAAAGGAGTTTAATAGTTTTTCAGGAAAGCCAGTCTTTATGGGAGGAAATGGATGCATAAAGTTGAAGTGCAGTCTTCCATTATTTTCCACGGTTGACCTTTACCTTTGGTAATAGAAGCAGGGTAAACTACATTATGATTTCTTAATAATTACTGAGTTTAACATAATGAAAATCCCCCCCCCACCCCAATGTCTTCCCTCTCTATCTGAAAGTCCTTCTACGCTTCTGTGTCTGGCAAACATCTAGTCTTATCTCAAGGTTTAGCTCCTCTGTGAAGCTTTCCATGAACCTCCAACCCCTAGAGCAATCAATTACCCCATCTTTAATCCCACAGCATTTTGTATATACCTCCTTATAAATGTACATGAGCTCCTAGAATTTTGACAGTACCTAAAAAGAAGGGTGTCTAAAGATTAAGAGATGAAAGAATTGTTGCAACTTTAATTTCTGTGCAATGGGAGAATTCTTTTCCAATTCAAATGCAGCCCATATGTTATTTTTCCTATAGAGGCTTCAGGAACATTCAGAATAGAGACAGAAAGCATCAGCAATATGCAAATTGAGAAACTATTCCTAGTTAATGAGTATATATTGGCAAGCATTTTGCTAAACTTATTTAACAAAGCAAATCTAAGAAATAAAATTGATGGGGACCCTGTTACATAACATCTGACCTATACATTTGCAAATCAAAAGACAGAATCTCTGAAACTGGCAGCAAGTGCCTTGATACAAGGAAGTAGCCGGTGAAGGCCAGTCTAGCATGGAGTAAGAATAGCTCTCACTAGAATCTGAGTGAGGAAAAAAAAAGACTCCAGAGCTAAAGAGAAATAATTTACGAATTTGTAGTGAGGATGGATTGAAAATTAATCCCTAAACATGATACAGCATTTTAACATTATCTGTCTCTTTACTGATCAACTATTAAGCCATACTTAACCAAATGGTAAACTATTTTCTTGTTCATCAGTGTGAGTTCAGGCAGTCTCAATACTTATTTTCACAAAAATAATTTTACAGAAAGTAGAAATAGGGACACCTGGGTGGCTCAGTCAGTAAGCATCTGACTCTGGATTTTGGCTCAAGTCATGATCTCAGGGTTGTGAGATTGAGCCCCTCATCGTGCTCTGTGTTGGGTGTAGAGCCTGCTTAATTAAGATTCTTTCTCTCCCTTTCCCTCTACTCCTTCCCCCACTCTCTCTAAAATGAAAATAATCTCTCAAGTATTATCATAGATAGCTATCTGAGTCAATTCACCCTATTTAAAATTGCAAAGGTAATCAATATTCTGGTACTCAGGATGAATCCACCAGGTAAACATCTTTTCTTACAGAATTTTTTCTTAACAAGTCATATTTCTGAGTGTGCTCTATACCTTCCAGGCATGCATCCTCCCTAATTTCGTATTCTCGGTTACTGGTACAGTGACTGGCATATAGTAGGCATTCAATAAATATTGGTTGTATGAATAAGTGGAAAAGGGTGGCCATAGCTCTTTTCCCAAGTTAAATCCCAAAGGCAAAATATTTGAATTTTTTAATGGTGGGTACAAAATCTATATTGCTGTTGATGATAAATGTCATAAGTAAAAGTATTGGTACAAAAATGGCTTCTATCGGGGCGCCTGGGTGGCTCAGTCGTTAAGCGTCTGCCTTTGGCTCAGGTCATGATTCCAGGTCCTGGAATCGAGCCCCGCATCGGGCTCCCTGCTCCGCGGGAAGCCTGCTTCTCCCTCTCCCACTCCCACTGCTTGTGTCCCCTCTCTCGCTGTGTCTCTCTCTGTCAAATAAATAAATAAAATCTTAAAAAAAAAAAAAAGGCTTCTATTAAATGAAAGTGGGGGTTCTTTTGGGGGGCCTTTTGCCTTTTATTTTGCTTGTGTCTTCCCATCAGTATGTGAAACAAACAATTAATGGGAGTGCTGTTTTCTTTCCTTAATAGTGACTGGGGTGTCTATAAATTTTTTTAAAAATGTTCTTTAAGAGAGATGGATCTAAATGGTGTCAGCAAAATCCTGAAATACTATTTCCTTACTTCCAATTTAGCTTGAAATCCAGAAAATAGATGGTAATGAAGAGAAAGGACATGGATTTTCAGTTTCATGCAAAAGAGCATTCTTCCTCAGAGATACATCAGGTCAAGTTGGCACACCTTATTTATAAAAATTATAATTCTGTATATCTAGACCAAAGTGAGCCATAAAAAAACTTTTTCAAACCACATTCAGATTGATTTGGGTCGACATCTCAAAACTAGAATCTGAATGGGGGTTCTTAGTGTCAGATTTTAGTTAGGCTGCTTTAAACTGTGAAGTACTGGGGTGCCTGGGTGGCTCAGTTATTAAGCAGCTGCCTTTGGCTCAGGTCATGATCCCAGGGTCCTGGGATCGAGCCCCGCATCAGGCGTCCTGCTCAGTGGGGAGCCTGCTTCTCCTTCTCCCACTCCCCTGCTTGTGTTCTCTGTCAAATAAATAAAATCTTTTAAAAAAAATTAAAAATAAACTGTGAACTACTATCTTTCCTCATGTATCCTTCCAAAAACAAAAAAGTAGATATTTCCTTTTCTGACAAAGACATATGCCAAAGTCATGATTACTACTTGAAATGGGGAAGATGGTAGAAAAATTATTTTAATTAATGCTTGGCAGTTATGTGTGGTTACATATATTTTTGATTAAAGTATTTGGAACTAGACTGAATATCCACAGTTAGTAGCTGTCACCATTTGTATTGACACATCAAGGTAAAATTCTAACTCTGGGATCCAGGAAAAGTAATGAATAAGGACAGAAAAGAAAATACTTTTATTAATTGGTAAATTGAGTTGTACACAGAAACCTCTCCTCAAATTAGAATCAGAGTAGTGGTTCATGTGAACATGATCACCTTAAAGGACTAAAATGCTAAATATCCCAGTTCTCTTCACCTTGATTAAAATAGCCTCTTTCAGGGCGCCTGGGTGGCTCAGTTGGTTAAGTGTCTGCATTCGGCTTAGGTTATGATTCCAGGGTCCTGGATTGAGCCCTGGGGAGTCTGCTTCTCTCTCTCCCTCTGCCTGCCACTCCCCTTGCTTGTGTTCTCTTGCCCTCTCTGTCAAATAAATAAATAAAATATTAAAAAATAAATAAAATAGCATCTTTCATTTTTTTTTAAAAAAGATCCCACTCTCTATGACCATATTTGTCATTCTTATGCAATGCTTTTGGGCAGTGATGCCAATTAATAAAACATTTCTTGAGCTAGAACCAGAAGTGTGCTAGCTTGTGGGAAGTCTAACTAGATTCAATCCAAGAGGCAGGAGGGCCCAGAATTGGCCTGTTGGTTGTAGATGGAACTCCTACCTGCTGCCATACCATCTGACCAGCAGAGAGAGGGCTGGGTTAGCTTTTAATTATACCACTGTTAATTTAGACTCTCTTTATTACATGGAATGAAGGCTCCGATACGGAGTTAGGAAGACTAAGGCGAACCATAAGGATACACAAAAATCAACCCTTGAAGGTCTTTGGAATCTGAGGTGACTCTCTCAGCCACATACTCCTTGCTTTTGCTCTCAGCTAGTGAGGCCTACCTGTCATGAGGTCTGGCTTTACTGGGCATACCTATTTCATCAGACTGTTACCTTATTTGTAAATGAGGAGACTGGTGCCACTGCATAGGGCTAGGGTAAGGATTAATGAATTAATGCAAGCACTTAGAGCAGGGTTGCACTGCTTCGATCCATCCATTCTTCCTCTCTCCTCAGTGTGTTCCCTTTCTATAGGCCTCCCACACCTCCTGCCATCGTCACTCAGCTAATGACTTGCTTCATCGTTCACTGTGAATCCAAAAACAATCAGGAGAGAATATCCACACACTCCTACCACCACTTCAGCTCAGTAACCGACATCGGTGCCTCCCTTCCTGGTACCACAGATGTCTGTCTGTGCCCTCCCCTCTCTTCTGCACGAGGATGCCACACCGGGATTGTTCCTCATCCTTTCCGGGATCATCATTTCCCTAGTGCGTCATGCCCATCAGCATACAAACTGTAATTACTCCTACCGTGAAAAAATAAAAATGCCCTCTCTTGACTCCACATCCATCTCTGGCTACTACCACATTCGTCTCTTTCCCTTTAGAGCAAAACTGGCAAAAATAATGGTCTATTGTGTTTTCAGTTCCTCTTCTCCCTTACTATCTTTTTTTTTTAAGATTTTATTTATTTATTTGACAGAGAAAAAGAGAGAGAGCACAAGCAGGGGGAGCAGCAGGCAGAGGGAGAAAGAGAAAAAGGCTCCCCACCGAGCAGGACCCTGGGATCATAACGTGAGCCGAAGGCAGACACTTAACCACTGAGCCACCCAGGCAACCGTCTCCCTTACTATCTTGAAACCGTTCCCATCAAACTTCCGTCCCCCCAGCTCTCCACCAAGGCTGCTGTCCACAATTTTCCCAGTGCCAAACCCTCTCCTGTGGCCTAGGTACAGTATCTGGCACAGTTGAGCCCCCCCTCCTCCTTCACCTTGGCGTCCCACTCCTGGGTTCGCTCTGCCTCGATGAGTTCTCATGCTCAGTTTCAAATGCAGGCTTTCCGTTCTCTCGCAGATCTCTAAGTAGCGAAGTGACCCAGGGGTAGAGCTTCGGCCTTTTTCCTGCTCTCCCTCCTTTTCCCTAGGTGAGCCCCTTCATCTTACACGCTGGCCCTTGTCACAAGTATGTCGGCAGGACTGTTCTCTCCACTTCCATAGCCAATAGGCACCTCAGACTTAATATATCCAAAGTGAACACCCAATCTTCCTCCATTACCTGCTTCTCCCAGTCTTCCTCATCACAGGAAAGGGCAGTTTTATCCTTCTGCTTGCCTTAACAGCCTTAACTCCTCTCTTTGAACCCCACTTCCAATCTGTCAGCAAATCCTGACAGCTCTGCTTTTAAAATGCAGCCCAAACTTGCCGACCATGTTTCACAGTTTCCGTTACTACTGCCTCGGTCTGAGCCGCCATTGCCTCTAACCCAGAGCCTGGCATTAGGTTCCCATCTGCCCGGGCCCCCCAATGGTCTAAGCCAGAGGCATCTTGTTGAAAGGAAATCATAATGTGTCACTCTTTTACTTCCCATACCCAGAGGCTTCCCATTTCACCACAGAGTAAAAACTAAAGTCATTACAGTGGCCTATAAAAAAGGGTCCAACACAAACTGGCCCTTCCCTCCACCCATTATCCTCCAACCTCATCTCCAGCCCTCCTCCTCCTTCCACACACCAATCCAGCCATTGTGGCTGCTCAGGGCCTTGGTACTTGCTATTTCCTTTGCCCAGAATGCTCCCTCCACCCAGATATATCCACAGGGCTCACTCTGTGACCCTCCTGTGGTGCTTATTCAAATGTCACCTTCAGCCAAGAGACCATCCTGGCCATTGTATTTAAAATCCTACTCTCCTCCAGTCTGGCCCCCTTTCCTACTTTGTTACTCTCCATAGAATGGATCACCATTTATATGCTATTTATTTTGTTTAAAAAAATTGTTTGTCTCCACATGAGAATGGAAGTTTCATAAGAGCAGGTATTTTGTTTGTTTGCCTCTATGTCTCCAGTGTGTAGAAAAGTGCTTGAAACAATGTAGGCCCTCAAATATTCAAACAGTGATTGATATCGGTAAATGGTCCATAAACACCAGCAGTAATTATCACCTTGCTCTCAACTGACCAGTTTGGCTTCCCTGAGCAGGGGGTGGGCAGTTCCTGACGAAATTTCCTTTGTAAGAGAACAGGGGCTAAGCAAACTTGCCGAGTGTTTACTTCTGCGTTCTTGTGGCACGCACCTTCAGGCTGCTCAAACCGCTTTGTCCTATTGAGCGCATCTACACTCCCTCCTGAGAAAGTGCTGAACTCTGTACTCTGCTTTCCCTCTCAGCCCTGGCCCCCACCAGTTCCTCGCCCAGAGCTGGGCCCTACCCCTGGTTGAGGATGAGGGGAGGAGGGCTGCTGTGCTCAGAAAAGGTCAGGACAATTGAAGAAGAGTCTGGAAGAATCACCAGGATGGTAGTCTCGATGAAGGTATTTTTAATTTTATGTCTTTCGCTTGTATGAGTTTTCTGTATTAAACAAATAGAAGGAGGGGCGCCTGACTGGCTCAGTCGTTGGGCGTCTGCCTTCAGCTCAGGTCATGGTCCCAGGGTCCTGGGATCAAGCCCTGCATCGGGCTCCCCGCTCCGTGGGAAGCCTGCTTCTCCCTCTCCCACTCCCCCTGCTTGTGTTCCCTCTCTCGCTGTGTCTCTCTCTGTCAAATAAATAAAATCTTTATAAAAAAAAATAAACAAATAGAAGGAAAGAGGTTGAAACTTTGTTTTATATAAATGAGAAAGAAAAGTTAGATCCAGAGATTCTTACATCAGCAGTGTGTCTCTAAAATGTGCAGCATAGAAGGTGCCCCCTTCCCCCAGGAGTGGGACCTGCTGAGCTGGGGGGCAGCTGTGTCCCCAGACAGAGGCTGAGATGAATCCATCAGCATCAGTGGGCATTAGGTTCCCCGGATTAGTTCCACTTGCTGTAATGGCATGATTACCAAGCATTATTCTGATAATAATTCAGTATCCCAGGGAAACTGCCTATAGAGAGAGGGTGCACTCACCAAACATGAGCATCCATCTTCCCGATACTTACATTTTCTTCATTAAAAATTAATATAGTAGCTTTCTGGATTTGGTTTTTAAGATGATGACTTTCTTTTTTTTTTTTCCAGATCTTAGCTGAGAACAACCTACCCTTAAAGTCATCCCATTCAAAAATCCTATTTCAGTCTGGTTAATACGTTTGCCCTCATATATCCTTGGGTGGACGCCTGCCCTGGGTCTCACCTGGTAGTGAGAAGTGGATCTAAATTTCCCTTAACAACTATAACCAATTACTGGGGTTCCCACAGAAAATCAAATATTTTGTTGGAACGATGGCAGGAAATAGAAGGAAGTCTCCACTGAAAGAAGCCAGCGTGCCTTGTAATGACAGTGAGGTAACTAAACCTCACTTTGGTGGATGGCTGCATGTTAAACATTTATTCCATGCCTGCAGCTGCAAATTTTAATCTTCTTCTTGGGGAGTGAATGACATGATTTATGCCTGGCAATGTCTCTACAACTGTATTTGCATAAAACCCTCCTGATGAGCTTATTTCAATTGGAATCCCAGGCCCCACTCTCAGTCTCTGATCTTGAGCATCCACGGAGAGGAGCCCTAAGTGGACCTTGTTTAGTACTCTGTCCTGCACTTGCAAATCCAGCGAGGCTCAGCCCTGCCCCTTGTTCTGCTTTTCCTCATTACATTTCTGCTCTTTTTACCTTCTGATCTCTGGCCTTTTTGTCCTGCAGTTTCCCCCAAGCTCCTAGGAGCTGTGCCTGTTAAGTCTTCTTCAGCACTAAGCTCAGGCTACCTTCTTTGGTCCAGCCTTCCTCCTCAGAGCCCATGGTTTGTGATAATCCCAGCCCTTATCTGAGGCCCAGGCCAGAAGGAGAATGGTTGGGAGTCATTGACAAAGGCTTCGCTTTCAGAGTCCAGGAAAGAAGTAATGGCCTCAGAATCTGCATTTTAAAATAAGAGCCCCAGTGGGTTATGATATAGTGTTTGAAGAAAGAGAGGGGAGGTCTTTGGATCACATTCTGAGAAACATTTTTTTTTTTTTTTTTTTAAAGATTTTATTTATTTGACAGAGAGAGACACAGTGAGAGAGGGAACACAAGCAGGGGGAGTGGGAGAGGGAGAAGCAGGCTTCCCGCGGAGCAGGGAGCCCGATGCGGGGCCCGATCCCAGGACCCTGAGATCATGACCTGAGCCGAAGGCAGACGCCTAACGACTGAGCCACCCAGGCGCCCCTCTGAGAAACATTTTTAAAGGTAGTGTGTGCAGGGGCACCTGGGTGGCTCAGTCGTTGGGCGTCTGCCTTTGGCTTGGGTCGTTTGCTTCTCCCTCTCCCACTCCCCCTGCTTGTGTTCCTTCTCTCGCTTTGTCTTTCTCTGTCAAATAAATAAATGAAATCTTTAAAAAAAATAAATAAAAATAATAATAAAGGTAGTGTGTGCAGGGGCGCCTGGGTGGCTCAGTCAGTTAAGCGGCCAACTCTTCAATTTGGCTCAGGTCATGATGTCAGGGTGGTGGGATTGAGCTCCCTGTCTTTTGGGCTCCGTGCTCAGCAGGGAGTCTCCTTGAGATTCTGGCCCTCTCCTTCTGCCCCCCACCCCACTCATGTGTGCATGCTTATGTGCTCTCTCTCTAAAATAAATAAATCTTTATGGGGCGCCTGGGTGGCTCAGATGGTTGGGCACCTGCCTTCGGCTCGGGTCGTGGTCCCGGGGTTCTGGGATTGAGTCCCGCATCGGGTTCCCCACTGGGCGGGAGGCCTGCTTCTCGCTCTGCCTCTCTCTCTGTCTCTCACTCTTATGAATAAATAAATAAAACATTTAAAAAAATAAAAAATAAAAAATAAAATAAAATAAATAAATCCTTAAAAATTTTGAAAACAAAGGTAGTGTGTGCATTTACCTAAATTACAGTCCACTCATGGACCATGGCATCAATTTAATGGGTCACTACCAGCATTTGAAAAAAGGAAAAAGGAAAAATAAATTAAAAATAAAAGAGGGGTGCCTGGGTGGCTCAGTCAGTTAAGCATCCGACTCCTGGGTTCAGCTCAGGTTGTCATATCAGGGTCATGGGATCGAGCCCTACGTCGGGCTCTGTGCTCAGTGTGGAGTCTGCTTGAGATTCTCTCTCCCTCTCTTTCTGCCCTTCCTGCTCGTGCTCTCTCTCTCTCTCAAATAAATAAATCTTAAAAAATAAAATAAAAATATTAAAGAAAGAATAGATTACAACAAAACAGAATAGATCAGAATACATCACAGGAAATTAAATGTATTTCTTACTATGGGTTGCAGTTAAAAAAATAAAAGGGAGGGGCGCCTGGGTGGCTCAGTTGTTAAGCGTCTGCCTTCAGCTCAGGTCATGATCCCAGGGTCCTGCGATCAAGCCCTGCATCAGGCTCCCTGCTCTGCGGGAAGCCTGCTTCTCCCTCTCCCACTCCCCCTGCTTGTGTTCCCTCTCTCACTGTGTCTCTCTCTGTCAAATAAATAAAATCTTTTAAAAAATAAAAAATAAAAAAATCAAAGGGAAAGACCCTGGTTTAAAAGATAGACTCAGAAATCAGTATGGACCTACATCATCAAATGCTGATTTTGCCTTCCTTACTGAAAAGTGGGTGATTTTTCCATTTCTTATGACCATACACTGTCTTGGGCCAACAGTATCTCAAGTTTAGTGCATAGTTTGCTGTTGCTATGCTGATTTTGCTATTGGGTCTATCCCATAGCAATTCCCCAACAAACATTTCTTAGCTTGATTTGAGATTTAATTAGACAAGGTTACAGACCCCCCCTTCATTTAAATAGTATTTATTCAAAGATTATCCTGTAGCATTTTCAATTTAATTCCTTAATGTAACAGTGGGAGAAATAAAAATCTGTAGGACTAACTTTATTTATTAAATCATTCAGAAAGGATTTATAGGTGATCAGAAGGCCCAGATAACCTGCACTTCTTATGTTGACAATGGGACTGCAGAGGAGGGGAGAGAATGGGCAGTGTACTCTGTCTTACTGAGTAGCTAGTATGATGAACCCTTGCCCCCGAGTGTCCCTATTCATTCCCTACTATCGAGTGTGCCTAATTAAATATATATATAAATTATATATTATATAATAATATATAGTACATATATAATTATATAATTCTATCTAGACGAATAGGTATAATTGATTTGTTGTCATTTTTTTAAGTCCAATACTTTGTGGCCTCTTGCCTTAAGCAACCTTGAGAGTCGTTATACCACACAAGGAAAAGATTAATACTGCATAAAAAATAAGGCATTTGAATTTCAGATCTGGGGGGTTTTGCTTAAGCAATTTGGTAAACTCAAAAATCTTAAAAGCAAAGTTTTATGGAGATAGAGAAGGGATATCTAAATTCCACAGTGTCCTTCTTTAACAGGTCAATGGCTGGTGGGTCGCCATCTTAGAGTCTTAGATGGGGAAGACCGGTGAGATAAGATAGAGAAATGATAAGCCTGAACTTTTCAACATCTTCTTCAGGTTTGGGAAAGGAAGAAAGGAGTCAAGTCCAGAGGCATTTTCTTCTCTTCTGGAGCCCCAAGCCTTGAGCGAGTGGGAGTGTGGGAACATTCATGTAGGTACTGAGGCATCTACAATCCTGGGGCTTAGGGCTGCTTCCCAGGGAGAAGCCTAGAGGAGGCTGCTGACTTCCTGGGGAGCCCTGCCCCCTGCTTGGCTCTCCATCCAACATGGCAGCAGAGTGATGGAGCAGAGCAAGATGACTGGTCGGGCGAGCATGGGGCAGTGCTTGGGGCTCCCCGCTGGCCCCATCTTGCCTGCAGAGATGCCCGCATGCTCTGCTGAAGGGAGGGGAAGTGCCGAGGGAGCCAGGGCACCAGTAGGATGAAGAGCTCCTATGCGAGGGGTCTTCGTGAAGGGTCTGGGACCACAGACTCCAGGGATGCATACCAGGACATGACTTAAGAGGGCCATATGGGATGGCCACGCCACAGTGATTATCAGTTAAGGGTGCAGATCGACAAATCATACTATAGCAGAAACCAGCAAGCCTCCAGAGGACATCCACTGCAGGAACCCAGTAAGCTGCCTCACACACCTCTTAGGAAGGAGAAGAGTGCAGAGAATCACCCTGGAAGGCTGAGAACTTACTCAGAGAGACTGAGTCATCCAAAATGCACGATCTATGCCAGCCATGCTAGGAAACTGAACTTTGAATAATCTGATTGCTTACCTAAAAGGAGATTGTTTAAACCCCAAGAGACAGAAACTTTAATTAGCAAGTTAATTAGCAAGTGTCTCTGGTACCTAGTGAGGGTTGAGGCTTATAGAAAATTAACTACATCTTCTTTGTACATATGAGTATATAGTTTGTGTGATTTTTAGCGGATGAACACACCTGAAATCCCAAGGAAAGTTCTTTCCTTTAGTTTTGCTCTATTTGCAAACTATGCTTAGTCAGGGAGCAAAGGGCTGGGTGGACCCAATCTATCTAAGTCTTACCTCCTTCCCGTCCATGAGCTCAGGTATTACCATACCCCTTATAAGGCTATGCCCTGTCGACGTACCCCCACTCCTCCCTGAATCACTCCTCTGGACCTCTTTCTCTTTCCTAACTCCTAAGGATGAAACAATAAGGAAATGTACCATCTTCCATAACTAGAAGTCCAGAGGCTTTAGGCTTGTTTGTTTCAGTGGTTCAACAATTCTACTAGGGCCCTGGTTTTGTCCCATCTCTCTAGTCTGTTACTGTTAGTGTTGTTCTAATTCTCAGACTGGTAGAGATGACTGAGGCAGCTCCAAGGGTGACATGCAGATATAAACATGTCCTGAGGAAGTGAGGCCATTTCTTCCTGTGTTTTCCCAAAAGCCTTCAGCAGACTCTTTCGAGTCTCATCTGTAGAATTTGGTAACCAGGCCATTCCTGGCCAAATGCTGGCAAGGGTGACAGAATTACAAAGATGAAGTTAAACTACCTTCAATAAAATTGTTACTGTGGGATGAACAACAAATACCCAGTACCCCTTCCTCATTTTTTCTTGGCTCCAGCAATGGATGATTAATTTCTTCCTATCCCTTGTTATCTTGGATATATTCTTGTGGGAGGGGTCCCCTAACCTCTTCTGAAACCTTCCAGCTGTTAGTATCATACCACTGGCCCCATTGAAGCTTCTAGTGCTGACTAGAGAGAGGGAGGAGGTTTAGGTTCTAAGGGTAGGTCAGGGGAGGAACTCCACTGAGGATATCAGACCCCAGGCAGCTTCCCATGGGTTTTTTTTTCCCCTTTCAATATCATAGTCTTTTAAAAAGAAAGAAAAAGGCATCCCTCTGTGTGGGAGCTATTCTTCTGCCTAACTTTTGAAGCTTATTGAGCCAAAAGAGTGTCTGCCTCCTTGTCTAGATTCACATCACAAAGCTGTCTCCTCTTAACTTCCATAGGCCTGGCCCAATTTAGCTTCAAGTTTTGATTTTTCCTAACCAGCTTGACTGACGCGGGTTGGTGATAAGATCAAACTGTTACACTGTTAAATATTTACCTGGGTAGAAAATGCCAAGGCTCGAACTGTGGAAAGAACCAAAATATAGTGGAATATTATTCAGCCATCAGAAAGGATGAATATTTACCATTTACATCGACATGGATGGAACTGGAGGTATTATGCTGAGCAAAATAAGTCAATCAGAGAAAAACAAATATCATATTGTTTCACTCATATGTGGAATATAAGAAACAGCTCAGAGGATCATAGGGGAAGGGAGGGAAAACTGAATGGGAAGTCATCAGAGAGGGAGACAAACCACGAGAGACTCTTAACTCTAGGAAACAAACTGAGGGTTGCAGAAGGGAGGGGGTGGAGGATGGGGTGACTGGGGGATGAGCATTAAGGAGGGCATGTGATGTGATGAGCGCTGGGTGTTATATGCAACTGATGAATAACTGAACTCTACATCTGAAACTAATATGTTGGCTAATTGAGTTTCAATTAAAAGAAAATGCCACGGCTCAAACAATGGGCAGGAAAGAGGTGGGAGCTATGTGCAAGTGAGGACTGCGGAGCTAGGCTCAGGAGGAAGGAGACCCTGCAGTCACTGCGTGCCAGGCTGGGTGGGCCTTGCCTGAGTTCTCACTGGTGGTTGAACTCCAGGAATCTGGAATAGAATAGGAAATGACTCACATTTTACTTGCACAGAGTACAGCTCACTTTACAGCTGCAAAGCTCCAATATAGTCATTAATGGTCAACTATCATTTTCATTCCAATGACACAGGTACAAAACAGTAGCCCTATTAGAAGGTACATGTATTAATGTAATGATCAGAAGAAAACATTCACAAAAAATTATTTTTTCCAGGTAATAATGTAAAACCTGTGTAAAATATAAAAACACACCAAGAATAAAATAGCAGTAACTCCAGCACCACCAGTGCTAATAATCTGCTTTGTCTTAGTCTGATAATTTTTCTATATGTGTGAAAATATTCTAAATACACACACACACACACACACACACACACGTATGTGTGTTATATGTATTGGGAAACCACTCCATACCGTTTTATAAATAAATGTTTCTCACTTAAAAGTATATCATGAACACTTTCCCATTTCATTAGGTATTTCTCTGAACATGTACTTTTTTTTTCTTAATAACTCTTAGTCATCATGGTGAACACATTGTTGGGGAGAACCTCAGGGAGAGCTGGAGAGAACAGCATAGACCATCTTGCTCACCTCCCTTGCTTACAGATGAGGACGCTGCGACCCGGGCAGATTCTATGATTTGGGTTAAGTACACACAGGAATTAGTGGGGGAAAAAAGAAAAACCAGACTAGAGCCTAGACTGGTAGGCTTCTAGTTTCCATTCTTACAAATTGTTAGGCCCAACACTTCTCATCTTCTCAAATTTTCTGATCTTTTATACAAAATTGGAACCACTCACCTGCAATGAGCAATGGTTGTAAGCCATTTTGTTTGCCCAGAAACACGTCCTTTGATTGGGGGTCTGAAAGAGGATCCCTCTTCACCAGTTTTTCTTTGTAGGAGGCTTTTGGCCCGATTTTGTTTCCTATTCCCCATGGGGGTTATTGTGACTCCTGTGTGCACACAGGCCCCTTTCTGCCAGGCTGCACGCATTGTCTTCATCCGTCTTTCTTCCCCGGGCCTGGCCTGCTATCCACCACACTAGATGGGAAGTACCACCACATATACAAATAGTCCTCCTGGGACCAGGAATGTGAGTGAGAAAGACACCTTTAGAGAGCCCAAGGTGAAATCTGTGGCCACACAAACCAGAATTTGACCTAAAACCTTGACCTCAATTTAAGAGCTGCCAACCCTCTGATTTGAACCAGCTCAGTGTTCTTCCTGTCAGAATAATACGTGATGAGTATTTTCATTTTGTCATCATGGTCGTAATGCAGATTCCCCGCTATGGATAGCTACCTGATGGGAGCATTATTCACTTAACAAATACATGTGCCAGGCACAAAGGAAGCCGTCATGCATCACACAGACAAGGCACCTGCCTTCATGGAGTTTGAGCCAGGCAGTGAGGGTGCCTATGTTGAAACAGACATGTACAAAATAACGTCATTAAGGCCATGCATGACAGGAATGGATCAAGGGTGCTGTGACAGCACCAGGAGGAGACTAAAACCAAATTGGGGAGGAGGAGGCGGCAAGGGAAAGCCTCCCAGAGGATGGTTTCTAAGCTGAGACTGGGAGGACCGGAAGGAGTTGGCCAAAGAAGAAAGCACAGGTTGGAGGTATAGGGGAGATAGGACAGTGGAGAAAACGACACATGCAAACTCACGAAGGTCGAGAATAAGCCCAAGTTTCCTATATTTCATGAAACCACTGAGTACTGCTTTTGTGTTTGCAAATGGTCACTGCAGCCCACTCCTGCCCCCACCCTTTTACACCCTGATGGGAAACATGGAGTTCTTGTCACTTAGTAGGCATTCAACTGAACATTTGATATGTTTTACTAATAACATTCCTAAATAAGCTTGGCTATACATTGACAATTAGATACCACTAACTTGAGAGCTTTTTTTTAAAAAAAATATTTTCTTTATTTATTTGAGAGAGAGCAAGCGGTGGGGGGGTGCAGAGCAGAGGGAGAGGGACAAGCAGAGTCTGTGCTGAGCACAGAGCCCAATGTGGGGCTCTATCTCAGGACCCTGGGATCATGACCTGAGCCGAAACAAAGAGTCAGACACTCAACTGACTGAGCCACTCAGGTGCCCCACTGAGAGCTTTTTTTAATTGAGGTGTATTTGACATGTTAGTTTCAGATGTACAACATAAGGATTCATTATTTGTACATATTATAAAATGATCACCACAATGATTCTAGTTAACATCCATCACCACATATAGTTATAATTTTTTTCTTGTGATGAGAACTTTTAAGATCTATTCTCTTAGCAACTTTCAAATGTGCAATATAGTATTATTAACTATAGTTACCATGCTGTACATCACATCCCCATGACTTATTTACCTTATAATTGGACATTTGTACCTTTTACTCTCTTCAGCCATTTCTCCCATCCCCCACCCCCCTACCACTGGCAAGCACCAATCTGTTCTCTGTATCTGTGAGCTTCCTTTCTTTCTCTCTCTCTTTCTTTCTTTCTTCCTTTCTTTCTTTTCTTTCTCTCTTTCTTTCTTTCTTAAGATTTTATTTATCTATTTGAGAGAGAGAGAGCATGAGTGGGAGAGGGGAGCAGGGTAGAGGGAAAGAATCTCAAGCAGACTCCCCACTGAGCTCAGAGCCCACCGTGGGGCTCAGTCTCACACCCTGAGATTATGACCTGAGCCGAAATCAAGAGTCAGATGCTTAACAGACTGAACCACCAAGGTGCCCCTCTTTCTTTTTTTTTTTTCTTAAAGATTTTAAGTAATCTCTACAACCAATGGGGGGCCTGAACTCATAACCCTGAGATCAAGAGTCACATGCTCTCCTGACTGAGCCAGCCGGATGCCCCTGTTTTTGTTTCTTTTTAATTTCACATATAAGTGATATCATATGGTATTTGTCTTTCTCTGACTTATTTCATTTAGCATAATACCCTTGAGGTCCAGCCATGTTGCTGCAAATGGCAAGATTTCCTTTTTTTAATGGTTGAATAATTCAGTTGTATATATACCACATTTTTATCCGTTTCATGCTTTGATGGACATTTAGGCTGTTCCATATCCTGGCTATTGTAAACAATGCTGCAATGAACACAAGGGTGCATATATCTTTTCAAGTTAGTGCTTTTGTTTTGTTCATAAAAATACCCAGAAGTGGAATTGCTGGATCATATGGTAATTCTATTTTTAATTTTTTTTAAAGACTTTATTTATTTGACAGAGAGAGACACAGCGAGAGAGGGAACACAAGCAGGGGGAGTAGGAGAGGGAGAAGCAGGCTTCCCGTGGAGCAGGGAGCCCGATGCGGGGCTCGATCCCAGGACCCTGGGACCATGACCTGAGCCAAAGGCAGACGCTTAATAACTGAGCCACCCAGGCACCCCTATTTTTAATTTTTTAGAAACCTCCATACTGTCTTTCATAGTGGCTGAACCAATTTACATTCCCACCAACATTGCACAAGGGTTCCCTTTTCTCCACATCCTCAACACTTGTTATCCCTAATCTTTTTGATACTAGCCATTCCAACAGGTGTAAGGTGATATCTCGTGCTTTTGATTTGCATTTCCCTGATGAGTAGTGATGTTGAACACCTTTTCACGTATCTGTGAGAATTTTTTTTTTCATAAAACTGTTCTTTTCAGGGGGCGCCTGGGTGGCACTGTCAGTTAAGCATCCGACTCTTGGTCTTGGCTCAGGTCATGATCTCGCAGTCATGGATCCAGCCCCAAAACTGGGCTCTGTGCTCAGCGTGGGGTCTGCTTCAGATTCTCTCTCACTCTCCCTCCCGCTTACTCTCTCTCTCTCTCAAATAAATAAATAAAATCTTTTTAAAAAAAATTCTATTCAGATAGCTAAATGCAGATTTAAAAGAAAATTCCAGCAATTACTTTGATCTACTGTACTACTAAGATGTCCCATGGTCTGTAGGGATACTTGCCACTGGGCTTTTTGTTTTTTCTCACACCTTCTTTCACAGGCTTTTGTCTCCTCGCTTCCCATCAACATGGCAGCTGTTCCTTCTCACTGACGTGGGTGTCCCTGCCTTCATCACTCCCTTTCGCCTCCAGGCAGGTGTGTTCTTAAAAATCGTGTATCTGTATTTGTTGAAAGTGCATGCAATATAAAAACATGTCATTTTTTAAAAAGATTTTAATTTATTTGACAGAGAGAGACACAGCGAGAGAGGGAACACAAGCAGGGGGAGTGGGAGAGGGAGAAGCAGGCTTCCCGCGGAGCAAGGAGCCCGATGCGGGGCTCAATCCCAGGACCCTGGGACCATGACCTGAGCCGAAGGCAGACACTTAACCAACTGGCCACCCAGGTGCCCCAAAGCATGTCGTTTTTGAGTGAGGAACTGCCCCTTGAGTAATACATTTCTACTCTTGGGCATGAACTATGGGAATACTTACGATTTTCACTTTCCCAATTGTATTTCACTCCTTTTCAGTTGTGTTATAAAGAGGACAGCTTTCTAAATAGCTGAATTTCACATAGTAAGAAACTTTGTGTTCTGATACTGCCCACCTTGTGTCTGTTTCCTCTTCTGTGGGCCTGTAAACACCAGTGGGGATGCAAATACCAGGGTACAGCTAGTATGGGTCAGAGTTATAGGTAGGGTGCCCACAAACCATATGATCCATGGAGGAAAAGTAGTTTATAGGTGGAGGCCAGAGAGACCAGAAAAGTCAGAGTTCAGTTCTGAAGAAGGCTTCATAACCATCAGATGCAACAGGTGAGTGAAAGCTGCAAACCAAACAGACGAGAGCCTGATAATTATTCATCTCTTTTTATTGTGGTTATGCTGTGTAACAAACAATCCCAAAATGCAGCAGTTACAACAATAAACCTCTACTTCTCTATCATATGTCTCTTGGGCCAACTGTGGCTCTGTATGGTTTGGCTGGGCTTTGTTGGGCTTGCCTAGACTGGGGTCCAGGGTTTGGGTCCACATGGAACAGGCTGAAAGAACAGCCATTATCTAAGACATGTGGTTCTGGCAGAGGAAGGGAGGACAAGAGGCGAAGCAGACACAGGTGATGCCTCCGCTTAGAACTGTGCATGTCATTTCGTCTACATGGCCCAGTCCAGAGTCAGTGAGAGGGCTAGTCTACTTGGTGAGCAAGAGTGGGAAGGAGGAATTGCAAACAAATAATACGTTCTACCATAATCATTGATAAGAGAAGAAACTTGCTGGGAAAAGCAAAGAGGATGGATGCTTAAAATTTCAGGATATGAAAGTGCAGACAAGAGGGCACCCGGAAGCTCCGGTCACATCCGTGGCCTGTTAATGACACAGAGCGGAGCAGGACTCCACGCTCAACAGGAGGACTGGGAGTCCAGAGCAGGTGGGGCAGCCCAGCCCCCAGCCCCCAGCATGCACTCTTCTGAAAGCAAATCTCACCACGATGGTGAGATTTTTACCTTTGCTTGCTTTTTACCTTTCAGCAGTCCTGCGCCCTTTTGTCTTCATCGAGGACTAATGCCATTCTTTTCTGGCTGGTTGCACAAATAAAAATTTACCAGCTGGGCCACAATTAAATTTAATTAGATACTTCAACAACAACAGAAAATGTTCAACTTACCTATTACATGTTCAGCGATTCTAGTCTCAGTCTGTGTTTTTCCATTCATGCTTCTTTCCTGAAATTATAGTTTTTATTTTGAATTCTTAGAAGTAATTCTCTACTGTGATCATTAAGCAGATGTTTCTCGCTGTGAAGGTGATCTCATGCTCTCCGGTACTTTGACTTGAAAACTCCAAGTAGTTTGAGCTCCTGTATCATATATATTGAATAGCCAAATATAGGAACCTTTACCTGTAGACTGCCTCTCGCTTCCTTCTGTCTATTCCTCTCCCCACCTGGCACTTATCACCTCTTACCTGGACAATTGCACTAGCCCCTTGAGAGCCTCCTGAGCAGTTACTACACTACACTCCAGCCCCACATTATGAGTTTTCTTTCTTCTTTTAACTTTTATTTTGACATAATTTTAGATGTATAGAAAAGTTGCAAGAAACGTACAAAGAATTCCAGAATACCTTTCACCCGGTTCCCCCCAAATTAACATGTAATCACATTTTCCATTTCATTCTCTCTCTATAAATAGATAGGTGGGAACATACATACATATGTACACACTATATGTATGTGTAGCAATAGACACATTATGTACACATACATGTACATGTGTATATATCTCTATTTCTGACCCATTTGACAGTTGAGGTATATGTCCTTTTACTCCTAAATGCTTCAGTGTACATTTTCTCAAAAGAAGAACATTCTCAAACATAATCATGATACAATTACCAAAATCTGAAATTACATTGACACAATATTATTTTCTAGTGTACAGACTTATTCAGATTTTTGCCAATTATCCTGATAATGCTCTTAGAGGAAAAAAAATCTTCAAATCACCTGTTACATTCAGTTTTCATGTTTATTTAGTTTACTCTGGAATAGTTTCTCAGTCTTGATCTTTCATGGCAGTAATACTTTAAAGAATACAGACCAAATTATTTTATAGAGTACCCCTCCTGGGGAGCCTGGGTGCCTCAGTCGTTAAGCGTCTGCCTTCGACTCGGGTCATGATCCCAGGGTCCTCGGATTGAGCCCCGCATCGGGCTCCCTGCTCAGCAGGAAGCCTGCTTCTCCCTCTCCCACTCCCCCTGCTTGTGTTCCTGCTCTCGCTGTCTCTCTCTGTCAAATAAATAAAATCTTAAAAAATAATAATAATAATATAGAGTACCCCTCCCTTGGAATTTGATACTTTCTCACTATTAACATCACTCTTTTTAAAGCTCCACTATGGCCAGGAAAATACTTTTAGTTACTGCCCATTACATCCCCAGCAAAGTTCATATTCTTTGGCTTCAAATATCTGTCTCCTCCTCACTCCAATCTACCTTTTCATACCCAGCCAAACTGGGTTATACCGTCTAACATCACCTCCGACTATTCTTAAAATGTTCCTTCAAACTGGATCATTCTCTCCACCCCCATCCCACCAGTTGTTACGTACTCTTCATTTTTTCAAGAATGAATGTATATATCACCTGAAACTGTCCGTATTTTCTTCCCAGTCATGGAACCACCCTCTCCCTTTATTGGACTTTGCTTGGCTTTGTTTAGAGTTTTATGTTATCCCCCCACCCAGCAAAATTAGGATGAATTACGAAACACAAGTCTGTGAGCACTTAAAGAAAAAAAAAAAAGAAAGGAAGCAGCAATCACTGGAAATCAGCTTCCCACAGTGAGGGCAAGCTATACCAGCATCATCTCATTGCCTTTTGTGATAAGGTTGTAAGACTGAAGACTCAGGGGAATAATAGAGGCCTCCCCAACTGAGCAAGGCGTGTGACCGAGTCTTACAGTGTGAACCAGGTGTAGAAATATGAGCTGCTTATTACTATTGACATGCAGATTCCTGGCCTATGTAGCTCTCCTCTCCCTGAATGTTGGGCCATTGATCCCCCAACAGCAGGTTCAGCTTTACTTGGAGGCTGTCAGGGGATCTAGTCCAAGTCATACTTGTGGCCTGTCCAGCTCTCTATCTGTTGCATTTCTAGTCTCCTTTTTGCTTCTGAAACCAAGTCCCCACTCGGTGTCCAAGTTCTCCTAACTAGACCCAGCTCTTAATTGCTTTCTGTGCTCTACTACTTATCTTTGTTACATTCCTGGTCCTTTTTATAACTCCAGGACTGACGCATTGATCTTACTATATCTTCCTCTGGGAATCTAAGTCCTTGCTCATGAGCTTGACTAGCAGCTGGGGTTTCACCGGATCATAGATTATTTTCCTGCTGATAAATTTCCCCCTAGATTTCCAAATATCTGCCTTATCACCCTGTCCCTCTCGCCTTTTGGAATAAGGCTCTTACATTATGTAACTCTCCTTCTCTGCCGTTCCCAGTTGATGGCTTGCTTACTGTCTGTTACCATGATTTCCAGATACGGGCTGCTACTTGTTGCACTGGTTCCCTCTGGCATTGACATGTGGATCTGCTCTCTGACGCCGGGTCTCCCTTTTGGCGGGTGTGCTTTTATATCTGGATCCTTTCCAAGTTATCCTAACCTGCCATTCCTGTACACAAATAGCCATACGAGCTCTCATTACTGCAGAGTGTTAGCTAATTAGACAACCATATGTGTGGGCTGTTGATTGCTGGAATAATGTCAGTTTGGCAGGAGACCTCTAGAGAATACTGAAGGGCTTTGGACTTGGTGCTACACTATGCAACCTTTTATTTTTTCTCAGTCAAGGACTGGGAAGAAGGTAGAGAAAGAATGTTCATCAAATTTTCCAGTCATCTGTAGCCTGGGAAAACACTGAATACAAAACTTTGATACTGGGCGCCTGGGTGGCTCAGTCGTTGAGCGTCTGCCTTCGGCTCCGGTCATGATCTCAGGGTCCTGGGATCGAGTCCCGCATCGGGCTCCCTGCTCGGCGGGAAACCTGCTTCTCCCTCTCCCGCTCCCCCTACTTGTGTTCCCTCTCTCACTGTGACTCTCTCTCTGTCAAATAAATAAATAGTAAAATCTTTAAAAAAAAAACCTTTGATACTTTAAAGATATTCTAAGATTACTATAAGAGGGAAAAATAATAATATAAATACTAAAATTGGTAAGTGTAAAGACCTTTACTTAGGTTCTAAGCATAATGTCTCAAGTACAGGAAAGGAGAAAATCAACTTACAGTGATTTACACTGGACAGTCTAACTACACAGAACTACAAGGAGCTCCTTTTTACATGAGCTTCTTCTCATCCTCTAAGCCTTCACTTGACTTTTCTCTTCCATCGTAGAAAGTCCTTCCCCATTTCCTTCCATCTACTCAACTCCTTTGCAACCTATGAGACAAGTGCCTCCCCCAGAGCTCTTGCTCTTCTTCTGTGGGCCCTGTGTGTTCTCCATCATTGTACTAACCACATCATGTAGGAGGGGGATGACCTATGTCTAGCTCCCAAAGGAGGCTGTAAGAATTCTGAGATCTGGACATAGGTCTTCTTCACCTGTTATAGCTAGTGCTTGGCCCAGGGCATGGTGCAGGGTGAATGTTGATTAAGTGAAGATGCCAGAACAGGCTTTGTCCTCTTAACAGCTCCTTCTTCTTCTTGGGGCTCACCCCTGGAAGACCTAAAATTGCTTTGAGTTACCTTTCTGGATTCCACCTCTGAAACCTGCTTTTTATTTTTGTCTGTTCCTTACTGAAGCCATTTTACTATGGATCTTGATTTTTGTCTCAACTTGCTTCTTAGATGTTGAATTTCCCTAAATTTCCCTTGTGTTCTGGCCTGCCCTCATCCAGAACTCTCTTTTTGATTTTCTCCTGAGCCTGGGTCCCCAAACCCAGGACAGGAGCCAGCCTTATTTACTCCTCTGTCCACATGCCCAGATTCTGTCTAAAGACTCAGCAAGTGCAAGAAACATTTCCTTAACTAGCCCACCCATCCCCCTCCCTCTCTCCACCACAGACCGTACTTCCCCCTGGCCAGGATGGTGGCCAGAGCAGCAAGATCTGGAGCTTTAGTTGACTTCAAGTATAATGCAAGCCCTCAATGTACCATAGATGCTCCATACTTTTGTATAATTCATTAGAAGTATAACAAATATCATGAGATAAAATGGCCCCCTTACACTCCTGAGTAGATCAGATCCAATTTGAACAGTACATATAAGGACAATACAGATACAATCCAAAGAGGGCAAACCAGAATGCAGAAAGATTTTCAGTTCCTCTCTGGAAAAACACAACCTAGAGGAAGATATATAACGTATATTTTATATATATATATATATATATATATAAAGTGTATACACACCTCCCGGGTCTTAACACTCTTTATGTATTATAATATATATGCTATATATAGTATACTAGAGGAAGATATATAATGTATATTATATATATATATATATATATAAAATGTATACACACCTCCCGGGTCTTAACACTCTTTATGTATTATAATATATATGCTATATATAGTATACTAGAGGAAGATATATAATGTATATTATATATATATATATAAAATGTATACACACCTCCTGGGTCTTAACACTCTTTATGTATTATATATACTATATATAGTACAATATGTATACTCAGTGTTAAGACCTTGGATACCAAATATTCTATTGAATATTTATACACGATGAGAGAAGTTGGACTGAATAATTTTCAAGGTCTTTACCTTCTGAAATTCCAATCCTATGACTTCCAAGGCACCTATTTTAGCCTACTTTCTATATTTATACATGTAGCTGTCTGATTGGTCCTACTATATTGCAAACTACTTGCATACAGGGATATTATATCTTATTCACCTTTGCTACCCTTATTTTCTTTTTAAGATTTTATTTATTTATTCATGAGAGACAGAGAGAGGCAGAGGCAGAGGGAGAAGCAGGCTCCCCACAGAGCGGGGAGCCCGATGTGGGACTCGATCCCAGGACCCCAGGATCATGACCTGAGTCAAAGGCAGATGCTTAACCAACTGAGCCACCCAGGTGCCCCCCTTTGCTACCCTTATAAGGGTACATACATAATATACAGATTTGGTCAATAAATATCTGATGAACAAATGAATGGATGGATGGTTGGATGGATGGATCAAACAAAAACCATGATGACTCTTTAAGGGCTTTTTCTGTGATCTTGAGAAATCCTTTGATTTTTTCCCCCCTAATTAATAAAATGGACATTAACTAATAATCCTACTGGTTTGCAATGCTAGAGGAAATAGCTAATGTATGAATTTTAATATTAGGCAAAAACATAGTAAGAGTACTCTCTCAATGATCTTTGTTCTTGTCTCAAATCTTATTAAAATTTGACTTTTTCCCCCAAATTATAGAGGTTTATAGCAGACATTTAAGGCTCAGATGCATTTTTATCTTAGAGATTAATTTTTTTATTATACCATATTCCTTGTAAGAAATCTTTTATAGGGCCATAAAACCTTTTTTGGTATGGGTTAGAATATATTAACTGAATAATATAGCTTTGGTTATATTACCTAAATTTAATGAGATAAATGAAAAATATGTACTTCATTAATTATCAACAACAATAGCAGGAGCATAAACACATACTTATTAAGGGTTAAAGCAAGAGGTTTCAATTTTTTAAGACTGACAGGTGTTTGTGCCTGCCATGGACATCTATTGAGTTATCTGTCCCTGCCCCATCCTATTCACCTTATTCACAGCTCCAGTTATATAGACCTGTGTGAGCCTCTGACCAAAGTTGGATTCATCACAGCCTCTTCCTCCAAAATCTGACCTTGAAAATTAACTGTCAGGCTCTCTCCTCGTAGCTGTGCCCAAACATGTCAACTTAATGCTTATTTCTGCCATATTTCCCAGTGTCTTCCACATAATCAGAGGACAATTTCCTCATGCATTCACTATTTTTATAATTGTCTTTATAATGTGTATGTACATATTATTGGGTCTGTGCTGATTACAGTCTCCTGGAGAGAATTAATATTGAGTTATATTAATTTGGTTAATATTTGGGTCACAAGTAATATTGGAGTTTAAGAAAAATAATAAGACATTTGTTTTTAGGCTACTGGAGGATCTAATGAAATCCAAAAACACACAGCTAGATAATGACGGTATCAAGATTAGAATCATGTTTGTTGATTAATCTTGTTGCTTGGACAATTACTGAAATTAAATTTTTTCTTATCTCTCAGATATTTTCAATGGTTGTTGGCCTTTTTTTTCCTTTTGAGGTTCAAGTAGGTTTATGAAGGTTGTCTTCGCTGAGAACATACCTTTATAAATCAGAATGTTTTATTTGCCATCAACAGGGAAAGCTTATTTAGCAGATATCTGATTAACCTCAAACACAGTATCCTTATAAAGACACCTCTTTTAATACAATAGTGCAGTAAATATTCCTTAAGTTCTTCAAGATCCCAAATTGCTTTCTGAACTCTTTATAAGAAATTAAAACAGGAACTATAATTAGATGTTTATTGTTTCTTCGTTCTGTTAAAGTTGTGAGTTTGTATTTGCTGTATGTGAAAGCGCTATATACCCGAATACTGAACTCCAATCCAAGAGGTAACAGAGGACACACATGCTTTATGAGAAGCTAGATTAGCTCCGTGCCACCAGAGGGCGACCTAACCTAATTATGTAGAGGTGTGAAACTCAGGAAGGGCCATTTAGAATCTGGAGTGAACTCCAAATTGTTGAGAACATATACTTAGAACAAGAACATATACTTAGAAAATTAAAATAAGCGTGCCAACAATCTCCCACTTTTTCCTGTTCATACTTCCTTGTTTCTAAAAATCCTGTTTCATTCATCAGTGAATGAAACTTTCATTTGCTACTTGATATTTTTATTTCTCGCCTTGGTTATTTTTCATCCCTGCTATTGCCTCATTGCTGTCTGGGGTAATAATGGAAGTGTTTCTTTAGGTCAAAAGAGTATGTAGAAAATCATGCACTACAGTATTTGGAACTCACTGCCTGGAATTGAAAGGTGGCCCTGCGTCGCTCGTAGCACAAGGGGGCCACTCATGTTTTAAAGATTCACCGAGGTGGGGCACCTGGCTGGCTCAGTCCGTACAGCGTGTGACTCTTGATCTCAGGGTTGTGAGTTCAAGCCCCACATTGGGCATAGAGCTTACTTAAAAAACAAAACAAAAAGATTCACTGAGGCATGTGTTCCATTAGCTTCCCTGTTTTCCTCCCCACTGTTATTGTAGCAACAGGGTTCTCATGGTGCTACCCAAATTCCTAACAGGCAAGGAGAAACCCATTTCCTCCTCCTCTGTCCACTAGTAATGGAAACAGCCTGTTAAACATAAAGCTTTGGGGCGCCTGGGTGGCTCTGATGGTTAAGCGTCTGCCTTCGGCTCAGGTCATGATCTCAGGGTCCTGGGATCGAGCCCCACATCGGGCTCCCTGCTTGGCGGGGAGCCTGCTTCTCCCTCTGCCTCTACTGTTCCCCCTGCTTGTGCTCTCTCGCTCTCTTTGTCAAATAAATAAATAAAATCTTAAAACAAACAAACAAAGTTTTGTTATACCCTTTCCTTGGCCTTTCACTCTTCTGGTGAAATAATCTGCTTTTATTTTATTTTAGTTTATTTTATTGCTTCTTTGCAGATGTTACATGGCATTGCTACTTTCAACTTCTCTACGATTTTGGCACCATCTTCTAGAACAAGTGGATTGGTCCAGGTCATTTTCAACACCTTCCTGTCCCAACCCCCTGCCTTAGTTTGCCTCTTGTGATGCCAACTCCACCACTGGTGAAGTGACAGGTATTTTCTTGTTTACATTGGTTTTAATTCAAGCACATACCAGAGCCAGCCATTCGGTCTGAATCCCCGCTGCTCTCTATTCCTTCAGCGGCACATGAAAGCAGTCCCCGAGCCCTTCTCCAGACAAACAGCCTATCCCTGCCTGAAATCAGCCCTTTGATTCTCAATTGCAGCTACTGGGCAAGTCACAGTGCTCTCCCCACTGAAAGGTCTTTTTTGGGCCTGTGGCTGACACAGCCCAGCTTGCGGGGGGTTGGGGGGGCGGGGGGAGCCTTTGAAGTTAGGTGGCCCTGTCCCCAGTGCACAGCGCTCACAGCATTCATCCCTAATAATATCTCATGAAGACAATCTTTCCCGGGAGACAAATCAGGCGGCCGCTCCAGTCTAAGTGACTGGCTTCCAAGCCATGTGTCACACTGCAAGTATGTGCGCATTAAGGGGGGGTATGTTTTCCTGGCTCCAGACCTGAAAACCAACTCTGCCCCAAGACTTAGTCGGCAGCCCGAGGACCCACAGCAAACAGACACACTGCCCGGTCAACCCCGTGGTCTTTCTGCTCCGGCAAGAGAAGTGCCTGTTGGAACACAAATAGGATCTGGCTGGAGTGAAGGGGATTGTTGCAAACTCACACGCAGCACATCAGAGTGGAAGCACATTTTCTTTACTAAATGAGTGGTTGTTCTCCTCTTCCTCCTTTTCCTCCACCTTTGGGCTTTCACTGAGAATGAAAAAGAAGCAAAGCAAGATCTGTATTTTCCTTTCCCCTCCTCAGCAAGGACCATGGGAAACAGTAGGTCTCTCTAGTGCTTACCATATTAAATATTAACTACCAAATAAGAACAGAAAGTCCATTTCCCAGCCCCGCTACTCTGCTGAACACAAAGAAGTGTTAGATAGATAATAGTAGTATTTGACATTTTTTTCCAGGTCTTTCGATGTGCCAGGCACACAGGCTAAGAGTTTACTGTACATTCCATCATTTGATTTTCACCTCCATCATTTCAAGGCATATTACTATTATTCCCATTATACAGATAGGGAAACTGGGGCTGATAGAGTATAAGAAATTTACTCCAGATCTCACAGCCAGCAAGATGAGCTTTGACTCAGCACTTGTAACCATACTCTAGTCTGGACTTAAAAACTGTACTCGAGGGACACATGGGTGGCTCAGTCGGTTGGGTGTCTGCCTTTGGCTGGGGTTGTGATCCCAGGGTCCTGGGATGGAGCCCCGCATCGGGCTCCTTGCTCAGCGGGGAGCCTGCTTCTCCCTCTGCCTGCTGCTCCCCCTGCTTGTGCTCTCGTCCGCTCTCTCTCTCCCATGCTCTCTCTCTAGCAAAAAAACAAAACAAAACAAAACTGTACTCGAATAGAGCATATGTACAAGTCATACACCTTGGGTTCTATATCACCAGGCACTAATTGATAGTTCATCTAAGATTCCACGCTGTAAAACTGCTGTCATGTCCTGCCCATGTCTCTAACCAAAGGAAAACATCAGAATCTCCTGAACGTGGTGACTCCATGGGCTCATAAGAAAAGGCTCCAGTCTCCGGGCTGAAGAAGGGGTCTCCCAAACTGCTTGAGTTTTAGCTTTTGAGATTGACATTATGCTTCTTGAGCTGTATGGCGGATATCTCCTTATTCTAAATGAATACTTTTTGCAGAATTGAAGATTAATAAAAATCAGTCCATAAATTTTATAGTGTGTATTGTGTGCTCATGGCTCTGCTGGGCTCTGTAGAAGATAAGGAGGAATATGAAACATGACCTCTTATGTGGATTTGGCGACTAGCAAATGGGACAGACTCGAGGTTCCATGTCACTCTAAATTGCTCCCAATTCCTGGGGCCAGCCAGCCACCCCTAGAGGCATATTGTGCTTCCTGGTCCAGCAGAAACGTAATCAATGATCTTTAGTAGCAGGGTCTCATGCTTTTAGGTTTTAGGCTTCGTTACACTCTTAAAAATTATTGAAGACACAAAGAGCTTTTTTTTATGTAGATTGTATCTAATGATATTTATCATATTAGAAATTAAAACATAAAATTTTAAAAACAGTTCTTTATTAAGTTTATTGTTATTTTGAAACAACAAGAATTGCATGTAACGTATTTCGTGAAAAATAACTTCACTTCCCCAAAAATCAGTGAGAAAAATGTCATCGTTCTGCATTTTTTCGAATCTCTTTAATGGATGGCTTAATAAAGGAGAACATGATTCTCATATCTGCTTCCTTATTTATAATCTGCTGTGATATGTTGTTTTGATTGAAGTCTATGAAGAAGATACAGCTTTGCACAGATTAAGTAGCTGGAAAAGGAGGACCTAGCCGACCCCCCTGAAAGTGTTTTAGGAACCTCTAGGGGTCCTCAGGCCACACTTTGAGATGGGTGATCTTCGTGCAGTTTGGGCACAGGCCGCGCGCCTGGCTGAGTGTAGGTCTGAGACCACATACTGGCACAGACACAGACATGTAGTATGACTATGGGGGGCCAATTAGGCAGCTACCCAAGTAATAGGATTTAAGAATCAAGGAGAGGTGCTCTTGCCCTAAAGTATTTCCCTTTCACTGACCCTTTGTGGTGCATGAACCTGATCATTAGTCTTATCTCTGGGTTAAGATATTCAATGTACACCTGAAACTAATATAACGCTTTATGTCAACTATACTGGAATTAAAATAAATTTTTTAAAAAAATGAATAAAGCAAAAAAAAAAAAAAGACCTTGAATGCTCTTGTTTAAATGTAAATTCATCAATCATGCTTTAAATATATTTAAATATATATATAACGTATATTTTATTTTATTTTTTTTTTAAAGATTTCATTTATTTATTTGACAGAGAGAGACAGCGAGAGAGGGAACACAACCAGGGGGAGTGGGAGAGGGAGAAGCAGGCTTCACACTGAGCAGGGAGCCCGATGTGGGGCTCGATCCCAGGACACTGGGATCATGACCTGAGCCGAAGGCAGACGCTTAACGACTGAGCCACCCAGGTGCCCCTATAACCTATATTTTATATATTTAAATATATATATATTTAAATATACATATGTATATATATATATATAACCTATATTAAGTGGCATAAATGTGCAAGACTCAGACTAGGAACATAAATGTGAATAAAACAGAATAATAGAACAATTTGCTAGCGAGTAGTTCCCTAAGAGAATGGAAAACATGACAAGGAAGTTTTGATGAGACAGAGAAGAGTGGCTGAAAAAGTCTGAAGAGGATATCATCAAGGACTAATTCAGGCTGACATGGTTGCCAGCATGGCATAACTTGAGGGACATCCATAATTCTCATCTAGAAAAAAATAGTAGTTCTGAAAATTCATTCCTTTGAGTTATTCTTCTTTTATGCCTCCCTCTCCCAACTGCTATAAAGACCCTATCAGAACTATTGAACATTCCCACCTGTGTTGTTCAAGATCCCACCCAAGAAACAGAATCAGTAGGTTCTGTATTTCTTTACATACCTAGATTTAGGCCGAAATTTATACACACAAATACATATACACACACACACGTATATTTATATAAATAAACATACATAAATAAATATACATGTATTTATATAAATTTATTGAAAGAAATTGATTTATGCTGTTGTGGGGGCTAGGCAAGTCCCAAATCTGTAGAGCACACTGTCAGGACAAGAAAGCTGGAAACTCTCAGACAAGAGCTAATGTTGCAGTCCACAAGCAAGATTTCTTCTTCTGCTGGGAAGGAAATCTGTTTCAACGGACTGCATCGGTCCTGCTCAGATTATCCTGAGTATAATCTCCTTTACATAAAGTCAACTGCAGATCTCAATCACATCCACAAAATGCCTTCACAACAACAATACCTGGATTCATGTTTGATTAAATAACTGAGCACTATCACCCAGCCAAGTTGACACATGAAACTGACCATCATAATGCCTTACTGTGAATTTGCTTGGTGTACTTGTTTCTTCCTAAAAACTTTTTATAAATTAAAATTTTATTAAAGATAACCTAGAGACTAAGAAGGATCAAGGATAAAGAAAAGTACAGAGCAATAAGAAGATAGGAAGAGAAAGCTGATCAGGTGGGAGAGGAATGGAGGAGAGACACAGGATGAAAGTGGAGAAAGTGCCACAGAGAGACATACAAAATTATAGAGGGAAAAACAAAGGACAAGAAGAGAGAGGAAGAGAGAAGAGTGACTTCCTGAGGTAAACTGCTCTCATCACTAACTTTATTTTTTTTTTTAAGATTTTATTTGTTTATTTATTTGAGCGAGAGAGAGAGCATAAGCAGGGGGAGCGGCAGGCAGAGGGAGAGGGAGAAGCAGGCTCCCCGCTGAGCAGGGAGACCAACGTGGGCCTCAATCCCAGGACCCTGGGATCATGACCTGAGTTGAAGGCAGACGCTTAACCGACTGAGCCACCCCTTTAAAATAGGAATTTAGGGGCACCTGGGTGGCTTAAGTTGGTTAAGCGACTGCCTTCGGCTCAGGTCATGATCCTGGAGTCCCTGGATTGAGTCCCGCATTGGGCTCCCTGCTTGGCAGGGAGCCTGCTTCTCCCTCTGACCCTCCCCCTCTCATGTGCTCTCTCTCTCATTCTCTCTGTCTCAAATAAATAAATAAATAAATCTTTTAAAAAAATAAAATAAAATAAAATAGGAATTTAAAAAATAATCATTATTCACAACTCTCATTTTCCTCACAGTTAATGGCGTAACTATGAGAGTTTTCCAGCAACTGAGAGCAGCCTTTGTCCACCAGTCAGAGAGGAGCTGCAGCCTCAGTCCGACAACCCGCAAAGAACTGAATCCTGTCAATAAACATGTGAAAGACATTGGAAGTAGATCCTTCCCTCATAAAGCCTTGGCGTGGGCAGCCTTGCTTATACCTTGAATGCAGCCCACGAGAGACTCAGAAGTCAGAAGACCCAGTGAAGCCAAGTTCAGATTCCTGATCCTCAGAGCTGTGAGAAAATAAGTATTGTTTTAAGTCACTAAGTTTGGGGTAATTTGTTACACAGTAATAGATAACTAATATAGACTGCCTGAATTAAAATCCCACCACTTATTAACTACGTGACCTTGGGCAAGTAACTTGAATTCTATGCCTCAGCTAACTTTGTAAAATGTAGACAATAATCGTAATACTGACTTCATAGGGCTGCTTCAGACTAAATGATTTCATATATATGAACAACCAAATTGTGCCTAGCACACAGTAAATGCACAGTAAATGTTAGCCTGCTCCTACTACTCTTACAGTTGTCGTCGTCGTCATCATCATCATTATCATCATCATCATCAAATGTTAGGGAAGGATCACTGTGCAGATTCTCCTAGAGGAACACACAGTGGCACCAGCAGGCAATTAAGACTAATTGCTGTCCCTTTGGGAGTTGGCCTCAAATTTTCCACGTTAACTTCCCAAGCTCCTGCTAGCTTCATGCAGTTCTAAATTTGGAATGGCATGTCCACATACACAGGTGGTCCTGGAGAGCCCAGTGCCTCGCTGAGCCCAGAATATCCTAAAAGATTTCTGAAGTATTTGGGAAATGTCTTCCACAATCTTCTTTTCATATTTGATCCCTTTCATCATGGTGTGATTTTACCCAAGAATTTTCAGCACCTGGTAATGGAGTTATCTGCTGAAAAATGGAGAACACCTCTGGCTTCAGGGATTGGGGAGCCATCACTTACAAAGAATCCTGAGCAAAGGCTGCATCTGCTGTGATCTACTCCAGAATCTTTTTTTTTTTTTTAGATTTTATTTATTCGTCAGAGACAGAGAGAGAGGCAGAGGGAGAAGCAGAGGGAGAAGCAGGCTCCCCACCAAGCAGGGAGCCCGATGCGGGACTCGGTCCCAGGACCCCAGGATCATGACCTGAGCCGAAGGCAGACGCTTAACCATCTGAGCCACCCAGGCGCCCCTCTACTCCAGAATCTTGAAGAGCCTTTTGCTCTCGGAACATTGATTGGGGTGGGAGGAGTGGGCTGTCTGCAAAAGAAAAGACCAAATTAAAGGGTGATTATTGATCATCTCCCTTTTCTTATATGTAGATGAAGGATAATATTTTACCCTCTCTAGCTTTCTAAGCTGTCTTATTATGAATGAATGAATGAATGAATGAATGAATCTTTAACACATCCCATATAGTGAAAGGAAGCTTCAAGTAATGAGTACCTTTGATTAAAGAAAAACAACTGCCAAAAGGTAACAGATGGAATGTTAAGTACTGAACAAGCCTTGCAGTTTTGCAGAAATAGGGCTGAACTCAGATCTCAAGGAATTCTTCCACTCCTAGAGATCCAAGAATGCCACAAATGTACTATCTCTTGACCAAGGTAAGAAAGCTGTCACTCAAATGAATTTCAATCTCCTCTCTTTTGTCCCATCCCAATTTGTTTTCCATAAGCTGGCAGCAGCTGCTAAGATAGATGTAGCCTTAGAAAGAGTCCCCATAACTGTGTTGACACTAAGGGAGACTAAACAGCCTATAAATATAAGTGCTTTGGATCAATCTGCAAGATCTAATTGGATGATCCCAAATTTAAAGTAACAAAGAGATCTTTTTCTTTGCTTTGCTTGAACTGCGGGCATCAAAGCATAGTGATTTGGTCTGGCTTTGAAATCAGGTACACTAGGGTGCCAACCCAAGTTTAGTGGTGAAACTTTAGGGAGATTCCTTAACCCTTAATCTCAATCTCCTCCTCTATAAAATGTCGACCTAAATGCCTACTTCACAAAGTTGTTGATAGCTATCATTATGATATTAGAGAAAATGTTAAAAATGGAAGGCCAGTGAAGTAGTTGAGAGAGAGATTGAAAGCTGTATCTGCCTGAGATTGGTGGTTTGGGGAGAAGGGCATCACCACTAGCAAAAAGGACTTTGCAATTGCAGGATAACTGAAGGATTGTGTTAAGCAGTGGTCCCAGCCCCCAGGCCTTCAATATTGACAGCCAGCATCTAGATCAGGGGAACTCTTGGGTTCAATCAGTGTATTGCTACCTCCTGGAAATTCTACCATGGCTGTGTTCTTCTAATTGAAAACAAATCATCCTATAAGGCTTAGTTTAATCCTCTTTAATCCAATCAATGGAACCTATTCTGATTGCCCCAGCCAAATGCAATCTCACCTCTCCAAACAACTCCTGCTCCAACTCTTTGGATGCTAGTAAGTCCTAACTTCCTTTGCTATGTACCTTACTATATGAGGCGTATGGTTTGTCTCTAAAACTAAGTTGTAGTTCCTCAAGGATTGAAGGGGATTTTTACCTTCTTCCAATCATTCCCAATAGTAGGTCATGAATTGTGATCCACAAACTACTCTGTGGATCTCTGAGATTCTACAGAGTTGACTTAGGTACCTCACCTGGGATGAGAGAATTGGGTTCCCAGTGCCAAATCCTGGGCTCATAACCCCCTCTCCCTCCCATTATCTTTAGCCAGAAGAGCCCAGCTTTCACCTGTTTTGCCTTTGGACTTCAGTGATGATGATGATAACGTATTTATTGAGCGTAGACAATGTCCTCCTGTATCTCCTTGGGCTCTACCATTGTAGGGTACTAGCCCACTGAGTTTCCAACTGCCTGAGGGCTTTCTCTGGCAGCTCGAGGAGGTGGGAGATTAAGGGTTAAGGAATCTCCCAGAGAAGTCACACACCTGGCAGCAGCTTTCAACCACTGACTGATGAGAGATAGCTTGTAAATACCCCAGCTTCCTTATCCTTCAGCGGGGGTGACTCTGAGGTAGGTGTTCCTCACTGACTCCCAGAGTCCCCTAATGAGATTAGGCTCTACTTTTTCACAGTGGTGACTGGCTTGATAACTTACCCCTTGCTGGCTTCTTTCCTTTCTCTGTCTCACTTCCCCATGACAAGTATTTCCTGGGATCATCTCCCAAAGACTTGTTTCAGGGTCTGCTTCTGGGGAAACCAGACAGTAACTCAGCATCTGTTCACTACCAATCATTACTCTAAAAGCTTTATAGATATTGACTATTTCAATTCTTCAGCCACCCAATTAACTGTTTTTTTTATTTTATTTTCATTTTGCATAAAAAGAAATGGAGGCAAGGAAAGGTTAATTGTATTACCTGAGTTCACAAAGTTAATATGTGTTGGTGGCAGGACTCAAAGCATGGGTTTCTCTGATGAAGAGACTGAAATCTATTGATCCAGGTAGACGTCCTGCCCATTGGATAAGAATCACAGCTGCCTTCCTTGGCAAAGCTCATTTTCTTTCATTAACTCCTGAATCCTGTCTTTGCTTTTAAATTTTTAAGTCTGGACAACTTAGAGGTGACTCTTTATTGGAGATGTTACCTGTTTCTTACATCCCAAACTCAGTTGGGAGGCCAGAGCAGGGGTGGCGCTACTGGGAGAAGCAGTGTGTCCTCCTATTTTGACAGAGTGGCACTCAGCATTTCTGCTGGTTCCCTTGCCCGTGTCCCTGGTTCCAGGGATTGTTCCTCCGTGGATGGTGGTACAGATAACAGAGAGAGAGAGAGAGAGAGAGAGACGCCGGAAGAAGAAGCCAGTCGTGTAGAGAAGGGGATTAGTAGAGAAGGTCCTCACTTATGTAATGACTTCTGTTCTAGTCATGTTGTGTTTGAGGAAATGGTGACACATGGTTGGAAATATTCAGCCTGTAGTTAGGAAAGTGACTTTGGAACTTGGAAGAGCTGATAATAAAGATGTGGGCTTAGAAGTGGTGGTGGCTTGAGGTGGTGATCATAGGAGAGGAGAGAATTTGAGTTTATAGAGAATGAAGGTTTAAGGATGGAATCTTGGGGAATGTCCATGTTTGATGTCAGAATGAGGAAGAGAAGTCATCAAAGGAAGCAGAGAAGTAGAAGGAGAGCCAGGATGGGGCTCCCCAAGAATGGGTCCCAAAGTTGGGGAGTAGTTCCAAGAGATAGTAACTCATCAACAGGGCCAAATACCCCTGGGTCAACTTGGAGAAGGAGGACCAAAATTAAAATGTAGTACTTAGGATGTGTCTCTTAACCTTTGAGGCCAGAGACTAGAATGTGGAGGTAGACACTAAGAAGAAGGGTATAGAAAATGAGAAATGTGCTGTGTAAGTCACACAATTTAGTGACTCAATCTTTTGCTTTTGTGAAGGGTATTCTAGAACCACCACAAACTATGGGCTCCACCAGTCCCCAAAACTCCCCAACACACTGTTTAAATGTACAATAAATGTTTAATGAGGAATCTTTATGAGTGACCTCAATTTTAACTTTCTGTGTTTATTTGTTTGTTGTTATTGGTTTTAAAGACTAGTAAAAAAATCCCTCAGGAACAAGTTCTCGAGCTAGTCACTAGAGAATCTCCTTACACATATTGTTGTTTTTTAAAGAATTAGACCACAGAACTTAACGTCATAACTTTATGGAAGACAGCATCATTGTATTTGATGATTAAGAAGACACTCCAGGATCTTGCTGTACCTCTGGGCCATTACCCTGAATTCCATTACAAAGAAGGCAGAACAAATAAATACTAGATGAGGAGCCAGGAGATCTGGGCTCTAGTCCCAGCTTTCATTAATTCAGTTCACCTCAGAGAGCCTCGGTTTCCTCATCTTAAAATGAGGAGGTTCACTTTATTGGTGATTCCCAAACCAGTGCTGATCTCTGATGATGTTTTCAACTCCTTTGCAGAGAAGGAAGGAGGGAAGGGGAGAGAGGGGAATTATGTAGTGAGTTATTAAAAAAAGTCAAATTTGTTTATTTTAAATTCTAAGACTTGTCCTTTTTAGGGGCACCTGGGTGGCTCAGTAGGTTAAGTGTCCAACTCTTGATTTCAGCTCAGGTCATGATTTCAGGGTTGTGAGATCTACCCCTTGTCATTGGCTCCATGCTCAGCGGAGCGTCTGCTGTAAATTCTCCCTCTCCCTCTTCCTCTGTAACCCCCCTCTAAAAAAAAAAAAAGACTTGTCCTTTCTACTGTTATGTTAAAATGGCCTTTCTTTTATAAAACAATGGTGATAGGTATCAGCAGTCGGATTTTTTTTTTAAATTTTTTTATTGTTATGTTAATCCCCATACATTACATCATTAGTTTTAGATATAGTGTTCCATGATTCATTGTTTGTGCATAACACCCAGTGCTCCATGCAGAACGTGCCCTCCTCAATACCCATCACCAGGCTAACCCATCCTCCCACCCCCCTCCCCTCTAGAACCCTCAGTTTGTTTTTCAGAGTCCATCGTCTCTCATGGTTCTTCTCCCCCTCCAATTTCCCCCCCTTCATTCTTCCCCTCCTGCTACATTCTTCTTCTTCTTTTTTTCTTTCTTAACATATATTGCATTATTTGTTTCAGAGGTACAGATCTGAGATTCAACAGTCTTGCACAATTCACAGCGCTTACCAGAACACCTACCCTCCCCAGTGTCCAACACCCAGTCACCCCATCCCTCCCACCCCACCCCCCACTCCAGCAACCCTCAGTTTGTTTCCTGAGATTAAGAATTCCTCATATCAGTGAGGTCATATGATACATGTCTTTCTCTGTTTGACTTATTTCGCTCAGCATAATACCCTCCAGTTCCATCCACGTCGTTGCAAATGGCAAGATCTTATTCCTTTTGATGGCTGCATAATATTCCATTGTATATATATACCACATCTTCTTTATCCATTCATCTGTTGATGGACATCTTGGCTCCTTCCACAGTTTGGCTATTGTGGACATTGCTGCTATAAACATCGGGGTGCACGTAGCCTTTCGGGTCCCTACTTTTGTATCTTTGGGGTAAATACCCAGTAGTGCAATTGCTGGATCATATGGTAGCTCTATTTTCAACTTTTTGAGGAACCTCCATACTGTTTTCCAGAGTGGAGCAGTCGGATTTTTAACATCCTTAAAACAGCAAGTAAAAAACTGGCAACCTCCTGGTACTGCTGAAAATTTTCTCTAAGTTTCTACTGGTCCATGGACTCACTGGACTCGAATGCTTATTTCCTTTTCTTTTTTTTTTTTTAATATATTGTTGGGTTTTTAAAAAGATTTTATTTATTTATTTGACAGAGAAAGACACAGCGAGAGAGGGAACACAGCAGGGGGAGTGGGAGAGGGAGAAGCAGGCTTCCCGCAGAGTCGGGACCCTGATGCAGGGCTCGGACCCAGGACCCTGGAGTCATGACCTGAGCCGAAGGTGGGGCTTAACGACTGAGCCACCCAGGCACCCCACTTATTTCCTCTTCAATTCTAGATTGAACGTAACGGGTAGAGTTTAAAATGTCCGACTTTTATTTGGATCTCAGATCAGAGTGACAGGTCACCCGCAGCACCGCTCTTGTTAGAGTCTAGGGGCATCCTGTCTTACTTGTGAGCCGCAGTGACATGCATAGGGATTTCAAAAGTAGAGCTCACATTCCAGGACACTGGAGCTCTGAATGCCAACAGAAAATTGTGCATCCTTGCAGTGTAATGAGAAAGACGCTGTGCTTTGTTAAATTCCTTGAATCACTTGAAAGGACATTTCACCAGGTCAGAGATACTGGAAATGAGATCCGCTCAGAAGAGCCTGGAGAGATAAACTGAACCCAGGGTTGGTCATAGAAACATACTCTAGCACCAGAAGAAACATTATTTATCTACATTTTACCTACTGCAATGGGGGTCTCACCCTAGCACCTGAAATACATGACACCAATCTCCCTTCATTTCCTTTCCCACTGTATCCCCGCCTCTTTCGGCAGGAACTATTAAAACGGTAGCGGGTCAGAGCAAATTGTTGCTGGCAGCGGCTTCAATAAATCTATGCCACTGAACTGCAGGAAAAATTAAAATGCAGAAATTAGAACTCAAAGGCACTGAGTTTAGTGTAAGTGAGACTTATCTGATTAAGTGTAGTTTCATAAGCCACTAGATCTCGATCTCATAATGCCCCAGGGAAACCTGAGGCTGGTGGGCACTGACAATTCCACCTTCCAGAGGAAGGCATGAATTTCAATTATGCCATAGCAACAGAATACATTTCTCATTAAAGATGCAGACATAATAAAGCTCAGAATAAAACTCCCTAGGAAACAAACATCAAAAGGCAGTATTGTTCACCATTAACTTGCAATGCCTGAGATATGCCTAGAATGTTTCGCTTATTGGGGCAGGAAATTGTTTCCTGAAATCAGAGGCATTGTGTCTTTTGGGGGGCGGCAGCGAGGAGTAAGGCCTCAGGAAAAGTCAAATGAGAATGGAACTTTAAGAGAGGCAGGAACACAGGCAGACCCAAAGGGCAGGCATTGGAAACCAATACAAAGGAGGAAGGGGACCCATCTTCAAGAGCTATCTCAGGATTTTATGCTGAGCACTTTTACAAGCCACTCTGCTAAGCATTTCCTAATCACTAAGTCACCGAATTCTTAAAATAATCTGGCGAAATAGGTATTTTCACCCCCAATTTTCCAGAAGATGAAATAGGCTCTGAGAGTTGAAATCATTTGCTCAGGGGCATGCAATCCTTAAATTGCAGAGTCTTATCCAGGACTCAAATCCTCAGCTATCTTATGTCCAAGTTTGTGCGATACAATGGCCAGAGTACCAGTTCGAGGTAAAACAGAGGTTGACCTCAAGGTAAATGTGTACCGCTGGTGGCGTGACCTATTGTTTTCACAAACTGTTCCAAATGGAGATGACCTGAGGATGAATCAGCTCACGGGATGGCACCCGGGAGAGGATCTGCCTCCCAGGCTCCTGCAGGTGTCCCCCTGGCCTCCACCTCTGCTAAGACTCAGAGGCTGCCCCCCTCTTCGACTGGTTTTGTTTCAGGAGCCTTTCACCAGCGTGGCATATTAACTTTGACCTTATTATGTAATCTTCCGAGCTTCAGGTGTCAGGGGAAAAAAAGGGGCATTTCCATGTGTTGGGCTGCAGGAAGTATACTTAACTGTGGATCCTTGCCTGTTGTGATGTCTGTGGCTTTTCTGAAAGCGAAAACAGCTAACATCAGGAAAAGAAAAATGTTTTCTTCCACCTGTCCCCTCCCTAATAAAGAAAGGAATTCAAGTCAAGGCTTTTTTGTTATGGCTTCCATTTCTTTGGGCCAAAGAAATACATCAGTTTAGTAGTTTATTGCAAAGATCTTGGGAACTAATGATAATCATCTCTTAACATTAAAAAAAAAAAAGACTTCTGTAAATATGTATGCCATCCTTCCTCTCAGCACCAAATCAAAACCAGGTGTCCTTTTAGGAATTATTTCTGTTCATGAACTTAACTGGTGACAATACCTTTTCGCCCTATCGCCAGTAACAGAGCTTTACAATTGAAACACTTGAAGGAAAGGCACAGAAAGGTGGGGATTTTTTCTTTGCTCATGGAAAAATAAATAAATCTTCAGTCAATATATAGATGGTACTTATGGATATGGTAATGTGTCAAAAAAGATGGCAGCTAGCGGAGGCAGTTCCATCTACTGTACAGTTATTCCATCATTGCCTTTGATACTTCCTCTAAGTGGAACCCAAGTCAATGCAGACCAAAGCCATGAGTGCAATTAGCTGAAGAAATGTATTTTCAGCAGATGACTGCTGTCATTAGGAGATGAAGCCGACATGGCTATTGAAGACAGATTCAATGTTGTATAGAGTTTAATATATCTCCAATCATGTGGGCGAATGTTCTCTCCATCAGCTGTGAACTCCTAGCTCGTGTGTCTCCAAGCATGGTAGATCTCAGTGAGTCCCCAGGCTTGGGTTTGCATTCCGTATGGAGCAAAGATCTGAGGCTCTTGGCCAGAGTGAAGGGGCCAGGGTCTTTGGTCAGCAAACAGAGTGAAGCTAACTGGCTCTCCTGGAATTGAATCCACAACCCTGGCCTCATTAACACCACTTGGAGGATGGGCCACGGTGAGAAAGCCTAGCAAATGACATACTGAATTATGTGACTATGTCCACGTTAGTATTTTGAAGTTCTATCAGTCTTGCTGGTAAAGGACACATTAGAAGCCCTGTTAGGTGAGAAAATCCTCAGGACCAGATACTTCATTTGAGAATCTGCCTGGGGAAGGGGGGGATAAACATGAGAATTTTATTTTAATAATCAGGCTTCAGATTTTGTCAGGCCTTTAAGATTTCTATATGTAAAAGGTACAGAAGGGCTGAAAAGACAAAAATGAAAAATTTCGAGTTTGATCCCCCAGGGCATAGGGTTGTCACTGTGTGCTTTCCTAGCTGCTGCTGCTACTGTCTGCACAGCTCCCCGACAGTCAAATGCTGCTGGTTGGCAGCGCTGCCTTTGAATGACCTGAGCATCCCCAAAGTATTTGGTTGCTCTGTGGACCCCTCACTGCAGGTGACTGTTGATGGCCACTAATGGCTGATGGCTTTCTCTATGAGAGAAAGGGTTTAAAACCTGGGAGGCTTGGTTTTTTTTTTTTTTTGTTTTCGATTAGACTGTAGTACGTGCTGTATCCTCTAAGACCTAGGTCCAGGTCCTTGGTTGTCTACGAAGAATACCTACGTGGTTTTGGGAGAGACTCAATTTAAAATACAGGGCCTGGAGGAGCAAGCCTGATATGTGGGGGACATGGATAGGGTGGTGGGGAGGGGCGTGTGAATCTGACCTGCTGTCCTAGAAACAAGGTGGTGTAGTGTAAAAAGTACTAAAAAGGATTGGGCTTGGAGTTAGGCAATCCAGGGCTGGATGTCAGCTCTGCCACGTACCAGATGTATAAATGTAAGCAGGTAACTTAATCTTAGTTTATTCTGTCCTAGACTTGATGGGAGAACTAATAACAAAACAAACATCAAAGCCTAGTGTCTGAAATCTACCTACCTACCTATCTTACCTGTCCTACTTTCCTTTCTTCCCACTCTTTCAACTATCCCTAAGGTCAAGGACTTTGGCTGTTATAGTCAATGTTATTTCTGCAGACCTGGATGAATTGAACTCTAAGGTGGTGAAATAATTTGATCACCTGACTACAGCACCATTACTGATGGATTGTGGGGAAATCTTAGAGAATGGAAGAGGATTTCACATAGAGGTGAATGTCTATGTTTGCCCCACTTTAAGCTGAAACCATAGGGTGACAAACTACAGGCTGAGCCCCAGAATAAATCCTATGCTGGGTAATTAGACAGCTCATGTTTGAGCACACTAAAGAAATGCAAGAATCACCAGGAATCCAAGTAGATGTATAATGGTGTTAGATGCTCCTTTTCCACTTCCTTTTTGTGGTGGAGTTATTTGACCAATAAAGCAAATAGTATCCCACTTCATGGGTCTTGATTTCAGTAAAGTATGTGAAAAAGGCTTTTGTGATCTCCTCATGAACAAGAAGAAATTTGGGCTGCAAAATAATATATTTAGGAAGCTTCTTTACCTATTAAGTAATCATAAACAAAAGTATAAAATTAACCTGAGAAGGGGTCCTGTGGTATGCCAAAGGTATGCCATAACATAGTTTAATGATAATTAACACTTTGGATGGCACAATATAGATCCAAAAATATCTTAAAGGACCATATATAGACAGAAACTAATAAAATGAATTATAAGAAGAAGTATTTTTTAAAGTTGGTATGTAAGTACTTGGACATGGCCAAAATGGCCAAGACTTGACTTTGGTCCATGTAGGGAGAGAAGAAAAAAACAACCCTAGGAATTCTTTTTATTTATTTATTTATTTATTTATTTATTTATTTATTTATTTGACAGAGAGAGACACAGAGAGAGCAGGAACACAAGCATGGGGAGTGGGAGAGGGAGAAGCAGGCTTCCCGCTGAGCAGGGAGCCCGATGCGGGGCTCAATCCCAGGACCCTGGGATCATGACCTGAGCCGAAGGCAGACGCTTCACGACTGAGCCACCCAGGTGCCCCAACCTTAGAAAGTCTAGTTAAATGTAAATCTAATAGGTACCACTGGTGCTGCTTTAACACCAATTCACTATTAGGCAGCATGCACGGACTGTCCAAAATGAGGGAGGAGAGTGCTGCAATTTAGGAGGAAGAAAACAAACTGGAATGCTAATAACAAGGCCATTAAAGATGATGTAGGCTCTGAAAACCATGCAACAGGTAATGGTGAGGGGAAGAGGATCTTCAGCCAGAAGAAAGTAAGAGTGGATGATGGGTCACAGAAGGGAGCATGACAGGTGCCCTCCAATATGTGAAGCCCCACAATGTGCAGATGGTTTGACATATACTAGGCAGGCTTCAGAGGAGGCACTAGGGCCAAGATGCAGCTCTAGAAGGAAACAGTTTGGGTACAATATAAGAAACACATGATTTTTCTTAGCATTTCTTTTTCTTTTTTTTCTTAGCATTTCTAATGTCCAGTAGAAAATGTGGGACTAGAGCTCAGGAAAGGTCTTTAAGGCAGAACCAAGAGAGAGCTCATCCACAAAGCAGCTATGAAATCAGTTGGGTTTCCAGTGTCTTCTGTTACCACCAGCCAAGAATTTTCCCCCATACATCTTCTGGATTACTCTTCATCCTAGGTTTACATCTCTTCCTAGTATCCCCTCCCTTGAATACTTCTCTTGCCCTGGAGCTTCCTGGCCAGTCGACAGAAGGTGGCACCCTGTACCCTCACCTTTAGCAAGGACCAATCCTACAGTCCCCAACCCTGGAAAACCACTCAAGGCTGGCTGGGATGCCAGCAGCCCAAGGACCTGGAAAGGGTCCCACCATATATACTCCTCTATCCCTTTTAGAGTCCACAGGGCTGCACCCTAAAGTTTAGACTGGGGGTTGGCAGAGGAGAAGGGTTCTTATGCCACCTGGCCTCTGAATTTTGAATGGAATGGGGAGCCCCAGAAGCTTCCTGAGGTACAGGGAACACTTACTCTGTCCAGCAATAATAGACAGTGGGGGGCGGGGGGAGGTTAGTAAAACGTACTGATTAGATTTGAAGAGGGGAGGGGGCTATTTTAAGGTGAGGAAAGGGCTATCCAGGGAGTTGCAAACTTTGTTATGAATGGACAGTCACCCTCCATCCTCACTGCACTGTTTCTCCCAGCTGCTCTTTAGAACACAGGCACACCCCTCTCAGCCTTCCTCGGTTGTGGGTCCAAACAAGGCACTGGGGTCGGACGGAGGAAGGCATTCCAGTCCGAAACACAAACATACACGCACACACAGGCACGCACACAGGCGCGCGCACACACACGAGGGCCAGGTGGGCACAGCGAGAGGGCTCTGATGCCCAGTCTCAAGCATGCTGGAGCTAAGCAACTGGCCTTTGTTTGTGAATCGGAGCAGGGTAGGGGGCACCCTCTCGTCGCTGCGGAGCGCGCGCCTCGGCTGGGTGTGCGGCGCGGTGCGGTGGTGTGCGGGGGAGGCCCCACCGCACCCCACCCCCCGGGTCCCGGCGCCTCCCCCGCCCGCTCCGCGCGCTGGGCGCTGCGCTCTCTGCCCGGCCCGCGGTCGCCGCGCACTTGGCTGGGGCGAGAGGGGTAGGCGGGCTGCTTGGTTGGCGTTGGCGCTCTGCAGTGCAGTGGAGTGTTAGCCCAGCTCCCTATATGGTCGGGGATTAGCTCGGCGCTGCTGAGGCTGAGCCAGGAGCCGGAGGAGGAGGAAGAGGAGGAGGAGGAGAAAGAGCGCAGCAGCAGCCAGCGCACGCCGAGCGGCTGCCGGGGGAAGCAGAGGCGCCGGAGGCTGGGGCACCGCCGACGCCTCGGGAGCCATGGCCGAAGGGGGAGAAGGAGGCGAGGATGAGATCCAGTTTCTGCGGACTGTGAGTCTCCGCGGCGGCAGCGAGGCGGCGGGCAGGCGGGGAGGAGCGCGGAGCGGGGCGAGGAGGGGCTGCGCTGCGCCGGGTGCCGGCTGCCGGGTGCCGGTGCCCGGCGCGTTCTCCGCACCCGCGGGCTGCAGAGGCGGGCCGGCCACCCATCCGTGGGGCCGCCAGGGGCTGCGTGGGAAGGGACACCTTCTCTTGCCCGTCCCTTCTTCCCCTAACGCCACCCGACCCCCGACCTCCCCGTCCACCTCCAAGGCTCTCCAGGCAACTTGCTACTTGATCTGAAACCTTTGATGCCCAAACTTCCAGCCAGGCTTTGCTCGCGGTTGCCCTGACCTGGAGGATCAGAAGTGGAAGATCTCGCCCCCGAGTCGGTCCGCTCTTTCACCCCCAACACTCCACGATAGCCCCCCCCCCGCCTCCTCGGAGGTGCCCCCGTGCACTGGGGAACCGCCAGAAAGAACCAGCGGGGCAGGGGCGAGCGTGGGGAGCCAAGTGCTAGGAGCAGGCGCTGACGCTCGGTCCCAGTCCTGGGATCGCTCGGAAGGGAATTCACCCAGCGCTGCCCCTCGCACGTTGAGCCCCAAGCCGGCAACTGCGGCTGGAGCGTTACTTGACTGCCCGGAGTGTAAGAGTCGTGGCTTCTGCCGCCTGCTCTCCCGAGCCCCGCAGGACGGGGAAACCCCGGTCTGTGGCTCCGCGTCACTCAGGTCCCCTTCCTGGCACCGGAGGGCGCTGCTCCGCCCCAGATTTTAGGGGAAGTGGCTGGGGGGCGGGGATCTGTTGTAGCCACACCAACCTTGGCCCTTAGGAGTTAACGGAAAGCCTTTCAAGGTGGAAGACCACCGGGAGGTGTGGGGGGACATTGGGGTGCGTCCCAGCTCCGATTTCAGCCAGGTGACCTTGAGCAAGTCGCATAATCCGCCCTTCCTAGCCTCAGTTTCCTCTTGTGTAGAATGGAGAAATATAACCAGCGTTTTAGGGTGATAAGCATTAAATGAGATAGTGAATGTCATAATGTTTTGTAAACTGTAAATTGCTCTGTAAGTGTTAGATCATTTTATATGCGCTGTCTAGCTCTAGGGAATTAGAATGAAATTCTTTCTCTCCCTCTCTCCTTCTCTTTAAGTGTCCCCTTCCGACCCGGGCTCTGAAGATCACGCTTAGGTCTTGTCGCTCTTCTACACCATTCCCTTCCCTTCTCCAAAACCCTTGACTTTCTCTTCCAAACATTGTTCCTCTGTCATGGCTGGGACTTGGGTCTCATTTGGGAGATGTAACGAGACCCTCCACCCTTCCGATACCACCTTCTGATATTACAGAATTACCCATTTCTTCATCCTGGACCCAGACCCCCTCCTCATCTCTCACCCTGCACTCAAGAGCTCAAGACGGCTTCACACTTGCCACTCCTTACAGCCCTTTTGTTGTGAAGCTCCCTGTTCCTCCCAAAGCCCCATGGAATCCCTGAGCTTTCCTTCCAACAGGTGTCCGTGATACTGGATGACACCTCACGTACTCCCTGCCTTGTGCCCTTCTCGATCAGTTGTTTCTTCTGCTCATTAGTAATGATATTCTAGGCATGATTGACTGAAGAAATTCCCTTCTGACGGATTGGATCAGTGTAGAAGAGATGACTCAGGGGGTCGAGGTGAAAACCTGGTGGTTTTCTTGAGATTCCCACTCTTTGTGTTTCTCTTGGCTTCTGTGGTCACCTTCCCTGCCTTTCCCTCTCCATCAGGCAGCGTAAGTGTTTTTTGGTACCCCTGTACCCAAGGCTTAGGGTAGAGCAGTGGTTCTTAAATTCTTTATGTGATGGGTGTCCTACCCCCAGAGATTAGAGTAGCTGGGCTCCATCCGTGGCCCGCTGCAGGATTCAAGGACCCAGGTTAAGAACCTCTGTTGCAGAGATACTGCATACCAGTCATGGCTTCCAGGGAGAGCTGGGAGCAACCATGGGGGCAAGTGACTCCACATGTGGCATTATTATTGCTCCTAGTAATCACCTGAGTGTTTTCTAGGTGTGTCTTTCAGTAACCCTGCAAACATCTTCATCTGTGGTTTCTTGGGAAGATGATATTTGATGAAACTGAGGCATAGGAAATCAAGTGACTTGGCCATGGTTGCCCAGCAAGTTACTGATGATGGTCATTACATAATGTTAATTAAATGCCCACCACGGGCTGGCATGGAGCACTACTCCAGAGGCTGTGGTCTTCCCCATATACTGCCATGGGAGCTGCTTCTTTCTGACCTGTGACACTCTCTCTCCATAGCCATGAATTAGACACAATTATTTCTACAAACCCAGTCACCATAAATTTTGATTTGCACAGCATTTTAGCTTTATCTTGCTGCTTTTAGGGGAGTCAGGAATCACAGGGCTGTGCTCAAAGTGGGGTTTTCCCACCTTCGAATATGCCTGGGTTGGAGAAGCTATTGCAGTTTGAACTCCCCCACCTACCTCTACCTTAGGGTCTCTTGCTTGTCCCCAGACAATATCTTTTAAAGCATTTTGGCCATGTGTCGGTCATGGAATGCCTCCTCGCCCTAACATTTGTCCTGGGCTGGAAGGTGGTTGATATTTGATGATGGAAAAGAACCTTATCTTTGCAACCAGGAAGTTTAGAGGATTGCCATTCCGGACAGCAGAGGCTTTTAAACCTACTTTTAAAAAAATAGACCAAAGAACAGCATTGTGTTGAGGATCCTTGTCAAGCCGTCAGTGGTTATAGCATCCTGTTTATTATGATAGTGACAAAAATAAAAGCAGTGGAACGATCAGTAACATGGAATGGGCCAGGCTTACTGCAGTAATCACCATAGGTGTGTGTACCGGGGCTTTAGACACTTGCTAGGAGGTGGTCAGGTTGGTTGCGTCCTCTGACACATCGGAAGCCCGTCCTCTCCTGAGTAAGGGCAGTGCCTACACGAGGGGCTTGGAAGTGTCAGCACATCGTGTCAACTAAATGCTCTTGCACCCCAGACTTTAAAATGGCTGGGTAAAACTACATATCCTCTCTGGCCTTCTCGAACCACCAGCAGTCATGTAAGTCAATGAGAGAGAGAGAGAGAGAGTCAGCCAGACAGATAGCCTAAGAATTTTCTTTAAGGGGAAAAATTTTCCCTCCCACTGCTGCTGGCAGCGGCATCATCCTGCCTTCCGATTGCTCTTGCTGACGTCGTCAGTGTCACTGACGTGGCTCTGAAGCTGCTCAGAAGCAGATAAACCTGCCAGCCACTGGCCTGAAAGCAAGAAGTTACAGTGAGGAGTGACAATTACCGGATCTCCAGAGGGTTGGAGTGGCTGGCACCGCATCACGCTCGGAGACCGTCAGGGAGTAGCTGTTTTCTCCTCCCCACCCCCACCCCCGTTCATTCCCTGTGGCTACAGTATCCATTGAAAAAGAAAGAAAGGAAGAACATCTTCAAACCTCACCTTACTGTTTTTAAAAATACTACAGCCTTCTCCTTGCCAACCCCCTCTCCACCACAAAGTTCACTGAAACAGAACTCAAAGTCAGGTAGTCGTTTCTAGTAGTTTCAATTAAAGACTGGTCAGAGATGCCCAATTTAACCGTCCTTGTGCAAAGTTGTCCCCTGTCTAAATTTGCAGCTCTCAGGGGCTAAGAATCAAGACTGCTCCCCTGGTCCGGGGTCCTCCCTACCGTGTGACTGGGACGAATCCCTGAATGTGTGCTGTGGTACTAAGGTGAGCCCAAGTCCCTCCAGAGCACATTGTCCCAGGTTGGGAGGACAGTGAACGTGCACTTGGTGGTTCCCTCCTTGCTTCTTCTCCTCAGCTGAGTCCATTTACATAACAGCTACGTGATGCCACCGGCTTGCTTTTGGTAGCTTTTTCTCAGGGAGGGAGGTGGACATGAGTGACTTCTTCCTTCAAGCATAGCGTTTCAGAGTGACCATGAGTAGTAATGGAGGGAGTGCTAGAATGCAGACCCAGATACCCAGGCATATGTTGTGGGTGACCTGAGCTCTCCTGTCGAATTAGGTTTGATGTTTAAAATGACAAAACTCAGAATATACCCACGCTCTCGGCCTCCTGGTGTCACTTCCCATCTTCTCAGTCTCTTTTCCCTTGGCCCCAGAGAGCTGATCTCAGTAAGGAGCTGTCTCAGAATAGCTGGATGCCCAATATCCCCTCCTTTTCAGGGCAATGCCCCGAGTGGCTGCTAGGTCCTTCTCCCAAAGACATGAACTTGCGTCCGAGAGGCTGTGTCGGTACTAGGGCGTGGCTCCCACCTCTGAGACACTGATTGCCCACCAGCAGGGTTGCCCTGAGGGATTTGAAGCTGCTGAGCTCCAGGGTCACGAGGTGATGGTGACTGTGAACTTGGATATACTTGGAATGTGTGGTAGCCCAGTGTAAGAGGAGCGAGACCAAGAACAGGTGCACAGTTGAAGAAGGTGTGACTGATTGAAGGTGTGTCTGATGTCTGTGCATATTTTGTCTTAGGCTGATTTGATCGTTAAGCAGGATGAGGACATTTCAGTGAAATACCGGTTTTACACAGTTCTTCGTTCCTTTCCCAGTATTGATTTAGAGGAAAAACAGATATATTTCTCAGGTTCCTTAGGATTGATGTGAGGAGGAAATTGTTGAAAAAGGGTGGGAGGAGTTTATCTAGAGAGCAAAATACTCTGATAATTATTTTCCAAGCGTTTGTATCAAAATAGATCATATTATGTCTCTGTGTTTATTTGCTCCTTTTGCTTGTTTTGTGATAATTTGTTTCACTCCTTCCTGGGAAGGATTTTTTATTTCATAATTTGGGTTTTTCTTTACATTACTATTTAAAGAGTTTTGAGTTTAGGAAGCCACTGGCTCTGTCATTTTCTAATTGACTTGGAATCCTTTTGAATGCTTCTTACCAATATCATGTATAGGTTGCGGAGGTCTCATGTCTTCAGAAACCAATATTTTAGCTCATTTTCCACAATCCCTCATCCATATAAACCCTTCTATATGAGCGTGGTCTTTAAGCTACCCTTGATACAAGATTTATCCAGTAGGAGTGAAATGTAATAAAAAATGAAAAATTGAACTTAGAAGTGGGAATTCTTAATTCCAGCCCTAGCTCACTGTGACCTTGAATGAGTCATTTAAGAAAATTGAGGTTTCATCTCCCCCACTGTAGGGAGATAGAATCTGCTTTAATGGCATCGCAACAGTAATTCCAATAATACCCCAAATGAGAGACGAGGCTATATTTTGTAGGGTATTATCATTGTGCTTCTCTTGCATAGGACATCAGTCCCACTTGTGACCAGATCTTGTTGTTGAAAAAACACCACATTTTCCCTTTCTCCAATATGCTCCCTGCCACAGGCCCACACCTTCATCCCAGGGCTGTTACACTGTCTCCTTTGTTGGTCCAGTGTTGAGAAATTACTTCACTAAAGCAAACACCAACTCATCTCAAGTTGTTTGACTAAAAGGCTTGATTGAGAAGGCAAGTCCTTTGGTGTAAGAGCCTTCAAAAGGCCAGGCAGGCCACCAGGATTGCAGCCACCAAACAGAACAGAGTTATTTTGTGTCTTCTCAGAAAATTACCAAAGCTTTACTATTTCCTATAGGACCCCCTTTTCTTATTGGGTCCCATTTCTCTTCCTTTCAAAGCCACCTTCCTGTTTCTTCCCTCCCACTTCTTTTATGAGCCCATTCTTCCTTTCCCCCCAGAGCATTGGGACCAGCTTTTCTATAAAGCCAGCCCTGCTTTTCCCTCCCAGGGATTTTGCTGCCTCCGTTGTGTCTGTTTGGGGACTCAGGGCTTTTGCAGAGTTCCTTTTGGTCGCACCTGGACAAAGCAGATGATTTTGTGGTGGGAGCCCCGCCAATGCTGAGGCTGCAGGCCATCACTTCTCCCCAGGGAGCCACGTCGGGTCTTCCAGGCTTTGGGCTTTGGGCTGGTGTCCTCGCAGCCATCTTCTTACTGAGAAGCTGGTGGGGTATTTTAGGGACAAAGGCATTTCCAGCCACTGCAGTTTCCTGTGCTTCAGTGAGTTTTGCCGTCATAGCATCTCTTGCGTTCAGGGAGAGGCAGGAAAAAGTGCTGGCACCTTGCTCCTGATCCGGCTACCAGGATGAGCCTTGTGAGGTGCCAAGATTATTTTTCCCCCTCCTACTGTCATTTCTGATTCCTGATTGTTAGAAAACAAAGTTCAGGTCGGCTCCGAGACTGATGATGCAGTATTCAAAAATAAAAACTGTGCCTCCTGTCCTCACATGGACTTCTTCCCTTTGTCTAGCCCAGAGCACATTGCTGACTCTACAGGAACACCCCGGGCTGTTGTCCTTTTAGGTGGGACACAGCCCTGTAGGGAGGAGACACTGAGACACAAGGCCTCCCGGTTTTTTCTTTCACCCTTTACCTCTTTGAGCAGTGGACTCCTTCTTGATTTCAGGTCTCCCAGCCCCCACGCAGGCTTGTCTAGTTGAGGAGGTTGAGACCTCCTTTATTGGATCCAGTGCCCAAGAAGAAGGAAAGCAAACATTATATCGTCAAGTCAGACTGCAGAGAGATTCAGAAATTTCTCTCCCCCTGAGCCATCCCCTCGGGGGCAACAGTGCTTGCTGCTACTTACTTTAAGAGAGCAAAGGAGGCAGGAGAGAGCTCTGGAGACAGGACCGCTGTGCAGAATCTCACGGGCCAGCAACAGCTTTTCCACTGAGGTCGGAGTCTGTAGTTTTTATGCTACAGGAGCAACCTGGGTGACGAGCAAGGCAGCATAGCTTTAAAGAAAGTGTGAGAGTGACAGTCTGGGTTGGTGTCAGTGTCGACAGGACCCATGTACAGAAGGCCATCACTCTTAGTCTGCCTTTGGAATAAGGCTTTAACTCAAGAACTTCCCTCTATCAAAGTTCGGATCTGCAAAATGTTTAGCTCAGTGGGTACCATTCATGATTAGCATCATTAACAGCTGAGCAGAGCCAGTTCCTGAAAGAATAGGAATTGGATTGGTGAAAGGTGAGAGCATTTGGGAACATTACGGAGAGGGGCAAGCCTGAGTGAGCATGCATGGGATCTTGGGGAGCCCTGAGCAGGCAGAGGAAGCATCAGGGCACAGAGTTTGGGTTCTGGGGCTGGTGGCACAGAAACTCTCATCTCTGTCTACTTATGACCTTTGATCAGAGGAGAGGAATCCTTGAACTACATGGGAGAAAGCAGCCAACCTCATTTCAGGCGTTGGAAAGAACACTATTTGCAGTTACGACTTATGCTAATACATAGTTCAGAATCGGAGACAATGGTTAGAATAAGAAAGTCTCAGATTTTCATAAGACGAGGAACTCTATGTCAAAATGAGAGCTAAGGGTTGCCTTCCTGAAGTAGGAAAGTGTTCAAGCGACAAAAGTCTATTATCGGTTATCATGTTTGTTGATAGGTTGCTCATCTTTATCCCAAGGAAATGCCCCAGAGTTCCTAAAACCAACTTAGACCTGTTCCTACCAAAAAGGGGGAGAATGCCCAGGAGAGCTGCCTGGCTCCCAATAGAGCAAATAGGAAAGGCTCTTACTGGAAGGTACATGCTTCTTATCAGACCAGTTGCAGGGCCTGGCATTCACTCTCTGATAATTTCACAGTTGAGTTCTCTAATGGGCCTGAGCAGAGAGAGCTAGTCAGCAGGACTATACAGGAAGAAATGGAAATTCTCCATCAGTGGCACATAAATGCCCACCCTGTAAGAAGTACTGACTGGGACCGTTGCACTCAATGCCATGGGCCAGATCCAAACTGTAAATAATACTAGAACAGGACAAGGGATCCAGTGAGCCACAGCTATACGATGAACCAAAAGCTGAATCCAAAAGGTCAAGTCAAAATAGGGCACCCACGCCTGGAGGAGTGTGTGCCGCTCATGAGCCCTTTCATCTGTCCGTGATCGTCCTCATCGATCCTTCAGGACACATGGCTATTGTTCTGAACGATAGCAGCGATCCACCCCCAAGTTGACCTCTCTTCTGTCTAGGCTGGCCAGAAGAGGGGAGTCCAGGAATAAACCGTAGTGATGTCTTGAACAAACCTCCTTTCTTTCCAGGAGGGATTTTAAGATGAAAAACATAACAGAGAACATACTAGGCAAGTAGGTAAACTCAGAGCTAAAGCATTTGCTCTCTTCGGTGGCATTTGTATCACCGGATGCCTTTAGGATGGTCTGCCCTTCCCTGGGTTTTAGTTCATCCATTTATAAAGACACAGTAATAATGATTCTATCTCAGGGATACCTTGAAAATAGGAGTGAAGGGACTCCAGGTCTCCTCCAGGAGAATTAGATAAGTGTATATGGAAGGAGTAGCTTGGAAAAAAAAGTTGTTTTGTTGCCCAATTACCTAAAAAGGTTCCTATCAACCTAAAGCATGAGCCATACGTTATAAACTCCAGGAATATGGCAACTTTAAATTCAGTCTGCTCTGAATCCCCAGGTACCTGTATATCGCAGGGCTCACAAACTTCAACACTTTCGGAGCCAGGCCGGTAACTAAATGTGTGAATCAGGCTTTATTTGCAAAGAAAGGTGGGCCTGATGTACACCTTCAAACAAAAAAGTCTTCAACACTTCCAGCCAAACACCTCTGCAGCAGGACTATGAGCTGCGTGCCAGTTTGCAGCCATGGATGAACCCTCACATTTTAAGTGAATAAGCTGCCTAGAATGCATGAATATTTTTATGAGTCGGACCAGGCTCACAATACACATCAAAGTCCTTGGATGAAAATGTCAACATAAAAGACAGTGTATCATTTATCACAGTGTAGAAAAGACAGATTGGCAGGCTGACAAATTAATAGGCTTAATAAATGATAGACTTGATCATCAAAATGAATCCAGATCGTGCTAGCCTTTAACCCTTTCAGATTGTCATATAGATACAGATATCATGAAATCTAAAGGAAGCAGGGTGTTCATTCAACATTTATTGACCAACCACTCTATCACTGACCCTGACCAAGTTGCTGGCATTTATGTAAATGAATAAGACATTTTAAACATTCAGTGACCCCAGTGGCTGAGGGTCAAGAAGGGGCTCAGTCTTGTTTTGAGAGAGCAGGGATATCAGTCACTTCAGATGAATTTATAACATTTAATTTAACTTTTCCATACTTCCATGGTACAAAGGTAATTCTTTATTTATTTGAGAGAGAGAGAAAGAGAGAGACAGGGCATGAATGGGGGGGGGCGGGGAGTGGCAGAGGGAGAGGGAGAAGCAGGCTCCCTGCTGAGCAGGGAGTCTGAGGACATAGGGCTCAATCCCAGGACCCCAGGATCATGATCCAAGCCCAACGTAGACGACTAACCGACTGAGCCACCCAGGCACCTCAAAAAGTAATTCTTTTTTTTTTAAGATTTTATTTATTTATTTGAGAGAGACAGAGAGAACACAGAGGGAGAGTGAGAAGGAGAAGCAGGCTCCCCACTGAGCAGGGAGCCGGATGCAGGACTTGATCCCAGAACCCTGGGATCATGACCTCAGTCAAAGGCAGACATTTAATGGACTGAGCCATTACTTTTTGTCCCGCAAAAAGTAATTCTTATTAAAATATGTGCCTGTTTTCTCATGTGTTAAATGTGAGTGATAATAGTGTGCCTCAGATGGTTGCAGTGAGGATTCAATGAGTTAATCTGTGTTAGGTGCTTGGAAGAGTGCCCAACATATAGTAAATCCTCAATAAATATTAGCTACAAATACCATCTCAAAAACAGCATAAACATTGACATTAGGCACACTAGCTACTCCAAATGTCATTGCACATTTATTTTATCATTGAAAAGTACAAAAGGACAATGCCCTGTGATTATTCCATAGTCTTGATTCCTGGTATTCTGCTTAGCTATAATGTGACCAGGCCTTGTGACTGGAAATGAACCTGGAATGGACATGGCCTCAGGAGCTCGGATGGATGGGTCATTTCGTAAGTGTCTACTTTGCAAAGCCTCTTGATACAAATATTCATTGAGTTTTCCTCCAGCAATTTTTGATTACCCCTGTCAACAGATGGGCAACACGATTGGGAGAATCCTAAACACAGATAAGTCGTCCTTGGTTTGGGGAGATTTCTTTTTCAACCTATGTTTTAAATATGGAAATTTGCCTTTCTGGGAATTCACTGTGTTTTTAGCAACACAAGGTCATCCTACTTTAAGGATCTTGCTTTGCACTTTTTCGATTCCTTTTCATGACTAAGGATGCAAAGCATGAACCTAAAGTAAAGCTTGTTTCTTGTTACATGCTTTAGTGCCCTTTCCTCTGGGGGTCCTGTTATGGGCCTATGATTCTTACCCCACCTCTCGGTCCAATGTTATTCCCATCTTTTCCCTCTCTACTTTCCATGGAATTAAGTTGGATAATGTTGGCTGTGTAATCCCTATTAACAATTTTCCTGTCCCTGGATGAGAGTAGATGTTTACTTAGTTAAAATATTGTGCTCCTTGCCAAGTGACAGGTATATAGGAAGTCTAGGCACATGGGCTAGCTGATGGCACCTTTGTTTTGAATAGGTTAGATCACTCTAGTTGGTTTTTTATTTTCACTCAAAAATCAGGTCCCAACAACTGAAAGCTTAATTGGGCTAAGCAGTTGGGAAATTTAATTAAAAGAATTAAAGCAAGATTTCCCCAAATAATAGAGAATGGTTGGGCCTTTTGATTTCCTTAAAGTAAGGAGGCGATTTCTCTCGGTGTTTAATCTCGGTGTTTCAATAGCAATACTTTTCACTTTTTAAGTTGTGAATAAAAACTAAACTATATGAATGATCTATTTCATATATTCCAGCCTCAGTTTTTTAATCTGTAGAATGGTAAAAATCATAACTAATTTTCAGGGAGGGGTCAGGATGAAATGGCCAGACTCCAACATTCTCCAGAGCAAGGCCACATTCTATTACTATTAGCCGCCTCCTTCCCCTAACATCTGCTAATGTTTGGTACTTGGGGATGTCCTCAGAAAGCACACTTTTAGAGTATAAAATACTATAAGATGTCACACATGCATATTAGAACCCGGGCAACAGTGAAGTCTGATTATTTATGCATAGAGCTCACTATTATAATCAAATTTAAGATCAAAATTAATCTGACTTACTTATTCTTGTACATAAATATTATTATACTGGCTCCTAATTAGGCATAATTGTACAAATCACAGAAATGACTATAATTAGTATAAATTTTGCCTAGCCAAATCAATCTTTTTTTAAAAAAAGATTTAAATTAAAAAAAAAAAAACCTGAATATCTTAGTTCTCTCTTCTCACTGACCTTGGACGTGGTGGTTTCTCTGGTACCACATGCCATTTCCAGATCGTCGTTATCACCATTGCCATTACTGTCAACCCCGTTACCACGTGGAATGTCTGCTCAGAGAGTGGTTAAGAGCTCAGAGTAAGACCACGGTGTGAATTCTAGATTTGTTATTTGTAAGCTATGAGCCCCTGACAGTTTCTTCATGTCTAAAATAGGGATATTAATAGCTTCTTATGTGGCTGTTGAGATAAGTAAACATGGTGGTGTTTGTAGTGAACACAGTACCTACCTCATACTGTGTGTATTTTCTCTTCTGTGCTATCCTCTGTGATATGACATAATATGAATTTTGATGGTAGGTCTTACTGCCCAGTGGCTGGGGGCTCCCTTTGCGGTGGTCCCAGCACCCGTGCTCCGCCTGGGCTTCTGTGAGCCACCTGGGATCTGCAGCAGCTGCTCTTTCATGATATGGGAACTGTTTGGGGGGTAGAAGATGTACTTGAAACTGTTTATTTACTACAATCTCTAACTCAATTAATTGGGGAAAAAAATCTAAGTAGCTCTTCCACCTGCTCCTTAGAAGCCTTAGCCAAATGAAAACCGGTGGGTGTGCATGTGTTTGTGCTTGATTTTCTGAACACATGTAGGTTGCTGTCCCAAATCTTGCTTTTAACGAACAACAGGAACCTGTGCCTGACTCCCAGCTGCTTGGTAGATGATGACAAATATGTTGACTGATTCCCCAGGCTTTGCTCTGGGCTCTGGCTGTGCTAAGTACGTGTCACTCGTGTTCATGATGAGGCCTTGAGAAGACACATAGGAAGGCAAATATCTCCCAAAGCCAGAGAGGCTCCCAGATGTAGTCTAAACTCCTGAAATCAAGTGAAAATTAAAAAGCAGGTTTTGGGGGGTTTTAGAGTAAAAGAGACTTAGGATTAACCTCTCTCTAGCCCATAGGTTAAGTATAATATGTCATTGGGGAGAATATGATCCCTTTGCTCCAGACATCTCTCTCACGTATGACAAGGTACATGGAATTGCTGACATTCAAGATAACTCCTTTAGATTAAGGCATTATCTCCAAGGCAGATGTATTGTCTGGGGGTGGGGGAGGGGATTTAGATGTTGCTATACCTGCCCCTGGATGATCAGATTATCAAGGAATAAAACCTTGATCTGGTAATGTGGCATTCAGGGTTGAAAGATAAGGAATGGTCGCTAGGGCATTGTCAAGTTCAGTTCCAAAGTAGGTTATTTTGAATCTCCTAAAGAAATAGGGGAGAGAGAGGATACATTAAAAAGAAAAAAAAGAAGGCATGTATAGGTCACCTGGGGGGCTTAGTCAGTTAAGCATGACTTCTTTTTTTTTTTTTAAAGATTTTATTTATTTATTTGACAGAGAGAGAGACTGTGAGAGAGGGAACACAAGCAGGGGGAGTGGGAGAGGGAGAAGCAGGCTTCCCGCTGAGCAGGGAGCCCTACGCAGGGCTCGATCCTAGGACCCTAGGATCATGACCTGAGCCGAAGGCAAATGCTTAACACCTGAGCCACTCAGGCTCCCCAAGCATCTGACTTCTTGATTTTGGCTCAGGTCATGATCTCAGGGTTATGTGATCAAGCCCCACATCAGGCTCTGTGCTGGGTGTAGAGTATGCTTGGGATTCTCTCTCCCTCTGTCCCTCCCCCTCCCCCACCCACCACTCTGTGTTCTCTCTCTCTCTCTCTCTAAAAAATAAAAAAGAGAGAGAGATAAGGAGCAAAGAGGCCAAGCATCACTAATTTCATAAGTTTTACCCCAATCTTATTTTGTAGATGCCAATATCTTAGATGGAACTCAATGTTTTCCATTAATAGAGGAGGGATTCTAATGATTGGTGACACTGATGTAAGTGAAATGTGTGTTGCCATGAAAATAAGCCCAATGACATCATGGAGTCATCCAGGCTTGGGGTTATGGGGACTGGTGTCTCAGTTTCTGACCTCAATGGCTTGTATGAAGTCAGCTTGGGAAAACCGAGAAATGAGGATGGCTCTGCCTGACTCTCAGGACTAAACATACCCATGGGAGATTTCTGGGTCCTTAAGGAAAGAGAAGGTGGATATGGGACAATTCCATACCTGTGAAACACATGTCTCTTCTATATGGCATTGATGCCAGTTTGATGACTGTTGATATTTTTGTAGTTTTTGTGTTTCTGGATGTTGGCAATGTGATGCTTATTTGAGAAACAAAAGGTTATTTTGATGTTGGTCTACCTTAGAAGATATTTCTGTGTGCTTTTAAAATTTCAGATACAAACCAGTAACCACTCCATAGTCCCCTTTATTTCCATGAGATTCTTGAGTGCTGTCAACAGCACATAGCAGCCTTCTCTATTGGCATGTGAACGTGCAGAGTTAGAACAAAACTTGGCCATTATTAATATCTACAGATGAAAGTAAGTCCTTTTATTACTAGCTCAAATTATTGGATTATTCAAGACTGATTTTCATTTGGCTTTATACTTTACCACTTTCATGTTGCTCAGCTTGTTTTTACTTTTATATTTTCCCTGTCTCTTCCTAGCCCTAGTCTTCCTTTAGAACCTCCTTTTGAACCTTCTTTGGAGATTTCCTTCTGTAGGTCCTGAATAGGAATGTAATGAGGTTCCTCTTTCTTCTATGAGTCTATTGAGGATTATTTTTTGTTTTGTTTTTCATTGTCTGAAATCTGAGCTAAATCAGAGCTAATACCCTTCTAAAAGAATCATGGGATATTTATAGCTAGGTAAAGACCCATGACAATCATCTGTTAGTTTTTGTGTTAGGAAACTGAGATCCTATGTGTTCTCCATTCATTCCTTTACCCAACAGGCATTGTTGAGTGCTTACTATATGAAAGATACATACTGGGGCCTGGAGAAGATTTAAAGGTGAGCAAAATACACAATCCTGTTCTCAAGGATCTTCAACCATAGTAGGGGAATTTGACATCTAAAGAATTGATAGTAGAGTAAGACAAAGAATGTGTTAAATAAAGGTAAAAGTTACCCTAGAAGGGATAGTTAATTTTGCCTAGAAGTCAAGGAAAATTTGAAAACAGGGAGCACTTGACCTAGGTGGATTCTATAAGGTGTTGGTAGATGGAAAATGGAGTTAAAAGTGCATTTCAGACACAAAGATCATCATCAAGTAAAACCCAGGGTGTGAGAATCTGTGACATGCTCAGGGAACTATAAAGACCAGAGCATAGGGGTTACATGGAAGACTATTGGGAGATGAAACTGGAAAACTATCTTGGGAGCAAATCAAGGTGATCTGGCCTTTTTTCTGTAGGTAATAGAGAACTAGCTAACATAAATACAATTAATTATAAAAATTCCCAAAGATGATGCTTATATTAATTTAGTACAATAAGGTTTTGGTAGAGTATAATATATAGATACAGATTATGTAAGGGTGCTTTTTATATTGGTTTTTTCAGTTCACGGTTATATATCTGATGCTTTCAGAATCTGTTGGCCCTTTAAGGACAAACACAGATCACTTGAGCAACTGCATTTGTACAGACTAGACTCCAGATGCCAGAGACTGTTGGCGAGGGAGAACCTCCACTGACAGGGAGCTGGCCTTGCCCCGGAATGGAAGTCAAGAAGGGTCTCATGTTGCACCTAAACCTTTCTTCATGGAGAACCACTCTGCAGCTAACAAAAGGTGATTTACTTTGGCTCAGGCCAAGTGGTTTTAGGTGACAGAAAAAGAAGTAGGTACTTCCAGAACATCTACAAAATAGAAACTGATTAGCACTGAAAGGGTTTGTAGCCCAATTAAAGGCTTTATGGAGGACTGGCTGTTAAGTCTCAGCCGTGGCCATCCTACCTCAGACTGTTAAACTTTGGCTCCTGCGCTCCTGCCAGAGGCCATGGCTCGTCCATGGGATACATGAGCCCCGTAAAGCCACATGGTAGTATGGTACAACACTTTCTTGAGTAGACTTTATAGACCTTGCTACCCTGGCTTTTGCCCTTTTGTGACTTACCATTTGGTCACATCTAATACTGAGGGAAAAAATAGAAGATCAGAATTGAAATCAACGTATTCAGATTATTTGTTTAAAATTTTGCTAAAAGTTTAGTGACGAATATGACCACCAGGTAACTGATAATTATTGTTGTCTGGACTAAATAATCTGGCACTCTGATCATATTGCAAACTTTGTTTTATGGTACACAAATCTCCGTTTCTCCACAAGACTGACTAGCTCTCTGGGGGCAAGGTCTTCTGTATTTAGTTAGTTTGATTTCTTAGGATTCCAATCAGTGCTCATTCACGTACACAGTGGCTCAGTGATTTCTTGAGTGATTTTTTGATTCAGTGTTTCTGCAAGTCCTCATTACTTAGACTGGGTATTCAGCACACCCAAATGGCGTGTTCTTACCTAGTTACTGGTAATGAGGGATTTCACATTCACAAATTGTAGGTTCCATTCTGAATTAGACAGTGTGAACTTCTAATGGGACTATTTTCCCATAAAGTTTAAAAGGTGTGTGTGTGTGTGTGCGCGTGCGTGCGTGCGTGTGTGTGTGTGTGTGTGTGTGTATGGTTAAGTCAGAGATTTGGGGTTTTGTTGTTGTTTTTGGTGTATGCCCAATGGGAAGCATAGCAGAGCCTATAGCATGTGCTGAATAAATATTTAGAGAACAACCTAATAAAGCAACATGGAGAAAACAGGAGGAAGCATAAGTTTATTTGAAATCTGATACCTCATGTTTTAACTAAACTCTACCTCTAGTGTCCACCTATGTAGTATCATCAGACTCCCCTGTGTCGGGTGTTATCATGGCTCTGCCCATAAACACCCTTATCTTTCTAGAATGCTCCATCTGTCTTTTTTCAGACTTACCACTGTTCACTTGTAGATCTGTTTGATGAAGAGGGCCATCCATCATAGCATCTTTCTTCCACCCAATCCTCAGTTATCCCTTCTTAGATTCCTTCCTTCAGGTCTCAGGTCCTGTGCTTTCCTTTCAGATGAGCCTTCTCTCATTCATCTACATGGGGTCATTAAAGTGAATGCGGTTCTGAGTACCCATATTTCCCATGTTTTAGTTAAGATTGATCTATAGCCTTCTCCAGATGTTACAGAGGTGTCTGTCTTTGTTGTCTTGGACTCTGCTTCATGGATCTAATGTTGACATTCCAATGCCTGAATCGCTTTACAGCTTTTTAATAAACCAAGATATCTGGCATCCATTCAAATACATCTAAACCTGTAAGACTACTTTCTTGTCCTCCTCCTTCTCATGCTTACGTATTCTCTCTTCCTTCATCCCTTGCTCACTAATTTTACCTTTTTTTTTTTTTTCCTCCCTTGTTTTCAGCTTCTCCCTCTTCTCATTTCTAGCTTTCGTTTTCTGGTCTTTCTCTGGAAATATCTGGAAGTACAGGTAAGGATTAGCTCTGGAATAAGCATGAGGGCCAGCAGGGCTCCAATGAAAGGAAATACAAGGTCAGGGTAATAGCAGTTGTTCACCGTATTGGCTTTCTGTAGTTGCCCACCACATCTGGTCCACCAGCTCAGGGACTGTCTCCTGCCTCCTCTTCTTCCCCATGCCCATTCCCTCTCCCTGACTTAGAGACTTCCAGAGGATATGTCAAGCTCCTGAGCTGGTGAATTTTTTTCTCTATGGGTAAGAGCTGTTAAGTAGTTCCAGTCTAGATTTCCATGAGGGGGTCAGCATCAACTATTTAACTTCATCCCCTAAGAAACTAAAAGTTTCATGTTCCCAGGGAAGTCACTTACAGAGGGACATGAGTGATGCTAATAAACGTTCCAGGAGATTTATATAAAAACTAGAAAGTCAGGCTTCAGATTCATCAGGAGAATATACTTGGCTCAAACTGTTATATAGGTAGGGTCTTAAAATTCATTAAGCTGTTCAATAAGTGAAGAATTGATGGTGACAAAAGGAAATTGATGTTTCTGAAAGGACACTTGCATCAGGCTCTCTCATTGTAGTGTGTGGAGAAGTATTCAGCTTTGGTGCATTTTGATCAGAAGTGGAACATGTATTGTGTATGAAAAACTGGAGCCACACTAGTAAATGCTTACTCTCCAGCTCTGAATATTCTCAATATTTGTTAACATCAAAATCTTTTGCCATCACAACATTATCTGTTTCTTACAATATGACAAATGGCAGTCTATTTTTTTATTCTGATCTTCTGCCCACTTTTTAATCAGATTGTTTCTTTTTTTTTTTTTTTTGGTTGTATGGATTCTTTATATATTTTAGATATATTAGGCCTTTATCAGATATGTGATTTACAAATATTTTCTTTCATTCTGTAGGTTGCCCTTTCATTTTGTTGATGATTTCCTTTGCTGTGTGGAGCTTTTTAGTTTGATGCAGTCCTGCTTGTTTATTTTTGCTTTTATTGCCTTTACGTTTGTGTCTGATTCAGAAAATCATTGCCAAGACCTAAGTCAAGTAGCTGACTGTGTATGTTTTCTTCTCGGAGTTTTATGGCTTTAGGCATTATGTTCAAGTTTTTAAGCCATTTTGAGGTAATTTTTTGTGTATGGTATAAGAAAGTGGTCCAATTTCATTCTTTTACATGTGGCTGTCCAGTTTTTCCAACACCATTTGTTGAAGAGACTGTCCTTTCCCCATTATATATTCTTGGCTCCTTTGTCATAAATTAATTGACTGTATACGTATGAGTTTAATTCTGGGCTCTCAATTCTTTTTTTTCTTTTTTGAAGATTTTATTTATTTATTTGACAGAGAGAGACACAGCGAGAGAGGGAACACAAGCAGGGGGAGTGGGAGAGGGAGAAGCAGGCTTCCCTTGGGGCAGGGAGCCTGATGCGGGGCTTGATCCCAGGATCCTGGGATCATGACCTGAGCCGAAGGCAGATGCTTAACAGACTAAGCCACCCAGGTGCCCCATGGGCTCTCGATTCTGTTCCATTGATCTGTGTGTCTGTTTTTATGCCAATTCATACTGTTTTAATTACTATAGCTTTGTAATATAGTTTGAAATCCGAAAGCATAATGCCTCCAGTTTTGTTCCTCTTTCTCAAGATTGCTTTGGCGATATTTTTGTACTTTAATATGTCTGTTTGTGTTTTGGCTTTATTTTAGGTAAAGGAGGGTACATTTGATGATTTAATGCATTCAGATTCACCAGTCCTCTGTAAATGCAGACACCCCACCTCCTTTCTAGGTAGCTGCTCTCCCAGGAGCAGAGCATGTAAGTGACAGAGACTTTTGAAGTTTCATGAGAAGAGTTGAGAGAACCTATTTTAAAGGTTGGTGTTCAAGGTTTTCAGCCTCTTTATCCTACTGCATTTTTTTGTAATACATTAGAGTTAACAACTTTTTTTCTAGCAGATATACTTTAGAACCTTTGGAAGAATAATCTTTTAAAATTGATTCACTCTCTTTCAAATATTAACTTTAAAATGTTCTTGAAACTAATGTAATATTGTGTGTCAGCTATACTCAAAATAAAATAAAATAAAATATTTACTGAAAACACATACACACATGCAAATATTCTTGATACCTAGGACTTTTGGGTACATTCACATAGTTAAGGCAAAATAACCTGTCCTTAAATTCATCCCACCTATTATCTTATAGCTGTTTTAATTTGCTGGTGTTCTTATAAAGTAGATCACTAGCTAATTCCACATTTAGGAAGAAGTACTGAAGCATAGTCTGGTTTAATTAAGTAATTTTTGGTAGCAAATTAGAAATAGACACTTAACTAGAAAATAAAATAGACTCAATAGTTTAACTCTTTGGTAGCAAATTAGAAAACAGACTCTTAGTTTCCTTGATTCACCTAGTGATGACAATGCTTCTAACAATTTTGTTGTGACAAAAAATGTACACAGACAATATATATTTATACATTGAATATAATAATTATGTAATTTTAAATAAATGTATACTTAAATAATTCTGTTGTGATAAAAACATCCATCAGTATATATTTATATATTAAGTGCTAAAAATAAGATATCCAGTAAAATGATCTTTCAGGAGTGAAGACTAAACAAAAACCTTTACAGACAAAACAAATCTAAGAAAGTTTGCCACCAATAGGACTTAACTAAGGGATATACATTATGAGGAATAAAAATGATCCCAGAAGGAGGGTCTGAGGAGAAGGAGGAAATGGTAAGGAAAACAAAATAAAACTAAAATAAAAATGGTAAACAAGTCTCTATGAAACAGTAACATTAAGTTTTGGGATTAAAAATTGATATATATCCAAAAGTTTGAAAAATAATAGCATATAAATAAGGAAGGAGGCAGTTGATGATAAAGAATTCATCCTTTTATTATTGTAGGAGGGTAAAGATATTAAGACATACTTAGATTTTCAGTTAAATATACAAGTTAAAATTTCTAAATTAGCTAGTAAATAAAGGAAAGAAAACCTCTCTAAAAGAAGAAGAAAATGTAGTGGGGGAAATGTCAATCAATCTAAAAGAAGACAAAATTAGAAATACAAAATCAGAGGCTCAAAATAATCCAGATATAACAATAATTACAATAGACTAAATGGACTTACCATCCAGTTAAAGTCACGATTCTCAGAATAGATACATAAACAAAAACTCAATTATATACAGTTTATAAGAGACACACGTTAGACATAGAAAAAGTTTAAACAAAAATATTATCAGAAATGAATAGGGACACTGCTTATCTTCATATGAGAAATTAGTTCACCTCGAAGTTATTAAAGGTTTAATTGGTATACATCTGAAAAGATAAGGCAAAAATGATCAGTCTACAGGAGAAACTGATAAATCTACCCTTTAGTGGAGGACTTTAACACTATTCTCAATAATTCATTAATTAAGCAATTAGTAAGGATCTAAAAGATTTGAAAGATACAAGTAATGAGACACTACATCCAACAACTACAGAATACATATTATTTTCAAACACACATTTAAAAATTTAAAAAGTGATCCTGTACTAGGCTAGGAATAAAAATTTCTAAAAATTTTAGAAAGTCAGTATCATACAAATCTACTCTTTCATTACAGAACAATTTAGATTAGAAATCAAGTACCAGAAGATGACCTTGAAAAAAACCCATGGTTGGAAGTTTAAGGAACACACATTCTAAATGATCCATGAATCAAAGAAATCATACCAGAAATGAGAAAACACTAAGTTCAGAAGAGTTGTGAACATACTAATAGAAATATTTATGTGATATAACTCAAGCAGGACTTAGAGAAAAATCTCTATCCTTAACGCAGAGGTTAGCAAACTTTTTCTATAAAGGAACAGATAGTAAAATACCACTATTTACTGTCACAACACTGGCGCAACGACTCAACTTTGCTCTCGTGGCACAGAAGCAGCCATGGACAATATGAAAATGAATGGGTATGACTGTGCTCTAATAAAACTTTATTTACAAAAACAGTCAGTGGGCCACTTTTGGCCCACCAGTCTTGGTTTGCTGACCCCTGCCTTAATGACCCGTTAGAAAAAGAGGATGGCTGGAATAAATGGCTAATCATCTAACTTAAGAACTGACAAAACCAAAAAGCAGAATAAACCTAGCAAAAGGAAGAGGAAGGACATGATAAAGACAAGAGCAGAAATAAATTAAAAGATTCTATAAAACAGGGCGCTTGGGTGGCTCAGTCGTTAAGCGTCTGCCTTCGGCTCAGGTCGTGATCCCAGGGTCCTGGGATCGAGTCCCACATCGGGCTTCCTGCTCGGCAGGAAGCCTGCTTCTCCCTCTTCCACTCCCCTGCTTGTGTTCCCGCTCTCTCTGTCAAATAAATAAATAAAATCTTAAAAAAATAAAAATAAAAATAAATTAAAAAAAAAGATTCTATAAAACAAAGCTAAAATCTGTTTTCAAAGACTGCTTTAGTCCAGGTACTCCGGAAAGCAGAACCTTAGGTAGAGACTAAGATCTTTAATACTTTATTATTTGGGAGGTACAAGCCCAGAGCCACGAGAGTGAGATAAAAAGAGTAGCAAAGCTCAGTGAACTCTCAGAGAGCACAGCATGTTGCCTGTCAGCATGTTCACTCAGCAGTCATCCGGGTTTGACAGTGGAGGGACGATGCAGCATAGGTGGGCTCTGTGCAAGAGCCAGAGAGAGAAGCTGCTTGAGGGAATTTAAGAATGCACATAAAGTTTGTGTTACAGTACAAAGACTAGTAAGGCTTCTCAAAATCTGGAAAGACTGTTGTACAAGAGAAGAGAAGGCATTAGTAAACAATATGAGGAATATCATTGTTGAATTTGATGTGGCAGAGATTCTTTTTTTTATTTTATTATGTTATGTTAATCACCATACGTTACATCATTAGTTTTTGATGTAGTGTTCCATGATTCATTTTTTGCATATAACAGCCAGTGCTCCATTCAGTACATGCCCTCTTTATTTATTTATTTTTAAGATTTTTATTTATTTATTCATGAGAGACAGAGAGAGAGAGAGAGAGAGGCAGAGGGAGAAGCAGGCTCCCAAGGAGCAGAGAGCCCGATGTGGGACTCGATCCCAGGACCCTGGGATCATGACCTGAGCCGAAGGCAGATGCTTAACCATCTGAGCCACCCAGGCGCCCAGTATGTGCCCTCTTTAATACCCATCACCAGGCTAACCCATTCCCCCACTCTCCTCCCCTCTAGAACCCTCAGTTTGTTTCTCAAGAGTCCATAGTCTCTCATGGTTCGTCTCCCCCTCCAATTTCCCCCCCTTCATTTTTCCCTTCCTACTATCTTCTTCTTTTTTTTTTTTTTTAACATATAATGTACTATTTGTTTCAGGGGTACAGGTCTGTGATTCAACAGTCTTACACAATTCACAGCGCTCACCATAGCACATACCCTCCCCAATGTCTATCACCCAGCCACCCATCCCTCCCACCCCCCACCACTCCAGCAACCCTCAGTTTGTTCCCTGAGATTAAGAATTCCTCCTATCAGTGAGATCATATGATACATGTCTTTCTCTGATTGACTTATTTCGCTCAGCATAACACCCTCCAGTTCTATCCACGTCATTGCAAATGGCAAGATTTCATTCCTTTTGATGGCTGCATAATATTCCATTGTATATCTATAACACATCTTCTTTATCCATTCATCTGTCGTTGGACATCTTGGCTCTTTCCATAGTTTGGCTATTGTGGACATTTGATGTGGCAGAGATTTAAGAGATAAGAGATTATGAACGACTTTGGGTCAATAATTTTGAATACTTAGGTACTAGGTCAAATTCTTAACAGTATAAATTAGCAAAATTGATTCAAGAAGAAGGAAAAAGAAAATGGATTGCTTCTGTAAACTATTAAATGAAATGAATCAGTATATTAAAAAAAAGTTTTGGGGCACCTGGGTGGCTCAGTCAGTTAAACGCCGACTCTTGGTTTTGGCTCAGATCATGCTCTCATGGGTCTTGGGATCGAGCCTTGATCCCAAGAATGTCATTACCTGAACCATGGAGCCCCAGAGGAGAAGTGATTTTGTGGCCCGATGGAAAAGAGAAAGGAAGAGGACAGGTTGAGCTTGAGGGGTATATGAGGCCCTTTATTCTGGAGTTGGCCTGTCCAAAGGTATTTGGTCGCTGCCCTTCCTAGAGACCCATCCCAATATTACCGCCTGCTTCTTCTGGAAAGACAAACAGCACTTACCCTGTGTTACTCAGTCTTCCTTAGCTTCTCTCAATTTAGCGGCCCCTTGGAACCTTATTATAAAGGGCCACAGTTCCCACATCACCACAACAAGACCGTTACACAGAGAACTTACCTTCTGGGCAGCATCTGATGGTGCACGTGGCCAGGGGCTCGAGCTGATGCAACAGCCATCCTAGAGATTCAATTCTTTCTTTAGGTGTTGGAGGCTTGTTTCAGAATTCCAAAATCACTTAATTAAAGTAAAATATTCTTGTCCAGAGAATCAGAAAATGTGGTGTATTGGGCGGCTTAAACAGCAACCATTTATTTCTCACAGTTGTGGAGGCCAGAATTCCAAGATCAGGGTGTTGATACCATTCCTAGTATCTCTTCCTCTTCCTTTTTTTTTTTTTTCCTCCATTCAATATGTACCCTCTTTAATACCCATCACCAGGCTAACCCATCCACCCACCCCCCTCCCCTCTAGAACCCTCAGTTTGTTTCTCAGAGTCCCTAGTCTCTCATGGTTCAACTCCCCCTCCGATTCCCCCACTTCATTTTCCCCTTCCTACTATCTTCTTTTTTTTTTTTAAACATATAATGTATTATTTGTTTCAGAGGTACAGGTCTGTGATTCATCAGTCTTACACAATTCACAGCGCTCACCATAGCACATACCCTCCCCAGTGTCTATCACCCAGTCACCCCATCCCTCCCACCCCCCACCATTCCAGCAACCCTCAGTTTGTTTCCTGAGATTAAGAATTCCTCCTATCAGTGAGATCATATGATACATGTCTTTCTCTGATTGACTTATTTCGCTTAGCATAATGTCCTCTAGTTCTATCCGTGTCGTTGCAAATGGCAACATTTCTTTTTTTTGATGGCTGCATAATATTCCATTGTATATGTATACCACATCTTCTTTATCCATTCATCTGTTGATGGACATCTTGGCTCTTTCCATAGTTTGTCTATTGTGGACATTGCTGCTATAAACATTGGGGTGCACGTACCTCTCTTCCTCTTCTTATAAGGACGGTAGTCCTATTGGATTAGGGTCCTACCCTTATGACCTTATTTAAACTTAATTATCTGTTTAAGGCTCTGTCTCCAAATACAGTCACATTGGGGGTTTGGGCTTCAGCATATGAATTTGAAGGGAGGAAATAATTCAGTCCATGAAACCTGAGTTCTAATCAAGGCACTAGAGGTATGAGCTTGGGCAAGTGACTTTTCCCGCACTCCTGTAGTCCTCTACTGAAAATGAAGGTATAAGGACTAGAACAGTGGTTTGTAAACATTAGGGTGTGTTAGTATCACCTGTGTGGGTTTTGAACCAGATGCTGAGCCCCATCCTCAGATTTTCTGATTCAGTGGATTGGGGTGAGTGAGACTTGGCATCCAAACAGGTTTCTAGGTGCTGCCACTGGTCTGGGGACCACACTTTGAGAACCATTGGAAAAGCATGATCTATTCAGCCCTTTTAGTGTTAACATTTTATGATGGTTCTGTGATAACACCTTACAGCTTCTCTCAATTGGGGTTCCTCATCTGAACCACACAACCTGGAAATTGATCTGAGTGGCTGTTTTCTCAATTCTAAGGGTGATACATAACCAATCTAGATGCATAGGAGGGGATTCATTTATCACATGGAGGGGATGTCTTAGGTCGTTAAAGCTCACTTCTCTTGTGGAATCCCTGTTGAAAGGTTGATATTAGAAGCCCAAGTATGCTGAAAGGACTCCAGTGATGAACTTCCCTTCCTCAGTGTGGTATCCACAGTTTGCAGGAGGGCAGAAACCCTGTATTACCTGTCACAGCTTTCTGTCCAAAATGGATTTAAAAAAAATCAAAAGACATTAGAGCTCTCTCTCTTTCTCTCTCTCTCTCTCTTTTTAAAGATTTATATATTGAGAGAGAGCGAGCAAGCGCATGGGGGTGGGGGGGAGGAGGAACAGAGGGAGAGACAGTCCGAAGTAGACTCTGTGCTGTGCCCAGAGCCCGATGAGGGGCTTGATCTCAAGACCCTGAGATCACAACCTGAGCTGAAACCATGAGTCGGATGCTTAACCAACTGAGCCACCCAGGCGCCCCTAGAGCGCTTAACTATAGAGAATATACTGATGGTTACCAGGGAGGAGGTGGATGGCGGGATGGGTGAAATAGATGATGGGGATTAAAGAGGACACTTGTGGTGAGCACCAGGTATTGTATGGAAGTGTTGAATCACTATATTATACACCTGAAAATAATCTTACACTGGATGTTAACTAACTAGAATTTATATAAAATCTTAAAAAAAAAGATGTTAGAGCTCAAAGAGATTGTAAGTCATTTCTAGATCAGAGTCACACTTTTTTCAGAGGAGGAAACTGAGGTCCCAGGATGACCTACCCAGAGCCACACAACAAATTAGTGGCAGGGCTGGAGGCAGAATTTAGGTCTAATAACTCACCTGGCCAGTCCAGGTGCTCCGTATCTCCTTAGCATGATAAACAAATGATTCAGCAGGGGTAGTCAGAGAATCAGCTTGGGAATGGATGGGCAGGATTCTTGCTTTCCAGTGGAGCAGCAGATCCTGCCCCCACAGCTGCTGGGGGTGGATTACTTCAGCAGTTAGGAAGGGCGGCATATGCTCTATAAGTGGTCCTGCTGGGAGCTTTCACTGATTTCTGGCCCCTGTTGTCTGGAAGTTTCTCTAGTATGAGGTTTAAAAAACTAACAGTTTTTGTTGCATGGCCTCAAAACTCAGTTTTTCTGATTGGGGAAAAAATACAAGATAATGAATGTTGCACTCAAAAAAGAAATTCTTTTGCCTGTTTTAAAGTTGAGGCGTGTTCATTCTTCTCAGCTGAATTGGGATTTAGTGTTCATTTCTTATACTAGGATCTTAGCCCTCACTGGCGATTTTCCTTTACGTATCTGCATGATGAATTGATAGCCACTGACTAAAGATTGAAAACGTATTCACAGGTGGAATTTCCATAAAATGCAATAGTTTAACAAGTCATTTTCAAGGAAAGCATGTCTCTAGTTTCATGCACACCGTATCACCAGTGATCTTGTTTACTGTAGTTAAAGCCAATTTATATTAGTCGGTTTCCTCTTTCAGAAGCTTCCTTCACCAGAATTCAAAATCAGAAACAAAATGCTTCTCTTCAGAATTGCATGATTTTTATTTATTTTTTTAATATTTGCTCCAGGTACCTGAGTTTATGCCTCAGATTTGGTTCACCTTGCTATTGTAATCAAACTATAAATTTCACAGCCATATTCTGAGACTTAACCTCAAAATCATTTCTAAAGGAAACAGGCATTTCTTGTTGATATTAACTCACAGCTCAGAAGTTCTGTTCAAACTCTGCCCCCTTGGTCCCTCCGCATAGGTAATATTATAGGATGACAAAATGCCATCTGTGATGAGGTATCTAGTTACAGCCCCTCATTTCATGGGATTCTAAAGGGGGAGAAGTAAATATAATGCTTTGAACAGAGTGGGTTGTTTTTAATTGCTCCAGTTAATTCAGACAGAAATGAACATCCACAGCAAAGCTCTTTTTGATAATTGAAATGGGAAATTGGAATCAGGGAGCATAATTTTCTTATCTTCTCACCACCAAAAAGCACCACGAGCTAATATATGGAGCTGTTTTTGCTAGGAGTATGGTATTTTATAGCATAGTCATGGTGTAAGTAAAGAGAATCTGTTTCCACAGGCCCTCTGAAAGTTATGAGTCCCTTAAAAGCATGGGGGCGGCTCTTTGCTCCCCCCAAGCTCCCAGTTTCCCTAACCTGCCCTTTGCTGTCAAATGCAAAATAAAAAACCTTTTATCTTTTATTCATTTTCTCTTTTACAGTCTAACAAACAACCCCCCCCCCCCCCCCCCGCTTTGTGTTTCTCTTTGTACTGTCTCCTTTGTGGTACCTACCGCTGAATCACACAAGAGGATTTATTTTGGGTGTTTTGTCACTATATTGTGTTTCCCTCAACCCCTCATTTGACTTTCCAGATGCTCTCACTTCACCATCTTTTGAATTTTCCAGCCCTTTCCATCTTTAGAGTGATTTGTGATCATGCTTGCCTACTTTTTAGTCTCAGAGAAAGAGATTGTTCCTATCAGTGGAAAAACATTTCTTTTCCTTTAGTATTATTTTCCTATCTGCATATCTTGATATTTTCAAAATAGTTTGCCATGCATTATTCTACTCAGTCCCCATTGTTTTGATTCCATTTTTCAGATGAAGTAAGTTAAGAACGAAGTGGGAGGTGATCCATTCCAGGAATGGAAGCAGGCTTTTGCTTCAGTCCCTGATTATCTAGCCCAGTTGCAGATAGCTTGACTACTTAGTGATTCAGAAAGAGGTCTTGGGCATTTGCGTTTTTCCTCTGTAGTAGGAATTTTTTTTTTTTTTAGGATTTATTTATTTATTAGAAAGAGAGAACACAAGGGGAGGGGCAGAGGGAGAGAAGTAGACTCCCCTGAGCGTGGAGCCTGAGGCGGGGCTCCATCCCATGACCTCGAGATCACGGTCTGAGCTGAAATCAAGAGTCAGACACTCAACCGAGTCACCCAGGTGCCCCTATAGTAGGAATTCTTGATCTCTCTGGATTTGGGGCAGTGACTAGTAGAATGGAGAAAGGTTAAGATCTCCAAAGATGGCAGCTTCTGGCAATCTTATTTTAAAATCCAGAAAATTCTCTGCCAGAGGAGAAGTCCTGAAATGCTGTTGCAAGCTTAAATTCAAAACTGTACATTCACTTGCTGCAGTTTTTGTTTTTGCTGTTTGCAAAGCAGTATTACTGCAGAGTAATGAGAAGTTACCTGTCTATGTGAGCCAGAGAATGAAAACTCTTTGCTCTCACTGAAGGTGAGGCTTCAATCCATCATGTGACCCTGCATTGAAAAAGGAAATTCCTCTGTTGACTTCATTAAACAGCTTGTACCTAGGACCAAAATCTGTTCAATGGTTGAACAAATGTGTTTTGGTAACATTGACTTGAGTAATGAAAAGTCATTTCTTCCCAGAAAATATTCCCCAGTATTGACCACTTGACCGTTTAAGGCTAAAATTAGGAAAATAGACCCCACTGCAGCTATATCCACATAGACAGGTGTTTCCCAATAAATTTTCAGCTCATTTACTTGTTTTATGTATTAGTTCTTAGCAGGCAAAGTACTTTTTTTTTTTTTCCCAAAGTTTTGGAATCAGCCAGTTCATAGAGAAAAAAAAATGTGTTTATTTTCTCAGGCAGAGTGTTTTTTTCTGGGTGGTTCTTGAGACTACTGCCTTCAAAATGTTTCTTAAATATTTCCACTCAATTCTAACTTTAAAGAGTGCCTCTGGGTGAAAAAACACTCTCTCTTTTTTTTTAAAGATTTATTTATTTTAGAGAGATTGAGTGCGTGAGCCGGGGGGTGGGGGGGCAGAGGAAGCAGGAGAGAGAGAGAATCTCGAGCAGAATCTTGCTGAGTGCAGAGTCCATCAAAGGGCTTGATTTTGTGACCCTGAGACCATGACCTGAGCCAAAATCGAGTCAGACACTTAACCGACTGAGCCATCCAGGCACCCCTGGGTGAAGAAAACTCTTGATGAATATAATAATATAAACATTTCGAAGATGGTTTCTTCTGGACAAAAAGATCTACTTTCAGTTCATTCTGTTTTCAGTTGCATTATTAAATCTCCAGCCACTAGAAAGCTGAAGTGGTGGGGAAGAAGGAGATGTGACTTAATTTATAAAATAAGGGACCAAAACATAAGAGTCATATTTAAAAAACTAATGATGTAATGTATGGGGATTAACATAACAATAAAAAAATTAAAAAAAAAAAGAGTCATATTTAATAAGTATAATTGAAAAGCCCATGCTTAGGCATGAATATTCATATGGGATGGCAGAAGTCTTGCTGCTCTAGCTTATTTTCAGAATTTTATTGCTGCAATCTACCATCCTATTTCTCCCCACATTTTTGCTGGTAGGAAACAGGAGTTCAGAGATGTAAAATGATTTTCCCAAATTTGCACAGCTCATAAATAGCACAACCAGAGGCAGGACTCACGTTTCTTGGTTTTGAATCCATTGCTTTCTTACGAGTTCAGTATGAAGTAAATGTGTGATGTAATGGCCAAAATATATGACAAAAAGTCAGGTAATAGAAGAATAGAGCAGACTGTTGTAACCTACCTACTCACAGCAATCAATTCACGCACTCAGTGAATATTAATTGAGTAGCCACCATATGACGTGCATGGTGCTGGGCACAGCATTAGAATGGCTATTTGGGATATCATTGAATGGCTATTCTATAATTTTAAGCAGCATTTAGAATTTCTTTTGGACATATCAAAAAACTCTGAAGAATATAATGGTTGTCATGAGGTAGTGTGGTCTCTGTGTCCAACCAGGCTGTACATAACCACTCGGGAAGATTTAGTCAAGCATTTCTACAATGGGAGGTTTGAGTGAGATGCCTCAAAGGTTCTTTACAGCTCAAAAGTCCTATGGTTCTTAGGGGCACCTGGGTGGCTCAGTCATTGGGCGTCTGCCTTCGGCTCAGGTCATGATCCCGGGGTCCTGGGATTGAGTCCCACATTGGGCTCCCTGCTCAGCGGGAAGCCTGCTTCTCCCTCTCCCATTCCCCCTGCTTGTGTTCCCTCTCTCGCTGTCTCTCTCTGTCAAATAAATAAATAAAATCTTTAAAAAAAATGCTTTAAAAAAGAAAAAAAGTCCTATGGTTCTTGGAAAAGTGAACGTTTTCATGGCAGAGTGTTAGGTACGGATTGAGCACAGGAGAAGGTAGTATGTGACCTAAGTCACCCATGGGGCTGTGGAGAGAGTCTCAGACTTCATTCTCTGTCGTGCATGGGCCCAGCCTAGGTCCTGGCAGCCCTCGAAGGGAGAGGGGACACAGTTCAGCCCTGAACTGCCAGCACCTCATTGCATCAGGCCGCGTGATAGTCAGGGGGAAATACACAGACATTTTTTAATATCAGGAAATTTTCAAATTAAAAAATTAATATGTTCTGTTTATAAAAGTTTCAACATTACAGAAATCGATACATGAGAGTAAAAATCCTTTATCATACCAGGCTTCCATAGAGCAATTTGAAATTGTGCATTTCTCCAGAGTTTTCTCTGTGAATATGTTAACATTTGACATTTCTTAATAAAAATCAAAGTATGTGATAGTTCACGATTTTTTTTAACTTAGATATTTTTCTATGCTAGTGTATTTATTTTAAAAAGGCTATATAGCATTTCATTGAATGGGTGTATCATGATTTTAAACCATTACTTTTTTTTTAAAGATTTATTTTTTAAGATTTTATTTATTTTTTGACAGAGAGAGAGACAGCGAGAGAGGGAACACAAGCAGGGGGAGTGGGAGAGGGAGAAGCAGGCTTCCCGCGGAGCAGGGAGCCCCATGCGGGACTCGATCCCAAGACCCTGGGATCATGACCTGAGCCGAAGGCAGCCGCTTAACGACTGAGCCACCCAGGCGCCCCTTTTTTTTCCTATTTCTAAAACAATATTATACCAACCTCTAAATGATATTGACCTTTCTGTTTAAGATAAAGGTGACAGGTGATTCTTGAAATATGAAAGAAAAACTGATTGTGTGTGTGCGTGCCTGTGTGTGTGTGTGTGTGTGTGTTGGGGTGAGAGAGACATTGGGATGGGGAGTTGGTCATAAAAATTTATTGAAAAAAGGGAGATTAGGGGTGTCTGGGTGGCTTGGTTGAATGTCCGACTCTTGATTTTGGCTCAGGTCATGATCTCGGGGTCCTGGGATCAAGCCCGTGTCGGTCTCCATGCTCAGTGGGGAGTCTGCTCCAGATTCTCTCTTTCCTTCCCTTCTGTCCCTCCCCCTTCTCTCAAATAAATAAATAAAATCTTTTAAAAAAGGGAGACTAGAATTTTTCTATAGACAACAGTATGCCATTCTATTGTTCGTACATATTGACCGGTGGTTTCAAAGCAGTGCTATTGAAATGAAGGGGAAATATCCTCTTCTAATTATTTACCTGAATCTTCAAATGAAACTGGCACCAGAAGTGTGGCAGTAACCCATGGACGATAAGACCAAGGACCCCAGAACCATTTGCAGGGGAGTACAGTGGTTTATCCTGGGCTTTACCTCCTAATTTGAACAGCTGTAACCAGGGAAATATTTCAAATATCTATATCCACATATAAGAATCGACTTATAACTTCTAACTGCTTTAGCAGTCCAAAATTCTTCATAATGCCCTGTTTGGGGTGGTATCTTACTGTAATTAGAAATCCTGTTGACATCAGAAAAACTGGTGAGCGAGGTTCTCCCATGACCTTCTCTTTATAGGACACCAGAAGGAGCTTGAGGCCACCAACGTAATCGTGTTGCTTTATTTGTAAAGGTGCTAAAAAATAGCACATTAGAACACAAATTAGTGTTGATTTTTTTTATCAGTAAGCTTTATTTTTTAGAAGAGTTTTAGAATTACAAAACAAATTTAGCTGATAGTGCAGGTTCCCTTACGACCTCTCTCCTTATCACAATTTTCCCTCTTATTTACATGTTAGGTTAGTCTGGTCCATTTGGTACAGTTAATGAACTGTATTGATACATTATTATTAATTAATGTCTGTAGTTGATTCAAATTTTCTTGGTTTTAAACTAACGTCGCCTTTCTGTGCCAGGGTTCCGTCTAGAATACCACATTAAATTTGGTTGTCATGTCTCCTTAGACTCCTCTAGGCTGTGACAGTTTCTCAGACTTACTTTATTTTTGATGACCTTGACAATTTTGAGGAGTATACATCAGGTATACTGTAAAAGGTCCCTCTACTGGAATTTGGCTGATGTTTTTCTCATGACGAGGCTGGGGTTCTGGGTTTTGGGGAGGAAAATCCCAGAGGCAAAGTACCATTTTCATCACATTATATCAAGGGTATATACTATCAATGTGATTTATGACTCTTGGTGCTGACCTTGATTACCTGGCTGATGGAGTGTTTATCAGGTTTTTCCACAATAAACTTGCTTTCTACCCCCCTTTCTACACCATTCTCTTTGGAGGGAAGCCACTACACACAGCCTACACTGTGTGGGGGGGGTTATGTCCTACCTCCTCGAGGGTAGAATAGCTACATAAATTATTTGGAAGTCCTTTGCATGAGAGATTTGCCTCTTCTCCCCCTTTATTAATTTATTCAACCATTCATTTAATGCAGTATGGACTCATGGATATTTATTTTATACTTTGAATTATAATCTAATATCACTTGATTTTGTTGCTCATATTGTTTCAGCTTTGGCCATTGGGAGCTCTTTCAGTTGGCTCCTGTATCCCTGTGACATGGCTCCATCATTTTTTTTCTAGCTCCTCCTTATTTCCTGGCACTAGCAGGTGCTCCAAACTCATCTTGTATATTACCTGCCCTAGTCCTAGAATCATCCACTTCTCCTTTTATGAGAGCATGGTATAAGAAACCAAGATCTAGGAGCTGATTTGCCTGTCACTACTGGCATTTTGCTTATTTCAGGTCCTTTTTACTGACAGAGCCAAAAAATATATGTGTGTTTACTAACCTTTGAATGTACCTATATCTATATTCTGTATGTAATAATCTGTGTTTATATTTAGTTAAACGTGAGTGCTTATGGATGTCTCCAAATCCATTACCACGTGGATCTTCCTAGGCTCTCCCCTTGCTTATCTGTACATGTCACTCCCACCGTGAGAAACCTGCCTCCCACCTCCCACCATCCATTGACTTAATGGTTCAGTTCTGGGCTACGTCTTCAGTCTTCAATCCTGTGTATGGCAGGATCAGAATTGCTAACCCATATCTTAAGCGACTGAATCAACTTAATGTGGGGAAACCACTTAATCAACCGGAGTGCAGTGCTATTTGCAATTCATTTTACTTTTAGTCTGACAGACTTCATTCATTTCCAAGTTGTGTAGTTTAGCATCTTTTTCTCACTCCCTTTCAGTGAGGATGTTTCATACATTTGTAGTACAATTAGATTCTCTTGTCATTGTCGTCAGTCTTTCCTGATCTTTTCTGATCTCCTAAATGATTTTTTTAATGTGTCTGCACTAAGGTTCTCTTTTGGTGTTGTGAATTTCAGCAGGTTTTGACAGAGGCATGGTGTCATATAGGCATCATTATTGTATCATACAGAATAGGTTCATCACCCTCAACATGCCCTGTGCTTCATCCCTCCCCTCCTCCCTCTGAACCCCTGGCAATCACTGATCTTCTCACTGTGTCTATAGTTTTGCCTTTTCCAGAAGGTTATATAGTTAGAAGCCCACAGTATATAGCATTTTCATACTGGCTTCTCTCGAGTAACAGTAGGCACTTAAGATTCTTCCAGATCTTTTTGTGCCTTGATAGTTGTTTCTTTTTTCACTGAATAATATTCCATTGGATGGATGTGTCACAGTTCATTTATCCATTCCCCTACAGAAGGACATCTTGGATGCTTCCAGTTTGGGCAATGATGACTAATATTGCTCTAAGTAATATTCATGTGCAGGTTTTTGTGGAGACATAAAGTTTCAACTCAACTGGGTAAATACCTAAGAGTGTGAATGGTGGATTGTATAGTAAGACTATGTTTACTTTGTAAGAAGCTGCCAAACCTTCTTCCAAAATGGCTGTACCATTTTGCATTCCCAGTAGCAATGACGGAGAGTTCCTAATAGGTGTGTGGTGACATTTTATTATTGTTTCAGTTTGCAATTTTTAGTGACAAATGATGTTGAGCATCTTTTCATGTGCTTTTTGCCACCTGTATGCCTTCTTTAGATGACTATTCAGATCTTACATCCATTTTTAATAGTGTTGGTTTTTTATTGTTGAGTTTTAAGAGTTCTTTTTATATTTTGGATACAAGTCTTTTTACCAGATATGTGTTTTGCAAATATTCTCTCCCATCCTGTAGCTTGTTTTTTCATCCAAACAGTGTCTTTCATGTGTTGTTAATTTTATCACCATTTTCTTTACTCTCATTGAGTAGCTTTAGGGTTGAAGCCTTCTGGTAGTAGACAACATCAGTTGTTTCAATATAGCTGGTGCTTTCTTCTTCGCCTTCCTACTTTGACGACTGTTGGTCTAGATTCTCACTGTTGGGCACCATACTTTGGTTCCTCCCCTTGTTGACTTAACTAGACTGAATCAGTGGGGAGGTAGGTGCATAAAAACCTTGGAGCTTTGGGGCTTAGCTCTGGCTCTGCTTCTTACCAGTGTGTGTGTGTGGCTGTAAAAAGGTAGTGGTACTGTGTTTCTCTGTGCCTCAGTTATTTTAGATCTAATATTTTTTAAGCTAATAGCTCATGGGATATTAGTCACAAGCAAAAGCTTTAGTGTCAAAGTATTTGATTACTCTCACTGAGTTCAAAGTTGGCTGCTACAATTAGCTTTTGAAGCAGAAGCCTATTCCCACTTCTGTTCACTCATGGTGGTGATTTAGAGAGTCCCCATGAAAGCTGTAAGTGGACCATTTCTAGAAAATGCATATAAGCAATTCCAGATGTCTCACTTGACATATCAGGAATTTGTGGGCCTGTTTGCTATTCTCTTAGTATATTATATTTACTATAAGCTTTGAAATCTTCCCTAGACCTAACATGAGTTCTTCTTTTGAAAGTGCTTCCCCAAAATGGAGAACCTACCATACAAGGTCCTCTTCTGACATTTGTTATATCAAGTAGAAAGATTTAGAGCAGCAAATCCATTGTTGGTTCATCTTCATTACTCCCCTAAGGTATATGAATGTATTTTTTATTTAGTTTGGATTTCAGTGAGAACAGCCTAACTTGGCTGTGGGGAAATAGCAATGTAGAGCCAAGTCTGATTTTTGCCTTGGCAAAATATATCTATGTTATTCCATTTGCCAAGGGAAGCAACTGAAAGATTTTAAGGATGATATTGATGTGATTTGATCCCTTTATTGAAGAGGTTATTCTTGATGGTGTGTACAGAAGAGATATTAGGGGGACAAGAGTGAAAATAGGGAAACGTTATTAGGGAGTTACTGATAGGCAAAGCTAGAAAACAGCTTGAACCAGGTGGTGGCAGTGGAGTTGGAGAGAAGGCACCAGATTTGAAACATATTTGGGAGGTAGAACTAAGTAGACATGCTGATGGATTGAACCTGATTGGGGGATAAGGCAATGAACCACACTGGTTTGCCTAAGACTGTCCCTGTTTTAGGATGGGTCAGGCTGAGGGGATTACCCACTCTTTAAAATCAGGGATTGGATCCGCATATCATGAAGGTTCTTCTTAGCTCTAGAGTTCTATGTTGCTGTGATTCTGTGCAAAACTCCCATAGAGCAATCCCCCAATTAATGGAAGGTCTAAGGGCAATCTTGGGTGTTTTTTTCTGGCAGGATTAGAGCAGGCACCTCGGAAGAAGTCATCCTCTATAAGAATAACACATCCCATTCTTATAATGTCTATGTGGAGAAGATTTCTTTCCCAGTAGGGGAGATTTAGCGTCTATAAAATAAATAATTTTCTAACTATAGCCTTGGGAAATGGAAAACTGTAACTCCCCCCTTTGAAAGGTCCTGGAGGAGCAGATTGGATATCCATTCATCTGAAGGCTGCCCGGAGACAAAAGAATGGTTGATATGACCTCGTGGAGTCACTTTGATGACTCTGGCAAATGGTTTGATTTCTATAACAAAAGGAGTCAGTTAATGTAAAATTTAATGAGTGTTTATTGTCATTACCTAAGATAAATATTTAACATCCGGTTTTCTCAGCTATAGGTATCATCAAGGAGAATGCCTTAGAGATGCATTTGACCTTGCAGCTGTTAAATTCAGCCTCTGCAGCACCTGCCAAGCAAGCACGTGCAAAGGATGCCCATTTGTTAGCATTCCTATCCACTCAGTTCTAATTCTCTTTGGAATCAGGTCTGCCCTCCCCACTTCTGATACAGCATTGCCTCCTATTTGCTTTTCTTTCTGCAAGCTGTACACATTAGGTACAAACATTTTGACTAATGTCACATATAAAGCCCTGAACCTACCCATGGGGAAATATCAAGAGTCTTTTCAAATCCTGTAAATGAGAGCATCTTTACAAAAAATGAAAAACCGGCTAAGTGTCAAGTATCACTTCATAATGCAGCTCTTGACTTCTTATTATTCAAGAATGCCAGGCCTTTCATCTACTTTGCAAACTGCTCTGGAATTGATGCAATCAGCTTTCTGTGCATGGCGGGGAAATTGTGATATAGGAGTGGGGGTAGGGAGTAGTTTCCCTCTAACTCTCACACATACTTTCTATAAAATAAAGAGATCTTTCTTTTGGGGAATTGTTTATGAAGGCTTATCTGAAAGCATATCCTTTCCTGTGATCCCCAAGTTCCTTAGCAACTCACAAGTCAAGTCATTGGACTTCTTGGCCAGTCTGTGCAGAACCACCTCTCAGCAGCATTCCCCATATACCCTGACAGCCAAGATCATGTCATTAGCTGCTTTTGGGCAGGCTTGTCATCATTATATCTTCCAAATGAAGCATGGCATTAGGGAAGATTGTGTTGTCAATATTTAATTATGAAGGTCTCTAAGTTGCAACCATTTCATGGCAAGAAGAATAAAGCTCATGCTTATAATAATAGCTGATATTTATTTAGCATCCTACAGGACCTCGCTTAGCAGCTTCCTACCAGTTCTATGAGGAATATATTATTATGCCCATTGAATAGATGAGGAAACTGAGATTCAGAAACTTTAAGGTGTTTGTTCAGAACTTTAAGGTGAGCAGGCTCACATTGCTGATGAGCGTTGCTACTGCTGTGGGTGCCACAGGACAATGAAAGCAATGATGTTTATGTTCAGGCTTCTCTTCTGGCATATGTTCTCATGGAATCTTAAGAACTCACCTTTAATCCAGTTACAGAGCGTCCAGAGTGTCTAGGCCTCTCGGGCTGGTGTTGCTCCCCCTGCAGCTGGCCCTTTATCACCTGAGCCGCTGGGAGGAAATGGCCGCCTCCCACCGCCCTGCTCTCTTGATCTGGCCAGCACTGACGCCAGCGCCAGCGATACTCATCTGGATGCAGAGGAGGAGAGCTTGCTGTCTCCCTGTACCTGCACTGGCTGGATTCCTGCTACATCACTTCGCTCCGTTATTGCATTTTCTCTCCTTTTTTCTTTAAAATCTTTCATTTATTCAAAAGTTGTTACTCTGTGTCTACTTCATGCAGGACCCTATTGTAGATACCATGAAGAAAACAAAAGAAGAAGACCTTCAGCTAGGACATTCAGATGGGGATGCCCAGCAGATGGAGAGCTGGGTTGTATTTGAATCTGGGAGATAGATAAGGACTACGAATATAGATTTCTGAGTCATGCATTTAATGAGCTTCGATGAAGCTAAGTGAAGCAGCACAGTTTATCAGAAAGAGCCTGGAATTTGAAGGGAGAAGGCCTGTGTTAGATTCTCATTTCTGCCTTCTACGAGATGCTTGACCTCTGGCAATCTATATAACCTCAGCTAAACCCAAGATCCTTTATCTCTTAAAGCAGAATAACTACCCTTCCTCCTTCACAGTGTTGTCACAAGGATAGCCATGAAGTATTCGGACATGCTTCTTCATGTGCTATCAAAATTTCAGTTGTTATTGTTACTGCTATAAACAAGGGAGAAAAACAAAAGTAGGAGGTGGATCCATGTAGAGTTGACACCCTCTTTACTGGCTGCCACTTGGGAGATAAGCTTATAAGTCCAGATTGGAATCTGTGGACCTTTCCCTATGGACAAATGCAGTGGCACAGATGCAAGAAACAAATGATAGTTAAGAACATCTCAAGATTGGGGCACCCTGGGTGGTTCAGTCAGTTCAGCGCCCAACTCTTGATTTCGGTTCAGGGTCATGATCTCAGGGTTGTGGGATTGAGCCCCGCATCAGACTCAGCGCTTGGCGGGGAGTCTGCTTGAGATTCTCTTTCTCTCTCTCCCTCTGCACACCCTGCCCCTCCTCGTCTTTCTCTCTAAGAATTTTTTTAAAAAGAACATATCAAAATAAGTAAAATTATATATCAAGAAAGGTTAAGTGGCTTATTCTGAATCTTGGTTTCTTCCTCAGTAAAATGGAAATGATCATATACACATCATATTTTTATTCTGAGCATTAAATGAGTTTTAAAAAATAAACACAAATCTCCTCACCGTAGTTTGTGGCACAGAATAACCATGCAAGAAGTTGGCCCAGTGACTACTGAGAAGTAGCTTAATATTTTGTTTCGAAGATTTTATTTATTTATTTGACAGAGAGAGTGAGAGAGCACAAGTAGGCAGAGCAGCAGGCAGAGGGAGAAGCAGGCTCCCCCGCTAAGCGGGGAGCCCGATTCGGGACTCGATCCCAAGATCCTGGGATCATGACCTGAGCTGAAGACAGACGGCCCAACTGACTGAGCCACCCAGGCGCCCTGAGAAGCAGCCTAATACTATAGCTACTCAAGTTTTCTACCCTCTTCCCCCTCACCTATAGGTAGATGGTTTGTTCTGACAGTGGCTGGCACAGTTAGTATCCAGTACATGGTAGGTGTTATTAGCAATAAATTTGTATAATGAGTTAGTAATGGAGTTGAAACCCATGGAAGCTAAGTATTTAGACAAATGAGACCAAATGGGAATATTCTATCTGCTTCTTTTTCCCATTAGTAAGGACCAGTTGTCTAGACTGGTGGGATGTTAGGGCCTGCTTCTCAGCATTCTGATACTCAGCAGAGCTGAAGACAAAGGACCTAGAAAAGACACAAGGACCTGGAATTGCCATAGCTGAACTATTTATAGGTAGTGGTGAAAAGTAGAAGCAAATATCAGGTGAATTTACTGCCTAGCCTTGTGTGGGGAAAGGAAGAGATCAGTTCATTTCAGTCACTTGAAAGAATACAGGCATACATTAGAGATATATATGGGTTCTGTTCCAGCCCACCATTGTAAAGCAAATATTGCCATAAGGTGAATATTGCAATAAAATGAGTCAAATAATTTTTTTTTGGTTTTCCAGTGCACATAAAAGTTATATTTACACTATACTGTAGTCCATTAAGTGCCCAATAGCATTATGTCTAAAATAACAATGTATGTAACTTAATTAAAAATACTTTATTCCTAACAATGCTAACCATCCTCTGAACTTTCAGCAAGTCGTAATCTTTTTGCTGGTGGCAGGTCTTGCTTCGATGCTGATGGCTGCTGATGGACCAGGGAGGTGGTTGCTGAACGTTGGGGTAGCTGTGACAATTTCTTAAAATAAGACAATACAATTTGCCACACTGACTCTTCCTTTCATGAAGTATTTCTATGTAGCATGCAGTGTTGTTTGATAGCATTTTACCCATAGTAGAGCTTCTTTCAAAATTGGATTCAAGCCTCCCAAACCCTGCTGCTGCTTTATCATCTAAGTTTATAGAATATTCTAAATCTTTTATCGTCATTTCAGTGATTTTCACAGCATCTTCACCAAGGGTAGATTCCATTTCAAGAAATCACCTTCTTTGCTCATCCATGAGAAGCAACTCCTTATCCATTTGTTTTATCATGAGATTACAGCAATTCACTCCCATCTTCAGGCTCCACTTCTAATTCTAGGTCTCCTGCTATTTCCATCCCATCTCCAGTTACTTCCTGCACTGAAGTCTTTTTTTTTTTTTTAAGATTTTATTTATTTATTTGACAGAGAGAGACACAGTGAGAGGGAACACAAGCAGGGGGAGTGGGAGAGGGAGAAGCAGGCTTCCCGCTGAGCAGGGAGCCCGATGCGGGGCTCAATCCCAAGACCCTGGGATCACGACCTGAGCCACAGGCAGACGCTTAACGACTGAGCCACCCAGGCACCCCTCCACTGAAGTCTTGAAACCCTCAAAGTCACCCATGGGGCTTGGAATCAACTTCTTCTAAACTGCTGTTAATGTTGGTATTTTGATCTCTTCTCATGAATCACATATATTCCTAATGGGATCTAGAATGGAGAATCCTTTTGAGAAGGTTTTCAACTCACTTTGCCCAGATCCAACAGAGGAATCACTATCTATGGTAGCTATAGCCTTATGAAATGTATTTGTTAAATAACAAGACTTGAAAGTTGAAATTACATCTTGATCCCAGGCTGCAGAGTGGATGTTGTGTCAGCGGGCATGAAAACAATATTCATCTCATTGTCCATCTCCATCAGAGCTCTTGAGGGAACAGGGGCATTGTCAACGAGCAGTAACATTTTGAAAGGAATTTTTGTTTCTGAGCAGTAGATCTCAACTCTGGGTTTAAAATATTCAGTAAACCGTGCTATAAACAGATGTGTTGTCATTCAGGCTTTGTTTTTCCATTTACAGAGCACAGGCAGAGTAGATTTAGCATAATTTTTAAGAGTCCTGAGGTTTTTCAGAATGGTAAATGAACAATGGCTTCAACTTCAAGTCACCAGCTGTGTTAGCCCCTAATAAGAAAATCTACCTGTCCTTTGAAGCTTTGAAGCCAGGACTGTCTAGCTAGGAGAGTCCTAGATGGCATCTTCTTCCAATAGAAGACTGTTTTTTGTTGGTTAGTGTAGCCATCCTCATAATCTTAGCTAGCTCTTCTGGATAACTTGCTGTAGCTTCTACATCAGCACCTGCTGCTTCACCTTGCACTTTTGTGTTATGGAGATGGTTTCTTTCTTTAAACCTCATGAACCAACCTCTGCTAGCTTCCAACTTTTCTTCTGCAGGTTCTCACCTCTCTTAGCCTTCACAGAATGGAAGAGAGTTAGGGGATTAGGTTTTGGCTGAAGGGAATGGCTTGCTCTTCTATCCAGACCACTAAAACTCTCCTTGTATCAGCAGTGTTTTGCTTTCTTATCATTTGTGAGTTCACTGGAGGAGCACTTTGAATTTCCTTCAAGAACGTGTCCTTTGCATTCACAGCTTGGCTAACCGTTTGGCACAAGAGGCCTAGCTTTTGGCCTATCTTGGCTTTTGACATGCCTTCCTCACTCAGCTTAATCATTTCGAGTTTTTGATTTAAAGTGAGGGACATGTGACTTTCTTTTCACTTGAACACTTAGAGGTCATTGTAGAGTTATTAATTGTCCTAATTTCAATATTGTTGTGTTTCAGAGAATAGAGAGGCCCAAAGAGTGGGAGAGAGGTAGAGAAAAGGCCAATCGGTGGAGCAGATAAAACACACACATTAAGTCTGCAGTCTTATATGGGCATGGTTTGTGGTATCCAAAGCAATTACAGTAGTAACATCAAAGATCATTGATCACAGATCATGTTACTAAATATAATAATAATGACAAAGTTTGAAATATTGTGAGAGTTTCCAAAATGTGACAGAGACACAAAGTGAGCAAATGCTGTTGGGAAAGTGGTATTGATAGACTTTGTTGACACAGAGTTGACACATACCTTCAATTTGTAAAAACAAAACAAAACAAAAACCCACAATATCTGCAAAGTGCAATAAAGTGAAGCACAGAAAATGAGGTATGCCTGCCTAACCAAATATATAATATTAAATTTATGGGCTTATGGAGTCATTAACTTTGGTAAGCATTATGCTTAGGTTGTCAAACAACCAAAGCTGTTAACTGCAAAACAATAATTAGAATGATGGATTGTTATAAGTCACAGTTCTGCAGAAATAATTTATGAAAGCTATTGTTATAAGTTTATGTAAGAAGTCTTTTGTTGTATTCATTATATAAGAAGCACTAGGATCTTTTGCGGGAGCTTACTATTAGCAGATCTGAGAATGTTTTTGTTAAAATCTGGTGATTTCTGAAATTTAAATATGCAATCGGCCACTGGACTTAAGCTGAATAAGTGATAAAAATATCAATAATCTGTGAACCTAATCTGTTTTTGTTTCTGTTTGTTTTTTTAAAGATTTTATTTATTTATTTGACAGAGAGACGGAGGGGCAGAGAGAGAGGGAGAAGCAGGCTCCCCTCTGAGCAGAGAGCCCGGATGTGGGGCTCGATCCCAGGACCCTAAGATCATGACCTGAGCCAAAGGCAGACGCTTAACTGGCTGAGCCACCCAGACACCCTTGTTTTTTTTTTTTTTTTTTTTGAGAGGAAGAGGGGGGTGGGAAGAATCTAGTTCTGCCTAACCCATCCAGATTTCTGAACTTGCTGTATTTTTGTCTTTTATGTTATTTTATAATGTCTCTTTAAAATGAGCAGTAATCTTGGGGCACCTGGGTGGCTCAGTCGTTAAGCATCTGCCTTCAGCTCAGGTCATGATCCCAGGGTCCTGGGATCGAGCCTCGCATCGGGCTCCCTGTTCGGCGGGAAGCCTGCTTCTCCCTCTCCCACTCCCCCTGCTTGTGTTCCCTCTCTCGCTGTGTCTCTCTCTGTCAAATAAATAAATAAAACCTTTAAAAAAAATAAAATGAGCAGTAATCTTCTAAATATGCTAGAAAATGTAGAATTGATTTATGAATATTTTAATAAATAACCTCCTTTCACTCACTTTTAATTACCATTTTAAAACATACATGCGGTGTTCGCTACGCCTCCACTCCCACCACTGAACCAAATCATGTTTTGGGTCTTTTAGATGGGCAGTACTTCACGTGAGTGGCAAACTTGAGTCAGACCAGATGGGACACTTCGCTAGAAAGAGGGCTGTGTCCAAGCTCTTTTTATGCCAGTGCAGCCAGGAAGCCATATTTGAAGCTGCCTGAGGCAAAAGACTATGTTACTGCCGTTTACCTCAGCAACAGCATCAGGGGACTCTTTGCCTCTGATTACTTCCTTTTATGCCGGCAGATTAAAGTAATGGAAAGAGGTTGGAGTCAGATTTGGTCCAGATCCTGGCTGAGTAACCACTGGCAACTTAGAAATCTGCTCTGAGCTCTGCTTTCTTCCTTGCTACAATGCAGATAATAATGTCGACTTCATGGACTTGTCCAGATTAACCACAAAGGATTGAGCTGCCAGGTCCCCAGAAAGTGCTGGGGGCGGGGGCGCAGGTATGGCCCTTGCTGGCCACTCCAGTGGTTGGGGCACTGCTCCCTACCTGTGATCTCCATCTCTAGCAGCAGAAGGGAAACGTGCCCAGGGTTTCTCCTCTGGCAGATTCTCTCTGCCTCTGTTTGGCTCACTTACAATTTGACAGTATCTCTAGCTGACCCATAGAGAGGGCTTTAGACAAGGTTGAAATGAATCAAATTCAGTCCTGTCTCCGCAAATAAAACTCTTTGTTGTGCTAGTGTGAAAAAAGGCTGCAGGAACATGGTGACTTGGCTTGATTCAGCCCAGGACCCAGATGGACCTGAAGTCCTTCATTCCTGCCCCAGAGTAATATTCACGAGAATTTTTACTTAGTCTCCTTGTCATGACTGTTGAAGCAAGGGCAATGGCATTGTGGGGAAAAAGGAATTGTTTTAACTGAGTTTTAACACTTTGGTAAATTTTGCTTCTGTCACAGCCCCCAGCCCTGTAGCAGTCATTAAACTTGTGGAGATGAGACCCACTCACAACCCTTTGGCCAAAAAGAATGGAGCACTTCCTTCTCCCGGGGGAGGAGGACTGTTATTTTACCACACGGGAGTGATAGTCCTAGCTCATGGGGCTACTTCGTTATGGACCAGGTGCTGTTCTAAGCACTTCTCAGGGGCTTAGCATACTCTAAGCACAGTTCTATTTTCCTTAGAATATTCTAAGTACTATTTATTCTAAGCACTATTTCAGGTGCTTAGAGTATTCAAAGTATTTTTCAGGTATTTAGAGCCTACGGGGTACTTTTCAGTTTTTTTTCAGAGCCAGCCTATGAAGTAGATAATGTTTACTCCCCAGATTTACCCTGAGCACCTTCTTCTGCCTCCACGGCACATCCCCGTCCAGGTCCCTGTCCCCTCTCGCTTGGATGCCACGGTGCCTCCTGACTTCTGCTGTGTCTTTACCCACTCCTGTCTCTCCTACACAGAGCAACCAGCTTGATGCTTTTATTTTATTTGTTTATTATTATGTTATGTTAGTCACCATACAGTATTTCATTAGTTTTTGATGTAGTGTTCCATGATTCATTGTTTATTACTTATTTATTTTATTTTTTAAAAGATTTATTTATGTATTTCAGAGAGAGAGAGAGTACGGGCGGGTGTGGAGAGGCAGAGGCAGAGGGAGAGAGAGAAACCCAGGCAGAGTCCCCACTGAGCATGGAGCCAGATGCAGAGCTCGATCCCAAGACCATGAGATCATGACCTGAGCCAAAACTAAGAGTTGGATGCCCAACTGACTGCAACACCCAGGTGCCCCAGCTTGATGCTTTTAAAGCATAAATCAGATCGTATCAAATCATTTTCCTTCTCACTAAAAGAAGACAAAATAACAACAAAAAACAAAAGCCTCCACTCACTCTCCAACATACTTTATCCTGAATTCCTGGCAGTCTTCCAAGCCCCTGCAGGATCCAATCTTCAGTCTTCCCCTCTCAACCTTGCTCACTTGGCTTCAGCCATAGAACCTCCCCAGACTTAGCTCTCAACCATCCCAACACGGCTCTGCCTCAGGGCCTTTGCACTTCCTGTTCAGGTACTTGGGATGCTCTTCCCCAGATGTCCTCCCCCACCCCCTCCTCCTTTTCCTCCTTCTTCTCCCTCTCCTCTCTCTCTCTTTATCTCACTTCACCGAAGTCTCTGCTCAAATGTCTCTTCAGAGAGACCTTCTCTAATCCTGTATCTAAAATAGCATTTCTGTCTCTATCCCTTTACCCTGCTTTATTTTGCTTATGATGTTCATCACAATGAAGTGATTCTATTTTTATGCATTGATTGTCTTCTCTCTTTAGAAAGTAAGCTCGGTGAGGGTAGGGACTTTCTTTTGTTCTTTATTGTATTTCAGCCCCTAGAACAGCACTCGGCACATGGCAGTGCTAGATGTAAATAAACTTCACTGAGATGTTATTTAAATACAATAAAACATGCCCATGTAAGTGGACAGTTTGATGAATTTTGACAGATGTATAAATAAATGATATAAATGTAAAACATAGATTCACCTATGTTATTGTGTGTACCAGTAGTTTGTTCCTTTTTATTACTGAATAGTATTGCATTATATGGAGGTACCATAATTTATCAAACCCCCCGGTGATGGATGTATGGGCCATTTAGAGTCATTGGCTCTGATGAATAAAGCTGTTAGGAACATTGATGTACAAGTCTTCTTGAGGATATATATTTTCATTTCTCTCTTGTAAATATCTAGGAGTGGCTTCACATATATTTGAATGAATTTCACAAATGGGAATTGGAACCTTTGAGAAGACACATGACCTTCCCGAGAATACACAGTCAGTAGGTCGTGGAGCTGGGATTTGCCCCTGGGGGGTTCAGCTCCAAAGTGCCTGAGTTTTGAGCCTTTCCTTGAGCCCAGGGCAGCTAAGGAGTCTCATACATGCCCCAGAGTGGCCAGCTCTCTGCTCTTGGGGACAGAACAGTAGACTGGGGTTGAGCCAGGGTTGGACACCCACTTTCCTCCTTGATTCCCTTCTCCCTCTAGTCCCCCTCCTGCTTCTTTCCCCAGCTTCCCCTCTGAGCATAGAGCAGTAGTGGCTGTATTGAGGGAAAAGCTGTAGAGCACGTGTTCTAATTGGAGGATATGGCATGTTCCCTGCTTGCTGGAGGCCTCTTAGCCTGCACACACATGGGGTCCACATTGCTCGTGGACTTGGTTGCAGGTTGTCAGCTGACCTGGTGTAGCTTTGTTACTGTGCCTTCCATGTATGTGGTGAGAAATAGACACTAGATCTGAGTTCTCCTATTTGGTAAAGAAGCCTTTTTCTTCCTCACCTGGGGCTCTCCACCGAGTGCTTGCTAAACATGTAACATAGAAGTAGTACAGGGGATATGATCCCTCAGCAAGCTACAGCCTAATTGGAAGGGGGACGAGCAAATACACACTAATGCAGTTTTTGCAGAAACATGACAGGAATAAAACTACCTGCCCACGCATGGCTCTCTCCATTCTAGTAGTGTGGGAATTACTTGGTGGTATCAATAGGCCAGACTTGAGAGACGAGGGTGAGGAAGAATGAATAGTACGCATGTTGGGCATTACACCTTCTGAAGAGTGGAGCCAGAATGGAGAAAGGTAAAAGAAACTACAAGGATGCAGGGGCCCAGGCCTCAGGCAGCAGTGTGAATGTGAAATACGGGTTCACTACGCAGCGCAAAGGGCTTGCTTCACTGTGTAGTTAACGGCTCTCCAGCCTTGAGTAGCCCCTTTGTTTTGTGTTTTTCGCTTCTGGGGTAGGAGTGGCCTAGCCAATATATGAGCCAGTGGTACCCAGTTCCTAGTAGGTGAGGAGTAACTTTGTGGTATATTAAAAACACAAATTTCTAAAAAACCTACCCCCGGTGATTTGGATCTGATCAGTCTGGGATGGGGCCCAGGAATCTGCAGTCTAGCCTTTCCCAGAGGATGTGAATCCTGAGTAGGAGTGGTCTTAACCTGGCATCTTCCTTGTGAGCAGGGTTCAGTGGGGGCCATGAAGGTGACCAACTGACGGGAGGGCAGCTGAGGCTCGTTGGTTCCAGGGCTGGAGCCCCCGGCTGCTGGCTCTATCTTCACAGCCATGCCTGACCTTCTTTGGACCATCTTCATGGTACTCCAGGGGAGGTGAACCCGACAGGTGCATGTTGTATTTATAACCGATTCCTCCTGCCTCTTCCCGTGTGTCGCCTTTTATTTTTTGTACCGAATGCTCTAGAACTCTTACAAATTTATAAGAACTCTCTTTGGCTTGTGTTATTGGATTTATCGTTTGGTATTGTTGTCGTCTGTTCTCTTTTGTCTCACCGTATTCCAAAATGAGCAGCTTGGTGTTTCCCTTCTCCTCTCCATCATAGTTAGAGGGATTAAATGAGATAATGCTTGTAAAGCATCGTGAACAGGGCCTGGCACACATAATTGCTCAATAAATGTTTGTCATCATTGTCGTCATCATCAGCATCATTTCATCAGTATAAACCTGCACATTTGCATAAATGCATACATATGTCTAAATCCTGTGTTCAAATGATGTTATGGCCCCAGTGTTCTTCTTCATGGAGCCTAACTCCTAGCCTGGCAGCCAAGGCTGACCTCAGCCTTCCTGGTGAATCTCAGTTCTCTCTTTCACCCGTACAGTGTTTTAACTGAGTTGAATTTCTCAGTGTTCCCTCCCATGCTTTTCCACATGTCTTCTTACACTGGACTTTGTGCCCTTCCTGAAACATCATCACTCACCATGACCATCATTCAGTGTCCAGGACCAGACACTAAAATCATCCCTGCCCCCCACATTTCCCCAGCCTTTCTGGTCAATATTAATATTTTCTTCCTGGGAAATATCAGTGTGTTTCCCGTATCATTTACTACACTTCCCTTATGCTGCCTCTACTTTCTACCTTGTGATTAGAACCAGAGAATAAAGGCAGTGGCTTTAGGACAAGGCGTGAATTGTGTACCTCTTTGTGTCCTCACCCTGTCCTACCTGCCCCTTCCCTAACACAGTGATCCACATGTGGTGGCATCTCCATGCACGTTGGTTGAATGGATAAATAAAAATATAACGAGCATTGCAAGGGTGCAGGGTTTATCAGTCCACCTGAGGCAGCAGAGAGAAAGTGGGCAGCTTATGGGGTTACTGTTTTGCTAGTTCACCACTTCATCTGTTGCAGACAGGCTTGCTTAGCCCATGTGGCCCCTGATCCCAGATTTCTCTCTTTTTCCCCATCCTCATTCCAATGAAAATGTCTTGGTTCTGTGTTAGGTTGTTGGCTTGCCAACACTTGATAATTAATTGTTGTGAGCACGCTAAAGGTTGATAACAGCTCGAGAGCTTTCTCTTGCATTTGAACCAGTACAGATTTCTAATGCCCAGTTTTGGGGTACAGGGGAGCCTTTAGCCAGTAGATTCTAGCTTGTGGCATGAGGGCTCCTGGGGTGTGGCAAGAGTTACTACAGTGGGTTTTTAGATCCACATGTGTACTAAGGAGTGTGTGCTTCTTTTATAAAAACAAATACGCTCTCTTGAGATACTTGTTTTTGTTTTTTTTTTTTTCAAATATATGCAGGCATTACTGTGATGAGTAAAACGAAATTGTTTAAAAGAATTGCTGAATACCTCACTTTTTGTCAATTTGCATTTTCTAAATCATGAGATGTTGGCTTAAAGATTACTATTAACGTGTTGAGTCTAAGGAACTCTTGCTAAAAAAAAGGGGTTATCAGACCTAACATCTCTACACTGTGCTGTCTAGTTTGGGAGCCACCAGCCACATGTAACTATTGAGCACTTGAAATGCCACTGGTGCAATTGAGGGATGAAATTTTAAATTTATTTAGTTTTAAGTAATTTAAATTTGAAACCTAATACTGGATCCAGCCATTGGAAAAATTCTAAAGTATGTTTGGAACAACTTGGATCTAAGAATCTTCTTTTTCAACTGTAAATTTTATGAAATCTAAATACATGTCACGTATTTCTGATGAAAATGTAGCATCTGAATTGAAGTGTGTGGGAACTGTACACCAGATTTCAAAGAATTAGTATAAAAATGTATAATATCTCACAGCAACTTCTTATATCAATTACATGCTGAAATGATAGTATTTTGGATATATTGGGTTAAATAAAATGTTATTGAAATTAATTTCACCTGTCTCTTTCTACCTTTTTTATTGTGGCTACTAGAAAATTTACGTGTGTGGCTCCTGTTATATTTTGGTTGGACAGTACAGTACTGGACTAAACCATACCTCTCAGTGGTTAACTGATTCTTCTCAGCATAAACCTGTTCCCTCTCCTTTTTCTCTGTATTTCATATAGAGCAAAGGGGATCTATGACTACCTGAAAACAAGTGATTAAGCAAAATTACTGCCTTCTGGGCATAACTCATGAGCACATCTTTGCAGGGTCCCTGTATTTCCCATCTGTACCTTTCCTCTAAATCCTCATTTTAACCAGATCATAATTTTTGTTAGCGCCTGGTGAAACCATGGGCATAGACTAGGAGAAATGCAAGACAGAGTAACACTGGGAGACTTCAAATATTTGGGCCTATATAGACAGACTCATTCATCTGAAAAACAGATGCCAGACAATGCATTGGTGTGCTTTGCTGTCAAAGTCATCTCTAACATATAGAAGAAGTGATGAGATGGACAGATTTCTCTCCAATAAGGAAGACCCAGATTGATGAGCAGGACAAGAACGCATTCTAGAAGAAAGTGATGCTATTCTTAGAGTTCATCAGAACAAAATTAAAGAAGCCTACACAGAGGAACCCTAGACTTGAGCAAGGCAGGCTACAGAAAGGTCAGAAAAAGCAGTAGATACTATTCCATGGCATCCAATTCTAGCAGGAAAAAGGGCTCAGTGATGTTAGGAAGGTCTCAAAAAATACCTCAAAAGAACAATGCTGGAGGTATCCTGCTTTCTGATTTCAAATTATAATACTATACTATAAAACTACACTATACTACAAGTTGTAGTAATCAAAACAGTATGGTACTCACATGAAAACAGACACATACATCAATGGAACAGAATAGAGAGCCCAGAAGTAAACACACATATATGGTCAATTAATTTATGACAAAGAAGGCCATAATATACAATAGAGAATGGACAGTCTCTTCAATAAATAGTGTTGGGAAGACTGGACAGCCACACGCAAAAGAATGAAACTTGACTACTATCTTACACCATACACAAAAAATTAACTCAAAATGGACTAAAGATTTGAATGTCAGACCTGAAAACATAAAACTCCTAGAAGAACACATGGGTGGTAAACTTCTTGACATTTGTCTTAGTGGTGTTTTTTTGGATCTGACTCCAAAGGCAAGGAAAACAAAAGCAAAGATAAACAAATGGGACTACGTGACTAAAAAGTTTCTGCACAATGAAGGAAACCATCAACAAGATGAAAAAGCAACCTACTGGATGGGAGAAAATATTTGCAAATCATATATCCAATAAAGGATTAATATGCAAAATACATAAAAACCTCATGCAATTCAATAACAAAGACCAGCCTGATTGAAAAATGGGCAGAGGATCTGAATAAACATTTTTCCAAAGAAGATATACAAATGGCCAATAGGGACATGAAAAGGTGTTCAACATCACTAACCATCAAGGAAATGCAAATCAAAATCATAATGAGATCACCTCACACTAATCAGAATGGCTGTTATCAAAAGACAAGAAATAACAAGTGTTGGCAAGGATATGAAGAAATGGGAACCCTTGTGCACTGCTGGTGGGAATGTCAATTGGTACAACCATTATGGAAAACAGTATGGAGGTTCCTCAAAAAGTTAAAACTAGAACTACCATATGATCCAGGAATTCCACTTCTGTGTATCTTTCTGAAGAAAATGAAAACTTTAATTTGAAAAGATATAGGGGCATCTGGGTGGTGCAGTCAGCTGAGCATGCCTCTTGGTTTTGGCTCAGGTCATGAGCTCGCGGTCGTGAGATCGAGCTCCACATCAGGCTCTGTGCTGAGCATGGAGTCTGCTGGAGACTCTCTCTCCCTCTGCCCACCACCCCTCTCAAAATAAATAAATAAATCTTTAAAAAAAAAAGATATGTACACCCCCATGTTGATTGAAGCATTATTTACAGTAGCCCAGATATGGAAACAACTTGTGTCCATTGATACATGAATAGATCAAGAACATGTGGTATACATACACAATGGAATACTACTTAGCCATAAAAAAGAGTGAAATCTTGCCATTTGCAAAAGTATGAATGGACCTTGAGGATATTATGCTAAGTAAAATAAGTCAGAGAAAGACAAATACTGCATGATTTTACTTATAAGTGGAATCTAAAAAAAAAAAAAACAAACACACACAAAAAACCCAAATTCACAGGTACAAAGAACATAGTAGTGCTGGCCAGAGGGCAAGGGGTTGGGAGAGGGTGAAATGGATGAAGAGGGGTCAAGAGGTACAAACATCCAGTTATAAAATAAATAAGTCAGGGGATGTAAAGTACAGCATGAGGAAAACAGTAATATTGTATTAATTTTTTATGGTGACAGATGGTAAGTAGACTTACTGTGGTGATTAGTTCACAATGTACACAAATGTTGAATTGCAATGTTGCACACATGAAACTAATATAATATTGTTTGTCAGTTATACCTCAATTTAAAAAAAAGGAATTCAATCACTTGCAAATTAACTCAACATGGAAGAAAAGATTTTTTTAAATTTTATTTTATTATGTTATGTTAGTCACCATATAATACATCATTAGTTTTTGACGGAAGAAAAGATTTTTTAAGAACAAATATTTAAAAAAGGATCCTCTTTCTTTCATTATTGAGATCATTTGCAATTGAGCTATGAATGCCCCGGGAGCTTCCTCAAGAACTAAGAGACAAAGAGAACATGTACTAAAGATGGACAGAAGGACATGTAACCAGTGAGAGTATGACAAAGTAGCAGCCATGTGTAAGAACAGTACCCAGAAGGCTGAGGGTTCAGATCAGCTGATCCTGGTGAAAACTAGTGGCAACACTAAAAGCCATTTTAGTTAGGCTGGGAAAGAAAGAATAACAAGGAGGGATGGTCTGAATAGACCTCCTCCTTGGGCCCACAGTGCTTATCTTTGTCTTAAGACTGGGAGAATGAACCTTAATTAATAACAGAGAATTGAGAATTCATGGATTCTAACCTGGATGAGTTCATCCTGTGGGCTCAAGAACCAGGCAGTGCAATCACTGATTTTCTATAGAATCTTTAAGAGATGGAAGGACAAGAGAAGCACCCAGGACTGGGGGAAGAAATATGCAGTGTCCAGGTGTAAAAAGGAAGGAAGTAGATTGTAAAGATTCTAGGGTAGTGAGTTCTATATCTGTTCCATGCTTTACTTTAGTATAGATGATGAAAAGGTTGGTTTGTGAAAATTAGAAAAAGTAGTCAGTGATAAGTCGGAGCCAGTTTATGTTTACTCAAAATAAGTCATCTCAGAAGTTGATTTTCCTTAATTTTTAAATATTTGGATAGTATTTTCCATATAAATCTACAGTTCTTGAGGCATTTACTAAGGTCTCGTAGCAAAGTGTTGGCAAGCAGACTGGGAGATGTAAGATGAGTGATACCAGAATTGTGCTTGTAACTAATGCCCATAAATAAAGGACATGGATCCTGGAGTGCAAACAGTTTGATCAATGAATTAGGTCAAGTTTTAAAAAGTGCGCTTTTCAATTTGTAGGTGTCATGAAACTTTTAGGAGTAACTAATATATTGGACGGCCAAAAAAAAAAAAAAAAAAAGACCTTGACAGTTGGGAGTAATGGACCTCACCTAAGATGATAAATTTAAATAGGAAATAATGTGGGCCCTGCCTTTAGTTTCCAAAAGACTTAAGAGAACCAGCAGCAGTAGTACATGTGAACAAGACTTAGGGGTTTTAAATTGACAGTAAACTCAATATGAGTCAACATCGTGGTGTGTCTGATGAAGAGCTAATGTGAACTTGGGCTACTTTGAGATAGACGTAAACTGGGGGAGGGGTCTGCTAGGAAAATGACTGGATGTTGAACAGCTTGAACACTGTGAGCTACAAGAAACCATTGGACCTAGGGGAGCCTGGAGACACAGAGTAGATGGTGTTAACTCAAAATATGGGAGAATTTTGTGATATGAGAGACTCGCCATACATGGTCCAAATGGGGAACAGTAGGACCAGTTGGTAGAAAATGAAGGAGATGGATTTGAGTCCCAAGAAAGGAAGCATTTTTCTAATAGCTAAGATGGAATAGGCTATCATCAGAGGAAATAAGCCACCCATCTCTAGAAGGATGTCTGGATGACAATGGGTATATCTGATACCAGAAAGGTCTTTCTAGCACTGGGAGTGTAACATTTTATTCTTTCATTAATTTAAATGCTACTGACAACTTTGCAGATGACTTAAGAACTGTGAAAAATAAGTAACAAACATGATTGTTATTTTTGTAAGTAAATTATTTTCAGCAGCCAGAGACTATAATACCTCCTAGTGGTGATCATCATCAAGTCGGAAAATGTGCAATTTATGACCAGATGTTAAATTCTGTCACATTGCATTTCTGAAAAGAGTTCAGAATGCATAAAGAAAATAAATAACCATGAAAGAACTATGGAAAGCTTGTTTTTATCCCCTTTGAATTCTCCCTTTTCCCATTGTCTTCCTTTTTTCCACTGTACCTCCCTGCCCCTGCCTTTTTCCCTGGGATAATCTTCTTCTGACTCTGTTGTCACTTTCAGGCCTTTTAGATACAGCTGATTTAATTAATTTTTAAAAATTTATTTATTTTGACCTCAAAGATTAAATTTTTTTTAAGTTTAAGGTGTACAACATGATTTTGATACACGTGTATATTGCAAAATGATTACCACAATAGGGTTAATAAACGCCTCCATTTCCTCACATAATTACCATTTCTTTGTGTGTATGGTGATAACATTTCGATGTGCTCTATTAACAGCTTTCAAGTATATAATACAGTATTGTTAACCGTAGTGATGTGCTGTACATTAGACCCCCAGAACTTACTCATCTTACAGCTGAAGGTTTATACCCTTTGACAATTATCTCCCCATTATCCCCACCTCCTAGCCCCTGGTAATCACTATTCTACTATCTATTTGTATAAGTTTGGCTTTTTTAGATTCCACATATAAGTAAATTTCATATATATATATGAAATATACACACACACACACACCACATTTTGTTTTATCCGTTCATCCATTGATTGACATTTAGGTTGTTACCAGATCTTGGCTATAGTGAATAATGCTGCAGTAAACATGGGGTTGCAGATACCTCTTTGAGATAGGATTTCATATTCTTTGGATATATACTCAGAAGTGGAATTGCTGGATCAGATGGTAGTTCTAGTTTTAATTTTTTTGAGGAACCTCCATACTGTTTTCCCATGTGACTTAGTCACAACAATCCACAAGCGTTCCATTTTCCACATCCTTGCCAACATTTGTTATCTTGTCTCTTTTTAAAAATTTCAGTATAGTTAACATACAGTGTTATATTAGTTTCAGGTGTACAATATAGTGATTCAACAATTCCATATATCAACTGGTATTCATCATGACAAGTGCACTCCTTAATCCCCATCACCTATTTCCCCCATTCCCCCACCCACTTCCCCTCTGGTAACCATCAGTTTGTTCTCTCTAGTTAAGAATCTGTTTCTTGGTTTGCCTCTCTCTTTTTTTTTTCCCCTTTGTTCATTTGTTTTGTTTCTTAAATTCCACACATGAGTGAGATCATATGGTATTTGTCTTTCTCTGACTTATTTTGCTTAGCATTATACTCTCTAACTCCATCCATATCATTGCAAATGACAAAATTTCATTCTTTTTTTATGCCTGAATAATATTCCATTATATATATACACCACTTCTTATCTATTCATCTATCAATGGACACTTGGGCTGCTTCCATAGTTTGACTATTATAAATAATGCTACAGTAAACATAGGGATGCATGTATCCCTTTGAATTAGTGTTTTTGTATTTGGGGGTAAATACCCCATAGTGCGATTACTGGATCATAGAGTGGTTCTATCTTTAACTTTTTTTTAAAAAGATTTATTTATTTATATGAGAGAGGGCGTGAACAGCAGGAGGGACAGAGGGGAAGAGAGAGAGAGACTGAGAATCTCAAGCAGATTCCCTGCTGAGCACAGGGCCCAAAGTGGGGCTCAATCTCACGACCCTGAGATGATGACCTGAGCCAAAACCAAGAGTTGGATGCTCAACTGACTGAGCCATCCAGGCACCCCTATATTTAACTTTTTGAGGAACCTCCATACTGTTTTCCCTATGGCTGCACCAGTTTGCATTCCCACCAACAGTGTAAGAGGGTTCCTTTTTCTCCACAACCTCGCCAACACTTGTTGTTTCCTGTCTTTTTGGTAATAGCCGTTCTGACAGGTGTGAAGTGATTTCTCACTGTGGTTTTGATTTGCATTTCCCTGATGATTAATGATACCTGGTATCTTTTTATGTTCCTGTGGTCATGTGTTTGTCTTTGGGAAAGTGTCTACTCAGATCCTCTGCCCATTTTTAATCATATTGTTATTATTATTATTTTTATTTTGCTATTGAATTGAATTGCTTGTATATTTTGCATATTAACTCCTTACCAGATAGATGCTTTATGAATATTTTCTCCAGTCCATAGGTTTCCTTTTTGTTGATTGTTTCTTTTGCTGTACAGAAGCTTTTTAGTTTGATACAGTTTCACTTGTTGAGTTTTGCTTTTGTTGCTTACATTTTTGGTGTCATATCCAAAAATCATTGCAAAGACCAATATCAAGGAAACTTTTACCTATGTTTTCCTCTAGTAGTTTTATAGTTTTGGGCCTTACATTTAAATCTTCAATCCATTTTAAGTTAATTATTATTAGTGGTGTAAGATAGGGACCCAATTTCATTCTTTTGCATGTGGATATCCAGTTTTCCCAGCACCCATTTATTGAAGAGACTATCCTTTTCCCCACTGAGTGTTATCCTGTTGGTTGGGTCTGCGGGGCTAGTCTGGTGCTAGAGCAGATGGGGAGAGTGGGTCCATGGGATCCGGTTGGAGTCTAGCTCTGTGGGGGCTAATTTGGCAGGGGCCTTGGGCCGCAGCGGTCAGTCTGGTGCTGGGCCCATCTGGGAGCCTGTGTTCATCGGTGCCCACTTGCAGTCTGGGTTTGCAGGAGCTGATCGAGAACCTGGAGCCACAGGAGCCGCCCATGAGATCAGGCCAGTGCTGGGGTGTATGGGGGCGTGGGTTCAAAGGGGCATACTGGAAGCCACTTCGGGTCTCTGGAGTCAGCCTGGCAGTGGGGTGGGCCAGTGCTGGGGTCTGCAGTGAAATCAGGCACCCGCTTCACTCTTCTTCTATAGAAAGGGTGTCGCTCTCAGAGCTGGGCTTCCCAGGCTTGGGGGAGGGGTGTTGGGTATAATGTGACTTTATGTTTTCTACCTTTCTCAGTGTGTTTTTTCTTATTTCTGTGCTTCATCCAAGTGCTATAATTCCTCACCTGGAGTCCTTAGATCTCGTGAAGGTATTTTTGTGCATGGATAGTTGTTCAAATTAATGTTTCAGGGATGGGAAAGGCGTTAGAAATGCCTGTACCACCATTTTGCTGATATTGCCTCAGTTGATTTAATTTAAATGGTGGGGAAGTCTTATTGAATTACTAAAAAAATCTGAACAATAGGACATTCTATAACAAACACAGCTCTTACAGTCATAAGAACATGAACGAAGAATGACCCTGTGGTGAGAAGAAAGAGAGAACGAGGCCCTAGAATCCTACCCAGGCTTTGGCTGCATGAGGACCATCTCTAATGAGCACAATTATTGGTTTGGTACTAAGGTCGTCAGTAAAGGGATTTGCTCTTAACAAGTTAAACGATGCCTGCAGACACTGTGATTTTAGAACAAAATGAAGCAAAGGCCTTTTCTTATATGTAAGGACAATATTATAAATTTCTGACTGCTTCCGTATCCCTGAAATTACACCGAGGAATGCTGTTGGCAGATCTGAGGACAACACAGTCCCCTGAGTTCCTAGACTCTATATGTCGCAAAGCAACCTGGGGGATCTCCCAGTTCAGCCTCACCATTTTGCAGATGCGAAAATCGAGGCTTCCAGAGATGACTGGCTCCTATAAAGTTGTGTGGCTTCTCTGCGATGAATGATCCTCCACCTCAGAAGCTTTCCTTCACTTTGTTTATAGGGCATAGTTTCCATAATAAATGTGTACAGGTATTGTGCCAGTGTAGATAGGAAGGGGAAGGATGCATTGCTCTGTTCCAGATACTACTTCACACGCGTGAGTTGTATGAAGTCATTTAATCCTTAAACCAAACTCTAGTCATATTTATATTTTATTACTCTGCCAGTAAATTGTAAAACCCCTTTAACTTTGCTCACGCTGCCTAATCATCCGCTTTGGAGATCCAGCCTCGCTACCAGTTCACAAAGGTAAATCACAAAAAAGATGTGAGGACTCAGCCTTAAGGAACAAACTCCTACTGCATTTGAATTAGCTCAGCTCATCCAAATATATGTCGGTCTTGATTCTGGGTCACAGCCTGGTTTTGCAGCTTGAGAATGGGAGTCTTGTCTCTCTGTTGTAACCTCTTCCTCTCTCTCGTTTTCCCGTGCTGCTCCTTACATTTAGCCAAACCCAGCATCTCTCCTTCTAGCGTCCCCAGGCCCTGTGGCTCAGAGGGAGCGGGCTTCTGCTCTCAGTGGGCCCCACGCTGGTGGGTGCAGCCCACGGCCACTGCCTGCCTGGCTTCTGGGGTCTTTCTGAGGCCATCTAGCTGTGACTACAGAAGTGGTGAGATGGGTAGATGTGCTTCCTGGTCCCCTGATAGTGGTGGTCAATTCGGAGATCATGTTCATTATAAAATGGCTGCCCCATCCCAGTGAGGCACGTCGCTCCCCAGAGAAATGCAGTGCGTTTCCTGTTCCACCGCACAGAATGCACAGCGTTCCACCCACAGCAGTGGCTCAGCTCCTTCCACACAGAGAGCAGCCGCAGGAAGCCTCTGTCTGGTGGTGGGTCTAGTGCCTGGAGATCTGAGACACAGGCCTACGGCCCAAACTTGCAGCAAGGTCGAGAAGAGAAGACACAAACAATGAATCATGGAACACTACATCAAAAACTAATGATGTAATGTATGGTGATTAACATAACATAATAATAAAAATAAATAAATTAATTAAAAAAAAAAAAAAAGATTTAAATCTGAAAGAATGCAGGGTCCTGAAAGCCTTACCTTCCTCCATCCACCTCCAAATAAAGGGCCTTTTTAGTCATACCAGGGACATTTCCCCAGGGTTTTTGCCGGGGGGCCTGCGCTCTTGCTTTCCGCCAGCACTGTTAGCTGGGCCCTTCCTGGAAACCCCTTTCCGCTGAGTCTTCGCAGGCATTGCTCTGTGCCGCTACTACTTTACACATTGGAATTGTAAAATCATTTAATCCTTAAAATAACTCTCTAATCCCTGGTTTGCCTAGAAGGAAACTGAATTAATGAAGAAGTTAAGTCATTTGCCAAAGGATGTGGCCAAACCAGGCAGGCTGGCTGCAGAACCAAGTCCTAACCGCTGTGCTCTGCTGTCCTAGCATAGACCTTGGTCACTTCTTCCTTCTAGCCTGCTCCTTACGTTGTAGTTGAACCCAGCCATTCTGCCATCCATAAGTCCTACTGGCACTTTTCTACCCCTGTGCTGGTGTTCAATTTCTTATCTCTGAATGCCCTTGATTCTCTCCCTTTTTGTTAAAATCTACTCATCATCCATGGCTGAGCTCACATGCTACCTCCTCCATGAAGCCTACCCTTCTCCTTCCAGCTATAATACTTTTCCTACCTCTGTGCTCAAGGAGCACTTTTATCATAGAATCCTATCTGGTTACCTTCATGGCAAGCATCACTTTGTGATCCCTTATCTGTCTGTCTATCTTTCATCCATCCATCCAGCTATCCATTGATCATCTCTTGATTATCTGTCGATTTATCATCATGATCATTTATCTCTAATCTGTCATCTGTTGCTCAGGTCTTTCTCTGCCCTGGTCTGTAAAGGAAGGCATCCTGTTTCTTTTTCTTATCACTGGATACCCTACACCCATAAGAGAGCTTGGACTCAAGTATTTTTTGAATAAAGGAGTAAATAAATGAATGGATATTTGTACCTTTCCTTTCATAGCTTTCACATCCTGCCTCATGTGTTAGCTCTCTTTGTGAAGTGTTTCTATGCCAAACTTGATTATTAAACCTGTTGGGCCCTACGGCTTAGAGCGTGGACAGCATCGTCTTCATACCAGCTCCCATTCCGCACCGAGCGCCATGTGCCTAGCACATAGACAGGGCTCACCCATCTATGCTTGTTCCCTTGAGTGGAAGGGGCCTCAGGGCACTTCCAGCCATCGCACTGCCACTTATTTGGATATTTCAAACAGTGCTTGAAAATGCATCTTTTTTCCCCCTTGTAGGAGCCTTGGTACCATGGCAACCAAATTGGCTTGACTTGGAAGTGTGTCTTAGGAGCTGAAGGCTTTTCCTTCTACCTGCTGCTATAAAAACCATGCACTGAGACGCTTTCCAAAAATGGCTATTGTTTCCATCTGAGCAGATTTGAGTAGGTAGAACCCTTCACTCCGCACCGACATGGTTTCCAACTGGTCTCTCCACCTCCACCTCTCACCCTGTTACTGACGAGCTATTCTGAGGCCTGTAATCATGATGTCAGAAAACCAACAGTGACCATCCCCTTGGGTGCTTTCCTTGGCTCCGAACCCCAAAGTCCAGAGCCGTCGTGCCAGATGTGCTGAGAAAAGCAGCTAGCCAAGGATGCTGCTAGCAGACAGGGCACAGCTGGCCAAAAGGAGTGCTCTCCGTTCTTGGCCGGGGTGCTCATCTTTCACATGGGTAATCACTCTGATGGCCTGGATGCAAAATAAACTTATTGGAGTTGTTCTCTGTGCCTAGTTTTCCATTTGCCAGCTGGGCATTTTATGGGAATTGTTGTGCTGAGATGTTGGCAGCTTTGGTGCAAGACAAGCAAGGCTGGGAGCCAGGATGGAGAGAGTCAAGTAAAGCGAGTCAAACAAAGCATCCAGAGGAGCCAGAGGGAAATCTGGAACCCAGGTGAAGTCCAGGTTTAAGGCAACTTTAGAAAGGCAGGAGAGGCAGACATCAGACACTGAAAATGGAGATAACTCCTAACAAGAGTAGTTGCTGGAGAGAGGGTACTTTGCCTCGCTGTCTACCATCTACATCCTCGGGAGATACAGGCCCAAGAATGCAAGTGCCGTGGGGCAGGGATTTTGTTTTGTTTTGTCTCCTTTTCCATCCTTAGCTAATGAATACATGAATCCGGGACAAACAGTTCTTTTATTTAATATCATTTTGCCACTTACTTTAGCTCAAACAATCATACATGTTATCTCATGTGTGATCCTGTAGCAGCTCTTTTTGGGGGGGGTAGGGAGGTTACACTATCCAGTTTGCTGAATGGGGGACAGGCAGGGAGTTCAAAGGGCCGAGGCCCAGAGCTCACTCAGCTGGAAAGTGGCCTTGCAGGGCCTCAGCCTCCAGTCCAGAGCTCCTTCTGCAACTTGGAGTCGGCTGCCTCTCGGCAGACAAGACACCGGGGGCATGGAGAGCTGGGCACTAGCTGACATCTAGCAGGAGGACTCATATCTTTTTTCTGGGAAGCAGTGACTGATTCTGCAACTGGGGCAGCCCAGAGCCGGACACACAGCAACTCCTGATGCCTCAGGGGCTGTGACTAGCACCGCCCAGGCTCTAGACGGCTGCCAGCGAGCCTGCCAGTGAGCCTGCAGCCGCAGGGAGCTGGGGAGCCCGCAGAGGGCCCGTGAGTTGAGCCAGCGTGATGGCTGGCGCTCTGCAGCCCTCCTGAGCAGTGGCCAGTCTGTTGGTTGGGCATTTCTGCCAAGAAGCTGACACCCGGAGGGCTGCCGTCGAAGCTAACTCACCCTAGCCAGCTAGGCGTTGGCCTTCCCGAACCTGCTCTGCCACGGACAGGTGACACTTGCTGATGGACGCTGTGTGCCGGGCACTGTGTTCACGGCTCCACGTGAGCCGCTCCATTCAGTCCTCACGGCGACGCAGGGAGGCGGTGCCATTGCTCTCCCCAATCTGAGGATGTCAGCTCTTCACCGTACAGAAATTTAACAGCGTGAAGGTCCTCCCCTCCCTTTCAGTGCGTCTGCTGCGTCTCCCCACATTGACAGACCCAAACAGTACCCCAGACGCAGGCTTTCACTGTCTTTTCTTCATCACTAGGCCTGCGCTAGACTCCCACCTGCAAGGCCCCCTCCTTTTTGTCTCTTCTCATGACTTAAAGCTCCACTCAAGTTTCAACTCTTCATTGGCCTTCCTGACTGTTCAGTCTTCTCCAAAATCATAAGAATTTTAGCTTAGCACCTTAGATACCTGTGCATTAGTCACTGTCTCTGGGTTTACATTGGCACCTAGTCTGGATTATGCATCCTTTGTAGGAGGGATGGTCTTGGTCTGCTTGGGCTGCCGTAACAGAATACCATAAACTGGGTGCCTTTAAAAATGGACTTTTTTTTTCCTCTCACAGTTCTGGGGTCTAGAAGTCCGAGATCAGGGCGCCAGCATGGTTGGTTTCTAGTGAGAGCCCTCTTTCTGGCTTGCAGACAGCCAGCTTCTGGCTGTGTCATCCCATGATGGGCAGGGGATGGGGGGACAAGGGAGAAAGAGAGAGAACTCTTTTTTTTTTTTTAAAGATTTATTTATTTATTTGATAGAGAGAGACACAGCGAGAGAGGGAACACAAGCAGGGAGAGCGGGAGAGGGAGAAGCAGACCTCCTGTGGAGCAGAGAGCCTGATGCGGGGCTCGATCCCAGGATCCTGGGATCATGACCTGAGCCGAAGGCAGACACTTAACGACTGAGCCACCCAGGCACCCCGAGAGAGAGCTCTTGATGTCTCTGCTCAGGAGGGCACAGATCCCATCATGAGAGCCCTACCCTCACAACCACATCTAAATCTACTTACCCAACCAAAGCCCCACCTTTTAAGACCGTCACACGGGGGAGGTTAGGGCTTCAACATGAGTTTTGGGGGGACATCATTGTCAATAGCAGACCCTACCTCCTACTTCTCAGGTGTCTCTCTGCCATTGCTCCTACCAGCGAATTAGCTGAATGCCCCGTTCACGTGCAGTTAGTTTCCCAGGGATGGTAGGTTTATGCTGATTAGTAGGTCTTCTCCTTCCTACACTCTTTTGAATTCACCAATAAGCACCTGCAGGTGACTGATCGAGAGAGTCTTGTTTCTCCACTTCTGTCTTAGGAATACATCTCCATGTGGTGTTCTTCGATCCCTGCTTGTTTCACTTCTCCTTTTCTACAATCTCTGTGGAAATGCCAGAGAAGATCCAGACCATGTGATGTGTTTCTTCCTGGCTCACCTACCAGATGACAGACTTTCAGCAAGTGATTTAACCTCTTTGAACCTTATTTCTGTCTCTGTAAAATGGACTTATTACCTATTTCATCAGGTTGCTGCAAGGGCCAACTGAAATAAAGCAAAGGGTCTGGTGTAGGAAATGACCTACCTTTTTTTGTTTGTTTTGTTTTTTTTTAGGAAAAATAACAGCATTGGTGATACAGCACGGAGCGGAGTCTGCATATGTGTTTCTCGGCATTTGTGAGATGCAGATGCGGCAGCTGCTGTGTTGTGTTTTGTCCAGAATAAGTTTCTAGGAGCTGACTTGCTTTTTATATTCTTATGTGTTTTACATTCCACAGAATCTTAGTAAAAGGCATCATAATGCTACGTTCCGCTGTCAACGCACAACAATTAAATTGCATGCCCTTGAATAGGTCCAAAATGATGAACTGGAGGGCTGTCAGAAGCAGTGAACTTGGGTGAGAAAAAGGCAGTGCACTGTCTGATTTGTCTCTTGGCTCCGTGAAGGTGCGGTTGGCCTCAGGATTGGCACAGAGACTGGGGGCCCTGGGGGCTGTGTTCTCTGAGACAGCGCAGCCCACCCCTGGGGGCTGTGCAGCGGGCCCTCACTCTCAGAGCAGAGCACGTCCTGAGGTGCCCTAACGGCTTCATTTATAAGCAGCTTAAATGGTTTGTGGGGCTGAAAACAACATATCATTTAAAAATAGCAAGAGGGGGTGCCTGGGTGGCTCAGTTATTAAGCGACTGCCTTCGGCTCAGGTCATGATCCCGGGGTCCTGGGATCGAGCCCCGCATCGGGCTCCCTGCTCAGCGGAAAGCCTGCTTCTCCCTCTCCCACTCCCCCTGCTTGTGTTCCCTCTCTCGCTGTGTCTCTCTCTGTCAAATAAATAAATAAAATCTTAAAAAAAAAAAACAGCTGAGAATTCTGACATTACAACCTTTAAAATACAATATACATGTCGGGGGATTGAGCAAATAGCAAGGGATTTGGTCCTACACAGTATCTGTTTCTGACTCCCAGTACCAAGGGATTAAGATTTCACACAGGCCTTTTCGCCAACAGCTGCCAATATTTATCATATTTTATAAAAGTACAAGGCAGATGAAATAGAAGTTAACACCATTTTTTAAATATGTCGAGCTAGGAAAAGACAGAGACCAGAAACTATAAGGGGTAATTAAAATTTACAGATAATTAAAGAAAAGAAATCTCATTTTAAATTGATGGTTCACACCACCTTCCTCACAATGCCTTGAATCAGAGATTCGGTCAGCAAACAAAATTGACTGGTTTAACTTGTTATCTTGATATTTTCTCTGTTAAATCTCCAGTGAAGCTGCTGATCAGTAGTGAAATGTTGAAAAGAGAGGTAGCTAGAGGGAAAAAGGTAGGTAACCAAAAAAAAGAAGAAGAAGAAATTAAAATAGAAAAAAAGTTAATTTCACATCCTGGATTCTCAGTATCTGAATAATTGAATATCAGCTGTGGCCACCTGCCCGGCTGACTTGTGACTAGTTCTAAGCTCATCGCTCACTTAGCCACTGGCTTCCATAGCACCTCCTTCTCCCCATATTTTTATATATCTTATATATGTTATATCACACACACAGAGCCACATCCCATCGTTTATCAGTCATGGTCAATGTCATCTGCTTTGCTTTGAGCAGCCCCTAATAAAGAGAAGTGGAAAATATCCATATGTAATGGCATCAAAGAAGATTTCTCAACACACCAGATCAAACATGCCCCTTTGGGATAGTTGAAAGTTGTATCTGGTGGCCTAAATTGAATCTCATTGGGATTTAAAAAAATCAACAGCAAATCTGTGCTCTGAATGGTAATGAAATGATAATGGTATAATTGAGAGCAAGTGAAATATATTGCACTAAGCAGTCAATGAAGAGAAATGTAATTGTGGTAACATGTGTTTGGGGCATTTTGGAAGTCTCCCAGAGCCCTCCAAAACATTCAGCAGCTGCAGTCTGCTGTTCCATGGCCAAGACCCGAGGTGGGCTTTACCCAACCTAAATCAAAGCCTGCAACTTGGTGCTACTTGTTTCTAAACCAAAAAATTGCTTTTTATTTTTTAAAAACTATCTTGAATATTTATTATAATTATCACATTATTTTTTTTAAAGATTTTATTTATCTATTTGACAGAGAGAGACACAGCGAGAGAGGGAACACAAGCAGGGGGAGAGGGAGAAGCAGGCTTCCCGCGGAGCCGGGAGCCCAATGCGGGGCTCGATCCCAGGACCCTGAGATCATGACCTGACCTGAAGGCAGACGCTTAACGACTGAGCCACCCAGGAGCCCCTAATTATCACATTATTAAAAGCACAGCTATCTTTTTTTTTGTTCAAGGGAGAAATATTTAATTAAATATGTGTCAAAAGCAAATAGTCCCTCTTGGAGAGGATCCAGCCTTTGGAATCAGAGTTGGGTTTGACTCCTAGGTTTTTCACTTATAGGTTCTATGAATATGGATAAGTCACAAAATTTGTTTTCTCATCTATAAATGTGAACAATGCCTACCTTTAAGGAGTTGTTCTGCTTTTAAGTGAGATGATGTATATGCTATAGACTGAATATATATGTTCACCCAGAATTCATATGTCCACACTTCCAATGTAGATGGTATTAGGAGGCGGAGCCTTTCGGAGATGATTAGGTCAGGAGGGTGGGGCCATCACGAATGGGATTGGTGCTCTTATAAAAGAGATCCCGGGGCGCCTGGGTGGCTCAGCCGTTAAGCGTCTGCCTTCGGCTCAGGTCATGATCCCAGGGTCCTGGGATCGAGCCCCACATCGGGCTCCCTGCTCTGCAGGGAGTCTGCTCCCTCTCCCAGTCCCCCTGCTTGTGTTCCCTCTCTCGCTGTGTCTCTGTCTGTCAAATAAATAAATAAAATCTTTAAAAAAAAAAAAAAGAGATCCCAGTGCACTTCCACCCTCCTCCCACCGTGTGAAGTTATAGCCGGAAGGCTGTCTGTGAACCAGGCAGTGGGCTCTCACCGGACACCAAATCTGTCAGCACCTTGACCTTGGAGCCTCCAGAATTGTGAGAAATAGATTCTTATTGTTTATTAGCCACCTAGTTGATGGTATTCTATTGTAGCATCCCAAACAAAGACAACAAATGAAGCATTTAGAACCCTGCTAGACCCACAAAGCACTCAAGGGCAATTGTTGTTACTGCTGTTGTTAGTGCTATGAAGTCCTTCCTGGTGTGAGGACGGAAAAGAGGTTGATCCCTTGGTTGGCAAAATAGTGAGATGGAGAGCATATGAGGAAGGAAGCTCTCAAAGAACCTTAAAACTCCCAAAAGGAGGGAAATTCATCAGGGTAACGTGCAGGAGAGAATGAAGGGAGAGGGGCCGAGTTCAGGGAGCGGGGGAAGCCAGATAGAGAAGTTTCAGGGCTTGAGTCTTGAACACAGGAGTTGTGTGAAGAACCACTCTTTAAATCCACTGCAGCAGGATTGACCATGATAGAGAGCCCCGCACCTGTGTTGGAGTGAGAGAACAAGCTCAGATGAAAGACAAACATTATTTTTCATTGAAAGATAACCTTCATACAGTGAAAAGCAGAGAGCTTTGGCATATGGTTTGATGAATTTTGATAATTGCATATACCGATGTAACAACCATTCCGATTAGGATCTAAAACATTTCTGTCAACCCAGGAAATTCATTGTTGCTACTTTTTGGGAAACTTCTCCCTCCCCACCCCAGAGACAACAACTTTCTAATTTCTAGTACCAGAGTTTTACCAGATCTGGTATTTCATACAAATGAAATTCTACCGTATGTACTTTTTTACATTTCTGGTTCCGTTGGCTCAATCTAATGGTTTTAAGATCATCCTGGCATTGGATAGATCGGTAGTTTGTTGCTTTTAATTGCTGAGTGGTAATCTTTGTGTGATTATCTCCCGGTTTGTTCGTTCTCCTCTGATGGACATCTGAGTTTCCGTTTTGGGGCTGTCATGAATACGTCTACTACAGACATTTGTGACTAAGTCTTTTTGTGAGCATGTATTTCATTTCTAATGGGATAACCCTTCATAGGTGTCCCAAATGGAGGCAAAGGGGCAGGTCCTCGTATCCCTAGTCATTGGATAACGGCTGCCTCTGGGGACAGAATATAACAGTGAGCAGATCTTTTTCCCTGAGGGAAACCTCTGGGGAGAGCCTCAGCTATGAGCCACACTAGTCAGCACCTGCGGCTGGAGGAATGAAGGTCTTGGTCTAACGCAGGACACCTGGGTGGTACACCACAGCATTCACTAGCCCTGTCTTAATAAATTCTCTCCTACTCCAGTGTCCTGTTGTCTCCTAGCAGTTTTGTGGTTCTTTTATATTTATGTCTATGATTCACCTCAGATTTATTTTTGTATATAGAGTGAGTTAGGACTTGAAGTTCTTTTTTTTTTTTTAACATATAAGCAGTTCTAGCAGCATTTGTTGAAAAGGCTTCCCTTTCCCTATTGAATGTCTTGGTGCCTTTGTTGAAAATCAATTGGCCACGTATGTGTGGGTCTATTTTTGGACTCTCTATTCTATTTCATTGATCTATTTATCCTTACATGAGGCAGTGTTTTGAAAGAAATCTGGCAGAAACAGCATTACCCTTTTGGATCAAGAAGGTAATTTGGTAGCCTAGGGAAGCAAGGAAGGCAGCATGGAACATGTGGGTTCATTTATGCAGATGTTGACAATAAAGGGCCCTAGTAATTAAAACCTGAAGTAAATTGCATGGTACGTGCTCAGAATGGGCTAGGCTACATCGTAGTTCAAAACCAATCTTGAAATCTTAGTGGTGTAACCCCATAGAAGTTTCTTTCTTTCTCATGTCACCGCCTGGTGTGAGTTTAGTGGCACTTCTGAGCAGCTCCTCTCTAAGCAGTGACGGTGACACCTGAGCTGCTTCTGTCTAAACCACTATGCTGTCTGGAACTTACACCTTCCAAGCCTCCATGGACAGGGAAGAGGGAGCTGGAAGGACTGCACGGGACACCTAAGTGTGCAGCCTAGATGTGCTCACATCAGATCCACACCTCGTCACATGACCCAACCTAACTGCAAGGAAGGCTGGAAAATGTAGTGTTTGGTCAACATAGACATTGTTTCCGCCACAGGTGAGCCTGGGCAGTGAAGATGGGGGACCGGGGGCAAGGTAGAGTTTGATAACTGTCATTGTGGAAGGCTTTATAGCAGAGCTGTTAAATGCATGCTCTAGAGCTAAATTCCCCTAGGTTCAAGCCCATCCCTGCTCCTTACTACATGAATGACCTTGAGCATGTCACATACATTACCTGATACCTCAGGTTCTTTATCTGTAAAATGCCATGGACAATAATACTCAAGGGGTTGCCGTGAGAATTTGAAGAATTAGTATATATATAGCATAGTGTATAGTATGCGTATAGCTTAGCATAGTGCTTGGCATTTAATAAATTGTGGCTGTTATCATGTACATTCACAGGGGCCTATAGGCATTACTTGGAAGGGTTTAGATCCAGGGGAGCCAGTCTAGCTCAGCTTCTTCCCCCTGTATTCAGTACTTTATTCCACAGATCCTGGGAACTCTTGGAGGGACCAGAACATCAGCATTGAAACAGCTCTGTGACCCCTCTGCCAGTCTCCGAGCCTCACATTGCTTTATACTTACAAGTGTTATTTCCTGGGAGAAATGTCAAGTAGTCAGAGGCCGTACACAGAATTGTTAAAGGATTTCTAGTCTCAAGCAACTTGCATTGTAGGTATCTTGAGGCTTTCTCTTCATCTTTGACAGAGGCTATGGTGGTTGGTGATTGCTGGGTTGTGGTGACAGCTAAAGAAACCCACTGTGTAAATGAGAAGCAAATGAGGAGAGAAGACCTAGTGTTTCTTTATAGAATAAACTAGAGAGGTGTATAACTAAGTGTTTGTTTGGCTTGTCAGAGGTTAGTATTAGAACAGAAAGTAGATTGAAAATGTTTTCCTATTACATTTAGTCCAAGTGAAAGTCTTGTCCTGGTGGCTATAAAGGTTCTCTTTTCTTCTAAGTGACTATGGATGAAGTGCCCCTCTGGGTGTCCATCTCTCCACACCCATATAAGATGGAGATGGTAAAAGACAGAAAATTCTGGGGCGCCTGGGTGGCTCAGTTGTTGGGCGTCTGCCTTCGGCTCAGGTCATGATCCCAGGGTTCTGGGATCGAGCCCCGCATTGGGCTTCCTGCTAGGCAGGAAGCCTGCTTCTCCCTCTCTCGCTCCCCCTGCTGTGTTCCCTCTCTCGCTCTCTCTCCCTCCGTCAAATAAATAAATAAATCTTAAAAAAAAAAAAAAAGACAGCAAATTCTGATAGTCTTCTGGTTAGGAAAAGAATGAGAACAAGCATTTCTGCTACTCCTTGGTAATCACATAAAACTGGAGAGATTCCTGCCCATGTCCTTCCAAAACACTATGGTTTCCAAGAATTTGAAAGATTGCTTATATAATATTCTGAAACAAAAACGGAAGCGACACTTGACTATTGATGCCTAGTCATGTACTGCCTATTCCTTACTGCAGTCTAGAAGGAATGGAATTGAAGGGTCATGCTGGGTTTTGGACTGAATGGACACTAAAATCTGGTTTGACTTTTTTATTAAAAAAACCCCAGACTTTTGTCATTATTTGGTTATCCAAGTCCACTTGACTTTGACTTGAACTGTCCCGCCATCCTAGAATTCATCACTCTTCAGTTATTCACCCAATGGAATTTATGAGTCAAGAGGACTGGGATTAAGATGAGGGTCCTTGAATTCTGCTCCAGTTTCCACATTGGTGACTTCTGCCCTCAAAGACCTTACATAAGGGGTTGGCAGGGGGACTGGTCAGAGCGTATGCCCTTGGAGGCACGAGGTAGAGCTTGAGATGGGGATACTTAAGTGTCTATCACTTGCTCCAGGGAAATCCTTACAGCATTCTATTTTTTTTTTTTAAAGATTTTATTTATTTATTTGACAGAGAGAGACACAGCTAGAGAGGGAACACAAGCAGGGGGAGTGGGAGAGGGAGAAGCAGGCCCCCCGCCGAGCAGGGAGCCCGATGCGGGGCTTGATCCCAGCACCCTGAGATCACGACCTGAGCTGAAGGCAGATGCTCAATGACTGAGCCACCCAGGCGCCCCACAGCATTCTATTTTTAAGGCATTTTCTGGCAGGGAACATTTATCTTTGAGTGACTTCTAAAGTTCTTTTAGTCCTGGGAAGGCTGAACTAGAGATGGCTGAGCAATTAACTGCAAGGATGATAAGCACTCTAGAATTTTCCTGGGAGAGGACTAAAGATAGCAGATTCCACATGTGGTACATCAGAATGCTGGGGAGACAACTGTCACCTGGGCTTCGTTCATCTTACACAGTGGGCCGGCCACATTTGTATGCCTTGTCAAGCCATACCCTCGTGTTTCACAGCCGGTACGGGCTGTATGGTATTCCTCTGGCAAACATGACATTCCTCTGGAGCCTGTGAAGCAGCACGTGTACACGTAAGCCCAGGCTCACAGAGATCCAAGATCGTCTTTGGCCTAAAGCTCCCCCTAGTTCTGCTGATCTTAGTCGGCACCATTCCAATGAAGACTTTATAGCTAGCTACTTACCAGAGCCAGTGTTTTAGGAAGAAGTTGCTTATTCGTGTTTTATCAAATCTGTGCTTGTCCCCATGATTTTGAATCTTAGGATTTATGTTTGAGCCTCATCACCTTGCAAGGATCAATTATCTCCTGAATTGTTTCCAGCCTCCAGCTTGCTTTCTTCAGCCTTCAGTTGATCAGACCAATCTTCCTAAACCTTGTAAACCTTGAAAATATTCCCTGTAGACAGATCAACCAAGGTTCCTTACTGCCCAGATGGAGTCTAGCTTCCTCAGCTCACTATCCTGTGGCTCCACCGACATTTCCAGCCTCTTCCTATGAATCTTAAAATGTTGGAGAGAAAAGTGACCCAAGAAATGCCCAAGGCCTCTGTGTTATGGATATAGGAGGCAGATGTGCAGGAGTGAAGTGACTTGCTCAATGTTATGCTGGCACTTAATACCCTTAGAACGCCGGGAATAGAAGCTCCATGAAGTCAGAGATTTTTATTTTGTTTACTGCTTTGTCACCAGTGCCTGGAACAGCCAGAGATTCAATAAATATTGATTGGATTAATTTATGAAGGAGCCAGGCCTAGACCACCCGTCGCCAGAATCTCAGCCCAGCCCTCGTTCCCCCCCCTCCGCCCCCGCTGCTCTGCAAACCTCAGCTTCCCCCACCTAATTGTCCTCCAGATGTTAGCTGATAGCATTCTTTCTACTCTGACTGTTCCTTTCAGTGTCCTTCCTCCTTCAAGGCTCAGTGCAGTCCTCCCACTCCTCGAAATCATTCTTGACAGCCCCAGCCCTCGGCTTCTCTTGATCAGTTGGCCTCCTGGAATCTTTGCGGTATTCATGGCTTACTTCACCCGGGCTGCTGGGTGTTGATGCTTGTCTCCCATGAGCACATTCTACTGCTCGTCCACTTCAGCACCTTCTGTCCTGCAGGAGCTCTGTTGGTTTGTGGCAAGCATGACCATGCCGTGGCGTGTCCTACTCCTTGATTTTCATTCAGGCTCTTAGAGGTCTCCTCTCCTTTTCTTTTCACGGTTCTATTAATTTTGCTTTGTCATAGGCCTGCCTTCATCCATCTCCTGTCTGGGGTACTAGGGCTGTGCTAGGTATAACGATTATTTCCAGAATGCGTGGAGCACAATATAGCACGGGAATCAACATGAGTTCAGAGAGGGAAGGAGGGGCATCAAAATTAGAATAAGATTTGAGTACCTTTAAAAGATTGGTGGGAGTTGGCCAGGCAAAGAAGGGCAGAGAGGACATTACAGGCAGACATAACCTAGCAGGAAAGTGTTTTTGGAAACTGCAAGTGGCTTGGTATGGCCAGAAGAAAGACGAGGTATGGGGAGGTGAAGGAGATGAAGCAAAGTATGGAGGTAGCAGCCAGTTCCTAAGGGACTTGTCTGCTGAAGTGTTTGAACTTGCTTTTGCATTCATTGCAATTTTGAGAGTAAAAGACTAAAGCACAACATAAATCTCATGGAAAGGTACTAATTAAATAAATTATGGTTTATACTTTCAACTGAATACCATGTCAAAGAATGAAGTAGGTCTATATAAGTTTATAGTATATAACCTTCAACATAAGTTAAAAATGTAAAATTCTATATCTGGGTGTGTATATATATATATATGCACACACATAGAAATACTTTGTGATACATAAACTGTTACTAGTAGGAGGTCTCAGGGTCTAGAATGAGTGAAAACTGACACTTCATTGTATATCCTTTGGTAATATTTAAAAATTCAAACTTGCATCTATATTACCTTGACTTAAAAAAATCTTAGTTTAAACCTGAGCAGATCTTTATTTTTAAATTTTTTTTAAAAGATTGTATTTATTTAACAGAGAGCACACAAGCAGGGGGAGCGGCAGGCAGAGGGAGAAGCAGGCTCCCCACTGAGCAGGGAGCCTGATATGGGGCTCGCTCCCAGGACCGTGGGATCATGACCTGATGATCATAAGGCAGATGCTTAACCGACGGAGCCACCCAGACACCCCATGAGCAGATCTTTAAGCCTAGAAGCACTTGTACCCACCCTCCCCAATAAAAGGTTTTCAGTAAGGAGGTGATGTGATCACATAGCAAAAAAGATCATAGGACCATAGTGGCAAAAGAAGATGGAAGAAGAACCTGATGAAGACAGGGGGAGCAAGTGGTGGTTTGTTAAATATCACAGGAATCCCAGGGTGAAGTGATGGGGACGCAGAAATGGGATCAAGATCAAATGAGATGGAAAAGTGAAATATGAGCATGTCAGAGACTGTAGGACATGCATTTGAAGAGCAGGGCGGAGGAGGGTAGCCAGGCTGCGAGATGTGTATTGTAGGAACTGGCTATCTGGTGTTGCTGTCACTAAAGAGGGAACTTAAGAAGAGGACCAAAAAAAAAAAAAAAAAAAAAAAGGATGCATTTTGAGATCTGTCACAGTTTGGGGATATGTCCCATTTGAGGTACCTCTGTTAGGCAACTAGTATTCTTTGACTAGGAGGACTGATGATCCTTGTAGGTGTCTTCTAAAGATTGCCCGCTGGATTTCACACCCAATCACATGGGTTAACATGTAGCATTTTCATGGAGTCTACTGTGTCTAAGTCTTGCCTTTCAAACTATATGGATCTACTTAAGCCTCTAGTTGTGTAACCACATAGCAGAAGAACCAAAGCCACTTTTGCACTGTGACCCTGTTTGATGGAGAAGTTCCATCTCCTAGGTCTTAAATCTGGGTCTGCTTTGACAATCTTGCCATTGTACGTGTGTGAGATACAGTTTTTGGACCCACACTGAAGAATGATGGCTTGGCTGCTAATACTCTTTTTTTAAACCTTCAGAAAAGCCCACCAACCTCAATCATCTGCCTCTCTAGACACTTGAAAGGATAAAGTGAGGGAAAGGGCCATCATTATACTAAATAATGCAGACCATGGGTATCAGGATGGGTTTTGCCTGAAATATGTGAATAATTTCTTTGATCATCTGGTTGTAATTCAGTTTTGTGGACACAAATTAAGAACTTTGCATTTGTCATTTTGACTAATGATTTTCTAGGGGTTGGCTGGGGATAGTGTGTAATTTCCAGTAAGCATTTAAAGGATAAGGGGAACTATGAAAAGAATAGTAAAATATGACTGCAATACATTAGCCTTGATGTTTTTTTTCTTCTCCATCCTTAGATGGTCCCTACAGGATAGAAAGGAGAAAGCCACACTGTTTCCTGGGAAATCTGGTGTAAAACTAGTTGCTCAGCTATTTCCTTATGTCCCTTCCTTTTCCTCTATAGTAAGGTAGTTTATTTTCTGCATCTGTACAACACTTTCCATTTTACCCACAGAAGTGAGATACTACATGATTAGTTAATAAGCATTTATTGATTACTTCTAGGCCTCTTGGCAGACTTGACTTAGAGCCAGGTGCTATCCCTTTGTGCTCAATGGTAATTTTTCTGTTTCCTTGTTGAAGATGGAGGAATATGTTCTCTTTGCTAACAACAGTGACGATGGAAACATTCCTTTTTATCCCTATAAATGCCAGCATACTTAAGCTTGGCTGATTATTTTTAGCCGAATGATGAGCAGTAGGATCCAAGTCCTTTTGTTCTGTAGCTGCCTCTACTACTTCTTTTGCATATTCAGTGAGGAGACCTGGAAGGTAAAAAATGCCAACCTATCTTCCTACATCCAAAAACAAAAGGAATAGCTTGCCTTTCCATCAAGAATTTTCAAGAAATGTGGTGATGGGGCACCTGGGTGGCTCAGTCGGTTAAGTATCCGACTCTTGATTTCAGCTCAGGTCATGATCTCAGGGCCGTGAGATCGAGCCCTGCGTGGGGCTCCATGCTGGGAGTGGAGCCTGCTTAAGATTCTCTCCCTCTCCCTCCCCCCTCCCCCACTCTAAAAAAAAAAAAATGTGACACCAATGCCGTGTTTTCTCATCTCTAAGAATGTCTACTTTTATAAAACAGAACATTTTCTCCAGGAAAAGAGAATTTATGGATTTAAGACTAAAATCCTTAGAAGAATCTTTTTACCTTCTATGTTAATTTTTCTAAGTTGATAGCATTTCATTTTATTCATATAGACTGAAATTCCCTTGTTATACCGCGCCCCCCTCCCCCATGCTCTATATCTTTCTAGAAGAAGGTATGAATGAAGAATCTGAACACTTAGGTTCTGAACAGTTGCTGCAACTCCTTGGCCTTTCATTCCTTGATGCCTCTGTTCTCTCATAATTACAACCATTTCCAAATAAAGAACACCTTGTAAGGTGTCAGGAACCCCATTCTCTTGGAGAGAAAGATTTCTATGAATGCACAATACTAATATTATCTTATGCCAAATTGATAAAATTGTCATGCACTGGTATACTCAAGTCCAATTGGAGTCTTAGCAGCATGGGCTGAAATGCTAATTACTGGAAAGGTGATGGGCTGGATGGATCCCCATGCTTCTGCTGCAGTACCCTCTCAGGTGTTTGTTTTTTAAATCCTCTTAACCATTTTTTTTTTAAGATTTATTTATTTATTTATTTGTCAGAGAGCGAGAGCACAAATAGGGAGAGCAGCAGGCTGAGAGAGAAGCAGGCTTCCCACTAAGCAAGGAGCCCAATGCGGGACTCAATCCCAGGACCCTGGGATCATGACCCAAGCTGAAGGCAGATGCCTAACTGACTGAGCCACCCTGGCATCCCTCCTCTTAATCATTTTAAAAGGTACAGCTCAGTATTATTAGGTATATTCCCGAGTTGTGCAACCATATCCAGAAAGTTTTCATCATGCACAACTGAAACTCTACACCCATTAAACAGCAATCCTCCTTTCCTCCTCCCCTCAGCCCCTGGCAACCAGCATTCTACTTTCTGTTTATGAATTTGACTCCTCTATTTACCTTATATAAGTGGAATCTGACAACGTATGTCTTTGTGACTGTCTTATTTCATTGTGTATTGCATCAAGATTCATTCGTGTTGTAGCATGTATCAGAATTTTCCTTTAAGATTGAATAATCTATTGCCTATATACATATGCGTATATATATATATATATATATATATATATACACACATATATATATACACACACCACATTTTGTTTATCCGTTCATCCATTGATGGACACTTGGGTTGCTTCTACCTTTTGGCTCTTGTGAATACTGCTACTATGAATGTACAGATAACTCTTCCAGACCCTGCTTTCAGTTCTTTGGGGTGTATATCCAGAAGTGAAATAGTTGGACCATAAGATAACTCTCCTTTCTGAGGAATCACATACCATTTTTCATGGCAGCTGCACCATTTTACATTCCCACCAGTAGTTCACAAGCATTTCAGTTTCTCCATATTTTTGCCAATACTTGTTATTTTCTATTTGTTTGTTGATAGTAGCCATCCTGACAGATGTGAAGTGACTAAGCTTCTTATTGCTTAATTCTTACACGGGTAAGCAAGGATAGCCAGATATTTGAAGAAGGTCTGGGAAAAAAATGAAAAGACAGGAAAAAATGGCCGTTAAAAAAAAAAAAGAAAGAAAGAAATAAGTCAAAGAACAAGAGAGCAGGTGTTTCTTTTTTTTTAATTATTCTCAGAATAGTGTCAATAGATACTGCATCCATAAAACAAGATGTTCTAGAAAAGAAACAACAAAACATTTAAAATGACTTGAAATTAAGGAAAAAATACTGAAAGTGTTAAAGATCATGTTAAAGTGATTTCTTACAAAATAGAATAAAGAGATACAGTGATGGAAAATATGAGAGAAAGATAAGTCCTAGAAGATAAATCCAGGAGAATCAGAACAGAGAAAAGAGAGAGGAGAAAATGACCAATATTTTAAGAAAATTTCCTAAAATTAGAGGGCCAGAATAAAAGGATTCACCAAATGTCCAGCACAAATGAATAAAACATGATCTATGGAGAAAATCGACTGTTTCTGAGAATTCTGAATACCTGGAACAGAGGGAAGTTTTTATGAGCCTCTTAAGGAAGAAAACAACAAAACATAATGCAGGCCACCCACAAAGGAACAAGAATCCTAGCAACAAGGGATGTAATGCTTTGAGTAAAATTTCAAGGTTTGGAGTGAAAATTACTTTCAATTTAGATTTCTCTGCTCAGCAAAACTATCAGGCAAGTATAAATGTAGAATGCAGATCTTTTCAGATATGTTCTAAGAGGAAGAAAAAATAAAAGAAAGAAGGTAGAGTCTTGGAAACAATAATTTCAACCCAAGAGTGTACTAAAGAAGACTCCCAGGATGACCGCTGGGTTGTACTGACTGGTAGCAATTATTAGTCATTATTGGAGCCGGAGAAAATACTGCTTTAGGAAGGAGGTATCTGAGTAGGGATAGTTAGGGGAAAGAGATTCCACAGATACATTACTACTTGAGATTCTTTAGACAATATGAGAATGTGATCTAGGAAAACACTACAAGAGAGAAAACAAAGACAACTAGAAAAATAAAAAGCCATACAGAACAGAAATATAATCACACTGTATCATTTGGCTCTAAGAGTGAGCAATATTTATGGAGTCATCATTACCTAGATACTCTTTATTGATTTTAACTTTTAGAATTAAATTATAGACAAAGCATGGAAGACAGTCCTGGATACAGAACCTCATGTAAAAGGTCTCAGTCTGACACATAGAAGCATACATATGAAGAACAGAAGTTCAGAATCAGAAGTTGGGGAGAAGTGAAGGGGAGGATAAAGGTACTATAACTATTCATTCTCAGAGTAGGAAATTAAGCAAGTATTATCTGTAGTAGATGGACAAGAAATGGAGAGACAAATAAGGTATCTAATTACAAAGAGAAAAGAATAAAGAATCTAAAATACTTGGGGCACCTGGATGGCTCAGTCGATTAAGTATCTGCCTTCGGCTCAGGGCATGATCCCAGGGTCCTGGGATTGAGTCCCACATTGGGCTCTCTGCTCGGCAGGGGGTCTTCTTGTCCCTCTCCCTCTGGCCCTCCCTCTGCCTCTCACCCCCCACTTGTGCTTTCTCTCTCTCAAATAGGGGAATAAAATCTTTTCTAAAAAGCTTAAATACTTAGTAGATAATATCCAAAATAAAATGAGAACTAATATGTGTTATTTAGTGAAATGGAGATAATCAGTAGAAAAATTTAAAACAGGAACATTAAAGTGGGTGCTATTGGGGAATAAAAATAGCTTGGATATGGTAAGGCAGGGGGCTGTAACATTTTATCATAACTCCTTGACTATTTGATTTTAAACAATGCATAGATCATGTTTAAAATTAATAATTTTAGGGGTGCCTGGGTGGCTCAGTCGGTTAAGCATCTGCCTTCAGCTCAGGTCATGATCTCAGGGTCCTGAGATCGAGCCCCACATGAGGCTCCCTGATCAGCAGGGAGTCTGCTTCTCCCTCTATCCCTCCCCCTGCTTGTGCTCTCTTGTTCACTCTCCCTGTCTCTCAAATAAATAAAATCTTCTAAAAATAAATAAAAATAAAATTTAATAATTTTTAAAAGCTATATTAAAACTATCCTAACATAGCAAATAATTGAATGGAATAATGACATCTGTAGAGAAATATGAAAAATATTTGTCATATGTTGAAAAATTTGTTAAAATAGATATGCAATGTGATTATAACTTCATAAAATATACACAGAGTCTAAAAGGTGATATGCAGGTAAAATAGGTGTTTTGTGTGAAACTGTGAATGATTCTCTTTGTAAAATTTTATTTAGTGTATTTACATTGCTTTTTCAAGGATATGGTTTGGTATTTATGGGTTATTATTTTATGCAGCTGTTTTACCTTTCAGGAATATTTATGAAAATGTAATGTGACAGTGAATTATAGGAGAAAGCAGCATCCTATAAATATACTGCCTTGGCGCTAAGAAAGGTCACTTTGGCTGTAAAAGAGTTACAATGAAGAGGGCCATTTATTTAGGGTTTGCTGATCAGTTTGCAATTTCTCTCATTTCAGATACGTAAATTGCTGAAAACACGGTTTATGTTTGTGGTAAATGGATTTTATGTCACTGGATGAGTTGGCTTTATTGCTGGAAATCTGTATTTTTATTCCAAGCAGAGCCTCACTGTTAGGAGACCAAAGACGTAATCTCAGTTTCTAATGTGCTTTTCCAATGAAAACCATCACTGAGTATAGTTTATTTGTATTGTCTGTTGGAGACTTCGAAAAGAAATTTTTTGGTGGGCCTGTTTTCCAGCTGGGCCAGGACTGGCTTCAGTACCTGAATAATTGGGGGTGCCCTAGGTTTATCTGAGCTACTTAACACTGACTTTTCCAAACCATTCAAGGGACCAAGGTTCTGCGGAAGAGAATTCCCATAAAACTCCCTACTAAGTTGCTTATCTTTATCTGTTGATCTTATGATAGTGAAAATAAAATTTAGTCTGTGCATCTTCACACCTCCTCCTCTCCAGGGGGGTGGTAGGTGTTGAGAAAAGAATGAAATAGCAGACCTCAGGCCTTCCTTAGAAGGATCAGCTTGTAAGCCTGCCCATGGCTGGCATTTGGAATTAGGCACTTACCCCATTCTGAGAGATAAGGGTGGTCCTAGACTGTTTGCACAGACAATGTGATTGTACTGAGCATGTGCTTGCTTCTGGGAATGTAGAATAGTGGGACATGCTAGAAGAGAGTGCCTGTGTGACCATACCACTGTAAAAACCTTGGGTCCTGACTCTCTGCTGGGATCCCTGGGAAGCAACGTTACATGTGTGATTGTACTGTTCCTTGCTGGAGAAAGGAGCACACTCCTGTGCATCCCTGCAGAAGAGGGAGAGGATAAGGAAGCCTGGCATTGATTTCTCTGCCTGCATCTTTTTCCTTTATGATCCAACTGGGTATTTTCACTATCTGGCTGGAATAAATCCTGGACCAGAGTACAACTGTATGCTGTGTCCCATGCGTCCTTCGAGTGAGTCTCCCTTTATGGGGAGAGGGAGGTGATCTTTGGGACCCACGAAACAGTAGGAAATAGATTAATTATGCCCCTTTTCTCTCATCCCTCCTTAACCACCCGTGTCTCTTCCCCACCACAAGATCAAAGATTTAAGAGTAGTTCTCAAACACAGAACTCCTCTTCTAAGAAAGTAGTAGAAGTCCAACCATTCTGAACCAGTACACCTCCACTGAGGGTTCACTTCTCGTGCAGCCAACTAATTTGACTTTTGAATAATGTGAGGATTTCCTGTTTTTAGGTGCAGTTTGTTTGTTTTTGAAGATTTTATTTAGTTATTTGAGAGACAGGTAGTGAGAGCATGAGCAGGGGGAGAGGGTGAAGCAGGCTCCCCGTGGAGCAAAGAGCCTGATGTGGGGCTTGATCCCAGGACCCTGAGATCATGACCTGAGCCGAAGGCAGACGCTTAACCAACTGAGCCACCCAGGTGCCCCTTTAGGTGCAGTTTAAAAGTAACCAAATTTTGGGGACGCCTGTGTAGCTCAGTCACTTAAGCATCTGCCTTCAGCTCTGGTCATAATCCCAGGGTCCTGGGATCAAATCCTGCATCACGCTCCTTGCTCAGGGGAGAGCCTGCTTTTCTCTCTACCTGTCGCTCCCCTCTGCTTGCATGCATGTGCGCGCACTCTCACCCCCACCCCCCCAAATAAATCAAAATTAAAAAAAAAAAGGTAACCAAATTTTTGAGGGCTCGACCAAATGGATAAAATTGGTCATTTGTTAGAGGAGTTAAGTAACAGTGTGTTGAGTTTTTCTTTTAACTCCCAAGTAAAATTAAATAATCCTTTCCATTTCTTGGGGTCCTTTATCCAATTGGAGGAGTTACAAGGGGTTGGCAGAGGGTGCCAGGCTCCCGGACTGTGCTCTAGCCGCACTTGTTTTCTCTCTGTAGCACTGTCTCTTTAAGCCTCGAGGCTTTTTATAAATGCCATCACCTCTGCCTGGGACACGGTTCCACCCACACTTTACCTTGTCCTCTCCTACCCACCCTCTAGCCTTTGGCTAAAAGCTGCTTCCTAAGGGAACTCTTCTCCCAGACATAGATAGTTCTCATTCTATACTCTGGCTGTGTCCTATACTTTGTCTTCATAGCATCCATCAATTAAATTTTAACTTTTTTGATGTCTGTCTCCTCTGTTAGACTATAAATTTAATGAGAAAAGGATGGTGTCTGCCTTGTTAACTGTTGCAGCTCTAGAATGTGGCACAGGGCCAGGCTCAAACAAACAAAAACAAAAAACCACCTCTCTATTGAATAAAGGAATGAAGACGCTCCATGTTGTTGCAGTGGTGAACCTTTTGGTCTCACTGCCTGTGTCATCGCCTTAGGTTGGAATGACCCACGAGCCTATCTTGAGATGAGGTTGGACTGACCCACGAGCCTATCTTGAGATGAGGTTGGACTGACCCACGAGCCTATCTTGAGATGAGGTTGGACTGGCCCACGAGCCTATCTTGAGATGAGGTTGGACTGGCCCACGAGCCTATCTTGAGATGAGGTTGGACTGGCCCACGAGCCTATCTTGAGATGAGGTTGGACTGACCCACGAGCCTATCTTGAGATGAGGTTGGACTGACCCACGAGCCTATCTTGAGATGAGGTTGGACTGGCCCACGAGCCTATCTTGAGATGAGGTTGGACTGACCCACGAGCCTATCTTGAGATGAGGTTGGACTGACCCACGAGCCTATCTTGAGATGAGGTTGGACTGACCCACGAGCCTATCTTGAGATGAGGTTGGACTGGCCCACGAGCCTATCTTGAGATGAGGTTGGACTGGCCCACGAGCCTATCTTGAGATGAGGTTGGACTGACCCACGAGCCTATCTTGAGATGAGGTTGGACTGACCCACGAGCCTATCTTGAGATGAGGTTGGACTGACCCACGAGCCTATCTTGAGATGAGGTTGGACTGACCCACGAGCCTATCTTGAGATGAGGTTGGACTGACCCACGAGCCTATCTTGAGATGAGGTTGGACTGACCCACGAGCCTCTCTTGAGATGAGGTTGGAGTGCGAGTCCTTTCTTTGGTAGGTGATCCCAGGAAGTGTTGGTGGGGGGTGGGGAAACCAGCAGAGATGGCAAGGAAGTTAAGCCAGGGAGGGTGAATAGCAGGTTGCCCCTGTGGGCAACTGGGACACCATCCTGCTTAGGGCCTCCAATACTGCCTAGAACAGGACTCAAGAGTTGTTCTGAGAGGTGAGGAATTGGGATACTTATTCACTAAATTCCCTTGTCTTGTTTGAAGGCTACTCCCTGACCCTTCTGGCTGTTTCCCCTTGAGGCCCTAGCAGGGTCCTGTGGCTAGAGAAGCTTCTTAGGCAAAGAGTAGAAAACGTTTGTAGTAGCAAGACCTCAGCCCCTACTGGAATGGCGCAGCGAGGATATGAGTGGGCCACCAGCAGCATCGGCTATCGTCAGAAACCCAACTCGATGAAAAGGAATCAAAGAGAATTTATAATCATGTCATATGTTGCAAATAAGAGGAAAAAAATAAATACATATATATGCAGGTCTTATCACTCAAGTATGTTTTAGGACTGCAAGAATAGTGAATTGCATGGTATATCGCTTTGGAAGTAGGAAAACTCATGCTGTCTAGAGTCGGAAACTGGAAACAAGTTCTTGGAAGGGCCCTGGGTAAGTGGCTGGTACCACCTCACCTCTGTCACCGGGAGTCAGCTCCATCAAAAGGGGGGATGTTGACAGCATTTGTCTTTGAGTGTGTTGTTTTGTCATTGCTTAAACGTTTTCAGGAAATGATTCTGCTAAGTCGATATTAACAGGTGGAATTTGTTTAATAGCTGACCTGACTGAAACAAGGCTCTGAAAGACTCCAGGAATGAAAGACAACTGGAATATTACATCCTAATCATTGTTTTCAGCAGTTTAGCATAAATGGCAAGTGAACTTTCTCCACACCCACTGACCTTCCCCTCAGTGTGGTGGTTTTATTTCTGTGGCAATGTTGTTCTAAAGACCACGGAAACCATGATGAAAGCCTGCGTAACACACAGCAAAATGCAGCATTCTTTAAGCCATCTCGGGGACGAAGGAGGCACATATTAAAAAACAGAGGGAGTCAGTAGGAAAAGTTTGTTGCTTATAGGGAGGAGAGCAGTTACATATTCTGAGAACGTAGTAATGTGCCCATTCAAACCCATTATGGTTGAGGGACATGACAAGAAATTGGACAACAGAGAGTGATTGATTGGTAGGACTCAGGAGTAGGAATTCCCCATTATGTATTTTAGGTGTTGCACATTTCCAGTTTGGTCCTTCTCGGGGCCTCTGTTGGACACTGGTGCAGGATGATAAGCTTGAATTTCAAACCAGGCAAACTCACACTCTTGGATCCTTGGACCTCACCACATGGCTTTTCCTGTAGGCTTTCCTGATCTGTCCCAGGGAAGGAAAAGAAGCAGCTATAGGACAAGGATTGTGTGCCAGACACGATGTTCGGTGTTCAGTGTAGTATCTCCTAGATGACAGAGGTTGCAGTGCCCTTTTCAGATGAGGAAACGGAAACCCAAAGAAATGAAGAAGTTTTCCCAAGATCAGCCAGCTACTAAGTGGCAGGGCCAGACTCCTATCTGGTTCCAAAACTTGTGCCTTTGTGCCCCTTCCTGTGTCACGGGTTACCCCTCCACGTGCCCATGACCTTGGGAAATTAGTTAAAGTGTTGTTATCCTCATTTTCCATGTTGGGGAATCTGGAAGGCCACATGTTTAATACTGCCCGTCAGCATCCTCTTTGTGTGAGCATGGTGGCCGCCCTACGATGGACCAAGATGGTGGGCAAGGAAGAAGGCCATTACAGGATGCACAAACTTGTCACTGCTGTTCAGCGTTGCTTAAGATCTTTTCCACAGAGCCCAGAAAAGACATGGGGGAATCAGCATGTCAGAGCATGTCATCTGGGTCTGGTGGTCAGAGAGAGAAGCAATTTACATTTTACCTTCCAGTTTGCCAAGCAGTTTAGGGGGCCTAGACTGCAGATTTTTAGGTCTGGGGGCAGGGTGGGGGATGGGAGGTACCTTGGTTTTTTTCCATCGTGTTGAGTCACACGTTGTCACTTGGGCTGCTGAGCTGATTTTTCTCCATAGTGTCTCTTTGGGGTGTTATCCTGTGAAGAGAACTGTGATTTCGGTGTAAGAATTCTTTTCTTCATTGCATAGAGATCCTTGGCGGACGCCACCAACTAATTTGATTCTGAAATGATGCTGTATAGAAAAGCGAATCTCTGGGGCTTCCACCAACCAAAGATGTGCTGATTCTGTTTTTTGCAAATCAAGCTAATTTCCAAATAATGTAGCAACCAGTTAGGGCAATAACAAGAGGGAGGGAAATTGGTTTTGAAAGGCAATTCTGAGAGATGAATGGAAATAAATTTGGAATTTGAAAGGGAGGGAGAGCAAGACTGGGGTACGTTACGCCACTAGTCATGAGGAATTTAAAAAAATACTGTTGTCTGGGTCTTAGAAGTTCTGGTATAATTGGTATGGTATGGGGTGCGCTTTGGCATTGGGAGTTTACAAGCTCTCCAGAGTTTGAGAACCACTGGACTAGAAAATGTGTGTTCTCCAAGGATTGTGGTATCAAGGTACTTTTTAGAGGAAAAACAAGAAATATTGCTCAAATGCAGAAAGCAGGTGGTTTATAAATTCTGACTGTGAGAAACTAGCATTTACCTTCATAGCTGTGCCCACATCGAGGTGTGACTTTTCCTACTCCTCACACACATGAGGATCGGGCTGGAGCCGATGCCTCAAGCAGCGGATGGATTACGGGAAGGGACTTCTCCTGCAGAGATGGCATTTTTGCTTTCTTCTTTCTCAGGTATAAGTTTGTGATAGTTTCTTTAAAAAAGAATCTTGAACATGGAACCCATCAGGGTGCTTTGATCTCCAACAACCGCTGCCTAATGCAACGCACAGAGGTAGGTCGACTGTGGGCATTTCTGAGTGTCAGGCCAGGCTCTCGGATGACTGACAGGCAAACACAGAGAGACTGGCAGAGCAGAACATTTGAGTTGGTGCTAGAATCCAGGCCAGACTCAGTGGCTAACGGGCTGCCAGTGACATGGGCAGGAGCTCTGCTAAGTCCTTTCTCTGTAGCTAGAGCCCTGTGTTTGTCAGAGATCCTAGAAATCCAGTCTGGCTTCTCTGGGCAGTGCCCATCGTGGACATGGTGCACTCCGAGGATCCCGCCTGCTGCATCTCCTCTGGTTAACTGGGTGATTTATCTTGGGGGCCCTCTGGCCTTGAGATGGAGTTCTTATCTGTCCCACTGGGCCTGTCCCCTGTGGATGTCTGGCCTGAGGGAGTGAAAGGGAGACTCTATCCACTTGTGTTGTCAATGCAGGGACTCAGACACTGAGAATGTATGATTTTCCACGGACCCCGAGGGGATGCAGGTGTGGTCTGAAGTGCTCTCCTAGTCCATTGTTGACCCACTTGGGTATTTCTTTTTTTTTTTTTTTTTAATTTTATTTATTTATTTGAGAGAGAGAATGAGACAGAGAGAGAGCACGAGACGGGGGAGGATCAGAGGGAGAAGCAGACTCCCTGCTGAGCAGGGAGTCCGATGTGGGACTCGATCCCAGGACTCCAGGATCATGACCTGAGCCGAAGGCAGTCGCTTAACCAACTGAGCCACCCAGGCGCCCCCCACTTGGGTATTTCTGAGAGCTGGACATACTCTGGCCCAGAGTAGCACACCTCCCTCAAAGTGCCCTGCACGGGCTCTTTTTGGGATTGCATTCAGTCAGATTAAAAGTCAAAAAAGAGTCATTCAGGTGGCTGCGGAGTGGAGCACCATCCAACTCCTTCTGTTTTCCATGGCTGACACCTTGAGTGGTATGTTCAATCCCTGCTTGGGGGGACAGTCATGGTTTTCACCTCTAGGGCCTTCCTTTGGCTTCTGCCCACCTGAGAGCCATTTCACCTGCTCTTCGGTAAAGTGGTGGGACTTTATCACAAGCTCTGCAGCTCAACCCCTCAACTCCTCTCCCTCTAGGTTAGAGGTCATGCAGCCAGGATGACATAGGAATGAGACAGGCCAGTGTAAGAGATACTGGGAGTGCTGGGGACCATAGTAAACGGGAGGACAGGTGAGTCACCTGCAGGGAACGCGTGCTCTACTCTGCTCCAAACAGTTGTTGCCGAGAAGGAACTTGAGACCGAAGAGTTTCAAGAGAAACTGTAAATATAGAATATTATATGAAGTGTGATTTGATATTTGTTGACCATAAACTCAGATTTTTAAAACTGAGACAGACATAAACTTTGGTGTATCACCAAACTAGGGCTGCCATTTCTGATCTCTCTCAGAAGCCACTTCTTTATACCTTTGGATATCTCTAGTCCCCAACCCCCAACTCTGCCTCTCTCTCTGCCCCTCAATTCTATACATGAGCATGGATGAGGGATCTAGCCCCAGTATTGGGGCTCACTGTTATCAGTGAGATCACCGATGACCTGGGTCTAGGGTCCTAGGGAGATTTTTGCCTTTCACCAATAGATAACTCATTCCACAGGAAAGAACACTTAGGCACCTTCCTCCTTGAGTCCCCTTTTATAGACTCTGAAACCCAGAAGAGTAATGGTTATGTGGCCAAAAACACAAACCAACCTCTTTATTTCCTTGGTCAAAAAACTAAGCCTGATATATTTTATTAATACTATTGTAATAGGGCGAGGGATAATAGGGCAAGAAAAATTGGAGCTTCTCTATTCAGGGAAGGGAACATAATACATTTGACTTTTGTGATATATAAAGATCCTGGCATATCAAATATGGGATCTATGGAATTATTCCAATTCATTCTCTAGTGTCCCTTCAAGATAAAATATTCAACTTAGGGCTTTTAAAAAAATGATCCTTTAAAAGATAAAGTAACTTTAAGTAGCAAAGAAATTGAATCAGTAATCAAATTTCAACAAGCAACAATTCAGGACCAGATGGCTTCACAGGTGAATTCTACCAGACATTTAAAGAAGAGTTGATACCTATTCTCAAACCATTCCAAAAAATAGAAGAGGAGGGAAATCTTCCAAATTCATTCTAAGAGGCCAGCGTTACCCTGATACCAAAACAAGATAAAGATAATACAAGAAAAACAGAACTACAGGTCAATATTTCTGATGAACATAGATGTAAAAAATCCTCAAAATTATTAGCAGACCAAATCTAATAATACATTAAAATCATTCACCATGATCAAGTGCATTTATTCCACGGATGCAAGTGTGGTTCAGTATTGGCAAATCAGTCAGTGTGATACATCACATCAATAAGAGAAAAGAAAAGAACCATGTGATCATCTCAATAGATGCAGAGAAAGCATTTGACAAAGTACAATATCCATTCATGATAAAAAAAAAAACTTTGAACAAAGTGGGTTTAGAACATACCTCAAAAAATAGCTTTAAATGTGAGACAAATACAGTGTAAACAAACTACTGAGGAAGTACCTTTTTTGAAAAGATTTTTTTCAGAGACGTATAGATCATCTAATGGGGTCAAAGCAAAGTTGATAGGTTTTTTTAATCAGAAACCGTCATTCATGCACAGTGTTTATGGGTATCAAGCATACTATACCTTGGTATAATAGCAGTGAGAGGAACTTGTAATTCTGTTATATCTTTACTCTCAAGAACATAAGTTGGGGCACCTGGGTGGCTCAGTTAGGCAACTGCCTTTGGCTCAGGTTGTGATCCCGGGGTCCTGGGATCGAGCCCCATGTCAGGCTCCCTGCTCCGTGGGGAGTCTACTTCTCCCTCTCCCTGCCACTCCCCCTGCTCGTGCTCTCTCTCCCTCTCTCAGATCTTTAAAAAAAAAAAAAAAAGGAAAGAACATAAGTTGTGAACTCTGTGGTGTTTGGCAACAGCACAGTCAGAAAATTGGGGATCAGAGTAAAAGGGGTTAACAATTAGGTCACTGAAAATTTGATGGTACTAAAATGTGCTATCCTAATAGAAGAGCTTCATATGGTCAGTGGATCTATAATAGTTTCACTTTGTGTAAAAACAAGAAATTTATCTATGCATGTGATTTCAGGGAGAGGGATATGCCCCATGCTGCTGTCATCTGGGTGAACGGGGCTTTGGTTGGCTCCCGGGGATGGCAGCGTCAGGAGCCCTGGGAAGCTGTAGAAACCACAGCATTGTGGGCAGGGACCATGGGCTGAGGGGGTGAGGGGTGGTATAGGCTTGACTCACATGCCTGGCTCCAAGGACAGTGAGGCCCGGCCCCGAGAGGGGCTCACTCACACAGGACAATATGGGTGTCTCTGGTGGCCAGGGGACCTGGTGTCAATGGGGACTGTCACCTGCCCACAGCACACTAAGAATAGACCTCCCAGGGGGTACTGACATCTTTCAGTTCTCTAGGTAGAATGTTTAGCTTCCCCAAACTGCAGCATTAGATGTAAATCCAGAATCATGAGACCTTGTGGTAAAGGGCACTGGCTTAGAACCAACCTATTACACCTGGTATCAGATCCTGGTGTCACCTTTGACAAGGGACCTCGTCTTTCCAAATCTTTCCTTACCTGAGAAATAGAGCCACATTGTGGTGCGACTGACAGGACTCCATTCATATTTGCTTGTTAGTCAATTTAAGGACAGCATGTACCGTGCTGTTAAGACCTACATCATTACAGTTTAATAAATTATTTGATCCAGAACCAAGCTCTTTCTCTGTGTTCAAAAGGATACCCTGAACTGCTTGTGGTCCACAGCTGCTTTATCTGTCTCTTCCCAACCCCACAGGCAAGGAGAGAAGGGACCTAGCAGCAGATCGTAAAGTAAACCTGAAAGAAAACTGCACCTGTGGCTATTGTTAGTTACAGCTGTCGCTGTAGAGATACGTATATGGACATGTATTTGCATACATAGTTCAATCCTAAAGCTTCCTTTTTACGTAAACTTCTAAAATTGAAGTATGACAGAGAAGCGCACATATCGTAATAGTACAGCTCGATGAAATACCAAAGTCCAAATACCACCCAGGTCAAGAAACTGAATATTAGTAGAATCCCCAAAGTCTCTCTTGATCCCCTCCCTTTTTTCCCTTCCCTTCCTATGCCATCCCCTAAGGAAAACTCTAACTTACCTTGTAACCCAGTGGATCAATTTTGCATGTTTTTGAATTTTATTCAAGTGAAATTTGGTACATACTCTTTTGTGTCTGAATTCTTCCACTCAAGAGTTGTATTTGAGACTCAAACACATTAATGCAGGTCCTAACACTAGGGTAACCATATGTAAACCGGGACACATTTAGTTTGTGTTACTGTCTTGTAATTATTCATAGTTCACCTTTTCACTCTTGAAAATGTCCTGATATGGGATGCCTGGGTGGCTCAGTCCATTAAGTATCTGCCTTTGGCTCAGGTCATGATCTCAGGGTCCTGGGATTGAGCCCCTCCTTGGGCTCTCTGCTCAGCAGGGAGTCTGCTTCTCCTTCTAAGCCTCCCCTTCCCATGTGTGCATGCACACTTTCTCTCTCTCAAATAAACAAAATACTAAAAAAAAAAGAAAGAAAATGTCCTGATTTGGGTAGTAAATTGAGTGAGCAAACCTACCTCACACCAAGGCAGATAGAATCCTTCCTTCCACACACGCTATGGCTGGCCCTTTTGTATCTTCTTTTCCTCTAAATCTCACCCCCAGTGATGAAGGTTATTGATTGGACCTGTCGAGGTTGTGGTCACGATCTGGGGGAAAGCAGGCGGGGCTCTGAGGGATTTCCCTTTTTGGAGGTCTGTGACAGCTGTCGAGGGCTGAGTTCTGTCCCCAGTCTGAGATTCCTTCATGGAGACTGTCTTCCCTCCTGGGGAGCTGTGCACAACAAGGTAAGGGAAAGAGGCAGTTTTGTAAGGTGCTTGAGTAAGGGTGCTTGATTTTCTTAATCTTAAAAAAAGGGAAATGGCTTCCATAGTAAGGTGCCTGAATTGGCCTCTACCAAGGAATGGTACTATTAAGTTACCAACCCTCTTTCCCTTCTTCCTCACCCCCTCATAATTCAGCCTATTAAAGCTATGACCTGAAGGAGAAAAATACTCTATGAACCTTACTTCCTGAATTTTTTGTACCCTTTCCTTCCTTCTGATCTCTGAGCTACTGTTGGGTGAATCATAGTCACCTAGAGCAAGGGCAGCCTGGACAGGTACATTTTGAATAAATTATTTGCAAGGCCAGAAGCATGCCTTCAAAACTCACTGTCATCTGGTCACCCCGAAATAACTGTTGGTTCTTTAAGAGAGATTTTCTGGTTACCAGGACATGTTGAAGGTATTAACAACCTTGGGCCAAATATGAACTAATGCTCTTATCTGCACCATGTGAGAGGTGTGTCCCTAGAGAATCTCCTTTAGCAAGTCTGTTGCTGAGCTATTATGAGGTTTCTAATATAGTTCTACCTTATTGGGACAGCTATTCACCACCCACCCCACCCACATCTCTGGCAAACACGAATCTGTTCTCTATTTTTTTTAGTTTTCTCGTGTAAGAGAGATCATACAGGATTTGTTTTGTTTTTCTGTCTTGACTTAGCCTAATGCCCTCAAAGATCCATCATGTTGTTGCAAATGGCAAGATTTCACTCTTTTTTATGGTTAAATAATATTTCAGTGTGTGTGTGTGTGTGTGTATATATATATATATAACAATTTCTTTATCCATTCATCTATTGATGGACCCTGGAAAGTGCTCTCTAAAGAGCACTTTTTTTTTTTTTTTAAGATTTTATTTATTTGACAGAGAGACACACCGCGAGAGAGGGAACACAAGCAGGGGGAGTGGGAGAGGAAAAAGCAGGCTTCCCGCTGAGCAGGGAGCCCGATGTGGGGCTCGATCCCAAGACCCTGGGATCATGACCCGAGCCGAAGGCAGACGCTTAACGACTGAGCCACCCGGGTGCCCCTCTAAAGAGCACTTTTAACTTCTAAAGTTCATTCACAGAATTATTTTATCTTTGCAATAATATCCTTGGTTAGGATGAGTGTAACTTTCTGGTTCTCTCGGGTGTCTGATTTTATAAGTACACTAAATATATTGCATGAATTTAAGCCGTTGGGTAAAAATCCTGCAACAGGCCTTTCAAAGATTATATTCAGCTCTGTCCACCAACCAGCTGAATATTATATAGCCATTAAAATGATGCTATAGAAATTCTAGAATTTCTGACCTGTAGTATAATTTTTTAATTGGAAAAATGTTCACAATTAATTCAGAAAATGGGTTAGAAAAGAGTTATTCAGTGTGATGCTACATGGAAAATAGATTGTCCTATTTCTTTTAAGACAAATTCTTTTCTATTTAACATTTTTGACATAAGGGTACATCTTACAATTTGTGTCCCACTGTGACAATTTATTATATGGATGGTAGGTCTTATATTTGATAGCATCTTATAGCTAATTATTGTGATCTCTCTTCCTCTTTCTCAAATCTGTCTAAATAATTTAAAGGATATCTACCAGAATGTTAACAGTGATTATCTCTGGGTGGGAGACTGTGGTGATTTAATTTTATTTTTTCTATCCTTTGTGTTTTCCAAATTTTGTAAGTGAATATTAATTTTAACAATGCCTTTTTAAAACCATGCAATGCCCAAGTATACCCTGATAGAGAAAGATCAAGTTCTTCCCCATGATTATCATTATGTAGTGGTTAGAGAAGCAAAACATCTACAAAAATAGTCTGCAGAAAAGGTTAAAGATATTTAGGGAGAGGTTGGTTTCAGGGAAAGGGAATAGAAATTAGTTTTAATGTTGTTTTTCCAGAATATTTTCTTGGTCATAGATACTTGTGTACAGAATATCAGGAAAGAAATTAGAAGACACTAATAAATTCATACTTGACTCTGTGGTTGATTGGTTCACAAGTGTTATCCTAAGAGGAGACTATAACAGTTTGCATTTTATAGATGAGTAAGGGCAATGAATAGCACCACTGAAGTGGTATGATTAGTAAACGAAAATGGAATTTAGTTCCTAATTTGATTTTCATTCCCAAAATTGAAGGTACATGGGCGGCGTTCATAAGCCGGTTGCATCAAATATCTGAAAAGTGTTAACCAGCCACATGGTATTTGTCGTACTTGTCATGTAGCTTTATAGTGTGCCTTGGGTAAACATCCTTTATTCATCAGCTTAATCCAGATCTCTACTTTAGTGCCTGATTTATGTTGGAAATATAGACAGGCCGCTGTTTTTCTTAATACTAGGCTGAACTTTACATGTTAAACAGCTTTGCTAGACTTAGGCCACCAGCTTTGAAGAGGATCTCTTTGGTGTAAATCCTGCAGAGATTCAGAATGGCCAGTCAGGACTGCCCTTAGGAAGGGGGCCCCCCAGGGACTACTTACTACTTACGGACTCAGAAGACTCGCTGAGCTATCAAGACATGTTTGTCATGTCTTGGTAGGACTCGGTGCCGTTTGTTGTTAGGAAGTCATATGCCTGAGAGGGCCGAGACTAGTTAGGTTGACCATGGTGTCAGCTGCAGAGATGCGGATGGATCTGGGTGGGCAGTGCTGGCCTCCGCCACAACCATGCCATGAGTGACCAAGTCCACCATTCATGACAAGAGACAGAATTGTTTAATGGCCTTTCACCTCGGTGTTTTATTTTAGATTGTGTCTTTCTTGTGCACCGGTATAGAAATGAATGACCGGCCAGGGCGGCTGATTTGGACATGAGGAATCTTAAAGACTTCGTTTCTGAACCGGGACTCTATAAAGAGGTTTGAAACCCAGTAACCCATGCAAGAGCTTTTTAGCGTGTTTTAACTATTGACATTGGTATTTACTTTGTAACTGTGCATAGGTAGCCAGTTGAACAGATTTGTGATAATGCTTTTTTGTTTTTTAAACTTGGAGCCAGTATCTTTAAATTAATAAAATATTTGGGTTTGTGAAAATAAGCAAATCTGAACTCTAAGATTATATGCTTAAAGCCATGAAGTTAAGGCTGAGGACTATACTGGGAAATGCTGACATTGTTTTTTGTTTTTTGTTTTTTTTTACTATTGGTGGGTGTGGGATGTTTTGAGCAATCAGAGATGAATTAATACTTTGTGTCAACAGTACATTTTATCCAGTAAATGTATATACCTGATACGTATTAAATATAAACATCATTAGTATGTGAATATATGTGTATATACATATTCATAAGAAACGAAGATTTGAGTCTTTCAATATTGATAGGCTTGATGAAATCTCTGAAGATTCTTCTAGGTCAAATTGTAGAATAATAATTCTGTAACAACAAAACTCTCCGTGAATACTGTATGATGCATTGATCTAAATTAAAGTACTTTTAGAAAAAATAAAATGAATCCTTTTTCTTAGTGAAGTAAATAGTTACAATTTCGTATCCCAACAGCTTCATAGCTAATCATTATATTCAAGTATTTCTATGTATCCATGACAGACAACGCTGAACTTAAATGGCTAAGTGGAAACTCTGTGCATAATCAAGACCGTTTTTCTAATTTCTTCAAAATATCTTTACCTTTCATTGGATTTGGCTAAGTTTGTTCTTTAAATAAATCTTGGATGGTTTCCAAATTTAAAGCCAGAAGAGATACTCTTAGCCAGCCATAATTTTGGAGGAGTTGTAAAAAATAAAAGCAGTTGCCAAAAAGCATATGGAATATCTTGTCAACTCAGAGATAAACAGTTGTTTTGTACAGATATTTCTCCCTTATAATAGCAGACCACATGTTCCTGTTTTTTCATGAGTGTTTTTGCCTTTCCTTTTCAGGGGTGATGTGGTAGTGAAATAACGGTTAGGTTGCATCTGCAGTGGTGCCTTTTATTAGTAAAAATGATGACAGGATGTAAAATCAGAATATTGCTTGCGCTGTCGTTGTGCGTGTATACTGTTGACTATAAATGATGAAACCTATTGGTGATCTTTAAAGGGAAGGAACTCGCTTACTAAACATTTCCATATTCATGTGCTTATTTAATCTTCACAACAATTCTAAATGGTAAATATTTATCCTTTCTTGACCAATTAAAAAAATGGGCCTCAGAGCTGCTAAGTAACTTGGCCAAGGTCACACAGATGGGGGTAGCTGTTATCTGAAACTATGAGTGTCTCTGATCTCAAAGCTCAGGTTCCTTGGGCTACATCATTCCCTTTAGCCAGCTGGTGGTTCATAGCACAGCTACTGTCATGGAAATTGTTAATTAGCACAATCAACATACCAACAAAATGGAAACCTATTTATGATTTTAATGAAGAATGACTATTTCCTACTGCTTGTTACTTTTAACTGTCAAAATTAGAAAATACTAGGCTTGAGTCACTGTTAATAATGCACAAGTCAAGTTATCAGAAAAACAAAAAACAACTATAACAAAAGTCTTAGCACAAATGGAAAATAATTAAAAGTTCATAATAAACATGTAAACAGGACTGAGACAAGTTTGGTTTTTGAAAGCCATAGACTAATTTTTGTTCTTTCTAGATAGAGTGTATACCTTTCATCTGTACATATAATCTTTATGTTTAAAATCTGGTTTTCTGTGGGTTTGTTTTTTTGTTTTTTGGGTTTTTTGATAACACATCAAGTACCCTAGGAGCTATCCCCTGGGAAAGCTTGGAAGCAGAATGAAAGGAGCATGAATCTTTAAGTCAAGTGACCTGAGTTTAAGTCCTGGGTCTGCCATTAGCAAGCTGTGGCGATCTTGGGCAAGTGGCAACCTTTCCACAGGCCTCAGTTGTCTCATCTGAAAGATAAGAACAGTAATACATGTAGGTTGCTTTGAAAGTCCCAATGAGATCATGTTTATGGATATATTGTAAATACATAATGCTCTCTGAATCAAAGGTTGTTTTTCTTCTGCATGTTTGACCAAAAAAAAAAAAAAAATCTTTAGTGTCTTGGGTGGGTATTTTTAGGCTTGGAGGTAGCTTAGCAATCTGAGCAAGCAGCTAATGCTGGTTTTCATTCTTTAAGGCCACGGTCCTGGCATCGGAGTGGAGGCTCTAAACCACCCTCCTGACATGCTAAGTATGTGGCTTGGTTTAACTGGGTAAGATGTGACCTTATAAACTGTCTTGTGTTCACTCTCTAGGGATGGTCCCTGGGCCTTTTTGCTGAGTTATTTGGCTAAGATTGTAGACTGGAGAGAAGATTCTGGGACCATGGGAGGTTTATCCTGGTTTTCATCAGAGAAATCAATAGGGTGGAGCAAGTCTGGAGAGACAGGAAATCTCTCTGTTGTACAGATGTAGTTTAGCCTGTATATATTATGTGTCGAATAGATAGTTTCTCTGGTAGAAAGCATAGTGGTCAGCTCATTTGATAGACTGATGCTTCTCTGGTACTGACAAGTGCGTGAGGGCTGTAGGTAGTCATGATGTATATTAATGATGTTCATTCAGTTGCAAATGCCAGAAACCCAACTCAAAGAAGCTTGCAAAGAGGGAAACTTACTTGCTAATGGAACTGAATAGTCCAGTCGAGAGACTTGGCTTCAGTCCCAGTTGATCTGAGGGTTTAGCTGATGTTACCAGGGCTCTGCTTCCCGTGGTTGGCTCTGCTATCCTCTGCTGCGTAGTTAAGGGAGGTTCTCTCCTGGGGGGCAAAGAGGCCCACAAATGACTCCAGGCCCATAGCATTCTCACTCTTGTATATCCTAGGGAAAAGAATGTGTCTCTCACTTCTCTAGGATTCGTATTCTGAATACCAACTCTGGTTGGCCTTGCTTAGGTCATGTGCCCACCCACCCTTGAGTTAAGCAGTGTACCTAGAAGGATGTGTTATTCTGGCAATCCAGCCTGAGTTACCTGCTCACCTCTGACTGGAAAGGCAGTCCAATGATAGTAGGGTTTGGGGATGGAAAGAACATCACAGTGACTCATCAGAGCACATTCTGTGTTTTGTCATGGATACCTGGAAATAATAATCCCATTGGATGCCAAAGAAATGCTTTCTTATTACTACCTTCTCTGATTGGATAGGTGATAGGGGGAGAAATGAGCTTCAAAGGGTGGATCACTTGGTGACAGACAGGCTGGCTCCCCTTGGCCAGATAGTGGGACCTCTGGATGTTTCAGCTCCCTCTCAGGAATCCTCCAACGGTTTTCGTCACCTCCGGCCTCCCCCAACTTCCATGAAATCTCTATCTCTGATCTGTTCATATCAGCCTGACAGTGAAAGTGTTGAGCAAATGAGATTTAATTGCCTCCCAAGAATATGGACACTGGAGATTTTTTCAAAGATAAGCTTTTAAGAGTCAAGAAATAAAAAACAAAAAAAACAAAAAAAAAAAACCAAAAAAAACCACCCTGAAACAATGGACAGAGGTTCTCTATTTGGGGGTCAGGCAGCCCTGCCCTGCAAATCCTCAAATAATGCAGTGTAGGTAGCCACCTTGTCTGCTTCAGGCTACAGTCTCCAGCTCTGAGTTCTGAAGAATCAATTTGGACATAGCTAAAAGCTCACTGTCAGGTGAGAGCACTCCAGTTGGAATGGAGAACAACCATTGATGCCTTCAACAAGATGTTGACTGACTTCCAAATATATGTCCAGTTCAAGTCTAGGTTCTGAAGTTACATCAATGAACAAAGCAACATTCCTATATTTATTCTAGGACAGGAGAGAGAGTGATAATAAATAAGCCAGTAAATATATATATGTGACATATATATATATGTGACATATATATATATATTTCTGACATATATATATATATATATATCAGAAGAGAAGTAGAACAGAGTAATGAGAATAGACTGTGTATGAGGTGAAGAAGGAGCATCATTGGACAGAGAGCTGATAGAAGAGAGAGAGTGAGCCTTAGAAATGCCTGCAGAGAGAATTCGAAGCAGAAGGAACAGGAAGTGCATAATTCTGAGCTGGGTTTTGCTGGGTGTGACAGAGGAACGCAGATATGGTAGTGGGCGTCAGAGGCCACCCTGGGGACCTTGGCTTGTACTCTGAGGGAGCTGGGAAGACACTGAAGAGGTGACATGCCATTTCACCTGGTACCAAGACCTGTGTTGGGTAACTTTGTCTTTGGGTCATTCAGTGGAGTTCGGTAGGACTCAATGTAGCTTCATACTAGCTAAAGAAACCTTTATCCATGGCAGTGGGAGAGAGTGAGTACAATACAAATGGTGGAGTCCAGCGAAAACAGGGGCTTAAAATCTGGAGTAAGACCTCTACTCCTCACGTTGCTGCTGGACTTCAGATTAATCCTGCGCTGTTACATGGTCACCATCTGAGCAGTTCCTGTAGGGTGTGTCTTCTTTCCCTTCCCCTTTGTTTCACTCAGAAGAGTCCAGTCTGGTAGTAGTGTTCTGTGCAGCACTGCTTGGGAGTAGAATTGCCAGATTTAGAAAACAAAAGAGAGAGAGAAAAAAAAAAGGAAACCCAGTTAAGCTTGAATTTCAAATAAACAACAAATAACTTCTAAGTATATCCTAGATGCTCTATACCATCCTATATTTTATCTGGCAAGCCTACTGGGCAGAACATAAACTTTAATATTTCACGTATGGACCTCAGTTGCTGCTTCTGTAGACTGAAAAATGGATCTTTAAGATTTATAGTCATCTACTCAGAGTTATGTATGCCTGGAACAAAGCTCCTCACAAATTTGACAAAAATCCACTCCCTGCATGTATATCCAGATGGGAGTTAAAAAAACAACCTAAGCATCACTTTTTCTTTAAACTGTTTTTTTTTTAAGATTTTATTTATTTGAGAGAGAGAGTGAGCATGAGTTGGGGGGAGGGGCAAAGGGAGGGGGAGAAGCAGACTCCCCACTGAGCAGGAAGCCCGATGTGGGGCTCGATCCCAGGACCCCAGGATCATGACCTGAGCCATGATCAGATGTTTAAGCGACTGAGCCACCCAAGCGCCCCAACATCACTTTTTCACCGTGCAACTGTGATTCACTTTTTGATTACTAACCAATGGCCCTTCTGTCTCCTAGCACTGATAAACAGAGAATTGCTGGTGACCCAGGTAACTGCATTCTGCTTCGAAATACGGGACAGGCCTTCCTGGTCAGAACACTGGGCAATGTCCCTCCCTTGGGCATCCCTCTCCTCTCTGACATTCTGTCCTGTGAACACTGCTCCCTTGGTCTCCGGATTCTCAGCTCTGTCTTCTGTACTCAGGCTCACCCCATTTCCCACCCCGTGCTGCAGGCAGAAAGCCGGGGCAGCTGTGTGACTCAGTTTCCTTCGTTAACTGATATCCTGTGTCTTGAAAACCTTTGTTTCATACACAGTATTTTGTCCTATTTTTGTTTTCTGTTGTTGTTTCATGTGGAAGGGTAAATCTGGTCCTCTTATTTCATCCGGGCCAGAGGTGAGTGGACAAGTGATAGTATCTTGGGAGTTTCTCACTCCTGGAATTTTAGCTATGGCTGAAAAATAGCTGAATTAAGACCCCCTTCTGGGAGGGAGTCAAGAATTTATCCTGTTGATTGAAAAAGCTTGGATTGGGAAGATTATCCCCTGAGAGACTGCTGAAAGAAGCAGGGCCCAGTGATCCTGGGATTCAGATCACGTACCTGCTAGTTTAGACAGTCCAAAGTAGGTATAAACCCCCAAAATGTAGAGGTCAAGTTAAAAGAGATTCTCTTTCCTTGTTTTTTTTTTTTTTCTTTTTTTTTTTTGCATCGTTTGACTTTGAACATGGGAAAATTATACATCCCCCTGTGTAAACATGATCTGGGGCTCTGTGTACAGTGATAAATGATACAAGAGGGACTGGCTCATATAACGCAGTCATCTGGGGAATGAGCATTGCGGCACCGATTACGCAGATGTTTGGGCCTGACTTGCTAGCTCATCAAACTCGGTGGCATTATGGCTCCTCGTGTATTTTTAAATAATTGGACATGATGTTTTGCTTCTTTAGAACATGTGACTTGAGAGGCTCGATGCTCCCTAGTTTGGAATCCTCTGAGATGAATTGAAATGAACAGGCTGGTACCCTGAATAGTGGAAATTCATTATTCACTACATGTCAAAATGTTGAAAATGATCGGTTACAAGTCTAGGCAAACTTTTTGTCACGAAAGTTCATCCTCGTTATTCAAACACCAGACCAGCCATCCATAATGGGTTCAAGAGGAAAAGCTTGTCAGGTGAAGAAAGCCAGGTACTCAACAATGAGCAGTCTGCGTACTCGGCTGCCTTATTTTCATCTAATTGTCAGAGAGAGTTGGAACTGAGATGTAAACATCTCTCAGAGAAGTTCTCCCCTGTGAATCCTTCCAGCTTGGGAGTGAGGAGTGGCGTGGGCGCTGCACAGCCTGGCAGTGGGTGGAGGGCCCAGGGGAGATCGCTTTGCCACTATCTGTCCCTGGCTTACAAGCTGGCTTCCCGCGGGTGTCTCGCTTCTCAGACCCCTGTGCTAGGGTTTTGCCTGCTCGGGCTGAGAAAGTCTGCTTCCCTGGGGCTGAAGTGGTCTAGCTGAGCCCCTGAGCAAAGTTGGGAGAGAAGCAGACTAAGCTTAATAGATTGTCATTGTGTCTACCCAATGCTCAGCCATCCCCTTGGCATCTTTAAGGTATTAAGTGATGCAGGCAAATGTGCTTCCTGCCTTTAAGAGTTATGAAAGCAGATGTTTGTAATTGCAAGGATCCAAGCAAACAAATCTGTACATTCCATTCAAATGTACATAGAGAAGTTGATGTGACCACACGTGGACATGAGAAGAGAGAAGGTAAAAGAGAAAAGATTGGTTTAGAAAGGATGATACATGCAGGGGGATTCCCTGGTCGTGCTCTGTCTTCAAAATGATTATTTTCTAGTTATTTACTAATTGGGCAGAGCTGGCAAAATCCGAATCACATCGACTTTACCTTGAGTTGGTTTCCCTTACTGCCCACATACACAAGATCATGAGGGTGTCGGTGGTTTTGCATTTTCTGAGAAGCTGTGTCTTCATTAGAAAATCTTGTTTTGTTGCAGGTCCCTTCCCTTTGGTTGTACAGTGAGGGTTTTTCCATCGCCTCGGCAATAAGCATTGAGAAATAGGGAGAAAACTATCAGAGGCTTTGCAAATGTCTGGTCTGTCCTATCTTTTGCCTGTTTTCTGTAGTAATCAGCTCCACGAAGACATTTTAGGGCCAAATGAACCCCCAAGAAAGAATTTGTCACAGTTGTCTGTCAAGGAATCTCCTATTACTGTGAATGTAATATCAAATTTATGTTTCCTGTGTGTCAGCTACACCTGCTGTTGCCATTCACTGGGCTCCTTAGTGAATAGTTTCTGAGTTACTTAGAATAGTCACTTAGGCAAATAGATTATAAATATGATCACTGACATGAAATAGACTCCCTTCCCTTTCAGACATAGTTATGGGTTGATAGAGTCAGTAGCTTCTGGTGAAGGAATGCAGCTTCTCCATCTAACAGCCCCTTTGGCTGAGGCTGGGAAGGCCACGGGGTTGTTCTGGGCACTGACTTGCTGGTGACCTCTTCCAAGTGCCAGAGGTATGTTCCCTGGTCTTTGATGCCACTCCTCCCAGGGGACTGAGCTGACTGTGGAACCCCGGGCTGTCTTTAAGGCTTTGGGAGAGGCAGCAGGTGGTGGTATGTGGGTTTTCATCAAATTACTTGGTTATCACCAGTAGGATCACTTTGCAGCCACCCCAGCCAACTGTCCCTTTCCGGGGAAAGGAGAGGAAAGCCTTCAAGGCCTAGAGTTTGTCACCAGGGCTCAAGAGGATGGGACTCCAGGCTTTTCCTGCACTACTGGGGATGCATGGGTTGGGTAGTATCTCTGAAGCTGAGCAGTGTGGCTAAATCAAGCTCCTGCTCTACAGATGCCTTTTCAGAACTGTCGTCCGCCTTGCCTGTTTCACACCCTCCCACTTTGGCAGCTTCCTGTTTGCAAACAGATTTGCTTGTTAAATGGAGAAAACCAAGTTTGTATGCGTTTGTGTCAGGAAAAGAGGAGGAAAGCCAGTCCTCCTGGAGGAAGGCAGCTGGGGTTGTCTTGATCAGGAGAATAGGATTCTGTTCAAGAAAAGAAGATTCTATAGGCTGGTTGCTCCATCTTTTAATTGCTGTGCTCTTTTGAGGATAGGAATGGTCTGCCCATCTCTGGGCCTGAAAGACAAGTGTATCATCTTGATAATGATGATATTTCAATAGCCTTGCTTTTTTTGTGTGTATAAAATGACTCTTTTGAAGAAAAAAAATGAGGCATTCTTGCAACCTCTTGAATTCTGGCCTTTGTGCTTTTAGGCGGGGTCTTGTGATACCCTTTAAGAAAAATAAGGTATCTTGCATTTCCCAGGAATCTTGGTTAAAACACATTTGTATTGTCCAAAATCTCTTCTTGCCAATTTAGATGATTCTCAAAAGATTGATGTCTTGAGCAAGAGTTCATCCTATTTTAGCCACCTTCTCCAAGGCTGAACATTAGAAAGAGATGCTATAGCAAGTTTGATTTCCAAAAGGACATGAAGGAACTTTGAAACCAGAGTAGAGAACTGTTAATTCCTAGTGGAGGAGCCATGTTATTTGATAGGTGAGATAGTCTCCTATTAAAAATAATCATCACAGTGCAGTGTTAAGTGCTGTAATAGAGGAGTGTACAAATGCTTTAGGAGCACAGAAGATGCAAGAGTGGGAATGACCACCTCAAGCCAGGGAGTGGGGAAGACCTCGGAACTAGACTTTGAAGGAAAAGTAAAAATAGAGCAGGTGGAGAAAATGGGAAAAGCATATTCCAGGTATCGAGAAAAGCATAAAGGAAGACAGCAAGATATGAAAAAGCTGGATAAAGTGGGTTCCAGCAAGAGTTGAGAGTGGTCAGAGGTGGGAGCAAGTACAGAAAGATGATCCTGGAAAGGTAGTTGGGGAAACTGGACTTTATCCTATAGGATATGGCCTATAGAAGAAGCTAGCCTAGAGGGATACCTCATGAAAGGTTTTTGAACAAAAGGTGATGTCAGGTTTGTGTGTTAAAACAACTAGCTCTGGAAGCACTATAATTATCAGGAAACAGGAAGACTGAAGCCCCAGGAAAATCATGCCTAAGGTCATTGCCAAAAGACATGAGGGCCTTAACTTCAAACATTGGGAGTAAGGATAAGAAAAGGTGCCACATTCACCAAGTATCTAGATGGTATAGAAAACAGAATTTGGAAGATGAGTTGCTTGGGGCAATCAGGGCAATCTGCTTGCATGGTAGGGCAGAAGTCAGAATGCTATGAGTTAGGGAGTGAAGGGAGGTAAAGAAGAGGCAGCTGTAAGGATAGATGACTATTTATTTCCAGCGGCTTGAAAGTCCAGGAAAAGACAGAAAGGTGAGTAGCCTTTCTGTTGGGAGAACATGGGCGTGGGGCACAGCCATTCTGCTGTGTGTGTTTCATAGTGAGGGAAGCTTAAACTAATGGTGGGCAGGAGAGTAGGACCAAGTAGAAAGAGAGAAAGGAGAGAGATATGAGCAAGGAGATGATTAGTGGGGGAAGGTTCCTGAGGAGCCATGGGGGACTCCACAATTGGGTAAAGGAAAGAAGACAAATTTGAAAAAGTCTTTGTGGAAAAATCAAGGTTGCCAAAATTTCTTTGCCATCTCTCTTGGTAACAGGCACAGCAGACTTTAAATTCTTCATCTTGCAACAAGCATCTCTGAGGTGTCAGTCCTGTTTCTGCTGGTGGTCAACTTTCTTAGCTTGAGTGTGGAATCCATTTCGAGGAGGAAAGTTGGTATGGGCCACTGGAGGTAGGCTCTGTGCCACGAAGCAAGCAGCTGGATGTTGGAATCCGCTGTCTGTCATTATAAACATTGAGCTCCAGTACTCCCCATTTTTAAAAATCAATGTGCTTTCCTTTGGACTTGAGTTTGAAAATATGTAAGGAAATTAAAGTATCTCGATGGTGAAGGGCTCTATCAAACTTAATGGAAATAGTACTTTTACCTGACAGTGTGACCGTGTAAAATACACTTGTGGGCTTGATTTTCTTGATCTCTACAAC